>NW_025814878.1:91902500-93102500 GCF_022079265.1 Lynx rufus
ATCTCAGTGGGGGATTAGGATTAGGATTAGGGTTAGGGGTACTTCATTGTAAATTGGTGAGGATAGGAGTCCAGGCTCCCCACTTGGCCTTGGCGGCCTTGAGTGGGAGTGTGGCTACTATTTTTCCATAGTATTTGCCTGAAATAGAGACGTTATTGTGTAAAATAACATGTTTTGTCTCGCTAGCCTGCCCTTTCCTGATCCTTTGACCATGACAAGGCAGGCATTTTTTTTTTCCTGTCTGCATCCATTGGCATTTCCAGATTGCTAGCTTGTTCAGCTTCTTCAGCCTGAGATATATGAGGCAAACAGAAAACTCCAGAAACTCACCACTCTGTGGTTCTATTGAGTTCTAAGGCCCCTCCCTACCTGGTCTGCCTTCTCTCCATCTTTCAATCTTCTTATGTGTTTACTTATATATAATGTATTCAGGGTTTTTAGTTATACACAGCAGGAGGAACAGGGCAAAGTACATTTCTCCATCCAGGTATTTTTGACTTGTGATTTTTATCTAAAATCAATTTCTAGTGGACAGAGGTAGGTATTGCTATTTATTCATTTTGGCAATCTGCCTTATTTATTGGTATGTTTAGACCATTTGTAGTTAATGTAATTATTGCAATGGCTATATTTAAATCTACAATTGTATTTTGTTTATTCTGTCTTTTATTCTTCTGTACCTTTCCCTGCTCTGTTTTTAGATATTTGAATATTTAACAAAGTTCCATCAATTGCTTTTTTAGTTGTAACTCTGATTTTAATTGTATTATTACTAATTTTGTTAATGTTTACTTATTTTTGAAAGGGGGGGAGGGGCAGAGAGAGAGAGGGAGACACAGAATCTGTAAAAGGCTCCAGGCTCTGAGCTATCTGCACAGAGCCCGACATGGGGCTTGAACTCAGGAATGGTGAGATCATGACCCAAGCCAAAGTTGGATGCTTCAGTGACTGAGCCACCCAGGCACCCCTAAAATTTTATTTTAGAGAGAGAGCATGTGAGCAGGGGAGAGGGCCATATGAGAGGGTAGAGAAAGAGAAAGAGAGAGAGAGAGAGAGAGAGAGAGAGAATTCCAAGCAGTTATTGGATTCTTAGTTATTCTAAGTAAGTTAGTTATTCTAAGAATTAAGATGTACATTCTTAACTTTGTTTCTACTTAATTAACATTGTATCATCTCACGTAATACATAGAAACTTTGCAACCAAATACTTTCCTATACCATCACCTCCACTTTTTTATGCTCTAGTGTATATGATGAAACAATGTTATAACTTTTGCTGTATTTATTTTTTTTACAAATTTTAAGTAATTAACAATTTTAAGTAATTTCTACACTAACATGGGGCTCAAACTTACAACACCAAGATCAAGAGCTGCATGCTCTACCAACTGAGCCAACCAGGTGCCCCAATTTTGCTGTATATTAAAGAAATTAACAAGAAAATGGTCTTTTATATCTGCTTATTTACCATTTCTCATGCTTTTTTGTCAAATCTGCACCACTTCTCAAAACTACTTGAACTTAAATACAACCAAAGTATACCACTGTCCCCCTTTGGGGATAAACATATAAATTACATAGTAAGACTGTTCTTGACCTTTCTCATTAACTCATAACAAGTATCATTTGGTGATATCACCAATGTGATTGGAAACTAAAACACAAATTTAAGTAATGAAACTGGGCAGTACAGATGAGAAGATATTTGTGTTTCTGTTTCACATTATCAGTTGCAATTTTTAAAAAATGCTAGATATTGAAATTCTTGCTGAAAATTCTAAAACTGTTAACATGTCTGAAATATTAAATAAAACAGGCAATGTTTTCAACTCATTTTAAAGAATTACCCCAGTATGTCTTCAAAGTAAATGTGAAATTTTAGTTCATACCAATATGTCTAAAATTAAAAACTGTATTTTATTTCCCTTAGAAGTCCACTGGGAAATAGGAATATTTGGTGAGATAACCAATTCATAAAAATAAATTCATATGTATGAAACTTCATTTACTGAACTTTCCTATGTGCTTGACATTGCTACTAACCAGGATTATAGACTCCTTTTAAGACACTCACTAGAAGGGGACAAAGGCAAAAACATTACCTTCTTATAAGTGAATCAGAAAGGTTGAACATTACTATCTTGAAGAAAGTGAGGAACGAGTGAAGGATTTTCAGTAGTAGAGAAATATGGTAACCTCACAGACCGGCTAACCCAACATCCACTCCCCTTTCTCCACTGTCTATATTTACTAAAGAAGCTAGAAAAGGTAGAGGTTCATATTCCAAACCTCTCTTGCAGTGAGAGATGGTCATGTTGACAAAGTTCTTGTCAGTAAAATATAAATCTACTTGAAAAGGCTTCTGGCAAAGCTTTTGATTTCCTGATGACTACACAGGGCTTGCTCCACCCCTTGCTTAACTCCAGCCTGTCTACAACTGTGCCAGCCATCCTATAACCTTAAGGGGAAGACCAAAAGCATCCTAGATAACACAGCAATGAGGCTATTGAGCCTGCAGCCATCTCCAGATTTCTTATTCAAGATTATAAACCCATTTAAGTGATTTAAGTTTGGTTTTCTGTTATCTGAGTCTGAATGTTTTTCTAACCAATAAAAATTGTAAGAATAAATGTGTATTTTAGAATGTCCATTCCTGAATTAGTGTGGAGGATGGATTAAGAAAGGGGCAAAATGACTCTGGAAAACAGTGTGGAGGTTCCTCAAAAAATTAAAAATAGATCTACCCTATGACCCAGCAATAGCACTGCTAGGAATTTACCCAAGGGATACAGGAGTGCTGAGGCATAGGGGCACTTGTAGCTTAATGTTTATAGGACCACCTTCAACAATAGCCAAATTATGGAAAGAGCCTAAATGTCCATCAACTGATGAATGGATAAGGAAATTGTGGTTTATATACACAATGGAATACTACGTGGCAATGAGAAAGAATGAAATATGGCCTTTTGCAGCAACATGGATGGAACTGGAGAGTGTTATGCTAAGTGAAATAAGTCAAACAGAGAAAGACAGATACCATATGTTGTCACTCTTATGTGGATCCTGAGAAACTTAACAGAAGACCATGGGGGAAGGGAAGGAAAAAAAAGTTAGAGAGGGAGGGAGGCAAACCATAAGAGACTCTTAAAAACTGAGAACTGAGGGTTGATGGGGGGTGGGAGGGAGGGGAAAGTGGGTGATGGGCATTGAGGAGGGCACCTGTTGGGATGAGCACTGGGTGTTGTATGGAAACCAATTTGACAATACATTTCATATTAAAAAAAAAAACAAAAAAAGGAAGGGGCAAAATAAAGGTACTGAGACTTGTTAGGAAGTTATTAAAGAATTCTAAGCAAGAAAAACAAGGGCCTGAACTAAGGTAACTACAGTGGGGATAGTGAAGAAAATATAGATTACAGAGATATTTAAAAGATGTTAGAGATAGGGCAAAATGATGAAATAACTTCAAGTGTCTTCTAAGTTTCTAGTTTGAGCCACAGGATGCATGTTTGTGCTGTTCTCTGAGACCAATATAGTGAAGGTCTGGTAAGTTCAGGTTTGGGCATACTCAGTTTGAGATACCTATGGGACAATGTGAAAATGATGAGAAGGAAGTTGACTATGGATCTTGAAGTCAAGAATGAAGTCTGGATTGAAGGAATCCTTACTTGACAGTAACCATCATATAGAGTAGTACTGTCCAACAGAATAATGTAAGCCACATATACAATTCTAAAGTAAAAATAAATGGATATTAATTTTAATATTTTATTTATCTCAATATAACCAAAATATTTTTCAACATATTACCAATAATTGTTGTGATATTATACATGCTAAGTCTTTAAAATCTGATGTGTATTTTACATGTAAAGCACATCTGTTAATCTGAATGCCTTTTTTATCACAAATACTTGATTTATATATAAATTTCATAAAATTTAGTTGAAAAATAGATTCATATACTCAAATTATTCCAGTTTTCTAATAACTGAAAGAAAATAGTATTTTCCAAGAAAATAATTACATCCATAATGAAAAAAATCCCATTCATCTTTTTAAAAAGAATTGATTTGCCTTCAGAGCAAAAGCATATCAATTTGAAGACTGTATTTGTCTAAGTAAATTCAATTAATTTTGGGTCAGCTCAGTACTGTTAACATCGAATTCAGAATTATGGAATAAATTTAAAAGCAAATTAATCAATAAATAAAACATTTTCCAAATTTTCTTATAGTTTACATAGTAAATTTACATAACAATGTCAAATACAGTTAAAAGTTTGTGCGTATGGACTCATTAGAAAAATGTGTGAAATTATTTATATTTAAGTTTCTATTTCAAAATAAATTTTAGTGCTTGTCTAAGTAGGACACAAATAGCCTTTTTCTTTTCCTTGCAGCTTCAAATTTAGATCATTGGGGAGATCTAATTTAGATTCAATGGGGAGAAAACCACCATTTACTCTTTTTTCTTTTAACTTTTTTTTAAAGTAAGCTCTTGTCTAACATGGGGCTTGAATCCATGACCCCCCGATCAAGAGTCACATGCTCTGCCAACTGAGCCAGCCAGGTGCCTCCACCATTTTCTCTTTTTAAGTATTAAATATTTGGCTAGCATTTTTTTGTTGTTAAAGACAATCCTGAACTAGTGTTAACATTACAGTAAGTTTTTACTTCCACAATTCAACCAACTGGCAGAGTACATAAGATCACTAAATTCATTCTTCTAATTCTTTCAGCAATCCTTTAAGCTGATGTTGATTCATAGTGTTTGCACTCATACAATGAATATTTAACTGTATCCATGACACCTTTCATAGAGACCATTTCAGAAAATTGACAACTATCTTCAAAATGTATCATACAGATAGAATGAACCAATAAGGGAAATGTCTCATCTAAAAATTTCAATAAAGTATGACATTTTACCTAACCTGGCTGGAGTGCCATTTACTGTGATAGAAGTAACTTCTTTCTCATCTAGTTGAAACTCCTGTGACAAATGTAAAAGAATAAAAAATAGCTACACAGGGGCACCTGGCTGGCTCAGTCAATAGAGGAAGCACCTCTTGATCCTGAGGTTGTGAATTCAAGCCCCACATTGGGCACAGAGCTTACAAAAAAAAAAAAAAAAAAAAAAAAAAAAAGCTACACAAGGGTCATTTTTTTAGGCCACAAATTCAAACTATTGCTTCATAAATGTTTAAGTCCTGTAAGACAAAATGCACTCCAAGTTTCACCTGAGTTGCATCTATTACATAACTCATCCAAAAAAAAAAAAGGAATTTTTCAGATTTTAAATCAATTTATCTTTTATATATAAGAAAGGTCTTGTATAAACAAAGTTTGGTTACTTAACCAAGGACTCTGCACTTTCCTAATAAAACATTTTTTAGGCTTTACCTCATAATTTTCTAACAATTTCTATTACTAAATATTTCACTATCTATCCATCTAAAACCAGTTCTATTTCATGTAAAAATTTAAGCTGTTTTATAGCTGGCCAAACTTACAAGCTCAACTCGTTTAAAAATTGCTAAAAAATTTTTTGTTCAACATTTAATTCTGATTTCAAGTAGCTAAATTTCAATTCTTTTTTGACTTTGAAAGATTTCATTCAGTCATTATGCATTTGCTGAAACAGTCTCAGTATTACCCAGTCTACTGTCTTTGTTAAGTAACAGCTCGTTTTCCTCTGCCCACAGCCACTGCAATTACCATTCATCATGAAATCTGTAACGTACCTTCTTCCAGCTTGTTTACTGTTCCAGTTGTAGTACTAGCTGCTGCATCTCTACTTCTTTTTCAGTATGCCTTCATTTTAAATTTAAAAATGTGTTCATATTCATGTCTAAACTAGAAAAATAATTACAATTAAAATAGGTATTTCAATCTAATTACCAGTATGATTTATATAAGTATCACTAGTTCCTGTTGTCTATATAAAATACTCAGATAAAAATGCTATGTTATATCAATTCATAGAAAAAAAGTTATGTGCACTGAATCTGTTGACACCAATTCAGTGATGTGTTTTTATGTAATACTAGACATGACACATGAGTCTGACAGGCACGTTACAAGAATCATAAGCAAGGTAACAAATATATTTCTAAAAGTTGAGTTTTTAAAATATTTTACACTTTTTTATATTTAATTGAAATTAAAAATTTGCTTAGTCCTACTGAGCTCATTTCAAGTGCTTAATAGCCACACGTGCTAGAGATTACTGTATTAACACAGATACAGAAATGAGAAAGAGCCAAAAGGTTTGCAATTTTTATTTCATTTTGCATCCATATAATTTCTAGGGCTTAGAACTTGACTGGGTTGTTATTCTTTTGCATCTTAAGTAAAAAGTAAGACAGCAAAAGTGGAAATGGCTGGATGTTCTATACAGAATATATATCATGGCCCTCTAGCAGACGTGGGCTAATCTCTAACTATGTAACTCCTAAAAACAATCAACTTTAGCTTTTTGGAGAATGCCTTTTAAACAACATGTTAATAAAAGTTTAACAATTGACTTTCAAAGAATTTTTTATGTATAAGAGATGTATAGCACACAATTTACAAATGATAAAAACATACACAATACCCTTTATTGTAAGTTCCATATAGCCAACTCATTCTCACAGAAGGCTTTTGCTGATTTTTGCCTAACTCTTTTATCTGTAGCCAACCTATGGTTACAATATGACCAGGACATTACAAATGGAGTTGCATCCCAATCTGCTAACTCCTTCCCCAATAAATTTATTGTCATTAAATCTGATATGTGATCTATTGTTAAGCTATTTCTCACCCTTGTGCAAATTATATTCATTAAATTGAAACCTCTTTCAGCTTCAGCATTATTGATTGCAATAGTGTTAACTATCTTTTTAGCTTTTTGTATAGCTATAGGAATTGAAACATTGTTTGATTTTATATTATCATGTACAAATTCTCGAAAATCATTCAAATCAATTTCATATTTTAAAATTTCACATAGATGAAATAATTTTTTTTCACCAGCTATCCATGGTGAAGTTATTTCTTCATAAGGCCATGTAGAAGGTTCTAGCAAGTCAAAATAATTAAAAATACTTTCGTCATGGTTTCTGTCAGATAAAAGACGTAAATGCATGTGTTCAATTATATTTTCTAGTAACATACTCCTTGGAAGAGCATTAAATTCATTGTTTTTATTAAATGGAATATCTTTAAACTTATCTGACTTAATCAAACCCTCAATTTGAGACTCATGCTTTCCAGTACTGATTTTTAAATTTTCCAAAGCTCTTATGGTGCGTTTGATCAATTTTTGTGCTTTGTGAATGTTAGTTGATCTTGACTGTAATGCAGTTGAAAGTAGTGAAAATTCTTCAAGAATGTCAATCATTAAAGCAAGGTCTTGTAAGAAATTAATGTTAGATAATCTCTTTGCCAAACCAGAACAAGAATGAGAAAAATGCATATATAATACAGGATATGCATGCCATACAGCAGTAGCAGCTTGTAAACTACATGCTGTCCATCTTGGTCCCATTACCTGGCCAATTTTAACAATTTCAATTTCAAGGTCTTTAGCTACATTTTCTAAAAGCTTGTTTTGATTTTTATTAGACTGGTGATAAATGGAATAAATTTTATCAAGAAATAGTTTAAAATGATTAACTTGTTTTATTTCAGATATTGAATCATCAAGTGACAACTGTAATCGATAATTTAAACAGTTCCAAATAATGATTTTAGGAAAATATTCTAACAACTTTGTAGCTACTCCAGACTTTCTTCCCAGCATTGTATTAGCACCATCAGAACAAAATGCAATTAAATTTGCTTTCAAATATTCATTAGTAAACCCACAATCATTTAAAGTATTCAATAACGTATTGACAATAAACTCTGCTGTGGCGGAGACCAATTCTTTTAAAGCAACGAACAACATAACTGGTGCGGGAGCCGACTGAACTGTGCATTGGAGATAAATCACTAGAGTGCTTTTCTTTGACACTGTAGATGCCTCATCAATTATGATGCAGATTTTGGCATTCTCTTCTATCATATTCTTAAATATCTTCATTTTAATTTCTTTTGCAATATGTTCTGCTATTCTTGTTGCACTGTATCGTGTATTTAAACAGCTGACCTCTCCATTTTTCTCTTGTAATTCTATTGCCCCCTCAATATCAGACAAAGGTCTATTATGTTTTACTAAACTATAAACTGTATTGAAAACTTTTATGGTACCATCAATATTTTTATTTTTTTTTTTATGCACTAAATTAGAAATTGAGTCATTAACTGATTCCTTCAACAGATCCTGAATTTTACCATGGGCTTTAGAAACATCGTGTTCCCTAATTTTTTTCCGCAGAGAAGCTTGTCTAGTAGTTTTATTACTGCCATTAGGGGTTACTAAATATGCAATCCATTCCTTGGACACATGGACATGCTTTTCTGCTTTTGATCCCAAATGCCGAACTGTTGAACAATCCTTACATCCTAATTTACCTTCTTTTATTTCAAGCCATTTGTACTGTTCTGTAAACATAAATGCTTGTTTTTCATTCCAACAATCTGGAAGCACAAGATTATCTGTTTCTTCCTTTGATGAACATGATGGATTTTCTTCAATGACTGGTTTTTCAACATATTTGAAATTTGATTCCTCTGACTTAGACAGTCCACAATGATTTCTGTTATCATTTCTTTCTGTGTCTGTTTTCACCTTCTTCACATTTAAAAAATGCAAAAAATCTCCCTGTCGTTTTGGCATTTTAGGGAACAGAATCTGAAAAATAATTTTACATATATAAGTCAAGTTCACGATAACACTTTAAGAGTTGATGTAAGTTTCTGTTAATGGGGGCAGCTGGCTTAGTCAGTTAAGCATTGACTCTTGATTTCGGCTCAAGTCATGATGTCATAGCTCATGAGTTCAAGCCCTGAGTGGGGCTCTGTGCTGACAGTGTGAAGCCTGCTTGGGATTCTGTCTCTCTCTCCGCCCCTCCCCTGCTCACATGGTCTCTTTCAAAATAAATAAACTTAAAAAAAATTAAATAAAATAACCTGAAGGTGCCTGGGTGGCTCAGTCAGTTAAGTGGCCAGCTCTTGATTTCAGATCAGGTCATGATCTCATGGTCTGTGAGTTCGAACCCTCTGTCGAGCTCTGCGCTGAGTGTGGAGCTTGCTTGGGATCCTTTCTCTCCACCCCTCCCCCACTTTCTCTGTGTGTGTGTGTGTGTGTGTGTGTGTGTGTGTGTGTCTCAAAAATAAATATAAATAATAATAAAAACTTACAGGGTGCCTGAGTGGCTCAGTCGGTTAGGTGTCAGACTCTTGGTATCGGCACAGGTCATGATCTCGTGGTTTTATGAGTTCAAGCCCTCCATTGGGCTCTCCATGGGCAGCATGGAGCCTGCCTGGGATTCTCTCTCCCTTTCTCTCTCTGTCCCTTCCCTGCTTGTGCTGTCTCTGTCTCTCTCAAATAAATAAACTAAAAAAAAAAACAAAAACAAAAAAAAAAAACTTTAAAAAAGAAAAAAGAGAAAGCACTCTAGGTTGAAGTAACAGAGTCCTATATCTAAAAAACCAAAAATAACCTCATTAAAAAAATTTGTTAATGATTTTAGAAATAAATTTTAAATTACTTACCTTGCCTTTCAGTTTGTACCTATAACTTCAATACGACTTGCTATTTGTTGAAAAATTCACTACCACGTTGTTTTCTTAAGTTTATTTATTGTTTATTTTTTAGTAATCCCTATACCCAGTGTGGGGCTCAAACTCACAACCCTGAGATCAAGTCACATGCTCCTCCAACTGAGCCAGCCAGGTACCCCAGTTTTCAAAATTTTATAACCAGTAATGTCATGAAATCTGACTACAAATGTTTATCATCCAACAAAGAAGCTGCCATATGATTTAAAAATGAGTATAGTTCCAATATGAAAAGTGGTTAACGTTTTCATTTAATGAATAAGGTAAAAAGTGAAAAAAATGAAGATTTATATCAGAACTCCACTCAGTCACCAATGATATCAACACCTTTGTTGAATCAAAGGAGAGTTTTCAAATAATGCAAGTTTTCCTCAATTGTTCATATTACATAGAGTTTAGTAATTTACATCTTTTGGCTTACTCTACATTAACATTTTATCCATCACTTTCTGAAGTTCAGATAATCAATAAATAATTAATCAAGCCCCAATTTTGAGTTTGCTGATTACCGTGGTGTAAATACTCCAATCATGTTGCAGGAGGAGTATGCTGTGATAAAATATTTCTATCATACAGATACAACAGACGTAAATAAATAAAGATATGAGGAGTTTTGAGTATTTACTACCTTAAATGTAGTAATTTATTTCCTTGTAGGTTTATACACTTTAGTTTTTAATAACGGCTATGTTTAACAAATCAGCTCATAAAACTCCTGAAAATCGAACCATCAGTTCTTGCAAGCCAGTTCAAGCCACCTCTAACACATTTTGCACTTGATGACAGAACTGAAAAACCACAGATATAATGTACTTACATCACTATGATAGATGCTAGGCTCTTCATCATCACCACAGACCAGATCAATGTATTCAAGAACAGGTTTTGATGGTCCTTCCTAAAAAAGGATTGAGCAAATTCACAAGTCATGAAAACCATTCAAACCAAACTTGCATTTACAATCAATAGGTTTTTGTTGTTGTTGTTGGAATTAGCAAGAATTCCTCCAGAGAGGAAGTCTTGTAGGTGGAACAGAATAATCAGAAACAAAAGCAGCACATGAAAGACTCAGAGGAGATGAAGAAGTAACGATGACAAAACCCAAAGAAAAACTAAATCTACATAGAGGAATAAAACCCTGTGGATTCCTCTGAAAATGGGAAGAGTACAGGGATGGTATTAAAAAGACAGAGACAGACCTCATGGTAGTGTATTTTTTAAATGTATGACTATCAATAATCTTTTAGTTATCTAAGCTCAAAATCGCATAGTTCTTCAATAGCTCTGCTTTATCTTCCACATCCTACACAAGCAAACATGAAGCCCTGATTTTCTCAATTGTTTCTTTACATACATACTACCTGCAACACACATGAGGCCTTAAATACCTGGCTCAAAAACCTAGATTTTATTCTATAGGTAAATGAATCAATCAATAGTGTTGAGATAGGAACAACAATTAGAGCTCTGTTTCAAGATGAGGAAAGTATGAAGTGTGGGAAGACTAGTAACAAGATAATCCAGACAAATAGTAATGTACTGAAATAGAGTGAAGACCAACAATGAGGAAGTACAGTCTTCTGTATATATATTATAGTAAAATTTATAACAAAGGGCTCTTTTTGTACCCCCAAATTTCTATCATTCCTTTCTTTCAGGATATTGTGTTTATTTAGCTGCACATACATATATATTTATATGGCAGAACACAAAGGAGATGCTCTAATGCAGAATGAAGGCTGGAAAGAAATTTATATGAAAAGACTAAGGAATCCATACTAGAATACATCAAGTGGTAACATACTTTTTTTTTTATGTTTATTTTTGACAGATTGCAAGCGGGGGAGGGGCTGAGAGAGAGGGGGACAGAGGATCCAAAGCTTGAATGTGGGCCTTGAACTCATCAACTGTGAGATCATGACCTGGGCAGAAAGACACTTAACTGAGCCACCCAGGCACCCCAGTAACATACTTCTTGATAAAAGATATAAAAGGAACACAAAAAAATGTTCTTTTTGTATCTGAAGAATCCTCAAGCAGAGAACCATACCCAGCAGCATTTCATCTTTACTAGATGGTAAGCACATCCTGGTGGAGCCCAGCACAGAATGGGGTTACAAAGGGAAGTAAATTCTGTTTCTGAAGGTATTTTATTTAATTTTATTATTTTTATTTAAAGAGTTTTTTAAGAGCTTATTTATTTATTTTCAGAGAGAGAACGTGCATACAAGCAGGGGACAGGCAGAATGAGACAGAGAATCCCAAGCAGGCTCAATATTGTCAGCACAGAGCCTAACTTGGGGCTCAATCTCATGAACCGTGAGATCATGACCTGAGCTGAGATTAAGAGTCGGACACCTAACCTACTGAGCCACCCAGGTGCCCCTCTGAATGTATTTTAAAGTAGAATTAAATTAAAAAATAAAGTAGAATTAAATTATCAGTTTTATGTGTGTGTGTGTGTGTGTGTGTGTGTAACCATTTAAAAGCAACAGAAATATTTTTGCCCTCTTTTTTCTTAGATTTTAATGCTATACTTATTTATTGTGAGCAGAGGAGAGGGGCCTAGGAAGAGAAAGAATCCTAAACAAGCTCCATGCCACCAGCGCAGAGCCCAACATGGGGCTCAAACCATGAACCATGTGATCATGACCTGAGCCAAAATCATGAGCTGGACATTCAACCAACCAAGCCACCCACGCATCCCTACTCTCCTTTCTGATACTGCAATTCTACTTAGATCCACATAAGCATACTTCCAAAATACTGCCAGGAATGATATTGTGAATATCACAATAAAGTGGGTCAAATGAATTTTTTGGTTTCCCAGTGCACATAAAAGTTATGTCTATATTATACTGTAGTCTTTTAAGTGTGCAATAGTGTTATGTCTAAAAAATACATACACAGCTTAATTAAAAAATACTTTATTGCTAAAAAATGCTAAACATCATTTGATCTTTCAGTGATTTATCACTGATCACAGATCACAACAAAATAATGATGAAAAAGCTTGAAATACTGTGAGAATTACTGAACCATGACAAAGACACAAGAGTGAGCAGATGTTATTGGGAAACTGTGCCAACTGACTTGCTTGACACAGGGTTGCCACAAACCTTCAACTTGTAAAAAACACAGCATTTGTGAGGTGCAATAAAACATGGTATGCCTATATAATTCATTTCTCCTTATGGAGCTGTCAAATATTTGATCAATTTTTGGAAACAAGGCTAAATGGTAAGAGGTTCTATCAAGTTGGAGGTACAAAACTCTGGATGCAAAGATACAGGGGCGCCTGGGTAGCTCAGTCGGTTGAGCGTCCGACTTCGGCTCAGATCATGATCTCGCAGCTCGTGAGTTCGAGCCCCATGTCGGGCTCTGTGCGACAGCTCAGAGCCTGGAGCCTGTTTCGGATTCTGTGTCTCCCTCTCGCTCTGTCCCAACCCACTCGCATTCTGTCTCTGTCGCTCTCAAAAACAAATAAACATTAAAAAAAAATTTTTTTTTAAAAGATACAAAAGATTCTCTGTATTTAAAATTAAATTCAAATTAAGAGTTTTAAACCTCAGTAAGCAACTCAATCAGATAGCAACTCAGTAAGAATTTAGAATATAATACTTTAATCCACAGAGTGTTACACAAACCTGTACCTATTCATTTTTCCAACCTTAATTTTGTAGAGTCCTTCCATTTCTCAAAGGCATGTGTCATATAACATCTATGCCACTCCTAGTTCTGGCTGCACAAAATATCATGAAGATCATAATGTCCCATTCGCTTTGATTTTTATACCACAGTCAGGAGGAACCAAAATTATTTTTCCTGAAGACCCATGAACTACTCTTTCCAAATACTTTTCAGTACGAAAACAGACACTGTGGATCTTCAATTTTCATAGTTACATCATTTACTCCACAACACAGGGAAGGCAGAGTTAGCATACAACCTCTCTTTGTACCCCCAAATTTATAAAGTACCAAGTGTCAAAAAAAAGGGGGAGTACCATGTGTACAATTAATGGGCAAGAATGTCACAGAAATAATCTTGTAAAGAATTTCTATATGACCCTACAAGAAACAACATGTTAACACCACAACGTTTAAAGATGAGATTTTGATTTAAAAAACAATTTATGAAAAAAAATTGTGGTTTTTCAGGTTGCCCTAAATCTATAGCAATTCAAGAACAAACATATTTTAAACAGGCACTCATTTAAAAAAAAATTATACACCTTTCACAGCAAACCTCAAGTAATTACTGGTTTGGACAAGTTTTTAGGTAGCTAAGATACCACTCTAAGCTGAGTCTTTGCAATTCTTTACAGTTTTGGGTGAAAATCATCTCCAAATACGTCATAACCCCCACTCTGCCTAAACCAAGGCTTTACAAACTGTGGTTCAGAGATTCACATGTCCTTTCATCTTTCCAAAAGGAAGACTCCTAGGTCCCACCTACAAATTCTGAGTCTGTGGGTATGGAAGGGTGAGGCCCCGCAATCCGCACGTTTACGCTTGGTAATGCTTAAAGACCACTGACCCGAAGGGACGAAATTCTGAAAAATATGTGTGTTCCTGGTGATGCAGGGATCTCCATATGAACATCAACTCCTGCACTATGCTGTAACAAACACCATGATCTCACAGGTCAGGGAAGTCTTCAAGCTAGTCGCCTTCATGTTATGCAGCTACATAACGCTCAGATGTTGAGTTCTTCCAAGGCTTCTTGTTCTCTACCTCCTTCCTCATCATCACCTGTCCTCTCTCCCTCGCCTGCATCGTCATCTGTTACAGGACAACCTTGTCCCTCTTGGAAACACGCCTAGACTAAGCATTAAAACAGCGCTAAGTAAACGCACGAGAAGCGTGATGGAGTGAGCACCACAGACTTTCGGCAGTCTTTGTGACGGCTACTGCAGCTGCTCAGAGGCCTCTTTGGGTAAATTTCCTAATCCTACGCCACGCTCCCCGGTGTCTAGTACCTATCGGACGTTCATACACAGTTGCTCAATGAGGAGTGGACAGGTGCAGTACAATCACATAATGGCTTACCACGCGCAGTCTTGGAACTCTAGGAAAAACCCGAATGTCGTTGCTACTTACACTAACAAACTGAATGTCATCTTCATTTTCATCCGTTGTTGACTCAGATGCCTCGGGCCCAGCTGGAGGGACAGATTCTATTATCTATAAAAATAAGCCAAAACACGCTTATCTATACAGCCACGTACTTGGTGGAAGACACTTTCCCAAAAGGAACGAAAAAGAAAGAGCTTTTTAAAACAACGAGCTCTTGAGGAAACCTAACAGCACAACTGCATGCAAATCCGACTAAGAACAGAACTCCATGGAGTCGCGTTCTGCCTCTGCAGACGCGGAGCCATGGGGAGCGGACGCCGAAAACGACTCCCCAGCCCCTGCGAATTCCCCTATCTGCTCGAGGAGGCGGGATGCACGCTCACCGCCGAAGAGCGATCCTGTCTCAAAATGTCGCTCTCGCGGGCAGAGCGGCGACAACAGGGAGCACCGGGGCCGGCGTAGGGGACCGGGGGCGGCCGGGCGGCCATTGTTACCGCTGGGTCGTCGTTAGGACCCGCACCAGGCCCGAACGCTGGGCTCGGCCCGAGACGCCGAGGCTTTCGCCCCGCGGGCGCACAGCAGGCCGCACACTCAACAAAACAAAAAGCTCTTTCGCGGCGCGGCTGAGAACGCCGCGGCCCGACGCTCCACCACTCACCTCCGACCCCGGGTCTCCCATTTCTCCGACGGCCTAACTGACAGCACCACCGCTGCTGCGGTCGCCGCCGCCACGACTTCCCTTCCCGCCCAGCACCGCTTCGCGCCGCCGTGACCCGCCCCTGCGTGGACAGCGCCGCCGCCGCCGCCATCGACGCCACCGACGCCGCGGGCGGAAAGAGGTGCGAAACCGCTTTAAAAGGAGGAGCGGCCCGCTCTGGCCCGCTATCCCCCGGAGTCACTTTCGCACAGTCCCGGCCTGCCTTCTCCGCGCCGCGCAGGAACCTGGGAGTTGTAGTTCTAGTGCCGCCCGAGACCGTCCCGCGTATATTTGAAAAGTGGAAAGGAACTCTGAGATGCGGCGGTTGCGTTCCTCTAGGCTTTCACGGTACCAAAGTAGTATTAATAGATGGCTTTTCTTTCTTAATCTGTCTCCCTCTCCCCACCTTTCTTCTACTTTTTAATTTTTTTCTTCTCCTCCTCCTCTTTCAATACAAATATGGTTCTAGATAATTTAGATTAGTAGTGTTAAAATGCTCTTTCGTTGTTTGCTCAGATACTTCCGTACTAAATAGTGGCCAACTTTTTTGTTTTCAGTATTTACACATTAACGAATGTGAACAGATACAGTTTATGAAAACATGTGTTAACTGAGAATATACTTTTAAAGCTTTTCCTCCTAGCCCTATCAGACCAAGATCACCTAACCTATCTGTGGTCCCACAAAATCCCCTTTATGATTTTGACAGTGGTCTACAATGCGTGAGATCACACAGCAGAGGAACTAAGGCATCTCACAAGACAAAGCAATAGAGTAATTAGGAAATTTTTAGGAAGGTAGAGGTAGATGAAATTTAAATGAAACAGTATTTTGATAGGTTCAAAGCCAATTAGGGCTGTGTGTAAGAGTTCAACATCACGTCTGGACTACAATTTGGACCCAGAGTCCTTTTAACTTAAAAACTACAAAATTAACATACATACTAATTGTTGGCCCAGAACCCTCTTATCTGTAGCCTTGCACTTGGTTTGATATGTGGCTTGTTCTCTGTGTGTCAGTGACCAGCCAAGGAAGGGCTATTTCATTCTTACTGATAGATTTTCAAACAACAATGTTGTTACTCTATGAGTTTGGGAACAAATTTTCTCATTGTGTAAATAAGATAGTAGTAGTCACCAAGGTGACCTTGATTCTACAAGTGCAGTATTTCTTTGGGAGAAATACTGTCTGTTAATTTTTCAGCTGACTTTATCTATGTCTGTTATTTATGCCCGGCAGATATTTACTTTCTCATTTGAAGGCTTGTTTTTGCTGGTCTAAAGGAGAACATGGTGTTTGATTACTTACATCCTAGCTAGTATTTGATGAATCTGTTTGCATTTCCACAAAGTGGACTAAAACTGCAGGTGCATTTGTACCAGCTAATTTGGGACTTGCAGATGAAAATTGAGAAAAAGAAACATCTGCCAAGATGATAGACTCAAAAGCTGTATGTAAACTAACCATTTTTAAATCTCTTAAAGGTCTAGGAGAGATTTGCATTTAAACAATTTCTTTAATGTGCTGGTGGGATTTCAGTGGAACAAGTACTTTGAAAGGTTGCAGGTGGGAGTCATTTAGTTACATTCTTGGAAAACAGGCAGTGATTATGTGGCTGGAGCCCAAATATGGTTATGCCTTTCAATTCAGTAATTGTTGCATGGATAGTCTTTTCCATTTTAGATATTCTAATAGGTATGTAGTGATATCCCATTGTGATTTTAATTTGTATTAACCTAATTACTAATAATGTTGAAAATCTTTTTATGCATTCATTCGCCATCCATGTATCTTCATCGGTCTTGTCTGTTAAGATCTTCTGCCCACTCTGTAAATTATTTTCTTGTTATTGAATTTTAAGAGTTGTCGATTTATTCTGGAATCAAGTCCTTTAACATATGTGATTTCCAAATATTTTCTTCCAGTCTGTGGCTTGACTTTCCATTTCTTAAAATTGTCTTTCAAAGAGAAGTTTTACTTTTGATTGAGTTTAATTTGCCAATTTTTTGCTTTTCTTGATCATGCTTTTGGTGGTATATCGAAGAAATCTTTGCCTAAACAAAGTTACAAACATTTTCATCTTTGTTTCCTTCTAGAAATTTTACCCTTCACACATTTTCAGTAGTCATTCTACTATAAAAAAGGTCTTCCGTACCCCCCTACTTTTTGATTTACCTATCCATTATCATGATTCATAGATTTCTATTTTTATTCAATGGGTTATGATTTTTGATTGTTCATTGCTATTACAGAAATAAAGCAATTTTTTCCCTAGCTTTATTGAGGTACGTTAAGCAAATAAAACTGTGTATATTTACATGTACATGATGTTTTGATATTATTATACATTGTGAAATGATTGCCACAATTAAGTTAATTAATACATCCATCACAAAAATAGTTACCATTTTTGTGTCTGTGTAGTGAGAACACTTGACATCTACTATCCTGGGGCACGTGGCTGGCTCAGTTGGTACATCGTGTAACTCTTGATCTTGGGGTCGCAAATCCACGCCCCACATTGGACATGGAGCTTACTTAAAAAAAAAAAGGATCTACTCTCAGCAAATTTCAAGTATATAATACATTATTATTATAGTCACCACGCTATACACTAGGTCTCCAGAACTTATTCATAACTGAAAGTTTGTACTCTTGGACCAACATCTCTCCGTTTCCCTCATCCCCACAGTCCCTGGTAATCACCATTCTGCTCTCTGATTCCTTGAGTTCAGCTTTTTTACATTTCACACATGAAATCGTGCAGTATCTTTCTGTGTCTGGCTTGTTTAGCTTAGCATAATGTCCTCCTGGTATATCCATGCTGTTGTAAATGGCAGGATTTCCTTTTTTAATTTTAATTTTTATATCTGTTTATTCTTCTTTAATTTTGAACAGTTTCTCAACCTTTCCTTTTTTCATGACATTGATATTTTTGAAGAATATGGGCCATTATTTTATAGAATATTCCTCAGTTTAAGTTTGTCAGTGTTTCCTCATGATCACATGCAGGTTATGTCTCTGACCAGAGTACTACATACATGATCTTGTGTTGCTTTTAGGGAATCACATTCAGAGACACATGATATCCATCTGCCCCTTATTGATGATGAAGATTATTGGTGATAATCAGCTGGTGAAAGTATTGTCCACTTTCTTCCATTTTTTTCTACTGCATAGATTTTTCTCCTTGCAGTGTATAATCAATCTGTGGGATAATTCACTGAGAATATGCAAATACCCTTTTCTCATGAAACTTAACACTTCAATCTTGCCTGATCAATCTTTACTATTATAGTTGTAAATAGTAATTTTCCAACTCTACCACCCTTCCCATATTTTTAATTGGCATTCTGCTATATAATAAAGGGTCTTCCCGTCTCCCTTACTTTTTGATTTATTATCATTATGGATTCATGGATTTCTGTTTTATTCAATGGGTTATAATCAATTACAGTCCTAATTTATTTTGATGCCAGTTTGTCCCAAATTTGGCCAGTTGTAGTCCCTTTTGCAGCCTCACATGGCCATCATTCTTTGAGCAGTCCCTTACTTTCTGGCATAACATACCATGTTCCAAGTACATTTGGTACCTTCTCTGCCCCTGCCCTGGAATCAGCCATTTCTATAAGAAGCCCCTTTTCCTTTGGTGGGAAATGGTATTTAACCAAGATCTGGGTGTTAGGTGTACTCATTGTCACTGGAACATTTACAAAAGATTCTGACATTTGTTGTAGCTTGGATCAAGGGATGATTTACCACACAATCTTTTGTTTACACAGCTAACTCAAAAATTCACATTTTGATCCATTTCTAAAGAAGATGGACATGGTGTGGAAACATCTATATATCCATTCCAGAATACTGCCTAAAAATTCTTACTGGGTGATACTTTATATCCTCATTGGATACTCCTTACCTTTGTTTACGGGACTGGATCAATTTCTACTCAATTCTAGAAATTGGGCGGATTTGAGATATAGCCTTAAGAAGATTAATGTAATTACTCCTGCATTTTTTAAAAAGATTTTTGAAAAAGTGTTTATTTATTTAAAAAAATTTTTTTTAATGTTTATTGATTTTTGAGACAGAGACAGAGCATGAAGCGGGGAGGGTCAGAGAGAGAGAGACATAGAATCTGAAACAGGCTCCAGGCTATCAGCTGTCAGCACAGAGCCCGACGTGGGGCTCAAACTCACGGACCACGAGATCATGGCCTGAGCTGAAGTTGGCTGCTCAACCGACTGAGCCACCCAGGCGCCCCTTTTTATTTAAGTAATCTCTATACCCAACAAAGGGCTTGAACTCACAATCCTGAGATCAAGAGTTGCATGTTCTTCTGACTGAGCCAGCCAGGTGTGCTCCTGATTACTACAGCATTTTTAAGTATTCTTCAGTTCTATGGTTTTTCAGAACACTTAGGTCATTTTCTGGCATTCTCCAATTCATTTTTTTAATCAAGTGTTTTTTTCCTTAGGGGCATATTAATAAATGCACTAATTAGTTTAAATCAAGAAGATTGAGATTTTGAGTAGATAGGAGAACTCAGAATTCCTTCTTAAATGTATCTAATTTTTCCTGAGGTTTTAGAAATTCTTTAAATATGGCTTTCACATCTGCCTTCGTCTTGGTTCAAAATCTACTCTTCATAATTTTAAGTGAAAATTTCAACTTTACAATTACAAGTTCAGGTGGGAAAGGAGATGACCTTTGTGTGTTTAAATGGTAGGTGGAACATAAAAAGAAGAGAGATTGTGTATGTGAATAGAATTGTTTACAGATGCCTGGCTGGCTCAGTCAGTAAGAGTATGTGTCTCTTGATCTGGGGGTTACAAGTTTGAGCCCCACGCTGGATGTAGAGATTACTTAAAAAATAATAAAATCTTAAAAAAAAGGAATTGTTTAATCATTATATTGTACATCTGAAACTAATATGACACTGTAGTCAATTATACTTGAATTTAAAAAAAGGAAGGGAGATTGTATAATGGAGTAGAGAAAGGACACAAGATGAATAGGGAATTCCCAAGAGTGAAACAATACTAAATTTTTCACATTTTTTTCATTAGCTTTAGCCATAGACTCTTTTGGGAAGCAATTCTATTGTCAAGACTAAGCTCTGATTCTTTCTGATGGCAATCAAAGAAGGCTGACCTTCTTGGTTAGGTATTTTGTCACCTTATTGTTCTAAGTCCCTCCGAAAAGGACAATCAGTCATAATTAAAGATTCCCCCAAGATGCCACTGTCGTTCTTGATTATTCTTAGTGAAATTGTGCCATTTGAAAAGATGGCATGGTGAGTAAGAACTGTAGTGATGTAATGGAGAGGCAGAGAACCCCATGAGAACTGACCTGGATGAAGCATTGTTTATGGTTTCTGTGTCTCGATATCCTAACTAATGGCTTGCTGTCATTACCACTATGCATGAAAACCTCTGGTCCCAGTTCAGGCATTGAAAATAATCAAGGCAGTTCTCAGAAGCACAAAGATAAGACTAAGGAGTGTTCTTACAAAGTTTTGAAAGATGACCTAAACCAAGTTTGTTCAAAGGATTCCATTATGACTTTTTTTATTCTTTATTCTCCACAACTAATTTGAGTGGTGGGCTTACCAAATATATGCCTGCTTTCTCTCTATAGACTTCATAGAGACAAACCAAAACAAAAGCAAAAATTAAACAGGTAAAAAATACAGGCCACTTTTAACAAAAGGACAAAGGATAACAAAACAGAACCCAAAGTTTTATTCTTAGTCCTGGGAATCAAAAATAAATTTAGTGCCAAAGAGCTTAATAAAGCTCAGGGCTTCATTCATTGTGAAACTTACCTCATTATTATGGGTCAAGTGAATTTGAATGGGTGCAGACACAAAGATTCTCAAATTTGCCCCCTCTTACCATATCAAGGAGTGTGGAAACGGGGATCTCAACAGAATCTAGGCAGCACCTTCAGATTGTTAAAACTCTACAACAGAAGAACATCAGTGACCTGCCTGTGTCTTTATAAACCAAGTACATTTAGCTTTCTGCAGTAAGACAGAATGCCCCGTAGGCACAGTTTAGAATCATCTTAATCTGGAAGGTCAGGGAGGACTTTTAAAATGAGTATTGCAGGGTGCCTGGGTGGCTCAGTCAGTTGGTTAAGCAACCAACTCTTAATTTTGGCTCAAGTTGTGATCTCACAGTTTGTAACATCAAGCCCTGTGTTGGGCTCCATGCTGACAGTGTTGAGCCTGCTTGGGATTCCCTCTCTCCCTCTCTCTCTCCCCCTAACCCCTGCTCGCATGAACGCACACTCTCTCTCTCCCAAAATAAATAAATAAACTTAAATAAAATGAGTATTAGGTGCGTACAGAGCAGAGTAAATGTCTTTTCTTCTAGGGCAAAATACATACATACGTACATACATACATACATGTATATTCATGCTTGGATCAAGTGCTTGTAGTGGGTGTTTTGTAAAGTAGGGAGCTGGTTAGAATAGGAAGATTGGAAAAAGAAGTTATTTGCTGATTGGTTCAGGGTTCAAAGCCAGATTTTCTTTTTTTTTTTTTTTAACTGTGGGGAAATATATCCTAAGGTTTCACTTGAGATTTGGGTCAGTTATAGTGGTTTATGAGTTAAGATGTTACAAGGGGGTTATAAACTCATTTCTCATTCTCTTAATTTATCTTTTCCCTCACTTTGGATTTTCCTGCATAGGCTGACCACACTTATCTGGAGGTAATGAATCTGGTAAACTTACGTTTCTGAAACACAATACTTGGGCCCTTAACTTCTGGATTAACTTCCACATCTGTAAAATGACAAAAGAGACTCCATGATCCCTTCTAGCTTTTAATGACTTGAGATTTTAAGTAAGTTAACTATGAAAGACTGTTTACAAGAGAAGTAATACAGATGTCCCCTTATACATATACGAATAGAGAGATGCAAACTGAACTATAAGTAGATAGATAGCATCCATCCCCTAACATGTTGTCAGAGACTAACTGAAGGATAAGATGAAAATGCCTATTATCACTTATATTACTTAACATTGTATAAAATACAATATCTAGGCCTTGAAATATGTGTAAGATCACCCTAGTATCCTCCTCAGTGGGGGAAACTGAAAGCCTTTCCCCTAAGATCAGGAACACGACAGTGTTGGCCACTCTCACCATTGTTGTTCAACATAGTCCAGGAAGTCCTAGCCTCAGCAATCAGAAAACAGTAAGAAATAAAAGGCATTCAAATCAGCAAGGAAGAAGTCCGGCTTTCACTCTTTGCAGATGACATGATATGTGGAAAATCTGAAAGACTTCACCAAAAGATTGCTGGAACCAATACATGAATTCAGCAAAGTCACAGGATATAAAATCAATGTACAGAAATCTGTGACATTTCTATCCACCGATAATGAAGTAGCAGAAAGAGAAAACAAGGAATCAATATCATTTACAATTGTGCTCAGAACCATAAGATACCTAGGAATAAACCTAACCAAAGAGGTAAAACTATAGAAAACTTATGAAAGAAATTGAAGACACAAAGAAATGGAAAAAACATTCCATGCTCATGGGTTGGAAGAACAAATATTGTTAAAATGTCTACACTATACAAAGCAATCTACACATTCAGTGCAATCCCTATCAAAGTAACACCAGCATTTTTCACAGAGCTAAAACAAACAATGCTAAAATTTGTATGGAAACAGAAAAGACACCAAATAGCCAAAGTAATGTTGAAAAAGAAAACCAAAGTCACAATTCCGGACTTCAAGCTGTATTACAAAGCTGTAATCATCAAGACAGTATGGTACTGTCACAAGAACAGACACATAGATAAATGGAACATAGATCAATAGAGAACCCAGAAATGGACCCACAACTGTATGGTAAAATTAACAACTTAGGAAACAACAGATGTTGGTGAGGATGTGGAGAAAGGGGAAACTTCTTACACTTTTGGTGGGAATGCAAACTGGGGCAGCCACTCTGAAAAACAGTGTGTAGTTTTCTCAAAAAGTTAAAAATAGAGCTATTGTACAACCTAGCAAAGGATTTGTATTTATCCAAAGGATACAAAAATATTGATTTGAAGGGGCACATGCACCCCTCTGTTTATAGCAGCAGTATCAACAGTAGCTAAATTATGGAAAGAGCCCAAATGTCCTTGAACTGATGAATGGGTAAAGAAGATGTGGTACATATATATACAATGAAATATACTCAGCAATCAAAAAGAATGAAATCTTGCCATTTGCAACAACGTGGATAGAACTAGGGTTTGCTATGCTGAGTGAAATAAGTCTGTCAGAGAAAGACAAATACCATACGATTTTAATCATACATGGATTTTAAGAAACAAAACAGATGAACATAGAAGAAGGGAAAGAAAAGTAAGATAGAAACAGAGAAGGAGGCAGACTGTAGAGACTCTTAAATACAGAGAAAAAACTGAAGGTTGCTGGAGGGGAGGGGAGTGGGAGATGGGCTAAATGGGTGATGGGCATTAAGCAGAGCATTTGTTGTGATGAGCACTGGGTGTTATATGTATGTGATGAATCACTAAATTCTACTCATGAAACCAATACTACACTATATGTTAACTAACTTAAGTAACATATACTACACTATATGTTAACTGACTTAAGTGAAATTAAGTAAAGTCTTAGAAAAATTTTTAAAAAATATGTGTAGGAACTATACGGAAAAAATAAATGTAAGTATATAAATATAATCCCAATAAAAATTTCAGCTTTCCTGTTTTTGAGAGTGGAAAGTTGACAGAAGTATTTTAAAAATCATCTAGAGGAAGAAATTTATGATTATTATGAGAATAATCAAGAAATTTGTGAAAAAGAATAGTTATTATATTTCACTTTTCTCCTGATTCTTTCCTAAAAAGAATACTTACGGGTGCCTGGATGGCTCAGTTGGTTAAGCATACGACTTCGGCTCGAGTCATGATCTCACAGTTTGTGGGTTTGAGCCCTGAGTCAGGGGCTCTGTGCTGACAGCTCAGAGCCTGATGCCTGCTTCGGATTCTGTGTCTCCCTCTCTCTCTGCACCTCCCCTGCTAAGGTTCTGTCTCTCTCTCTCTCTCAAAAATAAATAAACATTAAAAAAATTAAAATAAAAAAGGATATTTAAAAAATTAATAAATCCCAAAGGACAGCAATGTAAGGAAGAGTCTGGGTGGAAGAAGGGAGAAACATGTGTTATCTCCACCATCATTAATGGAATTATTATAGCCAGGACCATCTGGGACACTGAGAGTTTGTGTAACAGTATTTAATATAATATAAATAATATAGATATTGTATCATATATACTTAAGTATACTTTATATTTTATGTATAAATATATACTTTATAATTTATAAATATATAAATTTATATTTTGTAATATAATTGTATTTATATTAATTATTAATATTATATTAATTGTATTAATTATATATGTACTATATATATTTCCCAGAATTAAAAGCTAGAAGTATCCAGATTGAAAAGGACAAGCATGTTTCTTGAACAATGAATAAAAAGAGATGGAGAACAAGACATATTTTCATAAAATTTTAATGTATCAGGGAAAGACAAGGTCAAAAGAACCTCAGGGAAGATGGGAAAGCATATCATGAATAAAAGAATGAGAATTAGAATCCCATTATGCTCTTGATAGGCTAAGGCTGCCAGATTTGGCAAATAAAAATAAAGGACATCTAGTTAAATTTGAATTTAAGATGGATGAGTATTTAGTGTAAGTATATCTTAAATATTGCAAAGGATATACTAAAAAATCAGTTGTTAATCTGATTCAGATTTAACTTGATGAATTTAATTCTTCCAGCAATCCTACAGTGGCAACAATGGATGTAACTCTGGTAAGAACATCCAAGTAAGCCTTATTTACCTTTTCCTTACTGTAAGAAATCAAATAAAGCAACAAGGAGGGAAAAACCAACACCTGCAAAACACTCTGTCCTGCTATTTTTTTTTAAGTTTGTTTATTTATTTTGAGAGAAAGAGAGCATATGAGCATGTGCACGCAGGGGATGGGCAGAGAAGGAGGGAGAGGGAATCCTAAGCAGGCTCTGCGCTGTCAGTGCAGAGCCCAGCGCAGGGCTCGAACTCCCAAGCTGCCAGATCGTGACCCTAGCTGAAACCAAGTTGCTTAACCAGCTGAGCCACCCAGGTGCCCTGTCTTGCTATTTTTAGCAAAACAGGCAATGGATGATACCTGCAGAAACCAAGGGCTTAAAAGTTGCTATTAAAGGTTAAATTGTGCAGAAAATGCAAGGACAATCAATGTCAAGGCCCCTTATGAGTAGCAGGCCTCAGAAAGTAGCAGCAAAGCATACTTCCTGAAAGGAGAAACTCATCCAGAAATGCAAACTCTATAGCCTATAAATCTAATAACTGAGGGGTAACGTAAGCTGAGCTTCAGCAGAAATCACAAGTTGGGATGCAGAGAAAATGCACAGAGTTTCTATCTGAGAGGGCTCCTAACAGCACATCTCAGAAAGATCCAGCAGAATCTTACTCCATGAAGGTCAAGGGCTCATCGGTAAGTGCAAGGGCTCTGTCCTGTTTGCTGCTGCTGGTGAAGGGCCTGGGAATGCAGGGCTGGGAACAGAAATCCTTTCAGACTCAGCTTGGGTCAGAGGACCAAAGGGAGGAAGGCTACACAAAATCTTGTCAGAGGAGCCATGCTGGCTGGAATCTGTGGTCTCTGTGACTGCGAAAAGAGGGCTTCTGAAAGGTCTGACACCTGGCAGGGAACCCTGGCCCCTCCACCATCCATGAACTCACCTGCAAATAGCCGGACCAGGAAAAACCATGTCATTATAAATTAATGTTGAAGAAAGCGTATGGCAGGACATCAGCACAATGATTTTGTAAGAGAAAATGTGAAAAGAGCTACAAAAATTACAAATGCATCAAAGACATTTACAGGAAAATGATGTCATAGAACAGATGAAGACACTGACCACACGTTCCATTACAAGGTAAAAATTTTTTTTTCTTTTCTTTTTTTCTTTTTTAGTGTTCCATCTACTAAGTAAAAATCTTAAGGAAACTATCATCTCCATGTAGGAAGACAACAGAAAATCAGCCCAGAAAAAGATTTTTTCCCTGGATTTTATACATTAATAAGAAACAAGCAAATACTTTTTATGTTTTCAATGGGATTTATTTATATTTAAGTAAAAGTAGCAAACGTTAACATAAGTTATTTCTTTTATCATATTTATTTTGTACGACCACAATTTTTATCAAGCAGCATTATGGAATGTTCCCTGGGTCCACAACTCTGAACTTTCCAACTATTATATGCATCCTCTTTTCCAACTTTAAACATGACCTTGTACACTGAAGAAGCATGGCTTGTCATTGCAAAGTTGTCATGTGTGACAACCTGACATCAAAGTAGAAGCCTCTTGATGAAGAATGTTTTATCTTTCATTCATTTAAAAAATGGTATTTTTCTTTTTGTGTGATTATCCATCCCATATGATTTTGTTTTCAATTCTTTTTTCTACTGATACTATGGAATCAAACCAGTTAAAACTAAGGAGTGTAGCAATAAAACCAACCAAATACATATGATGTAATATCTTATATAGGATATTTTAGATGATGTTTATGTTTTATATTACACATCTGTATTTAATATACTTTGGGCAATAAAAAGTTAGAAGCATGTGAACAAACAGAAAAATTTTTCTGAAATCAATACATTGTTTCAACAGTCACAAAAACTTGGGTATCTTTCTTTCCTAGGAGTGCAGTGGAATAGTTTCATATTAAAATAAAAAGGTCTTGTTGCTTTCACTTTTTTCGGATTCCTGTTTTATACATTTTTAGGTAACAGGGAAGAATAACCCTGTAACTTCATTGTGAAAACACCATTACTTGGTTAGATATGATCATCAAATTTTAGACCAACTTTGCTGTCCTCACATTCATATACATTGATTATTTACTATTTACTTTTCCAAGCATGCGCTTTTGCTAAAGATCCAAACACTAAACTGGGAAGTCATTGGCTATAATAAATGTACAGTGACTGATTATTTAGGACAATGACAAATCGTAGGGGTTGAAGTTTTTGTTGCTGTGGTAAGAGCTCTATTGTGTTAAGTTAGCTGTGCAGAGAAGCGTTTGGGGACAGGAAAATGCATATTTCCAAGAAACCATATTGCATGCTTATTTGACTACTAGAAATTCTCTGGTTTGATGCATCACTGATATTTATGGTGGAATCTACATGCAGCTTCTTCAGCAAGCTTGTTGCTCCATCGAGAGCCAGCGATATTCCAGACATCTCCCAGCCTGTCACCATGTCTCTCTGTGCTCACTGCCAGGGAGGTTGCAGATTCTCCAACAAAATCCAATGTTAGATTCAAAACTGAAGATGTTTTATTTCAGATACCTACAATACCTAGAGAAAGCAAATTTCAAAAAAACAAATTTATGTTAGAGTTCTTACAGTGCTTTTAACAGTGGTATGAGTTATTGTGCCTACTATAAATTTTTGCCTAAAAATACAAATTGTTAATAGGAACTATTACTACTGAGGTGACTTAGAAATTATTTTATTATCTATTCAGAGAAATTCCAGCATAGACAACAGTTAAAATATTTTACATATATTTTTATCTCAAATGACTTAAAAAAATCTTTGTATTGGGTAAAATTTCAAATCCACAAAGTAAAATGAACCATCCCCACATACCCATCAATCATCCTAAAAAAATTATCACCAATTCTGTTTGTCATTCTTCAGTAACATTTATTGACTGGTTAAATAGCAGGCAATTCCCCAAATATGGTTTACCTCTTTCAAAAGTCACAAAAACCAAATGAGCTAGGTTAGAGGCAGAATTACTATAAAGTTAATAAAGATTGCTTGCATGAGTGCCTTCCAATATGTTCGCATGTTTATTTATTTTTGTTAAATTTGCAAAAGTTAGATATTTCGACTATAATCAGTTGAGACCACTGCCTTTCCCTTTCAACTGCCCCTTAGCCATATTTTCTCTCTGATTGTAACCATGGGGTGGCAGTGGGTATTTCTGGGATTTTACCACGGATTGACTGGGATATCCTTTTGTGCTTTGTCATGTCTCTGATTTGTAGTTATATTAATGGTGGCCATTCCAGTTTGTAGTATCCTTTAGCAAAAATATGACTATGGTCAATTCAAAGAATGTCTAAGAGGACTCACTCCATAGAAAGCTTGAAATGCCCTGAAATCTTATAGCTCAGGTATCATAGAAATTTAACAGAGGTTTCCCCAAATTTGACAACAATCCTAAAATTTATATTGCTACAAAAGAGTTAAGAATTTGAAAGAAAACTCTTAAAAATGTCAAAAAGAAAAAAAATACATTTTTAATCTACTATACTAGAGGATAGTCTAAATTATTTTTTTATTCTTTCTGTAGAAAAGGCTATTATAAACTTGTCAAATGAAGAGGCAATCAACATGTATGCAACTCAAAAAAAGTAGGATGAAAGTATTATAGAGCTGTTAGTAAAAATATTATATAATTTCCCCTACATTATGTGATATTTGAGAAATTTGTTAACTTTTAAACAGTATGTCATTTTGGGGCGTCTGGCTGGGTCAGTCAGTAGAGCATGCAACTCTTGATCTCGAGGTCATAAGTTTGAGCCCCACTTTGGATGTGGAGCCTCTGTGGAATTTTAGCTGATTGTGTATTCATAATTTTGTATTTCTTAAAGTGAGTTCTCCAAATACTATTAAGCCTTAGGTCCCACAAATCCTGAATCCATTCCTAGGTAGGTAGTAGTATTATCCCTGTATAAACTGATATTTAGAGAGTTCAAGTGACTTTCCAAAGGCCACACATTTATTAAGAAGTGGAACAGTCTTCAAAACCAGACTTTCTGACCCTAAAACATATAATTTTATATGTAAACTTGGCTAGCCTATGATACCCAGTTGTTTGGCCAAACACCAGTCCAGATGTTGCCATAAACGTATTTTTTAGATGGGATTAACATTTAAAGCAGTAGATTTTCAGTAAAGCAGATTATCCTCCATGATATGGGTGGGTTTCACCTAGTAAGTTGTAAGCCTTAAGAGAAAAGGCTGAAGTTTTTTGGGGAAGGAGGAATTCTGCCTTCACACTGCCTTTGAACTCAAGACTGCAACATCAACTCTTCCTGGGTCTCTAGCCTGCTAGCCTGTCTTGCAGATTTCAGACTCACCACACCTCACAATTGTGTGTGCCAATTCCTTCAAATGTCTCTTTATATACATCCTATTGGTTCTGTCTCTCTGGAGAACTATGACTAGAGCAATAAGAAATACAAAGGACTATAGTACTACATCAAAATAAAAAGCTTTTGCACAGGGAAGTAAACCATCAACAAAAACAAAAAGGCAACGTACTGAATGGGAGAAGATATTTGCAAATGACATATCTGATAAAGGATTAATATCTAAAATATATAAAGAACTGATACAACTCAACATCAAAAACCAAACCAAACCAAAACAAAACCCAAACAATCCACTTAAAAACATGGGCAGAGGACCTGAATGGACAATTTTCCAAATAAGATATACAGATGGTCAATAAGCACATGAAAAGATTCTCAACATCATTTAATCATCAGAGAAATGCAAATCAAAGCCACGGTGAGACATTCATTATCTTACACATGTCAGAATGACTAAAATCAAAAACACCAGAAAAACAAGCATTGGCAAGGATGTGGAGGAAAAGTAAGCCTCACACGCCATTGGTGGGAATGTAAATTGGTACGGCCACTGTGAAGAACAGTATGGAGTTTCCTCAAAAAATAAAAAACAGATACCATATGATCCAATAATCTTACTTCTGGGTACTTACCTAAAGAAAATGAAAATAGTAATTTGGAAAGATATATGCTCCTCTGTGTTTACTGAAGCATTATTTGCAATAGCCAAGATATGGAAGCAACCTAAAAGCCCAATAGACTAATGGATAAGGAAGATATAGTGTGTGTGTGTGTGTGTGTGTGTGTGTGTGTGCGCGCGCGCGCACGTGCGCACACACACACACACACACACAGGAGTATTATGCAGCCATAAAAAGGATGAAATCATGCCATTTGTGACAACATGGATGGACCTAGAGAATATTATGCTAAGAGAAATGAGTCAGGCTGAGAAACACAAATACCATATGATTTCTCTCATATGTGGAATCTTAAGATAAAAAGAATAAACATAAGCAGAATTATACCTGCAAATACAGAGAACAAACTGATGGTTGCCAGAGGGGAGACTGGGGGGAATGGGCAAAATGGGTGAAGGGGATTGGGAGATACAGGCTTCCAGTTATGGAATGAATAAATATGGAAATAAAAGGCACAGCATAAGGAATATAGTCAATGGTATTGTGATAGTGTCATATGGTTACAGAGGGTAGCTACCCTTAGGGTGAGCATAGCATAATATATAAACTTGTTGAATTGCTATGTTGAACACCTGTATTGTAACATTTTGTGTCTACACTCAAATTTAAAAAATGATTAAGAAAAGGTTCTTCAAAAAATACAAAGAACTATATGTTCGTGTTGCCTTTCTAATAGTTACTAATCAGATCATCTTGGCAATTCACTTAACTTCATTTTGGCTTTAGTTTCTTTATGTGCAAAGTAAAGAAATCATTTTAGACCAGGATTTCTTAATCTTGGCACAATTCACATTTTGGGTTAGGTAATACTTTGTCATGAGGGGGACTGTCCTGTGCTTTGTAGGATGGTTAGCAGCATCTGTGGCTCTGTCCACTAGATGCCAGTAGTATCATCCAGTTGTGACAATGATGTATATCTCCAGACATTTTCAAGTATCTCCTAGCTGGGAGGCAGGGGACAAAAATCCGTCCCATCCTATTTGAGCACTGCTATATTGGATCATCTTTAAGTTATAATAAATGCATATGTAATGTTATTGTGGAGATTATACAGGCTGAGGCAGCTTTGGAAATTTCAGGAGAAGGCTGTTTGACCATTTAGTGGGATGTTATAGAGGCAGCTTTGGAAATTTCAGGAGAAGGCTGTTTGACCATTTAGTGGGATGTTATAGAGGCAATATGCTAATATTCTGTAATTCTTATTTGCCTCAGTTCCTATTAGAAAGAAAAAAAATGGAGGGAGACCAGAAAGGTTGGCAACATAAAGCTCTTGGCAAAGCATAAGCTGTAGAACTTGAGGGCAGTCATAGGAGTGAGAGAGAATAGATAAAAAGGGAAGAACGGTGGAATTTAGGGCCTATCCTCTCAGATATAAATCTTATCTGGGAAACAGTTGTTTCAAATCCAAGCCACCAGTGGCAACCTTGCACTCAGTACTGGGTGGAGGGCATGGTCTACCACAGGGCCCGTGGGTGGGGGTTGCTGGGCTTTGTGGATGCACAGGAATTTGTAGAAGTCTACATGATTTTGCAGTGCATATTGCCTTGCTAATAGTAATGCAAAGAAAGTTATTTTTCCAAAGAATACTTTTGGGGGTGGGATGAGGAGGGAGTATGGTTTGCCTGAGTAAGTGCAGTCATCTTCAGGCTCCTTCCTGTTAAATGATCAAGAAGAAAAAAATAAAGCAGCATTCCACTAGATGGTGCTGTATCAGACTTATTCATGAAACATGGCTAAATTAAGTTTGATATGACCCTGTCTTTCCCAGCATGTTTTCTCAGTCCTTTTGAAATGATTTAGATTTAGCTATACTTCAAATGAAAGATACCTGCCAATTAAATTAATTACCTGCCAATTAATTTGGATTTAGCTATACTTCAAATGAAAGATACCTGCCAATTAAAAAAAATTTTTCCATTCTAGGGTTAATCTCCACCTCTGATTCAAAACATGCACATTTCCGTTCCAAGCAAGTTGTCAACAAAGTGAGGCTCAGGCCCAGAAGGCACCAGAACATGCTGTGTTCTTAGCAAAAGATTTGTTCCTTTTTTCTATTTTAATCATTGCCATAGTCAGGTGATTAATAACAGTACTACTGGGTTGCGAGTACAAGCAAAATTGATATAAAACCCTTTTAGCTTTAATTTCTTTAACACTTTGTTGACTGTTAGTCACAGTTGAGTTTTGTGCCTACCCTTGGCAGGCTGAGGCATTAAAAAGGCAGAAGTTGGGATATTGAAATACTATGCACAGCTCTGAAATATAATTGTGTGCTCCAAAAGGTAGCCCTATATAGCAGACCCTTGGAGTTCTGGTTACATGGCATTTAGCAAGGGAACTTAGCTACTTGGATAACTGGGTAGCCTCATGTCAAAACAAGCAGTTCTAAGGGCTCATTTAAGCAATTATTTCCCAACTGGGAAGTTGTGGGATTCACAGCCTACTGAAATTTTTCATCAGAAAAAGGATACAAATATCCTATCTTTTATAAATCTGTAAGTCAGTCTACCAGTATGGATGAGCCAAGGGAAGGAACCCCCTGCAGTCGTTATAAGTGGTTTTTTGTTTGTTTTGTTTTGTTTTGTTTTTAAGGAAGAGAAACTATTGTTGACCCTCATCAGAGTGAGGCTTCAGTTATATAGCAAAATAGTAAGGGGCCATCAAAGGCGGTGGGGGTAGTAGTCAGGGTGGAGGATAGGTGGGGAGAATTACTGCATTACACATGGCCCAAATCCCATTTAAAACATGGACAGAAAATAAAGGCAAAATAAAATGGTGTCAAAGGTGGCTCGAGTTAGGCAGAGAACAAGTAAAGTCAAAGTCAAAGATAGAAGTCAAGAAAATGGAAGAAAAACCTGCCCTCATGTATTTCCCATACACCTCTGTTTATCAAAAAATATTAAAAACATAATACTGCATTTTTTTCCCACATATTTTCCATCAAAATAATGGAGAGGAAAGCTGAGCACAAGTGAACCAGCTGGGACACTGGGTTGCTAAAGCAAACACAAAATTCCACTTGAACAGTTTTGCCTAAGGGCAGGGCCTGATCATGAAGTGTATTTCCTTCAAAACTCACTAGCAATAATTCTTTCTCTTAGCATAGTAGAAACATCTTGGTAAAAATCCTTATCAAACAAATACAAACTATAACAACTGATTTAAAGATTTAAAGACAGTGAGAAGCAGAAGGAAGGATGGCAGAGGGGACCCTTCAGGACTTCTAGCCAGTAGTTGGTGCATGAACCACTGTTTGGAGTTGTAAGTTCAGTCCCATTGATGTATCTCAGAGATCTCCCTGGGGTCTGTGTCTCCCCTGTTCTAGAGAAACAATTCTTAAATTATCAAGTGTCCCTCCTCTGGCTCCTTTCTACCCCCACTCATAAGTTAACATACATTCTGTGAAAAAAAAAAGAAAGAAAAGTTTCTCAGTAAAACACATTTGAAAACCACTCATACTCTATCTCCATTTTAGAGATTTCTGGTGCACTTGGGCATTTTAAAGAGTATAAAATATGCTGAGAAACTCTGGGAAAGGAAAATCTGTATCTGAACTTAGCATTTCCCAAATTGAAATCCCCTTCCCCATCCTCACCTTCACCCCCACGAATACCTATTAGTGTTTCACAGGCCACTAGTATTCTCTAGAAGAGTGTTCACGGAAATCTACTCCAGGGATAAAAGTATTACATCTTTTGGCCCCATTGAGAGGATTGTGAAGATTGAGCAGACTTACCAAAAGGATCTACTTAATATCCTGAGAGTTCAGATTTTTGCTTAAATTTGGCTTCTTGGTACAGTTGTTTAGCTTTTGCCCTATCATTCTCCTAATTGAAACATCATCTGTGTTGGGAAATAACTGTTTTGTGACTCCTGTAAACAACAACAACAACAAATACACAAAAACACTTTTTGAGGCCTTTGCATCATAAGGTATGAACTGAGATAAAACATCAAACAATTCACATTATACTTTTGTCTCCACTTTGCAAAGGCAGCCCAAACACCCATGAGATATTTAAATAGATGAGTATATAGGCAGGGTTTTCAAAGCAAAGCAAGAGATATGGAAGGTCTATGTCTTCCTATGGTACCACTCAATTTTAACCTTGCTACTTGCTCTTAACTCTAGATCCCCTTGCTCCACAATGTTAGGAATTTATTTTTATCCATTCCCAGCAAACAGTTGAAACAACTAGATTCTGACTGATCCTTTTGTAGCTAAGAAATGGTATATTAAAATACAGAGAGCTCAGATTCAGTGATTTCCTAAATTTGTTTGACATTTGCAAAAAAAATTATTTGGTAATCTAGATTATTATATTTGAGGAGATTCATTAACTTAAAAACCATAAATAGGAAATTAGCCTCTATTTTTCTAGCATAAAAGATAAGGGATCTACAACCAAGATAAGAAACAGAAAATAAGATATAAACTGCTACTTGAAATTTTGTTTGAAAGGATTTTGAAAAGCATTTTTCTAAAGCTATGAATTTAAAAAGTTCAAACATGTCACTGAAATAAAATTTAGTTTTATTTTAATGACTGCTTTAATATAAAATTTTTCTGCAAAATACACCATATTTAATAAGAGGTTTAGGCTATCTTGAGATTTTCCTTTCATAGAAAAATAAACAACAAAAAGACCATGAAACGATGACTTAACTTGGAATGATAAAAGAATTTCAAATTAATGTGACAATGTACTACAATTATATTATCACCTATGATTTCTTGAACTTCATTCTGATTCATAGCTGGTTTTACAGCTTTGTCCCTCGAAGTAGAGGACTTTGCGCCAGTCAGGCTGTGTGTGGCCATGTATTCGTTCGTGTAAAGTACTTGCATTAAATCATTAATAAACTTCTGAGGCTTGCTCTTGTTACAACGGGCAATCTGCCATTTTTCAATCTTGAACTAAAAAATACAAAATAATAATTGAACCTGAACAAAGAAAAGGAAAGTATCTGCAGAAATATATTACTGATTGAGTTAAGACACACTAGAAAACACAATTAACGTTCTTTAAGGTGATGAATTTACTTTAAAAAAATTTTTTTTAAGGTTTATTCATTTTTCAGAGACAGAACATGAGCAGGGGAGGGGCAGAGAGAGAGGGAGACACAGAATCTGAAGCAGGCTCCAGGCTCTGAGCTGTCAGCACAGTGCCCGACAAGGGGCTCGAACTCACGGACTGTGAGATCATGACCCTAGCGGAAGTCAGACACTCAACTGATTGAGCCACACAGGCACCCTGGTGATGAATTTACTTTTAATATGTATTTTACATTTCAGGGGTTCAAGTTCAATGTTATCTTTGATATAACTCCCAATATTTATGTAGTGTTTGTCCCAGAGTACATACAAATTCTTGTATGTGATCTGGATTTGATGGTTTAAGAATGAGTCCCATCCCCAACACCTCCTACTAAATGTGGTAGGCAGAATAATGGCCCACTGAAGATACCCCCATCCCTGGAGTCTGTGAATATGTTACCTTATAAGGGAAAAACAACTTTGTAGGCGTGATTAAAGTTAACTACCTTGAGATGAGAAAATTATCCTGGATTATACAGATGGACCCAATTTTATCACAGAGCACTTAGATGCAGAAGAGGGAGGCAGAAGAGTGGATCAGAAAAAAGATGCAGGGGGCACCTGGGTGGCTCAGTTGGTTAAACGTCCAACTCTTGATTTTGGTTCAGGTCATGTGCTGACAGTGCACAGCCTGCTTGGGATTCTCTCTTTCTCTCTCTCTCTGATGCTCCCCCCACCTCTCAAATATAAATAAATAAATATTAAGAAAAAAATGCAGAAGAAGGAGGACAGAGTGGAAGAGTGAGAGAGGCTTTGCCTGTCATGGTGGAATGGACCACAAACCAAGGAATATGGTTGCCTGTAGAAGTGGGAATGGACTCCAGTGTATAGTCAGCAAGAAAACGGGAACCCAGTTCAACAACAACAAGAAACTGAATTCTATGATAACCTAGATGAGCAGGAAACAGATTCTTCCATAGAGCCTCCAGAAAGGAATGCACCTGCTGACTCCTTGATTTTACCATACTTCTGACCTATAGGACTCTGAGATAATGCATTTGTATTATTACAAATCACAAAGTTTGTGGTCTTCTGTTATATAGCAAAAAGAAACTGATATACCAAGATTCAAATATTCTCAATGTTAGATTGGTAGTATTTAATTATTGCTCTGGAAGGCATATTTTAAAAGCTGATACCTCATTCTAATGAAACTCTGTCTTTTCAGCTTCTGTTACTTGATGAAGAGAAATTAGGGAAGTAGGAAAAGAACTATGTTTATTCAGCATGCAGAGGCTGAAATTTACCTTCTCCCAATGATGTAATTTTGTAATCCTTAATGCAAAGTTACCTATCACTGGCTTAAGAGTTTTCTGGTTGGCTCAGTCGGTTAAGCATCTGCGTTTGGCTCAAACCATGATCTCATGGTTTGTGAGTTCAAGCCCTGGATCCAGCTCTGTGCTGACAGCATTGGAGCCTGCTTGGGATTCTCTCTCTCTGCTCCTCCCCCACTTGCATTTCTCTCTCTCTCAAAATAAATACATAAACTTAAAAAAAAGAGTTTTCCAGTTTAATAACCTCATCATTGACCACAATTTGACTTTAGTTTTCTAAATTGGATATTTGTGAAACAAATGTTGTTTTGATTTATTGTAAAAAAATTGTTTTATGTAATTGCAGTGTTATGGTCATGACCTAAAGTTACCTAAAGTTATCTGATAAAACAATGATTATTTTGTAGTCTTTTTTTTTTAGATTTAATTTTTGAGTAATCTCTATACCCAACATGGTACTCAAACCGAGTCCATGGACCACGGACCGAGCCAGCCAGGAGCTCCATCATTTTGTAGTCTTCTTTTAATTTTTGTATTTACTATATCCCAGAAAAAGAAAGGGCGAGTATTCCAACTCACCTGTTTCTCATCAGTATGATGCTCTTCTTCAGCCTTCAAGGAAATTGGTGAACTGGAATTAGAATTAGAATTACTGCATGTTGAGGCAAATGAATCTGGTGAGGAGTTGTTTGTTGCTCTCCAGAGGGTGGACGCAGATGTAGACATAGTTCCTCCACCCTTAAGTAGGGCCTCTGCCATACCAACCAATTCTTCAAACTGGGTGACTGCCTGTGGTAACACTAAAATGGCAAGAAAAAGTAACAGTTTACAAATACTTTTAATAACAGGGGCATGTATTCTTATTTTTTATTGTGGTATACGTATATTATATTGCATGTATAGAAATAGGTGGGACAAATTGTTAACATTTTCTACTTTTAGAAACTAAGCATGGCAAAAAAAGTGATTGGGACATACTCACTTTTTATTATTTAATTTAACAATGGCTTAATAATAGTAAGTCAATTTAAAAATATTTGGTTATTGGGGGTGCCTGGGTGAGTAAGTCAGTTAAGCGTCTGATTCTTGATTTTGGCCCAGGTCATGATCTCATGGTTTGTGGGTTCAAGCCCCATGTTGGGCTCTGTGTTGACAGTGTGGAGCCAGCTTAGGATTCTCTGTCTCTCCCTTCTCTCTCTCATAAATAAATAAATAAGTAAATAAATAAATAAATAAATAAATAAACAAACTTAAAAAAAATATATGCATTACTTCATAACTAAAATAACTAAATGAATTATAAAATAATGAAAATGAATTAAAGAGTTGATTCTTTTTTTCTAATCGTTAATAGTATTATCTGGAAGTTTTAAATCTCATTTGGAGACATTACTGATTCTATTATCAATCACCTTCCCAATATATCAGGCCAATTTAAGTGACCAGTAAAATAAACCATTTCTATTTAAATTTATTAAAATAACATTTCAATGATGCTTGTGTGTGGTTTTCCAAGGAGTCAAATTTCATCAAATTAATAAAAATCTATTGCCATAATTCTAAACTATGTTTTCACATATTAAAGATGAATTTTGGTAATCAGCTGAATGTTCTCTTTGTTCCTTTTTAAATGGAACTTACACATTCAAAGGTGATCATGTCTCCATGTAAAATGGTCTTCTCTGTTGTTATATCTAGTTTGTTTCCTAAGGACAAATAACATTTTGTTGGAGTTGGAAGACACACTGAACCCTATCTAATTTAGCTCCCACTCTATGGTTGAGGGTACTGGATGTTGGAGAAATAAAAAGACTCTAAACCACTTTTGGACTTTTCTTAAGCACATTATTAAGCCATAATCTTTAGACCAATATTTGATTTGAAAGCTGAAAACCAGCATATTGATAATATGTACAAATCAATACACCTGGTACCATATTAATAGAAAAATAGTAAAATCTACTAAAGAAAATCTTCTTTTATATTCTTTCAGTTGATATTTACTAAGCATCTCTCATGTGCCAGACACTAATTCAATAAGCATTATTTATTGAGCATTTAATAATAAACATTTATCTAGATTTTACTCTGTGTCAGGCACTATTCTGAGAACTTTACTGATGTTCATTCATTTAATCCTCATTGCTCTCTGAGATAGATATTATCATTACCCCTAGTTTACAGATGAGGACAATTAGGCAGTGAGACAGGTTAAAAAACCCATCCAGGGTCAACCCAGTCAGTGAAAAGAAGACCAAGATTCAAATTCAGACTTAGGCAATTCCATGCCATAAACAACTATGTTAGGTAGATTGTCAACATTTGCTAAACACCATATTAAATGCTAAGACTGAGACTGGGAGCAAAACCAAATGTGATCCTGGCCTTTTGGAACTGAGGTGGAGGAAAGAGGGGGAGGAGCACTATTTACCCAACCATGGTGTGGAGTAAGAATTTGGCCTGCTTAGAGAGAGATCTGGCCTCCACCTAACCACCTAGTTCCTGAAAGGTAGCCTGTAAACCCTTGGAATTTCCTGAGTGACAGGAGGCATGTCTTTGTTTTTCAGGGTAAGCCTCTCAGCCCACATCTGATAGTTTATGCTAAGATATATCTCAGTGTGTGGACAATCACACCCAATAGTCTTAGTGTAGAAGCAGACCACAGCCAGAAAGCTAGAATGATTTAGAGACTGAGTTCAACATACGCAACCAACCAATCAATCAATTAATCATGCCTACACAATGAACCTTCAATAAAAACTCTGAACATTGGAGTTCCAGTGAGCTTCCTAGATGGACAATACTCCATGCATATTGTAACATATAAATGCTAGGAGGGCAATGCATCCTGAAGACAACAGAAGCTCACATTTGGAAGCCACCCTGACTCTGCCCTATGTGTGTCTTCCAACTTTGGCTGGTTCTAATTTGTATTCTTTTCCTGTAATTTTCAGTGAGTTGTAAGTTTCTCTAGAAAATTAATGGAGCTGAGGGTGGTTTTGGAAAATGTCTGAGCTTATAGTTGGCATCCGAAGTGTTAGGCAAATGTAGCAGTCTAGAGGGCAGTGCCCTTAACTTTGCAGTTGGGTTAACTTGAGGTACATACAAAGAAATGAAAAATTACAATTGTTAAGTGTCACAAGAGAGGGGCATAATATGTTTAACTCAGCCTGGGGAGGGGAGGCATATGGAGGGCTTCTCTGGGGACATCAAGATTGACCTGAGAGCCAAAGGCTGAGCAGGGATTAAATAGCTGGAGGAAATGAGGAGGTCATCAGAGGCAAAGGAAATGCAAGTCCTATACTTGAGGAACTGTAAGAAGGCAGCTAGAATGTAAAGAGAAAAAGGGAATTTTCTATAAAGTGAGGTTTGAAGAATATTTACTGATTTTTTCCTAATAATGAAAGTTGGACATGTTCATTGGAATGTATCCTTCTTGTCATTTCTGTGTATCTTCACCCATATTCATGTATTTTATTTTAAATAACTAGGACTGTACTATATACATAGCATTGTGTCATGGTTCTTTTTTCCAATTAAAACTGTAAGTTTAATATTTGCCTATTTCACTAAATCTTCTTGGAAAATATGATCTTTTGAGGTCTAATTTACATAGACTCAAAGGCAAGATCCTACACAAAGTGTGAGCAGAAATTAAGTAGGTAAAAGGGGATAAGTTTGACAAAGTGATATACCCAACAAGAGTTGGACACCCAACAAGATATAGAACATTTCCATCCATCCAGAAAGTTGTCTCTTGTCCCTTCTGAGTCAATCTCTAGACTTGCCTTAGAGGCAACCACTGATTTGAATTTTTGGTCAGAGATAAGTTTTACCTGTTCTAGAATTACACATAAATGGTTTCAAATGGTATATTCTCAGTTTTTTTGGTCTGACTTTTTTTTTTTGCTCTGCATAATGTTTTGAGATTCATTCATGTTGTTGTATGTATCAGTTATTCATTCCTTTTCATTGCTAATATTTTAATATGTGGATACTCCATAATTAAAGTTTTCATTCACCTGTTGATGGGTTATTTTCCACTTGAAAACATGATTTTAATGGTTCCCTAATATTCTGAGGTATTGATGTTTTATAATGTATTTAAATGCTCCCTTTTTTCAAATTTAGGTTGCTTCCAATTTTTCTTTATTTCAAACAAAACTTTTATGACTTGCCTAGCACATACATCTTCATATGTATCTCTGATCACAACACTGCTACAAATTCCTGAAAGCATAATAATAGGGTCAAAGGTATAAATGTTATCCAACCTCAACTAATACTTGCTCTCGAGAAAGATTCTTCCAACTTATACACCCACTAACAATGTAAGAAGTCAGCATTTCACTCCAGCATCAACAACAGGTGTTAACCACTAACAATAATCTTCACTATTTAGATAGGTTGAAGTGTTAATAAAATTTAAATTGCAATTATTTTATTGTGAAGTTAAATATATACTTATTTATTGATTATTTGACCTTCTATGAATTATCTGTTAGACCATGGAATATTAGTACTTAAAAAACTTTTTTCTAATGTTTATTTAATTTTTGAGAGAGAGACAGAGACAGAGCATAAGTGCAGGAGGGGCAGATAGAGAGGGAGACACAGAATCTGAAGTAGGCTCTAGGCTCTGAGCTGTCAGCACAGAGCCCAACTTGAGGATTGAACTCATGAACCACAAGACATGATTTGAGCCAAAGTCAGCTGCTTAACCGACTGAGCCACCCAGGTGCCCAGTATTTTTTTTAATGTAATCTCTATGCCCAATGTGGGGCTCAAACTTATGACCCTGAGTTCAAATGTTTCATGTTCTACCACCTGAGCCAGACAGTACTTTTTCTATTTTTGATAATTCAGTTTTTGTGAAGTGCTTATAATTGTGCCTAATGTGTTATAAGCACAGTGTGTTAGCTATTGTTATTTACTCCCTTATATGTTAAGCATTTTAACCTTTTATTTGTCATAAGTTGCAAGCATTTTTCTTAGAGTGTTTATCTTTTAATTTCATGATATTTTGAAAGCATACACACATTTTTAGTTTTTATTGTAAAGTAGCAGTCTTCTTCAGTGTATTATTTATTTTATGCTTACAAAGTCATTCACCTTTCAGATCAGTAAAATAGTCATATATTTTGTATGGTTTGAATATTTTTTTACAAATGAGCTTTTTCCACCTGGATATATTTTTTAAACTTCTAATGGATAGTTCTGAACATAAACAAAAATTGTAAACTCCCATATATCCATCCCCCAGTTTCATCTCATAGCCAGTCTTGTTCTCTTTAAACCCCCATCCACTTTCTCTCCATCCCCAAGAATACTTCCAACAAATCATAGGCAGCATCTCATTTATCTGTAAATATTTCCATATGTATCTCTAAAGGCAAGAAAACATATAAACATATATGTTTAAAATATAAAAATATTACATAAATATAAAATAGAAACACCATTGTGACAATCAACAGTTCTTTAATAATGTTAAAAAAAACTAGTAAATGTCCAAATTTCTCTGATTTTCTCATCACTGTTGTTGTTTTCTTTATTTGAATCAGGATCCAAATAAAGTCCACATGTTATGATTAGTTACTGTCCTTTTATAAACTATAGATTTTTTTTCCTCTCTGTCCTAGTTTTTTCTTTTTTTTAATTTTTTTTTCAACGTTTTTATTTATTTTTGGGACAGAGAGAGACAGAGCATGAACGGGGGAGGGGCAGAGAGAGAGGGAGACACAGAATGGGAAACAGGCTCCAGGCTCTGAGCCATCAGCCCAGAGCCCGACGCGGGGCTCGAACTCACGGACTGCGAGATCGTGACCTGGCTGAAGTCGGACGCTTAACCGACTGCGCCACCCAGGCGCCCCTGTCCTAGTTTTTTCTTTGGAATTTATTAATTGAAGAAATTGGGTTGTAAGTTTTACAGGGTTTCCTGCAGTGGGATTTTGCTGATTGTATCTACAAGTCATGTTTAACTTATTATTCTGTTCCCTGTATTTGCTCTAAATTGGTAATTACATATAAAGTCTTGACAAGATTTAGGTAGTGTTTTAAATTCTATCAGATAGTGATAGAATGCATGGTTAATGTTTCTTGGGGTATTAGCTGTCACTGATGATCACCATTTATATTTCATTACATCATAAGGGGTTGAAAAATGGTGATATTCTAATTCTTCTTCAATTATTGGCTAGAATTCTTGTACAAAGGGAAACTTCCTCCCATCAACTGTTTGGTTATGCTTAGGTTCATTTCATATAATAAATAATGACAGGGCAAATACTTGACTTTTTATCTATATTTGCCAGTTTCCAGATGATCATTAAGTTTTTTCTTTTTTGAATACCATTATGAACTCATGCATTTAAATATACATGATAACCTGTTGCGGGTATCATTATTATTGAAACTCAAATTGTCCCATCTTTGGCCAGTGGGAATCTCTTCTGGTTGGCATGTCTACATAGTCTTTGCTAACTGCCTTGCTTGCTGGTATGACAAGATTTTCATCTATATTTCCTGTTCTAGGCCCCAACAAGGCTCATTTTGTACATTTCCTGTGCAAGTTCTGGAATCAGCCATTTCTCCAAGGAACCCTAGCTCCTTTTAGAAGGAAATGTTATTATAAGACCATATCTAGGTGCTAGAAGGGCTCTTTGCTCTTGAGTTCATGTTTCTAGGCCTATTCAATGAACAAACAGTATTAGAAAATACGTATTAATTTTTAAAGATAAATTTCATCATGTTTTTAAACCAGTACTTCCCACTCAAAATTCAGAAGATGGCATTTTTATTTAAACTGTATAGCTATGATTTTAGTGTGCCATATGGTGTGAAATGACCACCTAATTTGAAGCTGCCCAACCTTCCCCCCAACACGCACTGGAATATCAAGTTCCCCAGGGCCATTTGTTGAATAATTTATCCTTTTTCTGATTAACTTGCAGGACTTGCTACATAAATTGCCAAGCCCATTGCAAAAATGATAATGCAGCACTCCTTGTTCAAACCTTTTTAAAAATTTTAATATGGTGACAGCAGAGCTTTTAACCAGTATTTGGGACCTTTCTAAGAGTAGGGTTGTCAGGGACTGTACAGGTCAGGCATCCAAGAAGCTGGCCCTATGATTTGTGATTGTGAACCCTGGAATAGCAAATACTTACACAGCCAGGTTCTGTTCTGAATGCTTCACATGTCACCCAGCTAAGTACTTTTATTATTTCCAGTTTTGAGATGAGGAAACTGAGGCACAGAGCAGTTAAACAACTTGCATATGGTTACACAGCTAGTAGGTGGCAGAGCCGGGGTTTGGACCCAGGTGGTTTGGCCCCTCTAAATCTATACTCTTTACCTTTACGCCATATGGCCTCTAGGATAGTTTCTGTATCACATATAAGGTTCTGTTTGGGGGATATAAATTCTGTTCCACTGATCTGCTGATCTTGCACTAGCAAGTCACTTTTAATAATTGGAAATTTATATGATTTAATGTTGATAGGTTATACACATATTCTTTTTCAGAATGGTCTTTATTGATTTTGCCTATTTATTTTTGCCTATTATACTTTATAATAATCATTGCCAAATTCCCAAAAACAAAACAAAACAAAAAATCATTAGTATTTTTATTGGAATTCCACTCAAAGTATTAGTTATTTGGGGATGAATTGGTATCTTCTCCTCTCATCAATGAATGTGACAAACCTCTCCATTAATTTAGGTTTGTATATTTATCCAGTGAGGTTTTGGGTTTTTTTGTTTTGTTTTGTTTTTGTTTTTGTTTTTATTTTAGAGAGAGAGAGAGAGAGCACAAGCTGGGGATAGGGGAGAGGGAGAGAGAGAAAGTCTTTAGCAGGCTCCATGTCCAATGCAGAGTCCTGACGCAGGGCCCAATCCCATGACCCTGGGACCATGACTTGAGCTGAAATCAAGAGTTGGACATTCAACCGACTGATCCACCCAGGAGCCCCTCCAGTGATTTTTTAATTTTTCTTCGTTGATCACATACATTTCTTATTAGGGTTGTTAGTAGATATTTTATAGTTGTTTGTAATTAATGTGACTAGATTTTTTTTCTCTTCTAGAAATATAACTGGCAATTTCTGACCTATAAGGAAATTACTGATTAAAAAAAATGATAGCTGCTAGATTTGAACACCTATCATGTACTCGTTATTGATCAGTTTTTAAGTAAAATAAGGCTTATAATGAATAACAGTAGTCCTCTGCCCTGTCACTCACCTCTCTTGACTAACACTCTTAGAGACCACCAATTCCAATCCATTTACATGCTTCTTCTGGTATTTACCTTCATAGTCTTAAATAATAATATGCATGTACAACTATCTACTGTTTTTTTTTCAGATCCATATAATTCTTTCTTTCTTTCTTTGGTAAGCTGTACGTGCAATGTGGGGCTTGAACTCATGACCCCAAGATCAAGAGTCACATGATCTATGACTGGGTCAGCCAGGCAACCAACTTACTGATTTTCAACTATGTAGTATGACAATATTGCTCTCTTTCAAATCCTCCCCCAGCCACACAGAAACACACACACCTGCTAATCACATGCAAACATGTACACACTCTTCTCATCACCCCAGAATAATGGTAACACAATTGTTAGTTCAATAAATATTGTGCTTACATTATTATAGTGATGCAAATATTATTCACAATTACTTTTCTTTAAAACATTTTTCCATAGAGTTAATAATTACATTATTATTATTATTATTATTACTATTATTATTTTACACTATTTCTCTCACTTATACATCTCTAAACTTCCTGTCGGAGGTGTAAAATCTCCTTTCATTATATTTGGATACATCATGTCATTTATCAATTTCATATTTTTCTTGGAGTTCTCTCCCCTGGAGCCCTCCATACCCCTCCATAATCTGGGCTAGCTGCTTCTAGGCCACTGTATACTTGTCATCCTGGAGCTTCCCTTCACTATCATTCTATGGCCCCTCTTTGTCTTTCTCCTGAATTGGACCACCTATTTTCTGGATATCATGTTTTTATTTTTCTAGATTTACTCTCTCATTTGGGAGGAGTGCATCCTCTGTTACCTTTGAAAAAGAAATCATAGGAAGCACATTAGTGAGATTTTATAAGTGTGAAAGTATTATTATTCTACCCTCAAACTTGGCTGATAAATCACTGTGTATAGAAGTCTAGATTTGGAAGGCATTGCATAATTATCTTGGAGCTTCCTTTGTTGTTGGTGAAAAGGCCAATGCTATTCTGATTTCCAGTCCTTAGCCTGGGACATGCTTATTCTCTCTGAAAGCTTTTGGGTCTTCCCTTTACTTCTGGTGTTCTAAAAGTTCACAATGTTATGACTTAGTCAAGTCTTTTGGCTTTTGGTGGTATCTTTTAATCTAAAAGTTTGTGTTAGTCAGTTAGCTTCTCCTTCTTCTTTCATCTTTTAGAATTTTTTGTCTTTGGGGGCACCTGGGTGGCTCAGTCGGTTAAGCAACTGACTTTGGCTCAGGTCATGATCTCGCAGTTCATGAGTTAAAGCCTCGCATCTGGATCTGTGCTGACAGCACAGAGCCTAGAGCCTACTTCAGATTCTGTCTGTCTCTCTCTCTCTGCCCCTCCCCTGCTTGCACTCTGTCTCTCTCTCTCTCCCTCTCAAAAATAAATAAACATTAAAAAAATTAAGGGGTGCCTGGATGGCTCAGTCTGTTAAGCCTCCAACTTTGGCTCAGGTCATGATCTCACAGTTTGTGGGTTCAAGCCCTAGGGCAGGCTCTGTACTGACAGCACAGAGCCTGGAGTCTGCTTTGGATTCTGTGTCTCCCTCACTCTCTACCACTTCCCCGCTCTTGCTCTCTCTCTCAAAAAGAAATAAAATATTTTTTTTAATTAAAATAAAAAAGAACTTCTTCTCTTTGAGCATTCGACTTCCAGGACTAATTCTTTATTTTTCCCAATCTTCTCTATTTTCCTTTTCTTGGTCTTCTTACTCTAATATCTACAAGATTTTCTTAACTTTAACTTCCAGACATTTTATTGAATTTCTAGGTTTCTCCCTGCTTGGTCTTTGGATATTCATTTCTTTTCTTTTTCTCCTTTTTTTTTAAATTGTTTTTTAATTTTTAAAAAATGTTTACTTATTTTTGAGAGAGACAGAGACAGAATGCAAGTGGGTTAGGGGCAGAGAGAGAGGGAGACCCAGAATCCAAAGCAGGCTCCAGGCTCTGAGCTGTCAGCACAGAGCCCAATGAGGGGCTCAAACCCATGAACCATGAGATCATAACCTGAGCCAAAGTCAGATGCTTAAGGAACTGAGGCACCCAGGCGCCCCTGGGTGGATGTTCATTTCTTAAATTACCCTGTTCTTATATCATGTATATTTCTTCTGCTCCCTGAATTATCTGTTTCCTTTGACTTTATTTTTCTCTTAGTTTGTTTTGGTCTGTTTTCCATGATAGAAGATTTCCTCAAATAATCACCTTCCCTCAGGTGTGCCCAGTGTCCCTGAGTTCATAGCTCTGGTTCAACCCCTCCTGAGAGAAAACCTCCATCTTTTGCTGTGGTGAAGAGTGGTAGTTGCAGACAGCATGGGAAGAATATGTAACTTTGTGGTCCCAAAGTGTCTTTGTGTAGGTCTTTCAGTGACTCTTCCTTTCAGTGACCTCTTCATGTAGGTCTTTTCACACTACCAGCACTATCCTAATCCCTTTCACACGGACAATTCCTAAACCATTTATAGTTCTGTGGTGTGATAGGACTTATTTCTTTTTAATTTCTCTACCTCTATCCCCTCCTCACCCCCATCACAGACACTGAGTTTTCAGATTTCTACAGAGTTAGTCACTACTCATCCATCTGTTTTTCAGGTTGTAAAATTTTATTGGTATCTTTTATCTCCTGTGGTCTTCTTTCAGGTTTTCTTGTCATTTCCTTTTATGCATTTTAAGTTTATTTTTAGCAGGATTTCAAGAAAGAAGGGAGAGTCACACATATTTCACTTAAGCTTTATATCATAAAGAAATCTGGGCAAAACTTAACTAATTTTTTATTCTTCACTGTAATCTCATTAGTTATGAGACTTGAGTTTTTAGTCAATGCTTTCCTTTTTATGGTACACATTCATTTTCTAAAAATAATGACAAAATAAATGGATACCTTCTATACAATAGATATGTCACCTTTTTCTCTTTTATATCTTCTTTTTTTAGTGTTTATTTATTTATTTTGAGAAAGGGAGAGGCAGAGAAAGAGGCAGAGAGAGGATCCCAAGTAGTCTCAGTGGTATCAGTGCAGCACCGATGTGGCACTCATTCCACAAACCGTGAGATCACTACCTGAGCCAAAATCAAGAGTCAGGTGCTTAACCAACTAAGCCACCTAGGTGCCCCTTCCTCTTATATCTTATGGTGTTAGTCAGTTGTGGTCCACAAGATAAGTTTCAAATGCTTAACACATACATATATAGCACAAATACATTTGCCATTCTGAATGTCTAAAGTGGCATATATATATTCTGCTGTTTTTCTTAGTTAGTAGGCTTTATAAGTTGAAAAAGATCCCTGATTATTAGTTCAGAGAGTTTTAAAGAATTACTGAGCAAAAGATAACCACTTTGCAGTCTGCTCTTACAGGGTAGTTAGATGATCATTGAGAAATGGATTTCGAGGCTAGCAATATGTAATGTTATGGGTTGAATTGTGTCCCCTCAAGAAAGAAACTTTGGAGTCCTAAACCCCAGTACCTCAGAATGTGACCTTCTTGGGAAGTAGGGTCTTTACAGATGTAATCAATTTAAATGAGATCATTAGGGTGGGCTCTGATCCAGTATGATTGGTGTCTTCATAAGAAGGGGGACTTTTAAACATGATGAGAGAGAAGCATACAGGGAGAATACCATGTGAAGACTGGCATTATGTGGCCTCAACCCAAGGAACAACCAGAAACTGAGAGAGAACTTACCTGGCACCTTTAGTGGGAGTGTGGCCCTGTTGACACCTTGATTTTGGAATCCTAGCTTCTAGAAGTGGGAGACAACACATTTATGTTGTTTAAGCTACCCAATTTGTGGTACTTTGTTACTAGCAAGCTTATATATGGAGGTTATTGCTGATCAAGAGAAAAGAAGTTACAATAGAAGGAAAAGGAACTAATTTAAGTGGAGCCAGAGAGAATAAAAGGGGAAAAACTGAACACAGTGTGTAGTGTCAAGTCATTTAGGGAGTTCTTCCTCTAAAGGGAAGGAGACAAATAGGGTGGAAGGTGGAAAAGCAAAATGCCTGAAAGGGGTTTTGTTTTGTTTTGTTTTTTAAATGGGAGAAATAATGGTATGTCTGATTTTAATGGGAATGATTCATTAGAGGAAGAAAATTTTATCTTGTAGCAGAGAGCAGGGAGAACCTCCAGAGCTCTGTTCTTAGGTAAAAGAAGATGGTATCTGATGCACAGATACTGCCTTTGGCCCTACAAGAGGATAGGTCATCACGAGCGACAGGAGAGAGTGAAGCATTAAGCATGGGTACAAGGATAGGGCATCCAGCTGACTCCGTTGGTAGAGCATGGAACTCTTGGTCTTGAGGTCATGGATTCAAGCTCCAAGTTGGGCAGAGATCCTTACTTAAAATATAAAAAAATAAAATAAATAAAGCATGTGTGCAGGGAGATGACAGTCTCTTTCATATCCTCCAATTTCACAGTGAAGTTGGAAGCAAAGTCATCACCTGAAAGCGAGGATATGGGAGGAGGTATGAGAAATTGGCAGAGAGAGAAGAAAATGAAATGGCATTTGGGAGTATGGGAGAGAGAAAAAACTGGTCATAGTGATTCCTTTCATATACTATTGAGACTCATTTGCTACTCTTTCATTTAGAATTTTCTCATCTAAATGTGTAACAAAGATTGGTCTAATAATTTTCTTTTTGGGCTTTATGTGTCAAGTTCTGGTGTTGATAAAAACAGAGACAATAATAATAATAAATGCCATTACTGACCACCTATCATGTGCTCTGGGGAAAGCATTTCTTCCAATGATCTCTTTTAATCTTCATAGCAGGAAGGACATGACAGATTACCCTCATCCCCATTTTGTAGATAAGAAGATTGAAGGTGGGGCCGAGGGCCCAGGAAAGTGACATGGCCAAAGTTGTATAGCTAATAAGCAGAGATGGGATTCAAACTAAAGTCTATAACTCAAAAATCAATACTTCGAACCAGCAATTTATGCTATGTTTATAAACTAGCTTTTAATCATACTCTAAGTTCTGGAACAGATTAAATAAAAATGAAAATTATCTATTCTTTGAAATTTGCAAAAACCTCACCAGAAAAAAACATTGGTTACAAAAATTCAATATTTAAAGTCGAAAAAATAAAGAGATAATGGCTTGGTGATGCAATAAACATATTTAAGATGTAGCTGTTTCTATATAAAATTATGAAGTCTTCAATTTAATAAATATACTTAGGAAAGCATGTGAGTCATTACTTTGTAAATCTAGCTCATCACCATGTTCTATCTGTCTCTGATCATTTCTGCCTCCAAAAATATGTGGAACTATCCTCTTTGCATCCATGCTATCACCCTGGGCTAGGCTGCCATCTTGTTAGTCTGGATGACTGCAGTACTGTTAGAGAGTGGTCCTTCTTCACTTTCTTCCTTGTGTTATTTGCACTCATTTTGTGCAGAAGCCAGAGGGATTTATTTTCAGAATGTTCTGTGTATTTACTGTTTTACAACAAGATGCTGCCCAGCATAGCATATGATTGCCAAATATTCAGCAGCACAAAATAGTGCCTAGTGCTGAACTGCAAATGGAAAACATAATTTTTGAAAAATAAATACTTAAATACAATATAAGACCATACAGAAGGCATTATACCAAGTGGTTTTTAATTTGCAAAGATGGATCTTTCTCATTTATCAGTCTTCAAAGGAATGTGATTATTTCTCAATAATTTGTGATTATTTTCTTAAACCACTTTTCCCAATTACAAAACTACAATTTAATATATGGGATCTTTAATTCCAGTAATTCTGTAATAGATCATAACAGGCCTCATTTTCTAGTGCTTTCCCTGGCAGAGGGGAATGAGATCAATACATCATAAACACCTTTGTGTATTTGTTCTGTCTTAGTAATCTTTTCTTTCTGGGGCCTACCACACTAAGTAGCCTCTATTAAATGCTCAGTAAGTATCCACTGAATGTTATTAAGTGAATACAACATTTGGTATTTTGTAGGAATAATCTAAAATTGTCTAAGCTATAAATTAAAGGCTTCAATAGAGTGCTTAGAAAATCACAGATTTTTTTTAAATGTGATGTTTGATTTTTTTCTCTAAGGTAGTCATTTTCTTTTTCATTCTTGACAGGTGATTTGCAATAATTTTCATTTATCATATATTTTCCCTTTCATCTAAAAATGTCAGTTTTCTCAAAGTTTACCTTGAAGCATGACCAAAGACTGTCGAAGTCGGCTGTTTTCTTTCCGGGTGTTTGTTAGTTTTTGTTTCAGGCTTTTTATTTTCGTGCACAATTCCTCCTTTGACAATTCTGCTAAAGGCTCTTCTTCCTCACTGGAGCTCTCACCAGGCAGAAAGGCATTTCCTGAATATGGGTCTCTCTAAAATACAAGGCAGGCACAACAAAGAAAGCTTCAAAGTGACTTTAATGGTTTATCCCATGTTCTGTGTGCTGAAGGGACCTACAAAACCCTCATCTCCTGGGCATTTCCTGCTACAGATGTCTTACCTAGTGAACTAGCCTCAGCTTTGTCTTCCTCTCTCCAGGAGAGCTCAGAAAAAGGTAAGACATCAAAGTTTCATGCACACATCTCTCAGATAGCAAAAATCAGGATTCTGTCTAACTTCAGTGAAGAATATAAAGTAGGAAAATAGTATAACAGAGAAGGATCAACCAGACTGCCACTCAAATATTTGTAACTCATCCCCACCCTCCATTTTTCCCCTAACTCTTCACTCACAGTCTGTCTGTTGAGACTGTTAGAAATTTTGGGGTTTATTGCATCAGAGAAAAGAGAGGGAAGATTCACCTAGAACAAAACATTCATGCTTTCCTTTTAGTTTTAAAAATAATTTTTAAGATCAATAGCAAGACAATACTCTGAAACATACACATTTGAGTTGCAAAACACAGGCTGTGTTGAGACAGAAAAGGATTTCCTCAAATTACCAAATTTGCCTTGGTAATGAATTTATAAAGATCCAAACCTAAAAGGCTGGAGTATAAAGTTTTTAAAAATAAACATTAGAATATAAGAGATAAAGGTATGACATAAAGAAAGTTTCTGTTGTACAGGAAAGGAAGAGACATTCTGGTGCCAGGAGGAGCCTAGAGAATAAGTAGCTGGAATGGCAGGAAATCAGATTCAAGTGTCTTTGCTCTTCCTGACCCCACTATTTGAGGGGAAGGGAGAAGGATCACGGGGTAAGGGTATATGTTAGAAACATCCAGATAAATGAGGGGCAATCTTAGAGCAACAGGATTGGCTCGTTCCCTCTCAGTGCATTAAAAACTCCCCAAAGAGGCATGATGTCCAGCATTAGCATCATGTCAACATGGTCTTTCTCAGGGTCATAAATCTGAAATGGCCAATATTAGTATCTAGACAGTTGGACCAGAGAGAGCAGCCAGACTCTCCAGAGTTCTTACAAAGCAGCTAGAGAATCCAAATGGTCCCTTTGTCCTTGTCAGGAAACAGGTAAGTGCTGAGGAAACTGGTGAAACAGAAATAGTTCAGTGTGTAGACAGATCACACAATTCCAGAACCTTTTAGAAGGTGGCAGTGGGCCCCACTCCTGCTAGGGATCAAACAATGCCCACAGTAGGCAAAGAAAACTTTTGCAGACAACTGGACTGAAGGAAGAAAAGGCCAAGATTCAACAGCAGAGCACATGCAACACACATAGGAGACACTCCTTGAAGTGTTAGGCCCTGGGGAATAGGGAACACTGCAGTACAGAGCAATAGAGGACCTCTTCTTTGTAACGTTATTATTGTAAATGGCAAGAGAAGTAGCTGAGTTTTCTAACACAGAGAAACAGACACAGAGAGTTAAAATGAGGAGATGCAAGAATATGTCCCAAATGAAAGAAAAGGAACAAATACTAGCAAGGGACCTAAGCAAAATGGATATGAGTAATATGTCTGATAGAGATTTTAAAGTAATGATAAGGGGTGCCTGGGTGGCTTAGTCAGTTGAGCATCTGACTTTTGATTTCAGCTTAGGTTATGATTCCAGTATTGTAGGATCAAGCCCTGTGTCTGTGCTGAACATGGAGCCTGCTTGGGATTCTCTCTCTTACTCCTTCTGTCCCTCTCCCCTATGCATGCTCTCTCAATCTCTCTAAAAATAGATAGATAAATAAGAGTCCAGGACCAGATGGCTTCCCAGGGGAGTTCTACCAGACGTTTAAAGCAGAGATAATACCTATCCTTCTCAAGCTATTCCAAGAAATAGAAAGGGAAGGAAAACTTCCAGACTCATTCTATGAAGCCAGTATTACTTTGATTCCTAAACCAGACAGAGACCCAGTAAAAAAAGAGAACTACAGGCCAATATCCCTGATGAATATGGATGCAAAAATTCTCAATAAGATACTAGCAAATCGAATTCAACAGCACATAAAAAGAATTATTCACCATGATCAAGTGGGATTCATTCCTGGGATGCAGGGCTGGTTCAACATTCGCAAATCAATCAACGTGATACATCACATTAACAAAAAAAAAGAGAAGAACCATATGATCCTGTCAATCGATGCAGAAAAGGCCTTTGACAAAATCCAGCACCCTTTCTTAATAAAAACCCTTGAGAAAGTCGGGATAGAAGGAACATACTTAAAGATCATAAAAGCCATTTATGAAAAGCCCACAGCTAACATCATCCTCAACGGGGAAAAACTGAGAGCTTTTTCCCTGAGATCAGGAACACGACAGGGATGCCCACTCTCACCGCTGTTGTTTAACATAGTGCTGGAAGTTCTAGCATCAGCAATCAGACAACAAAAGGAAATCAAAGGCATCCAAATTGGCAAAGATGAAGTCAAGCTTTCACTTTTTGCAGATGACATGATATTATACATGGAAAATCCGATAGACTCCACCAAAAGTCTGCTAGAACTGATACATGAATTCAGCAAAGTCGCAGGATACAAAATCAATGTACAGAAATCAGTTGCATTCTTATACACTAACAATGAAGCAACAGAAAGACAAATAAAGAAACTGATCCCATTCACAATTGCACCAAGAAGCATAAAATACCTAGGAATAAATCTAACCAAAGATGTAAAAGATCTGTATGCTGAAAAGTATAGAAAGCTTATGAAGGAAATTGAAGAAGATTTAAAGAAATGGAAAGACATTCCCTGCTCATGGATTGGAAAAATAAATATTGTCAAAATGTCAATACTACCCAAAGCTATCTACACATTCAATGCAATCCCAATCAAAATTGCACCAGCATTCTTCTCGAAACTAGAACAAGCAATCCTAAAATTCATATGGAACCACAAAAGGCCCCGAATAGCCAAAGGAATTTTGAAGAAGAAGACCAAAGCAGGAGGCATCACAATCCCAGACTTTAGCCTCTACTACAAAGCTGTCATCATCAAGACAGCATGGTATTGGCACAAAAACAGACACACAGACCAATGGAATAGAATAGAAACCCCAGAACTAGACCCACAAACGTATGGCCAACTCATCTTTGACAAAGCAGGAAAGAACATCCAATGGAAAAAAGACAGCCTCTTTAACAAATGGTGCTGGGAGAACTGGACAGCAACATGCAGAAGGTTGAAACTAGACCACTTTCTCACACCATTTACAAAAATAAACTCAAAATGGATAAAGGACCTAAATGTGAGACAGGAAACCATCAGAACCTTAGAGGAGAAAGCAGGAAAAGACCTCTCTGACCTCAGCCGTAGCAATCTCTTACTCGACACATCCCCAAAGGCAAGGGAATTAAAAGCAAAAGTGAACTACTGGGACCTTATGAAGATAAAAAGCTTCTGCACAGCAAAGGAAACAACCAACAAAACTAAAAGGCAACCCACGGAATGGGAAAAGATATTTGCAAATGACATATCGGACAAAGGGCTAGTATCTAAAATCTATAAAGAGCTCACCAAACTCCACACCCGAAAAACAAATAACCCAGTGAAGAAATGGGCAGAAAACATGAATAGACACTTCTCTAAAGAAGACATCCAGATGGCCAACAGGCACATGAAAAGATGTTCAGCGTCGCTCCTTATCAGGGAAATACAAATCAAAACCACACTCAGGTATCACCTCACGCCAGTCAGAGTGGCCAAAATGAACAAATCAGGAGACTATAGATGCTGGAGAGGATGTGGAGAAACGGGAACCCTCTTGCACTGTTGGTGGGAATGCAAATTGGTGCAGCCGCTCTGGAAAGCAGTGTGGAGGTTCCTCAGAAAATTAAAAATAGACCTACCCTATGACCCAGCATTAGCACTGCTAGGAATTTATCCAAGGGATACAGGAGTACTGATGCACAGGGGCACTTGTACCCCAATGTTCATAGCAGCACTCTCAACAATAGCCAAATTATGGAAAGAGCCTAAATGTCCATCAACTGATGAATGGATAAAGAAATTGTGGTTTATATACACAATGGAATACTACGTGGCAATGAGAAAAAATGAAATATGGCCTTTTGTAGCAACGTGGATGGAACTGGAGAGTGTAATGCTAAGTGAAATAAGCCATACAGAGAAAGACAGATACCATATGGTTTCACTCTTATGTGGATCCTGAGAAACTTAACAGGAACCCATGGGGGAGGGGAAGGAAAAAAAAAAAAAGAGGTTAGAGTGGGAGAGAGCCAAAGCATAAGAGACTGTTAAAAACTGAGAACAAACTGAGTTGGTGGGAGGGAGGGGAGGGTGGGTGATGGGTATTGAGGAGGGCACCTTTTGGGATGAGCACTGGGTGTTGTATGGAAACCAATTTGTCAATAAATTTCATATATATAAAAAAAATAAAATAAAAGAATATTTTACAGTGCTAGGAATCTTGACCCGTAAAAAAAAAAATAAAAATAGATAGATAAATAGATAGATAGATAAAATAATAAAGTAATGATCATAAAGATACTCACTGGACTTGAGAAAAGAGGGCAGGACATCAGTGAGACCTTTAACACAGAGATAAAAAAACAATCAGATCAAGACCAAAATAATTGAAATTTAAAATACATTTGATGGAATAAATAGCAGTCTAGATGAAGCGAGGAATGAATTAATGACCTGGAAGACAAAGTAATGGAGAGTAACCAAGCTGAGCAAAAAGTAATTTTACTAAAAAAAGCTCATTTTCTTTCCTTCCTTTTGCTCAAATTGAGAATAGTCTTTGGGAACTCAGTGACCCCCTTAAGCATAATACCATTCATGTTATAGAGATCTCAGAGGAAGAAGAGAGAGAAAAGAAGGCAGAAAATTTACTTGGAGAAATAATAGCTGAAAACTTCCCTAATCTGGGGAAGGAAACTGATATCCAGATCCAGAAAGCACAGAGATTCCCCTAAGCCCCCAAATTCAACCCAAGAAGGTCCATACCAAGACACATAGTAATTAAAATGGCAAAAAGTAATGGTAAAGAAAAAAAATTTTAAAGCAGCAGGAGAAAGGAAGACAGTTACATACAAGGGAAACTCCATAAGGCTATCAGTGGATTTTTCAGCAGAAACTTTGCAGGACAGCAGGAAGTGGAATGATACATTCAAACTCCTGAAAAGAAAAAGCTGTAGCTAAGAAAACTCTATCAGAGAGTATCATACAAAATCGAAGGAGAAATAAAAAGTTTCTCAGACAAAAAATAAAAGAGTTCATGACTACTAAACAAGCCTTCAAGAAATATTCCTTTGAATATAAAGGAAAGACCATAAAGGAGAGTATGAAAAGTAAAATACACAAGAGCAGTAAAAGTAAGTATTTTTGTAAAAACCAGTCAAAGGTATTCATAAAATGAAAGGATGTAGAATATGACACTATATACCTAAAACGTTGGGGAGGAGTAAGAAATGGTTTCAAACTTAAGCAATCATCAACCTAATATAGACTACTCTATGCAGAAGATGTTATATAAAAACCTAGTGGTAACCACAAATAAAAAAACAGGAGATATGCAAGGAATAAAGAGAAAGGTATCCAAGTATTTCACTAAAGAAAGCCAACAAACCATGAAAGAGAGCAAGAGAAGAAAGGATCAGAGAAAATCTATAGGAACAACTACAAAGAAGTAAAAAAATAAAAGTGACAATAAATACATATCAATTAATCATTACTTTGAATGTAAAGGGACTAAACACTCCAATCAAAAGACATAGGGTGACAGAATGGATAAAAAACAAGACCCGTCTATTTTCTGCCTATAAAAGACTCATTTCAGGGCTGCCTGGGTAGCTCAGTTGGTTAAGCATCTGACTCTTGATATTGGCTGAGGTCATGATCTCATGGGACTGAGGCCCAGTGTTGGCTCCTCCATGCTGGGCTTGGAGCCTGTTTGGGATTCTCTCTTTCCTTCCCTCTCTGCCCCTACTTTGCTCATCCTCTCTCTCTCTCAAAATAAATAAACATTTAAAAATACAAAAAATTAAAAGTCTCTTCTTTAAAAAAAAAAAAGACACCTGCAGATTGAAAGTGAGGGGATGGAGGGCACCTGGGTGGCTCAGTCAGTTAAGCATCTGACTCTGGCTCAGGTCATGATCTTATGGTTCGTGAGTTTGAGTCCCACATCAGGTAAGCTCAAGCTCCACTTCAGGTGAACATGAGCCCCGCTTCAGGTGAGACCCACTTCTCTCTCCCTCTCTCCCTCTGTCTCTGCCCCTCTGCACCTCTCTTATACAACAATAACAACAGCAGCAAAGAAAGTGAGGGGATGGAGAAACATTTATCATGCAAATGGATGTCAAAAGAAAGCCGGGGTAGCAATACTTATATAGGACAAAATAGATTTTAAAACAAAAACTGGAACAAGAGACAAAGAGGACACTATACAATAATAATGGGGACAATTCAACAAAAGGATACAATTGTAAATAATTATGCATTCAAGATCAGAACACCCAAATACATAAAACATTTAATAGAAAACATAAAGGAAATAATCAATAGTAATAGAATAATAGTAGGGGACTACTGTGGTAACTAATGTAACACCCCACTTATATAATGATGGACAGATCATCCAAACAGAAAATCAATAAGGAAACAGTGGCTTTGAATGACACCCTGGACTAGATGGGTTTAACAGACATATTCAGAACATTCTATTCTAAAATGGCAGTATTCACATTCTTTCCAAGTGCACATAGAATGTTCTCCAGAATGGAGCACATATTAGGCCACAAAACGAGTCTCAATAAAATAAAAAGAAAATCAAAGTCTTACCATGCATCTTTTCTGACCACAATGCTATGAAACTAGAAATCAACCACAAGAAAAAATCTGGCAAGAGCACACATACATAGAGGTTAAATAACATGCTACTAAATAATGAATGGGTCGGCTAATAAATAAAAGAAGAAATAAAAAATTACATGAAAACAAGTGAAAGTGAAAATGCAATGGTCCAAAATCTTTGGGATGTAGCAAAAGTGGTGTTAAGAGGGAAGTTTATAGCAATACAGGCCTACCTCAAGAAGCAAGAAAAATCTCAAATAAACAACCTAACCTTACATCTAAAGGAGCTAGAAAAGAAGAACAGACAAAACCCCAAATCCAGGAAAAGGAGGGATGTAATAAAGATTAGAGCAGACAATGTCACTCCTCATCAGGGAAATACAAATCAAAACCACACTGAGATATGACCTCACACCAGAGTGGCTAAAATGAACAAATCAGGGGACTATAGATGCTGGAGAGGATGTGGAGAAACGGGAACCCTCTTGCACTGTTGGTGGGTGTGCAAACTGATGCAGCCGCCCTGGCAAACAGTGTGGAGGTTCCTCAAAAAATTAAAAATAGATCTACCCTATGACCCAGCAATAGCACTGCTAGGAATTTACCCAAGGGATACAGGAATGCTGATGCATAGGGGCACTTGTACCCCAATGTTTATAGCAGCACTTTCAACAATAGCCAAATTATGGAAAAAGCCTAAATGTCCATCAGCTGATGAATGGATAAGGAAATTGTGGTTTATATACACAATGGAATACTACTTGGCAATAAGAAAGAATGAAATATGGCCTTTATAGCAACATGGATGGAACTGGAGAGTGTGATGCTAAGTGAAATAAGTCATACAGAGAAAGACAGATACCATATGTTTTCACTCTTATATGGATCCTGAGAAACTTAACAGAAGACCATGGGGGAGGGGAAGAAAAAAAAAGTTAGAGAGGGAGAGAGCCAAACCATAAACGACTCTTAAAAACTGAGAATAAACTAAGGGTTGATGGGGGGTGGGAGGGAGGGAGGGGTGGGTGATGGGCATTGAGGAGGGCACCTGTTGGGATGAGCACTGGGTGTTGTATGGAAACCAATTTGACAATAAATTTCATATTAAAAAAATTTAAAAAAGAAAGAAAAAAAGGACATCAATGAAAAAAAAATTAGAGCAGAAATAAGTGGTATAGAAACTAAAAAAAACTCCAGTAGAACAGGTCAATGAAGCCAGGAGCTTGTGCTTTGAAAAGATCAACCAAATTGATAAACCCCTATCTGGACTCACTAAAAAAAAAAAAAAAAAAAAAGAGAACCCAAATAAACAAAATTACTAATGAGGGGGCACCTGGGTGGTTCGTTTGGTTAAGTGTTCATCTTTGGCTCAGTTCATGATCCTGCGATTCGTGAGTTTGAGCCCCACCTCAGGCTCTGTGCTAACAGCTCAGAGCCTGGAGCCTGCCACAGATTCTGTGATCTTCCTCACCCTCTGCCCCTCCTCTGCTTGTGCTCTGTCTTTCTGTCTCAAAAATGAATAAAAATTAAAAAAATAACTAATTAAAGAGGATAAATATCAACCATTACCACAGAAATAGAAACAAGTGTAATAGATTATGAAAACCTATATGCCAACAAATTGGACAACCTAGAAGAAATGGATAAATTACTAGACACATATAACCTACCAAAGCTAAAGAAAGAATTGGTCTGTTCAGGCAAATTACCAGGAATGAAATTGAATCAGTAATTAAAAACTCCCAAAAAACAAGAGTCCAGGAACAGATGGCTTCACAGGCAAATTCTACCAAACATTTAAAGAAGAGTTTATACCTATTTTTCTCAAACTATTCCAGAAGATGAAGAGGAAAGGAAACATGAAATTCATTCTACAAGGCCAGTATTATCCTGATTCCAAGACCATATAAAGACACCACAGAAAAAGAGAACTACAGGCCAATATCTGTCATGAATCTTCAACAAAATATTAGCAAGCTGAATCCAGTGATACATTAAAAAAGTCATTCACCACAATCAAGTGGGTTTATTCCCAGGATGTAAGAGTGGTTCAATACTTGTGAAACAATCAACATGATACATCACATCAATAAGAGAAAGGATAATAGGATCATTTCAATAAATGCAGAAAAAGCATTTGACAAAGTACAGCATCCATTCATGATAAAAACCCTCTGCAAAATACATCTAGAGGGTAACCCCAACATAATAAAGGGCTTATATGAAAAACACACATCCAACATCATATTCAATGGTGAAAAACTGAGAGCTTTTCTCCTAAGGTCAGGAAAAAGACAAGGATATCTGCTCTCACCACTTTTATTCAACATAGTACTGGAAGTCCTAGCCACAGCAATTGGACAACATAAAAAATTAAAAGGCAACCACATTGGTAAGGAAGAAGTAAAGCTCTCACTATTTGCAGATGACATGATACTATTTATAGAACACTTTCAAGACTACCAAAAAACTACTACAACTGATAAATGAATTCATGAAGTTGCAGGATACAATATCAATGGAGAGAAATCTGTTGCATTCCTGTACACTAATAATGAAGCAGCAAAAAGTGAAATTAAGAAAACAATCCTAGAGGTGGCTGGGTGGCTCAGTCAGTTAAGCATCTGACTCTTAATTTCTGTGCAGGTCATGATCTCAAGGTTTTGTGGGTTCAAGCCCCGTGTCGGGCTGTGTGCTGACAGAGTGGAGTTTTCTTGGGATTCTCCCCCTCTCTCTGCCCCTCCTCCCACTTACATTCTTTCTGTCTCTTTCAAAATAAATAAATAAATAAATAAATATTTATTATTGAGAGACAGAGAAAGACAGGGCATGAAATGGGATGGGCAGAGAGAGGGGGAGACACAGAATCTGAAGCAGGGTCCAAGCTCTGAGCTGTCAGCACAGAGCCTGAAGTGGGGCTCAAACTCACAAACCACAAGATCATGACTTGAGCCGAAGTTGGACCTTAACCCACTGAGCCACCCACGCACCACTCAAAATAAATCAACTTAAAAAAAAAAGAGAGGCACCTGGGTGACTCAGTCGGTTGAGCTTCCGACTTTAGCTCAGGTCATGATCTCACGGTTCATGGTTCAAGCCCCACACGGGGCTTTGTGCTGACAGCTTGGAGCCTGCTTCGGATTCTGTGTCTCCCTCTCTCTCTGACCTTCCTCCACTCATACTTTGTCTTTTTCTCATTCAAAAATAAACATTAAAAAAAAGAGAATCCCATGTATAATTGCGCCAAAAACAATAAAATATCTAGGTATAAACTTAACCAAAGTAGTAAAAGACCTGTACTCTGAAAACTATAGAACACTGATGAAAGACATTCAAGATGATGCAGACAAATGGAAAGACATTCCATGCTCATGGGTTGGAGAAACAAAATATTGTTAAAATGTCCATACTACCCTAAGTAATCTACAGATTTAATGCACTCCCTACCAAAATGCCAAAAGCATTTTTTACAGAACTAGAACAATCCTAAAATCTGTATGGAACCACAAAAGCCCTTGAATGGCCAAAGCAATTTTTTTTAATGTTTATGTACTTTTGAGTGAGTGCAAACAGGGGAGGGGCAGAGAGAGGGGGACAGAGGATCCTAAGTGAGCTCTGCACTGACAACAGTGTGCCCCAGGTGGGGCTCTAACTCATGAACTGCGGGATCATGACCTGAGCTGAAGGCAGACGCTCAACCGAGATACCCAAATGCCCCAAAAGTAATCATGAAAAATAAAAATAAAACTGGAATTATCGCAATTCCAGACTTCAAGTTATTATTACAATGTTTTAGTAATTAAAACAGTATGGTACTGACATTTAAAACTATACACATGTATCAATGGAATAGAAGAGTAAACCCAGAAATAACCCCTCAGTTATACGGTCAATTAATCTTTGACAAAGGAAGAAAGAATATACGATGGAAAAAAGACCATCTCTTCAACAAATGGTGTTGAAGAAGCCACATGCAAAACAATGAGACTAGGCCACTCATTTTCACCATATACAAAAATAAACTCAAAATTAGATTAAAGACTTAAATGTGAGACCTAAAGCCATAAAAATCCTGGAAGACAGTACAGCCTGTAATTTCTTGGACATTGGCCATAGTAACATTTTTTCCTGTGACAAGGGAAATAAAAGCAAAAACAAACTGTCAGGGCTACAAAATAAAAAAGTTTCTGCACAGCAAAAGAAACAGTCAACAAAATGAAAAGGCAGCCTACTAAATGGTAGAAGGCATGTGCAAATGACATATTCAATAATGAGTTAGTATCCAAAATATATAAATAACTTATAGTATAGGAGTGCCTGGCTCAGTTGGTTGAGCACCTGACTCTTGATTTTGGCTCAGGTCATGATTCCAGGGTCATGGGATTGAACCTTGCGTCGGGCTCCACATTGAACATGTAACCTGCCTAAAATGTGATCTCTCTCTCTCTCTTCCCCCCTCTGCCCTCTCCCCCACTTGATTTCTCTCTAAAAAAATAATAATAAAAGAAAAAATAATTTATACAAGTCAACACCCCCAAAAGAAATAATCCAATTAAAAATGGGCAGAAGACATAAACAGATATTTCTCCAAAGAAGACATACAGATGGCCAATAAACACATGAAAAGATGATCAACATCACTCATCATCAGGGAAATGCAAATCAAAACTACAATGAGATATTACCTCACACCTGCCAGAATGGCTAAAATCAAAAACACTAGAAGCAACAAGTATTGATGAGGATGTGGAGAAAAAGGAACACTTGTGTACCATTGGTGGGAATGCAAACTGGTACAGCCACTGTGGAATCAGTATGGAGTTTCCTGAAAAAATTAAAAACAGAGCTACCCTATAATCCAGTAATCATACTACCGGGTTTTTACCCAAAGCATACAAAAACACTAATCAAAGGGATACATGCATCCCTGTTTACTGTAGGATTATTTACAATAGGCAAATTATGGAAGCTGCTTAAGTGTCCACTGATAGATGAATAAATAAGTAAGATGTGGTATATATACACAACGGAATACTATTCAGGCATAAAAAAGAATGAAATCTTGCCATTTACAATGACATGGATGGAGTTAGAGAGTATAATATAAGTCAGTCAGAGAATGAAAAATACAATATGATTTCACTCATTTGTGAGATTTAAGAAACAAAACAAATGAGCAAAGGGAAAAAAAAGTGAGAGATAGAAACCAAGAAACAGACTCTTAACTATAGAGAACAAACTGTTGGTTACCAGAGAGGAGGTGAGTGGGGGGATGGGTGAAATTGGTGAAGGAGATTAAAGAGTACACTTATCAAGATGAAAAAAAGAATAAACAAGAGTATGGCAGTGGGGGCCAGGATGGCAAACTTTACCTGCTGTGCCAACAGAACCCTCAAAGGACCTGGAAGTGACTAAAACTAAAATACTAATAGTTCAAAGGGACTTTTAAAAACTAGAAAACTCTAAATGTAATTCACTGTGAATAAGCAAGTTGAAGCTTTTTTCTTTCTTGTTAAGCAGGGATGGAGAAATGAAAGCCCAGTAGGATCAGTTATAGAAAATACAATTACATTTTTGCATGATTTATAATGTGTACATTCAACCTCATTCCTTATTTTATAAATATACAAGTATATGTATATGTGCATGTATTTCATTATTATATATATGCATCTATGTGACATATATAATATATATAAGGCTAATGAAAATTACTATTATCATATGTAGGCAAGTAGCTAATGTACTCACATTAGCTACATAAATCCTAAAGGAAAAAAAATGATGGATTTAGCTAAATAAAAATGAAAGATTTTTTTTTTGAAAACTGAAGGATGCCATAAATCTATGGAGAGAAATTCGAAAAAATTAGAATCTGTGGCCTAGTTCTTACCATTTTTAGCAAATTCCTAAAAGAAATAAATGAAATGAGGCAAAAGCAAATCTATTTGTAAACATCAATGGAAAATATAAAATTAATAGACAAATATCAGATTGGGAGAAGATAATTTGCAAAAACAAAAACCATAAGGAACTAAATTTCTTCAGTAGAAATGGTATTTGTGCAAATCGATAAGAATAGAACAGGAAACCCTCTAGAATAGACTAAAAAAACCAACAGAAAAGATAAGAGTCCAATAGAAAAGTGGACAGTGACAGAGACTACTACTTCTCTCCAGGTATGTGTTCTCCCATTTTTCTTAGAGTGATAGGTTTTTACTTGGGCAGGTAGCTGTCAGCTGAAGATTACATTTCCCAGGCTCCTGTGCATCTCAGTGTGGCTATGTGACTAAGTGTCCATCGATAAGATAGAAGTAGAAGCAATGTGTACCACTACTGGATCATGACCTTAAAAGGAACGGGCATGTCTGCCACCTATATTCTTCTTCTTCTGTTGTCAGAGAGGAAGGCATGATGGTGGAAGCTGAAGTAGTCACTTTGGACCCAGAGATAGAGGCTCTGTGTTGAGTAAGGTAGACCAGCAAGATAAAAGAAAGCCCCAACTTTGTGGAGCTGCCATAGTAAGCCTGAACTGCCCTTGTTATGTGAAAGGGAAGTAAACCTCCATCATGTATAAAGCCACTGTTATATTTGGGCCTTGTTATAGCCTTTGAAACATGCATCATAACTAATACAGATTTTGGTACCTAGAAGCAAGATATCCAAAACCTGACATATGTTTGAATCATTTAGAGATCAGGTTGTCGTCCAAAAAAAGCTGAGATATAACGTGTTGGAAAGCTGTTGACTCTTGTCAGACCTTGTGACATATTTGGTAAACCTGTCATCTGGAATACTTTGGAAGGCAGACCAGGTGTTTACTGAGCCTGGAAAAAGAAATGTTGGTGTGTACCAGGGACTTCTTGTCAGTTAACCAGTTTGCAGAGAGGAAGGTTTTCTCTTTCTACCTCCTTTCACCTGAATGTAGCCTACAATCTAAATTTACCAATAATCAGTAATGTTAAATCTTCAAGGTTTGAAAAGCCAATTACTGCCATGTCTAAACAGCAGGAGGTAAGACTGACCTCGAGGCTTTCTCAAGAGCTTCTCTTGATATCTGTTGAGATCTGTCCCAATGGTAAGTATCAAATTCAGTGTGTTACCTTTGAGCTTATTGTTACGCATGGCCATTAGATAACTGCCATAAATTGGAGAGAAAAGAGGATGAACACAGATACCATAATAAAAGAGGAGAGTTTTCAAGCTTATTTATGACCAAATCTCTGGTCCAAGATCTCTGGCTGTAGTTACTAACCATGGAATCAAATAGAAATAAGTAATCTGGAAAGCTATTAACTTTCTGAAGAAAATAAATTGCTAAAGAAATCACAACACTGGCCTGCAAGATCTTGTGACTTTTTTACTCCTCAGTGAACTACTGAATCCCCGAAATCTGCACCAATAAATTGAAGAAAGATGTCATTTTCTCCCATCATTGCCAGAAATATAAAATATGAGTATAAATGTTAAGTGATGGTAGGGAAGTACAAATATAGGAGTCCCTCGTGTGCTGCTTCTGGGCATGTGGACTGATGTGGACATTCTGGAAAGTAATCTTATAATATCTGGTCAAATGAACTAGAAACAAACATATAACTTATAAGCCATAAGTCATCCTTCCTATGTGTTTATTCCAGAGAAACCCTCACATTGTTTCTTTTTTTTTAAAATTTTTTTTTTCAACATTTTTATTTATTTTTGGGACAGAGAGAGACAGAGCATGAACGGGGGAGGGGCAGAGAGAGAGGGAGACACAGAATCGGAAACAGGCTCCAGGCTCCGAGCCATCAGCCCAGAGCCTGACGCGGGGCTCGAACTCATGGACCGCGAGATCGTGACCTGGCTGAAGTCGGACGCTCAACCGACTGCGCCACCCAGGCGCCCCCCACATTGTTTCTTAAAAGGACAGGTATGAGGGTATTTTTTTTTCATTGTTTGTAGTAGCAAGATGGTGCAGGAAATTTAGGTATTCATCATTGGAGAAAAGGACAATGCAAGTAAAATCTGGTGCTATGCAGTGGTTAGATATGATGAATCAGATGTATAATAGCAATATAGATAAATATTAAAAACAGTGCTGACTGAAAAATCTGACACGGGTTGAGGTATATATTATACCAATGTAGTACTGGTAAGTAAAGACCAGTACATAGACACAGTGGAATAATATGGAGTTGTGAAAAAGAGAAAGTTCTGGGGCACCTGGTCGCTCAGTTGGTTAGGCATCTGAGTTCGGCTCAGGTCATGATCTTGTGGTTCATAAGTTCCAATCCCGCATCAGGCTCTGTGCTTTGGATCCTCTGTCTCCCTCTCTCTCTGCCCCTCCCCCACTCTCTCTCTGTCTCAAAAATAAATAAACATTTTAAAAAAAGAGAGAAACTTGTTTATGTACTAGCGGAAAGATCTTCAAAAAACATTAAATAAAGGGCTCAGTCAGTTACTCATTCTCTCTCTCTGAAAATAAATAGAGGTGCCTGGGTGGCTCAGTCGGTTAAGCATCTGACTTCAGCTCAGGTCATGATCTCACATGGTTCATGGGTTTGAGCACCACGTTGGGCTCTGTGCTGACAGCTCAGAGTCTGGAGCCTGCTTGGGATTCTGTGTCTCCCTCTCTCTCTGCCCCTCCCCCACTCATGCTCTGTCTCAAAAATAAACATTAAAAAACATTAAAATAAATAAACTAAAAAAATAAAGTAAAAAAGCAAAGTACTAAGCAGCATGTCTGGTAAGTCACTTTTTTGTACAAAAGAGGGGATAAAAATATCTATGTTTATATTTGCTTTACTCGAATAAGAAACACTGGAAGAATAAACAAGAAAGCAATAAATGTGGTTTACCTATAGGGGGTGGATGGGAAGTGGGAACAGGGTGGACGGGAGACAGGGATGTGAGGGAGACTTTTCACAGTTCCCCTTAAAAAATACACACACACACACACACACACACACACACACACATAAATGTGTGTATGTTTACATATATATATATATATATATATATATATATATATGCCTTTTGATTTTTTTAACTCAGAAAAGCTTTATAATTTATTTTGCTTTCTGACTCTTCCTGTGCCCTCAACACTTTCACAATGACTTTCAGCTCCTCAATAAAGAAAGTGCGCTTGATCCTGTCAAGCACACATTTGGAAACGTGGAACCACCATGGGCCCTGCTGACATGTCTTTTCATTTTAGAGAACCTCATAAGAACTTTAGGTCTTGTCTCACAGCACAAGCTCCTTAAAGATGGACCGAGCACACTCCACAGGCAAATTTTGGTGATTTACTAACTTTCTTAGTATAAAGGTAAACAATTCCATTACCAGGGTTTTGGAACAGCCTAGTTTTGCTAGAGGCTGTGTTGTACGCCTATGACAGTGTGTCAAATGCCAGACCATCCTGAATGCCCCTAGACACCATCCCCGGAGGACCAAAAGATATTTTAAACTATGAGAATGTATAGTATGTATTTAAAAAATTGTATAAGAATACATGCACATAAACACTACATGTATTATAAAGGCATACACAAATATATATATTGCAAGGACACACAAATAAAAAGATCCAGAATAAACACACTGATAGATTGTCCAAAGCATAAGAGGAGTATGGGAGTGGGGAATTCCAATCAAAAAGGAATAAACGAATAAAAATAAGAAAGGATCCTAGACCAAACCAGTGATGAACGTGGGCCACAAATTGGAGTTACAAAAGAAAAGAAACTGAATCCTAAAGAGATATCTCAATTTCTTCAGTACTTTTTGAGAGGAAAAATAGTTTCTGACAGTTTGCTGCTCTTTCATTTCCCAGAATATGAGGGAAAGTTTGAACAATGGCATAATTGGTCATACTTATATGGAAGGAGGTAAAATGACTTTTGAGTAAGTTTTTCACTCAACTTGTTCAACATCACAAAGAGAACAGGGCATTTTATTCCCTTAGTTGAATAAAGAATTAAAGGGAAGCATAAGTTAATAGAAGACGGGAAAGTACTAACTCATACATTATGAAAAGAATTATGGAATTGTGCTGGAGCTAGATACAAAAATGACACTGAGGTAACAGAACACCAACCTGTCCTTTATCCATGTCACTATTTGCATTCTCTGAGTCCATTGTCTCTGTCCTTTTCCTTTTTCCTTTTCTAAGAGCTTGGGTATTCGTAATGTCATCTGTTTGCAAGATCTTCTGCATTTTCTCAAGTAGTTATCAAATATTTTCTGAAATTGTAGGAAGTGGGAGTGCCCATGTAGATGATGCTATTCTGGACGTAGCCCCAACATCAATGTTTTTCCTTAAAAACAAAAACAAAAAGGGATACATAATATATTTAGCAACTATATGTTTCGTAATGGCACTAGCCACTCAAGTAGTACTTTTACTAAATGTTTCTTATCTTTCTCCCACTGACCAATTTATTACACATTTTCATTTGATTCAAAAGTCTTCCAATTTCATCATCACGAGGCTGTCATGTTTCCGTGATGTGACTGATATGCAGTGAGTTGTCACTTATAAAATGAAATAGTGTAAGAAAAATTTCCATTTTTCCAAGTTTTTTCTTGTCAGTCAGTTATGAGGAGTCTAAAAACCAACGTAGAAACATTATAAATTTATGCAAACAGTATTTCACAGGACGAAGTTGTAAAAGGCATTAATAATAGCAGATTTCATCAAGATCAAAATATTCCAAAGGAAATCAATAAGAATTGCTTAAAGGTTTTTTTCTTTTCCTGAAAACCTAGAGTTTTGAGGTGGAAGATTTTCCTTGGTGTAACTTTAAGAATTGTACCATAAAGAATGGAAGAAAAATATATCTCAAAGGCAAAAATACATTTCAAAAAAATTTTTGAGGGATAATCATTTTTTAAAACCTGATAAAGCAGATGATAATTCTTAGGTAGAACAGGGTTGAAATGTTCAAATTTAATTTTTGCTATACACAGATGATATGGTACATTTGGTCTTAGCATCCTTATTACTTGCATATATTGGTTTATTTCTATGAAAAGATATTTAATTATAAATAATAAAACTTTAACTACAGAAGGAAGTGAGCTCAAAGGGACTTCAAGAAATATGTACACTGTTGAGCAGAAGGTAATATATGCTCCTTACCAAATCACACTAAATAATCCTTTTATAATAAATATGGTACTTGTACCTACTTTAAGAGAAATTCATCATTCTCTACTCCAAGTGTGAAATAATATGTGGGATGGTCTTGCCAAAATTGCTTATTGTGACTCTTTGAAAACTTACTTTGTGTTTTCAAATATATGAAGAATACTCAAGCTCACACATGGGACTGGGCTATCATATCTGAACCACAAATATCAGAGATCTTATCAAGCATCAAGCTTTATTAACAATTTCAATTATACAAGCGATCAAGAGGCACAGGTCAAGTAGGGTGCACTCTAGGGCATTTTGTTGGCTTTGTAGGTCCTCTCTTTTCAGATCACATAGGTACTCTGTGGTCTAGAATAAGTGAGGCCTCTACATGAGGTTTGAGGGTCATCTCACACAGTGAGGAGTGTTTAGGTTGTGACACATCACCATTTTATAACCTCAGAGTTCTATACCTCGCGTGACCTTTTCCAGGAAGTTATAAAGCCATAGATTCTAGGTATGTTTGCCATAAGCAATCCTAAATCAAGGATATACAATTAAGAGCATTCCATAGATAAAAATTCCACTGCTAGCAAATATCATTAAACCATTTACCAGGAGCAAGTTTGACAAATATTTTCTGTTAAAGGGGTCACATAGTTTAGGTTTTGCAGGTCAAGAGGCAAAATCGAGGATATTATGTAGTTCTTATATAGCAAAAGAAAAATAAATTTTCACAAAATTTTTATTCACAAAATTGAAAATATACTAATGATAATTGAATACAACTTTTTGTATGACAATTCTAATGAGAATAGAATTTTTAAAACTAAGATCTTGTTTAATTGGGGTTCAAAGTTTTCCTTACCATCAAAATCATTTACAGGTGTTCATTGTTAATGCTGACCTGCAATGACATTTTATAAATTCCAGATCTGAAAATGTCTTTTACACCAATAGTTGCTGTCATATACTGATATTAATCCATGAGTTTGTAATTTTCTTAATTGAGGTAAAATTCACTATTTTAATCATTTCAATTGTATGTTCACTGGTTTTTTAGTATATTCACAATATTGCACAATTATGCTAGGAAAGATAGGATTCGGTAGGCAGAGAGGGAAAGGTTACAACCTGAGGTCCCTGAGTGGGGAAAAACACATTTTAAAACATTTCTTCTGGGAATGTCTGACCTCAAGCAAATTCCCTCAGCTGTAAGTTTCCTCTTAAGAATGTAACAGATACCACCGACTCCCCCTTCAGGTTCCCCTAAGGAATTTGACAATGACAATACCTAACTAAAGGGCTCCTGGGTGGCTCAGTCAGTTAAGCATCCAACTCTTGATTTCGGCTCAGGTCATGATCTCACAGTTCAATGGGTTTGAGCCCTGTATTAGGCTCTGTTCTGACAGTATGGAGCCTCCTTGGCATTCTCTCTCCATCTCTCTGCTTGGGATGCTCTCTCTCTTCTCTTTCTGCCCCTCACCTGCTCCCTTGTGCACTCCTTCTCTCTCTCAAAAATAAATAAACAAAATACCTAATACAAAATGCCTAACTAAAATAAATAAACCATAAAACTTATGTTATATGAAGGATGGTATAACCATAATCTGACTCCTCACACAATGAAGTCGAGCCAATCAGGAATGAACAACCCACCACCTAGTTATCATGCCATTAAGGGTAGAACCTGAAAAGGAACAAGGGAGAAAGGAAAAGGGAGGTGACCAAAACCTTATAAAACAAGGGACCTATAGTAGGCAAGGGACTATAGTGGGAGGGTATTCACTTTCAAATGTCTCCTCTCTGCAAAGAGAGCTTTCATAATATTCTTATTTATACTTATATAGGTAAGATATTCTTAGTTAGGATGTTCTTAATCTTATACTCTAATAAACTTTTGCCTGCTGTTCATTTTATTTTGTGTCTACTTCTTCATTCTTCAAAGCAGCAAGAAAACAAATCCCGGGTATTGAGTTAAAAAAAATCATGTAACACAATCATCCCCAAGATAGTTCATACCTCCCAATATAAGCAAATAATTTTAATTGAGGATATTCATCTCCTAGTAGACTTTTTAAAAAAAATTTTTTTAATGTTTATTTATTTCTGAGACAGAGAGAGACAGAGCGTGAGTGGAGGAGGGGCAGAGAGAGAGGGAGACACGGAATCTGAAGTAGGCTCCAGGCTCCCAGCTGTCCGCACAGTGCCCGACGCGGGGCTTGAACTCATGAACTGTGAGATCATGACCTGAGCTGAAGTTGGTCACTCAACCGACTGAGCCACCCAGGTGCCCCTCCTAGTAGACTTTTATAGAATTCTACTAAATTCTTTTGATATTTGCCTTTAGTGTGCGACTCCATTGCAACAATTAATTACTTCCAATTAAAGGTTAGGTGGAAGCTCCTCGTTGCACAGTTAAATGTATTTTGAAATAGGTTTTTGCATTTCTTTGCATTTTCTTTGCATTCATTGAAGTCTGAGACACAATACTGGAACTGTAATTTGAACTGGAAAATTACATCTGGTGTAAATCTGAATGGGGATGAACATCTCATTTCTTGTTTTAACTTATGGCAGCAGGGGAAGTGTATAAAGTAGCTGGAGACATTACGTATGAGTGACATATTTGTTGTTATTGAAATGAATTTACCTGAGTGTAAGTTTTGCATGTAAGTACATGTTTTGTCTTACAATTTTGTCTTGTAGTTTATTAACAAATTCATTAAGAAACATTCAGTCTGCAGCAAAAGCTAATTTCCCTTAGCCATTCAGGATTCCAAAAGCCATTCAGCCTTCCATAGGAGTGGTTGAGGGCAGTTCTCATTCACAAAAAATTTCAGTCTTGGCCCTGAATTCAAACATTTGCAGTGAAACTTCACCATTGCTAAGGTTACTGAAATGCTGTACAGCAGGGCAAGTTAGAATATTCAACTTCTACTTCTGAAAAAACTCATGGAACTGATGATGGCCAAGTCCACAAGAATGAAATTCACCATTGACACTATTGGTTCAATAATGATAATGATATTTTCACAAATTGCAAAATGATCTTAAAATTATAAGAAAATGCAAAAGATTGGGAATGGCCAAAACAATCTTGAAAAAGAAGAAACTTGGAATATGCTCACTTTCCAATTATAAATCTTACTACAAAGCTACAGTAATCAAGACAGTGTGGTACTGGGGCACCTGAGTGGCTCAGTCGGTTGAGCATTCATCTGACTCTTGGTTTCAGCTCAGGTCATAATCTCACAGTTTCATGGGTTTGAGCATTGGGTCAGGCTCCACGCTGACAGTGTGGAGCCTGCTTGGGATTCTCTGTCTCCCTCTCTCTCTGCCCCTCCCCTATTCATGCCGTCTCTTTCTTAAAGTAAATAAACTTAAAAAAAAAAGTGTGGTACTGGCATAAGGATGGACATATAAATCATTAGAGTAGAATTGAGAATCCTGAAATAAACCTTTTACATCTATGGTCAATTGATTTTTTTTTTTAATTTTTTTTTTCAACGTTTATTTATTTTTGGGACAGAGAGAGACAGAGCATGAACGGAGGAGGGGCAGAGAGAGGGAGACACAGAATCGGAAACAGGCTCCAGGCTCTGAGCCATCAGCCCAGAGCCCGACGCGGGGCTCGAACTCACGGACCGCGAGATCGTGACCTGGCTGAAGTCGGACGCTCAACCCACTGCGCCACCCAGGCGCCCCAGTGGTCAGTTGATTTTTGACAAGGAGGCAAAGACAATTAAATGTGGAAAGAAGAGTCTTTGCAACAAAAGGTACTGGAACAACTAAATATTCATATGCAAAAGAGCACATCTTACCTCACACAATACACACAAATTAATTCAAAATTTACATTTAGATCATAGACCTAAAAGTAACTAAAACTATAAACTGTTAGTAGCAAACACAGGAGTAAATTTTGTGATCTTGGGTTAACCAATGATTTTATAAATATGACAACAAAACCATTATCTTCACCATCTTGATGAGACCATCAAGAAAGTAAAAAAGGCAACCCATGCAATGGAAGAAAATATTTGAAAATAGATCTCATAAGGGGCTTGTATACAGGATACATAAATAACTCTTACAATGCATTTATAAAGAGACAATCCAGTTTTTTAAATGGGCAAAGGATTTAAACAGGCATCACTTCAAGGAATATATACAAATAGCCAATAATCACACAAAAAAGATGGCCAATGTCATTAATCATTACAGAACTGCTCATAAAAACTATGATGAGATGTCCCTTCATACCCACTAAGATGGCTATAATAAAGACAGCAAATAATAAGTGTTGGAAATTGGAACCCTTATACACTGCTCGTGGGATTGCAAAATGGTGCAGGCATTTTGGAAAAGTCTGGCAATTCCCCCAAAATTTAAACATTGAGTCATCCTGTAACACATCAATTCTACTCCTAAGTATATACCCAAGAGAAATAAAAAACATATATCCACACAAAAACTTGTATCCAAATGTGCATAGCTATATTATTCATAATAGCTAAAAAGTAAAAAACAAAAAACAAATGCCTATCAACTTATGAAGAAATAGATAAAATGTAGCATATCCCTAGAGTGAAATATTATTAGGCAATAAGAAATAAAGTTCTGATGCTACAATATGTATGACCCTTGGAAACATGCAAAGTAGAAGACACCAGTCACAAAAGATCACACATTATGTGATTCCATTTATATGAAATCTCAAGAATAGTCAAATTTATAGGGACAGAAAATAGATTAATGGGTTCTTAGGGATAAGAGATTGTGGCAAGGAAGGAGATATGATTGCTAATGCATATAAGAATACCCTTTCATGTAGAGAGAACAAAAATGTTTCTTAAAAATTGGATTGTGGTGATGGTTGTGCAGCTCTGTGAATATACAAATAATATTGAATTGTAAACTTCAATTGGGTAAATTGTAAGGTATGTAAATAATATTTTAATAAAGCTATCTTAAAAAGCATGGAATATGTTCAAAATATTTTCTGTGAAGTACCTGCTGATAAATTATAAAATGAATGACAGTAGCTTTAAACACCTTATATTTTCACGAGTTTGTAAATTTTTCCAGTGAAACCTTTTTCTGCTGCACACACATTTCTACCACCATCAATTGTAACACATCTTAGTAGATTCCACTTCAGGTTGTACTGAATCATTGTTTTCCCAGCCTCTTTGAAAATATTCTCTCCTGTGGTTGTTTCACAAAGAGTATTTATAGAGGCTAATTTGTCAGTCACTCTAAATTCAGCAATTCCTCCCAAATAAACAAGAACAACTGAGCAGTATCAGTAGCATCTGTTGAAATCATCAAGTGCCAAGAAAAACTCAGTCATTTGCCTTGTTTTTATTTTTATTTTTTTAAATTAAAACAATTCTTTTTTTTTTTTGAGAGAGAGAGAGAGAGAGAGAGAGAAAGAGAGAAAGAGAAAGAGAGAGAGCATGAGTGGGGGAGGGGCAGAGAGAGAGGGAGACACAGAATCAGAACCAGACTCCAAGCTGTCAACACAGAGCCTGACGCTGGGCTTGAACTCATGGACCGCGAGATCATGACCTGAGCCAAAGTTGGACACCCAACCAACTGAGCCACCCAGGAGCCCCTTATTTGCCTTGTTTTTAAATTGATTATTATGTTGTCCCCAATGTTCTCAGTTCTTTGAACACCTGTTTTTTGCTGAAAGTCTAATGGTCTTAAGTAAGTTTATTTTCTGGGCACATGTCTTCAGCTACTGGCATGATCTGTAAATGGTTTTCCTTGCTTGGATATCAAATGAACCACTCAGAAACTTATTTTGGTTGCATTTTCACTTCATTTTGTTTCATTTGATTGTTTAGTAAGCTCTATGCCAAATGTGGGGCTTAAACTCATGACCCCAAGACCAAGAGCTGCATGTTCTATTGACTGAATCAGACAGGAACCCCCCATTTCTTACTTTTGTGAAGAAATTCTACTGGGATGAGATATTTCATTTTACATTTTCTAATTTTTCTGACTGTTGCTGTCGTGTGAATTGTGAATATTGGGACGAATGCTTAGTTTGGTAACGTTGACATATATCATGTTCTTTTAGCACACCTATGGTGTCACTGTATCATAAATGCAATGCTTTGCCCAATTTGATGACAAAATAATCCACACTCCACTCTGCTTTAAAAGCATGAAACACCCGGGGGGGGGTGCTGGGTGCCTCAGTTGGTTCAGTGTCTGATTTGGGCTCAGGTCATGTTCTCATGGTTCCTAAGTTCAAGCCCCTCCTCCAGCTCACTGCTGTCAGATCCTCTGTCTCCCTTTCTCTTTGCCCCTCCCCACTCATTCTCCCCACCCCCCTCAAAAATAAATAAGCATTTAAAAAAAAGCATGTAATACTTGGGGCGCCTGGTCAGTTAAGCATCAGATTCTTGATTTCTGCTCAGGTCATGATCTCACAGTGGTTAGATTAAGCGCTGCTTAGGGCTCTGCACTGAGTGTGGAGCTTGCTTAAGCTTCTCTCTCTTCTTCTCCCTCTGTCCTTCCACCACTTGTTCTCTCCCTCTCTCTCTCTCTCTCTCTCTCTGTCTCTCAAAAAGAAAAAAACCTGAAATGCAGTTTTCTCTCTTTTTCTTTTTTGACATGATTGTCATGCACTGGTAATAAAAAATAAATAAAATAAAATGCCTTGGTATGACAATATGCATGACACTAAAACACTGTGAAGTTATTGTAACTGCATTACTGTGATTTGTGGGGTACTGAGCAGCAGTACAAAATGATGAGATTGCCTCGTATAGTTTCTGTCACAGCAACTCAACTCTGTCCTCATAGCATGAAAGCAGCCATAATAATACGTAAACATGTAAGTGTGGATATGTTCCAATAAAACTATTTATGAACACTGAAACTTTAATTTTATATGATTTTCACATATTATGATATGTTATGCTTATCTTGATTTTTTTCAACGATGTAAAAATGTAAAAAGCATTCTTAGCTTACAGGCTGTACAAAAATAGGTGGCGAGCAGATGAGCATTAGTTTGCTGAACGCCATAGGGGCTCAGTTACAGTATTTAAATGCAGTTTAAACCGTGTCACCTGCTTTCTTTTCTTCCATCTTCACTTCTTTTCCTGTAGAACAAGCCAGCTGCTTTAACTTTTCTCTCCTCAGTGCCTTACTTCACTGTACATTATTACTAATAAATTAAGATCAGTACTTGAGAGACATAATACGTACATAGAAGATCCTACGGCAAATCGTTATTATTTGATAAAACTGAATTTTGCCAGATATAACTGATACAGACCTGTTAAGTATCATTTAGTGATGGTAACGGATATTAGACTCCGAGGTCACTGGGGTTGAGGATAACTCCAGGATGGAGGGAGGGGGAATGGGGAGTTACTGTTTAATGGGTATAGACTTTCAGTTTTGCAAGATGAAGAGTTCTGGAGATGGATGGTGGTGATGATCACACGACAATGTGAGTGTATTTAATGCCTCTGAATTATATACCTTAAAATGGTTAAGATGGTAAAGTTTATGTTATGTGTTGTAAACACAATAAGAAAATTGGAGAAAGTTAGTTTACAAAAACGTTGCTTTTGTAATAACCTTACCTGTAATAAAATTTTCTCCTGCTAATATGACTTTTTTATATATAATTTATTGTCAAATTGGTTTCCATGCAACACCCAGTGCTCATCCCAACAGGTGCCCTCCTCAATGCCCATCACCCACTTTCCCCTCTCCCCCACCCCCCATCAACCCTCAGTTTGTTCTCAGTTTTTAAGAGTCTCTTATAGTTTGCCTCCTTCCCTCTCTGTAACTTTTGTCCCCCCCTTACCCTCCCCCCTGGTCTTCTGTTAAGTTTCTCAGGATCCACATAAGAGTGAAAACATATGGTATTTGTCTTTCTCTGTATGACTTATTTCACTTAGCATAATACTCTCCAGTTCCATCCACATTGCTACAAATGGCCAGATTTCATTCGTTCTCATTGCCAAGTAGTATTCCATTGTATATATAAACCACATCTTTTTATCCATTTGTCAGTTGATTGACATTTAGGCTCTTTCCATAATTTGGCTATTGTTGAGAGTGCTGCTATAAACATTGGGGTACAAGTACCCCTATGCCTCAGCACTCCCGTATCCCTTGGGTAAATTCCTAGCAGTGCTATTGCTGGGTCATAGGGTAGATCTATTTTTAATTTTTTGAGGAACCTCCACACTGTTTTCCAGGGTGGCTGCAGCAGTTTGCATTCCCACCAACAGTGCAAGAGGTTTCCCGTTTCTCGACATCCTCTCCAGCATCTATAGTTTCCTGATTTTTTCATTTTAGCCACTCTGGTGTGAAGTGATATCTCAGTGTGGTTTTGATTTGTATTTCCCTGATGAGGAGCGACATTGAGCATCTTTTCATGTGCCTGTTGGCCACCTGGATGTCTTCTTTAGAAAAGTGTTTATTCATGTTTTCTGCCCATTTCTTCACTGCATTATCTGTTTTTCAGGTGTGGAGTTTGGTGAGTTCTTTATAGATTTTAGATACTAGCCCTTTATCCGATATGCCATTTGCAAATATCTTTTTCCATTCCGTCAACTGCCTTTTAGTTTTGTTGATTGTTTCATTTGCAGTGCAGAAGCTTTTTATCTTGATGACGTCCCAATAGTTCATTTTTGCTTTTAATTCCCTTGCCTTTGGAGATGTGTCAAGTAAGAAATTGCTGCGGCTGAGGTCAGAGAGGTTTTCTCCTGCTTTCTCCTTTAGGGTTTTGATGGTTTCCTGTCTCACATTCAGGTCCTTCATCCATTTTGAGTTTATTTTTGTCAATGGTGTAAGAAAGTGGTCTAGTTTCATTCTTCTGCATGTTGCTGTCCAGTTCTCCCAGCACCATTTGTTAAAGAGACTGTCTTTTTTCCATTGGATATTCTTTCCTGCTTTGTCAAAGATTAGTTGTCCATACATTTGTGATCCAATTCTGGAGTCTCTGTTCTATTCCATTGGTCTATGTGTCTGTTTTTGTGCCAATACCATACTATCTTGATAATTACAGCTTTGTAGTAGAGGCTAAAGTCTGGGATTGTGATGCCTCGTGCTTTGGTTTTCTTCTTCAATATTACTTTGGCTATTCAGGGTCTTTTGTGGTTCCTACAAATTTTAGGATTGCTTTTTCTAGCTTCGAGAAGAATGCTGGTGCAACTTTGATTGGGATTGCTTTGAATGTGTAGATCGCTTTGGGTAGTATTGGCATTTTTACAATATTTATTCTTCCAATCCATGAGCATGGAATGTTTTTCCATTTCTTTGTATCTTCTTCAATTTCCTTCATAAGCTTTCTATAGTTTTCAGCATACAGAGCTTTTACATCTTTGGTTAGGTTTATTCCTAGGTATTTTATGCTTCTTGGTGCAATTGTGAATGGCATCAGTTTCTTTATTTGTCTTTCTGTTGCTTCATTATTGGTGTATAAAAATGCAACTGATTTCTGTACATTGATTTTGTATCCTGCGACTTTGCTGAATTCATGTATCAGTTCTAGCAGACTTTTGCTGGAGTGTTTTGGTAATATGATTTAAAGAGTAAATCCTCAAGTTTCCTCAAAAACACACAATTCTTTCAAGACCAACCAGAAGGGACATATCAAACCTCTTTTAGAATGACTACTTTTCAGGAGACTTCAGGCCAATATTCTGTTACACCATCTACAAACAGATGATTCAATGTTTATATTACCTGCCAATTAGCAAGTTCAGAAGGAATATTGTGAATTTGGTATTAAGCACTCTTAGTTCCTGATAGTAGAAGATTCACCTAGTAGTTATCTGCCCTTCTTTATTTTTTATTTTTTGTTAGAAGAAATCATTTCATTAACTCCCTAGATAGTACATGTAGAATGTGAAATTAAACATAAGCACAGCCATGAGTACACCTATGATATGTGGTTGGTTGAACAATATAAGTCAGTGGCTTTCAACCTTTTTTGGAGGCTTTACATTTTGTTCTGGGAAACAAACACACAAAATTAAAAGAAAATTTCATGAAACACTCTCACCCTTACTATATGTGATACACTCTCTCCATTTCTAGTCTATTTACTATATTGTTTTATTTTTAAAAGTGCTGATCATAGCATATTAAATTGATTTCACAGCTCACTAATAGGTTATAGCTCATAGTATGAAAAACAATGTTTTAAGCAACATCCAAATTATGAAAAACATACTATCTACAAAATGAGGCATAGAGAAAGGGTAGCTTTATAACTAAAGAAAGCAAATGAAGTTAATAAAAATATAAACTCTTAATGCATTTAGGTTTACTTTTAATAAGTTGATATAGTTAATATCGGAATTCAAAAGGCAAAAGCCCACCTCTGAAATTGTAATAAACAAAAGTCACCAAATTTAAGAAAAATAGATGAATATCAAAATATAATTCAATGTAATTCTCATTGGCCTTTGAATCGCAATATAAATTCTCTATTATGAACTGAATAAAAAATGTGAAAGGCAAGTACAGCACTATAGTAAAGCCTAGTTGCCCTTACATAATTTTCAAAAGTTTCAGATTGTTTTCTATACATATCAGTTTTGGAATGTTCAGACATAAAATGTCCTTTGCACTACCCAGGTCAGAATACGGGCTGAAGTGTTCCCTCTAAATGAGTTCCAAAGTTCCAAGAAGATGGTGCCAACATAATTCTAAATATTCACAGGTCAGTTTAATGTTCTCTGTGAAATGGGCTCCCAGTTTCAACTCAGCCTCTAGTAAAGTGGGACATAGGGGAGGAAGATCCATAGTATTTTTAGAAAATTATATATATGCTAGAGGAAGAGAAATCAAGATCAGAATGGCTTCTCCTGCAATACCCACAACACTCTATGAGCAAAACTGGGGTTTGTATGCCTTTCTCATCAAAGTGCTCTTGATTTCTGCATAGAAATGACTAGGTTGTACTAATGTCCAATAGGGAGCTTTTCAACTCACTCTTTTTACTCCTTCCATTTCCAAAGAACATCTAACCCATTTTCAATTTCCAAGTTATTCCAGCAATATCCTGATTAAAAAGATGATCAATATACTTTAGGATGATTCAGCAACACAGCCAAACTATAATGACATTACTTAGACTAGACTGAAGACTACGTGTGAGCCTAGGAAATGTAAAATATGTTTGAAGGACTATATACCTGAAACATTTTTAACTTTCCATGATGGGAAAAGAAAAAGACAATCCTACAGGCCCAGGGTTTGCAGAAATACTTTTAATAAAACTAATTTAACTAGTAAGCAGTGATACCATGCAATGGCATCTATGTAATCACTATCTAGGAAAGGAATTAATTTTGGTCACCCTACTGCCCTATATGACATCCTGCCCTATATGACATTTCTCCAATCCTGTCTCCTTCATTTAATAACAATAAAAATACAGCTAACATTTACTGAGTGCTTACTATACATAAGGTACTGTGCTAGCATTTTACCTCTACTATCTCATTTAATTCTCATAGTAGTTCTCTAGGATATGTACAATTATAATTCATACTTGACAGATGAGGAAACTGGGTTTCTAGTGGACCCTGACAACCACTCCTAATTGCTAACTCGTAAGCAGGCTAAAGAAGGTCTCTAGAGCCAGAACTTAGAAACTAATCATCAAATCACCTTGCAAAAGATTCCGTTAACTCCAGTAACTAGGTTTTTTGCTTTCTTTGCTTGACTAAGTCCTTTAAAGTGTCCTCCTTGCTGAAGTTTCTGCTTTGTAGTCCCATTCCCTGAGAGACAAGTCTTGACCTGCTTCTTAGGACTGTAGTCCTGCTCAGACACAAGTTCTGGAGACCCTCCCTTTATCCCTCCATCTCCCTTCTCTAGCCATCTCTATTCTGCTGCCTAATTAGGAAGCTGACCTGTTTGGGCTTCTTATCCTCTTCCCAGTTGGATTTAGCCAGTGGGGTGTCCAAACAGGAGATCAAAGGGAAGGAGGACAAAGAGTCAAAGAGAATTTAACCTCTTGCCTCCTTTCTTATGGGGTTATCTCAGACTTTTATAGTAGCTTTGTCTATATGATCTTCTCCTTTCATATTGGAATACCATTTCTTTTCCTTTCCCTTTGAGCCTATGTCTGTAAACATTTCCATTATGACTAACCCTGGGGTACAGCATTGTTCCTTTTGGTTTCCCCACACCCAGCTGTTATGGTCTGAATGGGTGCCCTCCACATACATTCGCCCCCCACCCAAATTTGTATTTTGAAATCCTACCCCACTTAGGTCACGGTATCAGGTGATGGGGCCTTTGGGAGGTGATTAGGTTATGATGGGGAGCACTCCTGAATGGAATTAGTGCTCTCATATAAAAGGCTTCAGAGAGATCCTTATCCCTTCTACCAAGTGAGAAGTCAGCAGTCTGCATCTTGGAAGAGGGTCTCACTAGAACCTGATCATGTTGGCCCTCTGATCTTGGACTTCCAGCCTCCAGAAGTTGGGGAAATAAATTTCCATTGTCTCTGTAAGTTACCCAGTCTCTGGTATTCTGTTATAGCAGCCTGAATGGACTGACACTAGCCATCCACATTAGCTTCATCATCTATACTAGAGTTTCTCTGTTTCTCTTGATCTGGCAAGAGAGCCAGATGCTAAATGATCCAGCTTTTGTCTTACCTGAAGTTAGATAGCTTACTTTCATCTTAATGTGTTTAGGAAGAAGACTTTTATAGCAGAGAGGTATTAGCACAGAAACCAGAGGCTGGGAATGGTGGAAGACAATCTTTACCTCCTCTACAATGTTACTTATCCCTATCAATTGTCTATGAAAAGCTTGTAGCCATGCATGGAGTTATTTGAAAGCCTGCACAAGAAAGTATATGCAAAACTTAAAAGGACTCTGGACAAGGCTTCCTGTGGTTCCAGGGTCTCCAAAATCTCTAGGAAACATCAGTTTTTGTGAGAAGTTGTGGCTATTTTTCTGTTACCATCTTCCCTGCACATCCACCAACCGTTGGTATTTATGTGACTTTTCCCCATTTATCAGAAACAGATGCAGAGTTAAGCATAAAGGAAAGTAAATCAATTAAAAGTTACATTTTAGAATAACTGTAAGTCATGTAAATCATCTTCCATTTCACATTTTTTTGATTAATGCAGAACATTCTATTCATCTTGAAAGTTTGAGGGCAAGATGAGATCATTATGCTTTTTACTTCAAGTAATCATATTCTAGAACATTAAATTTTAGACCAATTTCTAAAATTCACAAAATGTAATAATTCTGATGCAAGAATAAATGTCTATGCATAAAAATCAGGAGTGATTCAACTTTCAAATATTAATTTATCATATCAATTATAACATGAAAGGACAAAGTAATTTCTCTTTGAAATATCTGCCCCATTATACCCTATATTATATCATATATTAATGAAATAACTGGTTAGCATTTACAATGTCTCTATTAATTTTTTACTTTTATGGTCTCAAAAGTTGAGGTCTAAACATAATTAATATGCTGAGTCATATACTTGAGATAATTTACTTAATAAATCACCTTAAGTGGTTTGCCCCCTCATCTGCTACCAATAACTTTCTCATCCTAATATTTTTTCATACCATGTTAAAGCAACATTAAAATTAAAAAAATGATCACCTACATTTCACACTTTTTATTAAGTTATTTCCCTACCTCCTATGTATAGGTCATTAGAAAAATGCATTCATCTGTCTTTACAACTTATAGTATTTTTCTATCAATAAATCCATAGAATGATAAAAAGGGAAGGAAATATAAAGGGCCATGTCATCTCTGTTACTTGTATTGCCAAACCTGGGTGTGGGCAGCCATAGGGCAAGTCAGGACTAGGAAGTTAGTTAAGGGTGGAGAATGCAAGTATTGATCAAAGAAGGAAGCCCAAGGAAATGGAATGGATCTACTCAATCCAGCTAAAGTCTAGAGAGCTATATAAAAGCAAGGAAGGGTAGATGGGTACAGTGAGTTCAAAGTGTGGAAGTCAACTTCAAGGTTCAAGAGTGTCAAAGATTGAGAGGAACAGGAGGCTCAATGGTGGTGGCATTTTGGGATAATGTTGTGAATCCAGGATTCTGAATTCCAGTAGAGAAATTGCTCAAACAGTCAAGGGGGGACAGAACCTCAGGAAGATGTTCATCCTATTCACAGCAAGAGGGGGAAGACTAAACATCCTCCTACCAAAGGATAGAAAGCTGACTGAAATACCTTTTTCTGTGTTTTTTTTTTTTTTTGGTAGAGGTAAAGTCTTGCTACGTATGTCATTTGAGAGAGTTTTCCAGTCTGAATCTCTTCTAAATATATTAGATAATAAAGCAGTGTCACATAAGTGGTCACAAACACAGGACCTGGTATCAATCAAACTGTCTGGATCCATAACCATAGATCCAATACTTACTAACCATGTCACATGTCTGTGCCTGTTTCCCCATCTGTGAAAAGGGGACAATAACAGTATTATGTCTCATAACACCATTATGAGACTGTATGTTAGGTATATTAATAGCATATTTATTAATTTATTAATTTAGTTTAGTTTATTAATAGTAGCATTTTGATTCTTAATTGAAGGAAAAAGACCCAGATCCTCTTCATACAGCTTAGATTACACATATAGTGTGTGTGTGTTTGGTGAGTGGTGGCTTACAAGGGGCAGCAGTGGGGGAGGCATTAAGAAACATAGTTAATTAACTTGGATGCCTATGAACTATATAAGACAAACCACAATCTTACTTAAAAGTATAAAGAAAAATTATTAGACCAATCCCACTCCCTTTTTTAAAGTAGGCTCCACAGCCAATGTGGGGCTTAAACTCAAGACCCAAGAGTCACATGCTCCACCCACTGAGCCAAACAGGTGCCCCTTTTATGAAAGACAGAAAGATGGTCTCTAATAGAGGCCCTTTTCCAAAGTGGGACTCTGCTTGGCCCCCCAAGCCTGTTTAGCTTCCTGGAGGTGCTGGTTTGAATTTACCCAATGATGGGGCAATGAAATGGTAATTTTCAATAAAAGAAGTCTTGCTAGACTGAAGGATAGAGGAAGTACTCTAGGAAAATCCCTCAAAGGGGAGGAGAAGATCTCTTATGTGCTGGGAAACAGCTGATATACTGCTGGAGTATCTGGCTGGCCCTCATTCATCTGAGTTGGGTTAGCCTAAGGACAGTCAGATGAGAGAAAGGGTAGCTTCCCAAACCTAACTGGGAGGAATTCCTTCAGGGGAGGGGCTGCAGTGGGCAGGGAGGCAGTGTAAATGAAAAGCATGCAACAGAAACCATATGGTTTTTGAAGTGCTGGAGAATCATGGCACTTGCTGGCTGTATGATCTTGGTGGAAATTCTGTTCTCTATGCCTCAAAGTCCTTATCTATAAAATACAGATGAGTAGTACCTATCCATTGTTGCTGTGAAGATTAAATGAGTAAATGTATGTAAAGAAACATTTAGCAGAAGTATTAGCTACTTACTAAAACAACTTGGTTGTCCACCCCAGGACAGCCATTCAGTAATGCAAAAGTCCAGGACATGTTGTCTCATGCCCTTTGATTGAGTGAGAGGGACAGATGAATAAGATTGGACCAACCAACTCCCAGGGTGCTGCTGGTGGTGTCTCTTAATCCAGGCACTGAAACCCAGACTTCAACAGCTCACAGAAGGCAGACCACCAGGGGGTCTGGTACACTAACTGCAGTCCTATCGTGTCTTCTCAAGGTGGATTCCTGCCTTGTTTCAAATGGACACAAAAAGCAATTGTGCTTACTTGCAAAGAATAGTGCCTGCTAGACTCAGAGCGGGCTGGGACACTTAAGTAAGTAATGGCATCAGTTCAAAGTCTGTGTGGAACACATAAATGTTGTGTCACTAAACCCTTCACAGTCTAGAGGGTCAGAAGGGAACCTGGAGGAAATAGAACCTGAGAGATCAGAACACCCCTGGAAACTGGGCCTGTCCACTGGAATGAGAAAGTCAAATGATGAAATAACCAGCCTCGTGATGTGGCAGAATGGGATCACAGTGATGAGACATTGGGGCCAAGTGTTCTGAAAATATGGTGATGTTGGGGGGGCAGGGGAGTCAAAGTTCATAAGCATGGCAAATGTGGGAAGCTAGACGTAGGAGTAGATGGAGCTGAGTGCTTGGTATGGACAGGCAGTCTTCTATACCAAATGAAGGATTATCCTTGTTGGATTGAGGGCCCTAGTTACCAAGTTTCCACAGAAGGAAGAATGTTGAAAAGCCTCAAAGATTGTGGGTTGAGGCAGGATTTAGTAAGAGTAATTGCTACATTCACCAGGATGTCTAGGAGTAGTTTCGGGGAGCTGGATACTAAGTCCTTCTGCCTTTCTTTTAAGCCTTAAGACTATGGAGATCCTTGCAGACCCTGAGCTCAGAACTAAATTTTAGGACCAGTGTTTTTGGCTCAGAATAGACTTATCTATCCAAACATCTAGCTATAAATTGGGATACTTAACTGGCCTGAAGACAGCTCAGGAATCAAGTTAGCCCTTCTTTCCATGATAGAGGTCTATGGAAGTGGTCCTAGATAGTTAACCCAGTCTTCCCTTTCAGTGTTAGAACTGGCATCTCAATGAAAATTACCTTAGGGAACTCACTTGCCTCTTTCCTAACCTGTTCAAAGTTGTAAGAGGACAGGAAACTCACAGCAGATCATGTCCAGTTAGTCTCAGGGTGGACAGCATTTGCCTGCATTTGGGAGATGTCCCTGAAATTTTATAGGTTAGAGTTGAGAGTTTCCTCAACTCATCCTAGACTGACAGTGTTTATGACACTTCTCCCAGTCTCAGGGGAGGTACTTAGGTGATGCTAATGTCGATGAAACGAGAGAATCATTTGATACTGCAGAAACGTGGTATCTGTATGGTTCTGATGATTCTCTCTCTCTCCCTCCCTCTCTCTTCCTTCCTCTCTCCCCTCCCTCCCCTTCTTCCCTCCCTTCCTTCCTTTCTCTTTCTATCTCTCATCTCTCTCTCCTCAATAATTCTTTAAGAACCTGATGAAAACTATGGATCATGGTCCCTAAAAGGGACCCACATTTTTATGCATAATTTCAGGACCCTAGAAGTCTGTTTATGAATTCCAGATTAAGAACTCCTGCAGCAGATAGGACCAGCAAGAACAGGCTTTAGTTTCTTGGCTTTCTTCATTGAAATGCAAACTTTACTATATTCTAATATGGTGTGTTTGCTGTTTTGTTTCCCTATTTTACTCCAGAAAGTGTGTCGAGGTTAATCAAGACATTTTAAGATATACTTTTCTTTCTGTTCTAGATCTGTGGGATGTCATTATATTGGGATAATTTCAATAACCTGTGGAATTGTGTGTCACTGAAAACAGTTTTTCTAATCATCAGTTACTCATTAAAATTCTCTGTTCTTCTAGAGTGTATTATGCTACATGAAATAAGTCACTCAGAGAAAGATAAGTATCATATGATTCACGCATATGTGGAATTTAAGAAATGAAACAGATGAACATAGGGGAAGGAAAGGAAAAATAAGATAAAAAGTGAAGGAGGCAAACCGTAAGAGACTCTTAAATACAGAGAACAAACTGAGGGTTGCTGGAGGGGAGGTGGGTGGGGGATGGGCTAAATGGGTGATGGGCATTAAGGAGGGCACTTGTTTGGATGAGCACTGGGTGTTATATGTAAGTGACGAATCATTAAATTCTACTCCTGAAACCAATACTACATTATATGTTAACTAGCTTGGATTTAAATAAAATTTAAAAATAAAAAAAAATGAAAAAAAAAGTTCTCTGTTCTTCTTGGGATATTTGTTACCTCTGCTTAGTGACATTATTCTTTCAGGCTATCAGCATGCTGATGAATTAGCATATAAATCTATTAGCACAAAATATTTAATGCAAAAAGGCTACAAAATATTATTATAAGAAATGGAGGAAATTTAGCTGGAAATGTTGCTATCATTTCATTAAGATAATATGGGATTTTATGCAGAAACATTAGTCAAGATTTTATTCATCTCAAGGCACCTGGGTGGCTCAGTTGGTTAAGTGACCTACTTCGGCTCAGGTCATGATCTCATGGTTCCTGAGTTTGAGCCCTGTGTCAGGCTCTGTGCTGACAGGCTCTGAGCTGTCAGCACAGAGCCTGACAGCTCAGAGCCTGGAGCCTGCTTTAGATTCTGTGTCTCCCTCTCTCTCTCTCTGTCCTTCCCTCACTATCTCTCCCTCCCTCCCCCCCTCCCTTTCTCTCTCTGTCTCAAAAATAAATAACATTTGAAAAGATTTTATCATTGCATATTTACTATGCAACTATAAACCTCCTATCTTTTTTTCTTCTTTTACTTGAGAATGCAGTACAAATGCTTGTAACTTATATGACAAGCCTTACCTTGGAACTCGAAGGCACTAACTTCAGCTTTCAAACTTGCTTTGTAAATTGCCCTTACTTAGAAATGGTGGAAATATTTTACACTCTCTGAATAGTAATGAACAATGCTGCTCAGTGATTTATAACTCTAAGAGCTTTATAATTTGATTTATGAACAGCTCTCAAATTTTCCATTGGCAGTTCATACAACTATGAGTAAATTTTCTGGCCAAATGACTTAGTATTTTGCTGCATGACTAATCCCACACTCAATGTTAGAAACTACATAAATGAATTCTATTTGCTTGTGGATAATAAATGATTACTTTCCAAAAACTGTCTGCAAAGCATTCTAGAGTAGATGAATTCAATTACACTGACATTTTTAAAAAAACTCTCAGACTCCGTAGACTTTTTTTTGAGAAATCTGTAATGTTCACAAAAAATAACTTTCCCCCCATGCCCCAACAGCATTATTCTAGATTCTGTAACCCACAGGACAATAAATCCTAATTAGTCTCTAAAATTCCTAAAATGTCACAAGAACAATTTGGAATGAGTCACTTGAAATATTTTCTCTTACAATGATGCCTGTAAGTTATTTCAAAAGTTTTTATTATGGCAAGATGAGTCCTTTCCCATGTACTGAAAATAATATTGGATATTACTGCAAATAATCATTTTTCCTTCATAAACACAAATTTTAAAAAGACATCCACCCACATGATGGCTCCCTTGGTTCTGGTGGCTAGAAATTGCCTCCAAGATTACATTAGATGATGTAGGTTCTTCTAGATAATGAAGCTCCTTTACCTTTCAACACAAGAACATGTGCTTTGTTGGCACAGGTCTTGGTCTCACTCTGTCATGAAAAGCCATTTGTGAATAAATAGGTGATACAACACATTGCCTCAGATACCTCTCAATTTTCCTTTTATGTCATTTAAATTCTTTTTTTAATTTTAAAGAATGTTTATTTATTTTTGAGAGAGAGAGAGAGAGAGAGAGCACGCACAGGAAGGGGAAGGGCAGAGAGAGAGGGAGACACAGAACCCAAAGCAGGCTCCAGGCTCTGAGGTGTCAGCACAGAGCCCCACATGGGGCTCAGACCCACAAACTGTGAGATTATAACTTGAGCCTAAGTCAGACACTCACTGACTGAGCCACCAAGGCTCTCCTATGCCACTTAAATTCTGAGAGTGAAAAGCTTCACCAGTCCAAACTCAATAAGATCCATTTCTAAAACTTTGTTGCTAGAGCCATTCTTACCTACACTTTTTGTTTCCAAAGGGGTCATATTTTTATGTAGTGTCATTGTGTGATTATCAGTTGGGTAATACACTCACTTCCATTTAAGTTGTAATAAAAGCTTACAGATAACCTGGGCTACATTCCAAGACATTCCTTATCTTTGTCTAAAAAAAAAAAATCACTCTCCTAGTTTGAGTGTTAGTAGTCAGGGATGGTGGGGAGGAGACCATGGGCAGGGAGCCATCCTAACCAGTCAGGGTGAGTGTTAACTGCAGAGTCAAAAGCAGCTGGAGAGCAGAAAGAACCCATGGGGGTGGGGGTGGGGAGAAGACTGCAGGTAAGTTAAAAGAAACAGCTAAACCACACCTGGCCAGAAGAATGCCTTCTTCCCTCCTCTCTTTAACTCTCAATTTCCCCTCCCTCTGTTGGTTCCATTTCTCAGGTTCCCTGGAAACTTGTTTAGGTACCCCTATTCTGACCAAAAAAACAAAACAGAAACCAAACCAAACCAAACAAAACAAAAAACAAACAAAAACCAAAAAACCATTACTCAGGCTTTAATCCAGGTCTCTCTACTTGTCCCTTTTAGATGAATTAACTTTTAGAGTTAGAATTTAAGTTTTAGGGTTAAATTTCTCCAAAGATTGTGGACAGAGGTTCTCTACTGTTTTCACCTCCTACTCCCTCTTCAACATGTTGATGTTTGGTTTTAACCTCTCCCACCCCAATGAATCAGTACTCTGGAAGGTCACCTCATCACCAGTCCTCAGTCCTTGCACACCTTCCCCTCCCATTTGTGCCTCTGTTCTAGTGTGCCACTAAATTGGAACACTTCCTACTCTGGCTTCCGTGGACTTGCCTTCTGCTGTCCTCTGCAGTCCACAAATGAAAGTTGTCTCCAAAGTTCTGGTTCCAAAGTTCTGGTTTCCTAGTTCCTCTTCCTTAGTCTTTTTGTCCATCATGACCTCAACTATAATTCATGTTCATGACTCCCAGTCTGTCTCCGGTTCTGACTTTTCTACCCATGTTTCCGTGGGCTTGTTGTATAATTTTACATGGACATTCTGGTGCCTCTCTCTCAATGGGTCTAAGATTCAGTTTGTCCTCTTTTCCTACAGAATTGTCCTACCACCCTAGCTCAAAGGTTGAGTCATCTTCATTCCTCCCTTTCTCTAAGTTGGTCACCACAAAGCTTAGGGTGGAGCCTCCTTTTCTTCCTGATGCTTCTCCTGACCCATGAATTAGGAATTTGTGCCACAACTTCCCATCTCTTAGAGAAGTACCACAGAGCTTCTATCTTTATTAAAGTCCGTTACTCACTCTTACTTTGGGAGGCAAATGACTCAGTGATGGGTGAAGTTGAGGAGGGCCTTCCAGTTGATATATGAAAGGTCTCCTTCTCACATATGGTCCTGTCTCTTGTTCACTAATGCTGCAAACCTCATGACTGGGAGAGTGTCACACTCTTTTTGGCCTCTGGTCTCCTGGTAAGAAGTAGAATCCTAGTGCCCTAGCGTTGGGAAGGCCTGTAGTTCTTCAGCTGTGACTGGATGGGTGTGCAGAGTTAGGAGAAAAGAAATAAGATATCTCATTTTGGCCTTGAATCTAAGCCATGTTCTTCAATCTGACTTTACTCTGAATAAAGTTAATATTTTTGTTTCCTTTTGGTTCCTCATGTGTGTTCTCAATCCAATTTGGCTGAGAATCCAAAGGGAAGAAGGGCTGCGTGATAGGTCATCTTCTACATTCCTGACACCAAACACTCCTATTTTTATCAACTCATTTGTCTTTTCTTGGGTGACCATGCTAACTCACTATCATAAAAAGTCAAAATATTATATATACTTTTCCATCTTGATTGCTCATTTCTTCATATGAAACATTGACCAAGGACCTTCCTCCTCCATTCCTACCGACAAACCTTAATCTTTTTGTTACTTTGATACAATGTCAATTATTCTTTGTAATGAAAACCTAGCAGAAAGAAAATATATGAATTCTATTAAATTAACTTCCAAAAAGGATTGATTGGCTAATTTAATATTTATTAAATTCCACAATGCATTAGCATTACATAAACACACAGAAAGAAGCAATTAATAACATGCCATTATTTGGAGATGGAAATGATAAATTAGCAACAAATCAGAAAACAATGGAACCTAAATACTAAATTCTATCAATGATCTGGTTTCCTTATTATTAGTATCCTTGAGGTAACTGATGTAAAGAACAGACACAAATGCATCTAAAAAGAAATATCTATAATCCTACTGCACGCAGTTAAAGCATTTGTCTGCCAAGAGAGATAAATGATGTTCTTGTGTATACTTGAAACTTATAAATGGCTGCAGCAAGACACAGGATGATAACAATTGTGCTAAAGTAATAGCTCAGAAAACCATAATTGCTATTTAGTTGCTTTTTGTTGTTAAAAATGCAGAGTTTGGAGCAAATTGGTTACTATGCTGTGTTTGTGGTCTTAGACATGTTTCAAGGATATTTAGACCATTTTAGCTCACTCACAAATTTTAGTCAGTGAGAAGTATCAAAGTAAAACTGACCTTTCTAAATTCTATTAGTCATTTCTCCCAATGTTTGCAAAAGGTTAGTTCATTTTTGTTGTTGTTTTAAATTACTCTACCGGGCCACTGGGAGTCAATGCAGTACAGAATTCTTCCTTTCCTGATGTGCCACACATTGTGGACAGTCTTCAATACTTCTGCACAATGGACAGGAGTACAATCTCTCACTGCAGTGGGCTGCGGTATCAGGAGACCTTTGAGCAATGTGAACATGAGGCTATCCTACCTGTCAGACCGCGAGTGCCGGGGGCCTCTGAAGCCTATCCTCCTGACTTGTAGTATATAGCCTATTCTCTGACGTTCAACATTCCCATATACAGCATCTTATACAGCATCTGCAAGCAAGGTCCTTGCATCTTCAAACCCAAAAGACCGAATGTGATACAACATGTCAACAACTTGACTGTTTATTTTGTTTTAGGAAACATGTTGTACATAAGAACATTTAATCCGTGGTTTCCCACGTTTATGAATCTGGCATTTAGGAAATGCATTAGCCAATGCCTTTTGGAATTTCCTTTAATGCTTACACATGGTAACGTGTTCTAGGCCTTAAGAACATCAATGGTTAAGCTTTTATGCAGAGTTGCACTGTTGATTTTGTATAGTTAGAAAACAATACTGATTTTAAATTCCTACACGCAAATAAAACTTAAGTATTGTCATCTATTGTTTGAATGCTTTTCAGAATTTTACAAATTACTTTTCTATGACAATTTCTTCAGTGTCTCAAATGTTCCAAAGTAAGAGTCCACCTTTGTAGTTATTAGAAACTCCACAAATGCAGTAATATGTTACTTTATGTCACTATAATTGCAGTTGCCTTATGCGGGTAAATAAAACAAGTTAAAAACAGCCCCCCACAGGAAACGCCTGCATTGCCTAGGGTGCAGCTTAACGCGGTATAGCGAGCGCTGGGCCTGCCAAGGCCAACCGATGCCGCAGACTGCAGCCGCAGCGGCGTCCGGGCCAGGTGGCGGTGGCTGTCCGCAGAAAGGCACACTGCAGCGCTCCCGCCACACCTTCTGCGTTGGCATTGCACCAGCGACCACTGTAAAATCTCCCGGCATCAACAATATACTTTTTGCTGGTTATGAAGAAAGGGGAGGGGGCCGGAGGGAATGTGTTCATTTTGAGTGTGACAGATCATTATTTCCTCACACTCCCTGAAATATTTCTCCTCAAAATATTTACAAGCCAATCTCCAACTTCCTTTATCTGCCAGGTCCCTAAATCTTAAATTGCCTCTCTCTCCAAACGCACTAGATGAGTCAGGGCTTGACGGTAAATGCATGGAAGTGCCCGTTTCTCGGCTCCGAAATAGCACCTAGATTGGGGGTGTCACAGTTCACGTCTGCAGACCGGAGCGTTCTACCGGGGAGCGCTCCCACTTTAGAGAGGCTTGGAGAGGGTGGGCCTCCCGTTCTTGGAAAACCCCAATTCCCAGGGAAGGCCCTTCCCGGCATTCACGCTTCAGCGTGCGAGGAACCCCCCGCAAGCAATAGCTCACCCGGCTGCATCCTCCAAAGCCCCAACCTCGGGGCGGGGCGCGGGGAGGTGGGAGGTGGGGGTAGCACCGCCTGCAGGCTCCCGCCAGCGCCTCACGGTTTTCCCCCTGGCTCCTTGGCGCCCCCTGTCGCCGGGCTCCCCAGCAGTTCGGCCCAGGGAGGCTGGATAGGTGGAAGCCCCGGTGTCGGGGAGCGGAGAGGCGCGCGATCTGTGCACCCGCGGACCGCGCGGACTGGCGGGCGGCCCCGCGGGAGGGCGCTGGGCGCTCAGGCCCGGGCGCAGCCCGCGGCCGCCGCCGAAGCCGCCGCAGCCATGTCCGCGCGCCCGCGTTGCCGCAGCCCGGCCGTGATGTCATCAGGCGAGCCCCCGCCGCGGCGCCCCATTCCCGCCCCCCGCGGGCCGCCGCCGCCGCCGCCGCCGCCGCAGCCCGGGCGCCGAGTCCCCGCCCCGACCCACGTGCGCCCGGCTTGTGGGATGCCGAGGCCGGCGGCGGCCGCAAGACGATGCGCGGGACCCGGGTGGCCGCGGCGGCAGTGCTGCTCCTCCCAGCCCGCCGCGTCCCTGGCGGGGCTGCGCCCGGGGGCTGCGCACGGACGGGGGCGGGGGCGCCTGGGGAGAGAGGGGGGAGGCTCCCCGCCGCCAAGTCCCTGCCTCGTCGCCGTCTGCTGAGTCATGGCAAGCGCTCCCCGCAGCCCTGGATCACTCGCATAGCGCGGCTGGCGCGGGGTGCGCAGCCATTGGGCTGGGCGCGGGGCCGCGAGCGCCGGGCATGACGCGCTGAGCCGCGCTCGCCCGTGCCCGCCGCTCCGTGGTGCGCCCGGCGCGGGTGCCTGTGCCGCCGCCCTCCAGCCCCGCCGCCGAGCCGCCCCCGCCTCGCCCGCACCATGATCGCCGCGGCTTTCCTCGTCTTGCTGAGACCCTACAGCATCCAATGTGCCCTCTTCCTCTTGTTGCTTCTGCTGGGCACCATCGCCACCATCGTCTTCTTCTGCTGCTGGCACCGCAGGCTCCAGAAAGGGAGGCATCCGATGAAATCGGTCTTTTCGGGTCGTTCAAGGAGCCGAGGTAAGACACGCCGCGACGGCTTTCTTTCGGGCTAGGAGGAACATTTAAGCCGATTTGGAGAGTGAAGCGGGGTTCTCTCTCCCTTCAGCGCTGCGGTCCCTACCCCCATCGCTGCCCACTTCGCAAGCTGAGTACGTTTATGTATATAACGTTCTTTGCTTGCCCTTTTTGCCCTCACCGCCTTCCTCCGGTCTCTGTTGGGATACCCACGGTGATGCCCAGAGCTGGGAGGGGAGGAGGCACCGACGCCAGTTCTTAGCGGCAGTTTGCTAGAGCCCTAAGGGTAATTGGAGCGGAATCCGGGGCTGCGGCAGCCTCCCTCCACCCATCCATCGCTGGAGCTTAGGGGTAAGAAAGTAAGGCACGGAGAGTTCGGGGCTCCCCAACTCTCCCAGAACTTTCCCTGAAACTTCTCGCGGAGAACTCACCTAGAGATCGATGGCCTAGTAACCTCCCCGCCCTGTAGTATGTCCCCACTGAATTTAAGGCGTCCGGGATGTGTCTTCCCGACCCTTGTCCCTCAGGTAAGTCCTTAGTAACTCGGCAGGTGAAGAGCAAGGAGTTAAATGAAGTCTCGTTTTTCTCTTTTCTCCCCAGATGCTGTTATGAGATCCCACCACTTTCGTTCTGAGGTAATTTATTTAGCGCGCACGCTCAAGGTCAGAAGAAGTTCTCTTTCCTGAGTACCAATATTAATCATATGCGTGTTAAGAAACCAGCAGGGCATTGAATGGCGAGCATGCTGCCCCCAAGCCTAAAGTGACGTTTCTTTTTAAGCGATTCCCCACCGTTGGTGCCCGCCGAACCGGCGGTGTTAGCGGATTTCTTGTGTGGTGGAGCCACTGTACCGGAGGGAGAAAGACGGCCCTTAAAAGCGCTACAGACCTTAGGAAACTTCGCCACGGGGTGGATCTCAGTTTCGTTTACAATATGTAATTTGCGGGTGGAAGCTGTCTGGGTGCTGTGAGCTGGCTGTGGTGGTTCCCTTGGAGAGCCAACGACAGAGGGGAGCTCTTAGGAGGTTGGTGCAGAGCAATTTGATCCATATGCATTTCATTTTAGTCTTTCCAGTGTACATTCTTACTCACTCATAAAGCTGCCCATGTTTTATTCGGGCCATCTGATGCTTTTTGCAAAGGACGGTGGTTGTGATCCGGCCTTATCTGATCCCGTGCGCTGGTCTTTGCTCTCCGAATGCGGACCATCCCTACGTGAGCAGGTGATGTGGGTGCAGTGATTAGGTGGGGCTGTTATAGGACCAGCCCCACTGAAGGTAGGACAAAACGAAAAGCACAAGCTCTCCCAGGCCCAGCATTCCTTTATGAATTTCCAGGCCAACCCCCTACTTAGTGTGAGACAATTTTCCCTCTTTTTAGGAGAGTTTCACACAGCCAGGCTTGGAGGTTACTAGTAACGATGCTTGCTCTGGTTTACTCATTTTAGCAAAGACTTGGTAGTTAGACACCCTCCATTTACTTGCTATTTACCTGAGACGTTATTTCACATTTCGTTTCACTAGTTAATCAGATGTTTTATTGCACCATAGATGTTTTCTTGGACTCTGGTTGCTTGAAAGCTTTAATTGAATTATTACAACATCACTATAATGTTGCACAGTGAGTAATCCCACTGCACGTAGCCCTGGAGGGTGGGTGAGAACTCTCTTCTCAATTTAGGATACTTAAGAGAATAAATTAACCAGTCAGATAATCAAGAGGTTCCATTTCTGTCTTTTCACTAACTAGCTGTGTGGTTCTGGAAAACTCTCTTAACTTCTCAGCATCTCAGTTTCCCTATCTGTAAAATAGTACCTTGCAGGGTTACAGTGGGAGGGGAAATTTACAAGTAATTATGTTAAAAAAAAAAAAAACCAAAAAACAACCCACTTAGCTCATAGTAAATATTCAGTAACGGGTAGCTACCATTACAGGTTATAAAATTGAATTTAAAAATGTGTAAAAATAAAAATCTTTGCACAATTTAAATGAAGTCTTAATTCAACTAATTAATTCAAACTTAAAGGAAACAACATAAACTCTGTTATGAAGCAACATTTTTGAATATCTGCTTAATTAAATAGAATAACTCATTTAGATGTGACAAAAATAAATAATGGTCAGGGTGCAAACATCAAAATTTAGGATTTTTATTTTAAGAAGAGATTACCAGCTCCATACAAGTAAGTGATAGAACCACAATAATCCTGTTATGAATTACTTTATTTACCATTAGGCATTTTAGCTAAAACACAAATGAAAAAATGCTATGGGACTATGTCTTGTTTAGTTATCTCTCAGTTAAGCATTTATCCTGTGCTTGCATTTGGTTAGGAAAGCTGGGGACAGTTGTTTAATGCTTTAACTCATTTCACACAATTCCTAATCCAATTTGACATCTTGTCTATACTTCATATTTGCCTAATCTGCCAGCATATGAACTCTTTGAGGACATGAACCATGTCTCTCCTTTCAGGGCTGTATCCCCACTGCCTGGTATATAGTGGGTTCTTAATAAATATTTATTGAATGAATAAAAAAATTTCTCAGTGTGTGCCAGTTCTCATAAATTGGCAAATAGAACCCAGAGTTGGGCAGAAAAAAAAAATGCACATTCTCAGGATATTGCTTGGAATTCAATATTTGCTGAATCTCTTTCCAGCTTTTAAAATTGCCCTGGAGTTTGTATTAAAAATGTAAGTCACTAATTATAACAAAATGAATTTGGTTAGAATGTTTTTTTCTCAGGAAATTAAATACAGTATTAGCTTAATTTGTTGATGGGCTATCTGTGTGTCTTTCTGTACCAAGTTTCTTTGGTAAACTACTCAAAGAAAGTTATGTGAACATCCCAAGTGCATAAGAGTGCCACATTTTTTCACTGTTTTATGCTTACCACAAATAAAACATTTTCCTTTAAGGAAAACATTGGGAATTATTTTTTTTTTTTACTCCCTTTTTATCAAAATGCCATTTCTTGCAGGATTTTCTCCTGGAGAAATACCTCTGAATTTTTTGGATTCCAGCTTTTCAAAAAATTAGAATTTGAGTAGCATAATGGATATTCTTGTTGCTTTTTAGCAGTAGCTGCTGCAAAATATTTCTCAAAGAAAATGTTTTGAGTTTTTGACCAGTCATAATCATACTGAACTAAGAACTTAGTGCCTTCTTCATTCCAATCTCAGTAAGTAGATAATTCACTTTCAGCATTTCCATTGTGGTCAAATAAGGAAAATGAGTTTAGGATATGCTGACTCATTTGGAAATGTGAAAGAGCTTTGGGAAAGCCCTTGAACATGTGAAGAAGTTTGTTAGCCCTGTGCTGCTTTGCTTGGCAGAGGTTATTGCTTCTGCTACCTACATGCTCAGGAAGGAGTCCAACTGGACAGGAAATTTTAGGATGTTCCTTCCCAGATAGTCATACTTGTCCAGAGGGGAAAACCATGGCATCAAGACCCACTTTGCTTTGTGAAGAAAGTCACATGCCTCACCCGAGGAGCTCCAGCTTTGTTTTTCTCACAAAGTATATAATAAACAAATTTCTTCAACATGAAGTTAATTTCTTCCTCATGAAGCTACAACTAAATAACATAGGTGTTTATAAGATGTTTTGGAAGTGTAACCATCTACCAACACTTGCAAATTCATCTTTACTGCCTTAATAGTCCTCTAAATTTTTCTTAAATGTTTATTTATTTTTGAGAGAGAGAGAGAGAGAGAGAGAGAGAGAGCTCAAGTGGAGAAGGGACAGAGAGAGGGGGACAGAGGATCTGAAGCAGGCTCTGTGCTGATAGCAGTGAACCTGATGTGGGGCTTGAACTGATGAACTAGAAGATCATGACCTCAGCTGAAGTCAGATGCTCAACTGACTGAGGCATCCAGATGCCCCAACAGTCCTCTAAATTTTAACAATAGTATATGAAAATGTGAAATTATTAAACCAGCCAGCAAGGTCTGAACACTATAACTCCAACTTACCGACAGATATAAAGACCCAATAAGATAGATAGAAATGTGTGTTTTATGTCTGAATATAAAGAACTTGTGTAGTTTTTGTTTTCATAGCAAATGAAGAGAAGTGATTTCACATTGAAGTAGGACACAGTTTAGAAACCCAAGTATTCAATCTGAACATCTAAGAAGTGTACTTTTCCTGAGGATTTATAATGTTTTATGCTGTGACTTTACACAATGGTTAACTGTTACACTGGATTCCGGTGGTAAAAATCAGGCAGTGACAATCCTGATTTTAAGGAAATTTCAGAAAGTGATACGGGTAATTGAGGTACCATGAGATTTCAAGAAAGAGCCTTGGGAGTACTTCAATAGGATGAAGACAATTATAATGCCCTTTGAGAATACCCGGAGTGAACAGTGGTAAATGATCCCTATTCATCAGCTCAGTGGAATAAGGGGAGCCTTGTTTCATATAAGGAAGGGGACGAGTGTGTTGTGTGTCTATCAGGATTTGAGTAAATATCTTCACTTCCCGTTTCAGGTTAAGGAACCAAAAGAGTTAACTCAAGCTAAGCAGTTCTCAAAGAGTCACATAGCAAGATAAGTACTGAGTAAGACAAGAACTCCCTGGCTACATTTTGTCTGCCCTATGGTGTTTAACTGTGTCACTCATAGCTCAGAGAATAATATGCTCAACATTCTCAATGAAAGAGACAAGCTAAATTGAGTGAATTTCTTACAAAGCTGAATTAGGTAAATCCTTTAGACTTCCAATGATTATCCAAGTTATCGTAGATGAAAGGATAGTCCACACAAACTCTCTTGGCCTCATTATGTTCTCAGAGTGTTCCTTTAACAAACTGTGCAAGAATAGTCAGCAAAATAACCATATTTCATAGCTTCTCGTTAAACTTGTGTATTTCATTGAGAATTACCCAATTTAGTGAATTAGAGAAAGTGATAGTTTATTATTTAGCTCTCTTTTAAATTGGATTATCTTTATAAATAAATTCTTTGCTTAGAATTAAATTCTAGGTCTAAATTAATTTATACTAATTAAATCAGTCATAAATTGAAGTCTACACATGATATGGTATTAATTTAGCTTCACTCAGTTATTTTCAAAATAAATACATTTACATTTTTGTTCTGTACCAAGGGTGACGTTAGATAGTAGGGCTAACCGAAGGTCTGAGGTATAGCCCTGTCCTTGACGATTGCTTCTAGGTCATTTCCAATATCAGTGCTGAAATTGTATAGTTGCTGGTTTCTTCTGTTACGGTAACTGAACTGCTGTGCTGTTTCCAACTATGAATCACAAATGTGGCAAGAGCATCAAAGGCTAGGGTGTACAAGTACAGCCAATACATTTGTAAAAAAAGACAAATTCACCCTGTTCACAGAGCTTTATTATGCCAGAGTCACCACTACCATATAATTTACCCTTATATTAGCTACATGGCAACCAAACAGAATGCTAAAAGAAAAAAAAAGGAGAAAGAATAGAAACCCATTTTTTCCCCCTTGCAATCCAAGCCAGTTAAATGCATCTAGATAAAAGTTGTAACAAAAGCTTTTCCAGAGAAGTTTGAATCTTTGTCTAATCTTAAGGCTCAAGAGTGACTCTTTTTTGAGATTTGGATTACAAAATAGAACTAGGCTAACAACAAGTATTGGTTTAAAGAAAGGAAGGTAAGCGTAGAGTTTAAAATCCTGATTTGGGGTTCCAGCTGTGCCACTAACTGGGTGATCTTGGTCAAGTCTCTTAGTATCTCTGAGACTTAGACTTGGTGTTCACTGGTAACATGAAGATGATATCTGAAGCTCCTCCAGAAGTAATAGGCCATGTTTCTGCTATGTGCAAAGCATCATGCTAAAAAGGCATCATGTAAAACATGATTCCTGCCTTCTAGGAGATTAAGGCAGATGAAGATAAAGATATAATTAACAAAAATACCAAGGAACAAATTATGTATAGAAAAGGAATGGTTGGAATCGTCCTGGTGAAATGACTGCTTCTAGCTAGGGTGATCAGAAAGGCCTTGCAGGAGGCGGTGATATTTACACTGAAGCATTCAGGTTGGGTAGTATCTGGCAAGACAGAGAGAAAATGAGAGCAATCCCCCAGCAGAACACGTGAGGATAGGCAAAGATTTAGGAAGGCATGTGCCTCTTTTCAGAGCTCAGAATATGCTAATATGATTAGAAAAAAGGGTTCCTGAGATTGCAAAAAGAAGTGTAGAGGTAGAAATATAAGTGGATGCCAGCTACAATAACAATATTTTTTGCATATTACTTGACAGTTAGCAAAGGACTTTGACATGACATTATTTTGTTTGAACACTTTAGGAAGGCACCTGCTATGAGCCCTCTCAAGAGAAGCAAAAAAATCACTTTTTGATTTCTTTCCCAGCAACTATAGCAAAACAGCCCTATCACTGTTTTTTTGTTTTTTTGTTTTTGTATGCTCAGTCCATGTCCACTGCTGCAGAGGGCCTGGGAAAATGAGTGGGTATGGGCTTTTCTGGTCACCCAGAAGCTGCACTTTTGCAGGATAAACGTTTTTCAGGTCCAGTGCTCAAGTATCACTGGGTTGTATCTTAACTGCAGATACCATATGTCCGGGAATTTGTGACATCCTGCTCATGTGTTCAGTGTGGTCATTACAAATCCTAATGCCAAGTATAATAAACTTGCAGGTAATTTGTTATGTACAAGCCCATTTTGAACAGCTTTTGAAATATATTACAGTTTTTTAAAGTATTCGAAATATGTCTCTGCTTTTAAACTTCTTCCTTGCAAATATGTCTCCCATAGGAATTATTCTAAGTGTTTATGTCCTCCTTAAATCCTCAAGCTTACTCCTTCACCCTCAGCCTGTGACTTTTGTCTCCTCCTAACTCACAGAGAATATCAGTGCCATCAAGCAATAAACTTTTTGGCTCCTACAAACAAAGTATATCTTAAACTTTCCTCCTAGTCCGATAGACAACCCATCTGTCCTCCTTTCTAGTATTTCATGCTTATGTGGTGAGTTCCTTTTCTTCCTAGCTCTTGGGGGATGTTGGTCCATGAATCATCCCCTCCTCTGTTAACTTCTTTTGCTTCCCCTTTGTAGGCTCCTTTCCTTAACACATAAGGATCATTTGTACTGCCTTTTTTGTTTTTAAGTTTATTTATTTATTTTGAGGGAGAGAGAGAGCATGAGCGAGGGTGGGGGGGAGGACAGAGAGAGAGAGAGAGAGAGATCATCCCAAGCAGGCTTCATGCTCGGCACGAGGGAGTCCGGCACTGGGCTTGATCTCATGAACCATGAGGTCATGACCTGAGCTGAAATCAAGAGGCAGTCACTTAAGTGACTGAGCCACCCAGGAGCCCCTGTGTTGCCTTTTGAAAACAATACAAACCTCCCTATACCACCAGCTCTTCTCTTGGCAAGAAACATTTCCTGAAAAAGATTCTTTGTCACCTTCTGTTCCTCAACTCTCATTTATTCCTCAACTTTGTGTAATCTGGCTTCTGCCACTGCTACTAAAAATCACTTACTCTTGGGGCACCTGCGTAGTTCAGTTGGTTAAGCATCTGACTCTTGATTTTGGCTCAGGTCATAATCTCACGGTCATGATATCACAGTCACGAGAGAGAGCCCCTGCATTGGGCTCTGTGTGCTGAGCATGGAGCCTGCTTGGGATTCTCTCTCTACTTCTCTCTCTGCCCTTCCCCTGCTCATGCTCTCTTTCTCCCTCAAAATAAATAAATAATAATAAAATAATAATAAAAAAATAAATAAACAAAAAATATCACTCATTGTTAGCTCATCAATGATTTCCAAATTGTTAAATATTTCAGCCAGTGGGTTTTAGTGTATCTGCAAGGTTATGCGACCATCACACAGTTTACTTTTAGAACACTTTTATTACCATCAGAAGAAACTCCATACCTGTAAGCAGTCACTCCCCACTCCCCCTTCCTAGTTCCATCCCCCAGCCCTAAGCCACAACTAACCTACTTTTTTATCTTAATAGATGTGTGGGGCCTTAGTTTTGCCTGCCCTATTCAAACTCTCCTTGCAGGATCTAGCCATACTTACTGTTCTAGTTTACTTACATATAATGGTTACTCTGAAATCTGTACCTCAAATTCAGACTTCACTCTTGACCTCCAGATACAGACAGTCAACGACTCTTCCCTCATTTTCACGTGGAGATACCATAGGTATCTCAAACTGAACAGTGAACTCAGCAGTCCCAAACCCTAACTGCCACTGTTTTGAAGAGTGGCACTACCCTCACCCCTACCCTCTGCAGCTGCTCAAACTAGAAATCTGGAAGATATGACAGATCCCTTCCTGTCTATCCTGTCCTCTTTTAAATCTCTCTGGAGTCCATGCCTCCTTTACTACATCCACTATGGTTACCTTAGTTCAGGCCCTATAATAAGCCTCCAGAGCAGCCTCCCTGCCTCCTCATCCCCAGTCCATACACACTAATTTAATAAGGATCATTCTCAAATACAAATTCTTAAATTTTTTTTTAGTCAGGGAGACAATCTTATTCAAGTAATCCCAACATAAAAATGGATTATTAATAAACAGGAATTTGTATTCTCTCATAGCAAGAAGTCTGGAGATGCTGCAGCCTTTGCTTGAGCTTCATGGTTGCAGGATGGCTAGCATGGCTCCAGACATCATGGCCAAATTCAAGGAAGGGAGAGGAAGGGACAGGAAGGATGTTCATCAGGATCAAAATTTTTGCCAGAAGCCTTTCACATTAAGTTTTTTCTTACACTTCACAGGTCAGAACTGCGTCAGAGTCCATCTGAAAGGAAAGCTTGGGATATGAGCTTTTATTTTTCCTAGTTTCTGTAGTAGAGGTAGTCAAGGGAGGAAGGTTGGATAAGCCATATTCCTCTTCTATTTAATATCTTTCAGTGGCTTCCCACTTCCTTCAAGGTAATTCAACTTTTTTTTAGGTTTATTTTTTATTTTTAAGTAATCTCTGCACCCAGTGTGGCTCTTGAGCTTACAGTCCTGAGATCAAGAGTTGCATATTCCACAGACTGAGCCAGCTAGGAGCCCCAAGTTCGACTTTCTTTATTTCTTTTTTTTTTTAATTGTTATTTATTTTTGACACACACACACACACACACACACACACACGCACACACACACAATCTGAAGCAGTCTCCAGGCTCCACACTGTCAGCACAGAGCCCAACATGGGGCTCGAACTCATGAACTGTGAGATCGTGACCTGAGCTGAAATCAGATGGTTAACTGACTGAGCCACCCAGGTGCCTCCCAAGTTCAACTTTCTTAATATAACATCAAAATGATCCCTATACTGATGTCCTTGTGATAGTTCTATTCTAACCATTTGTCTACAGTTACAATTCTTGAAACAGACCATGACCTTTTAGGATTATTGTTTTTGTCCATATTATTTCCAGCTGAGAAAGCCTCTCTTTCTCTTCCATTCCTCTCATTGCCCACTCACTGCCAATAAAAACAAAAATACTCAGGCACGAAAGGCTAACTTCTGGCTTTCCTTAAAAATTTAGTTCATAAGTCATTGCTTTGAGAAACTTTCCTAGCTCCCTCTTCATAATAGTAATTGAGGTTTTTTGTTTGTCTCTTCTGCAAGATTTTGAGTATCTTGAGGGTAGTGTTAAGTCCCTAGTTCTTAGCTAACTGTCTGGCACAGACTAAAGCTCAGTAAATGTTTGCTAAATGATTGAATATTTGATGTTTTCTAAAGTCAGTTTAACTCTCAATTTTCATGGATTCTGTAACTTTCCAAATATTCCTGTATTTGGAATATTTGGAATATTTCCAAATATTCTTGTATTTCCAAATATTCATTTTACTTAAAGAGAAATATATGGTTTTCATTTTTTTAAATGATTTTCATTTTTTATTTCAGATAGTTATGCCTTAGTTAACATCGTGTGTTTACTTTGAAAATACAGATTCAGGCACTTTTAAAAATGAATTGAAAATATTCCCTGACATTTTTGTTTGTTATTGAAGGGATTTGCATACTTTGATGTGGGAGTTTTGAGCAAAAATTTTAATATTTAATGTTTTTACTCCAATTTATAGAATGAAAAGTCAATGTAAGTATATTCTGAATTGTCTTGTAATCAATATACCTTATCACCAGTATTGTCACTCAGTTCCAGTGCCAGAATTTTATGTTTTGTTTATAATCACATTGGTGTCAAGTGGTATTTTTTTTTTAACATTTATTTATTTTCAAGAGACACAGAGCATGAGTGGGGAAGAGGCAGAGAGAGAGGGAGACACAGAATCCAAAGCAGGCTCCAGGCTCTGAGCTGTCAGCACAGAGCCCAACACGGGGCTCGAACCCACGAACTGTGAGATCATGACCTGAGCTGAAGTCGGCTGCCCAACCGACTGAGCCACCCAGGTACCCCTCAGGTGGTATTGTTTTAACTGTCATGATCTTAAGGGAAAAGATTAGGGCAGTTTTAATGTGTAATTTATGCGTTCATGCCACATGAGGACCAAATGTGGTTTGGTAATCTCTGCTCAACTAGTTTTGAGAAATGTGGTGCTAAATTTGAATAAAGAGCATCAGATCAGAAATACCAAATATATAATACTATTTCATTTCTCTTAATTTCTTTGAAATACATTGTTTAGAGCATGAATTGTAACATTGTATTGGGGGATGTATGATGTATATATAGAGATTTGACAATATAGTATAGACCAGTACAGGGGAGTAAATGGACTCCCTATATGATTGTAACATTTCTACATTTTATATTAAGGGGCATATTAACTCTAAGTAGAGTGAAAAGTTAAGAATGCACATTATAATTCACAGAATAACCAATAAAAAACAATGCAAATCTGATGGATAAACCCAAATTGAATCCTAAAAGATATCCAAATGATCCAAAGAAGGAAGGAGTGAAGAAACAAAGGAACAAAAAAACAGAGAGGACAGGCTGAAAATAAAATATAAAATGTTAGACCTAAATCCATATTAATAGTTGCATTAAATATTAGTGGGCTAAACACTCCAACTAAGAGACAGATTATCAGAATAGATACATAGTAAGATCTGATTGTATGCTGTTTATAAGAGATTTACTTAAAGACCCAGTTAGATTGAGAGTGAATGGATGGAAAAAATAAATGATGCATATGATAATGAAAAGAACGTCACAGTGGCCATATTAATATCAGATGAAATAGGTATCAAGGCAAATAGAGATAGGTAAAGAGGGATGTTCCATAATGATAAAAGGGCTAAATGTTCTGGGAGACATAATCATGTATGTATCTAATAATAGAGCCTCAAAATACATGGAGTAAAAATTAGCAAATTTAGAGGTAATTTTAGGGGCACCTGGCTGGCTCAGTCAGTAGAGCATGTGACTCTTGATCTCAGGGTTATAAGTTCAAGCCCCATGGTGGGTGGAGAGATTACTTAAATAAAATCTTAAAAAAATATAGAGGGAGAAATAGACAATTTTGTAATCATGCTTGATGATTTTAACATTCTTTTCTCAGCAATTGATGGAATATGCATAGAGTAAATCAATAGAAATATAGGTGATGTTACTAACCCCATCTACTATCATTAACTAACTGATACTTATAGAACATCATACTCACATGACTCATTCACAAAGGCAGACTATATTCTGGGCCATAAAATATTTGGAACTAAATGGTAATGAAAACACAACATCTCAAAATAGTGGGATGCAGCCAAAGCAGTGCTTAGAGGAAAACATATAGCTTTAACTGCTTATATTAGAAAAGAAGAAAGATATAAAATCTTAATAAATTTTCAATTTTAAGTAGCTAAGGGATAAAAAGGACAAAGTAAACACAAGGTAAGTAGAAGGAAGGAAATAAGAAAGAGCAGACATGGATGAAATAGAGAAAAAACATACAACAGAGAAAATAAAGTTGGTTCTTTGAAAATATCAACAAAGTATTTAAATGTCTAGCTAGACTGATCAAGAGAAAAACAAAAATCACTGTTGTGATACATGGAAGAGAGTTTGTAACTATAGAACCCACAGACATTAAAAGACTAAGAGAATATTCTATACAATTTTATTCTACACAACTTGACAATGAAGATGAAATGGACAAATGTCTATATATAGCCTTAGGTTTTCCATCCTGAGCATATTTCATCATGTCTTAGAACTGCTGTAACTCCCAGATCTTGAATTCTGAAATATCTCTGATTACACAACCTCCTTTCTCTGTACTTCATCACATATTCCTGATGAGTTTCTTCCTTACCTTCATCAAGACCTCTGGTCTCAGTCTCTCCTAACTTTCAGCCTATCTGACTTAACTTCACTTGCCCTTCTGCTCAGTACAGACCCTTAGCTGACTGTATAAAGAAGTTTTTACTGTTATTCTCACTTTGCTCTTGCAGTGACTTGCTCTGCCACCAGTGACTTTGACAATTCCCAGACCTGAGTCAATCTCATTGACCCCTTTTCTATTTCTGTGCCTAGGAGGTAGAGATTGACAGTTTGGGCTCTGGCTGGGCAGTGGTTCTGGTCTGAGTCAGGCTTGGCTCATTGCAGCCAGAACTCCTGTGTCTTTGGTCTGCCTCAGGCACATTCAGTTTTCCTCGACAGGTCTCTCCTCTTCCAGTAAGGCAACCCAAGTTGGTTCACTTGTGGCTAGATTTGGGTTCCAGATGTGGAATAAGCGAAGCCTCTTGAGGTCTAGGCTCTGAACATATGTAGTGCCTCTGTTCACACATTATTTTGGCCACGGCAGGTCACAGGGAGTGGGGGAAATAAGAGTCCTGATGCAGAGAATTGTGGTCACATTTGCAATCTACCATAGGTAATCTTTTGATTTCTCTCTGGTTTGCTTGTGTACTACACTCCTCAAAGCACTCATTTTAAGGTTTTTCTATTGTTTTCCTTGGACAGCCTATTCCAATATCTCAGATTTCATATATATGTAAATTACTTCCACCTGAAATTTCTAACCCTGGCTTAATTTTTCAACATTTTTTGACATATAATTTCGAGTTTTAGAATATTTTCCATCACCTCAGAAAGATTTCTCATGCCTGTTTGCATTTAATTCCTTTTCTCACCTCTCACCCTATAGTGGTTCTTTTTTTTTTTAATGTTTATTTTTGAGAGAGACAGAGAGAGAGAGAGAGAGAGAGAGAGAGAGAGAGAGAGATGCAGAGAGAGAAGGGGACGGGGGATCTGAAGCAGATTCTGCACTGACAGCAGTGAGACTGACGCAGGGCTCAAACTCATGAACCTCAAGATCACGACCTGAGCTGAAGTTGGACACTCAACCAACAGAGCCATCTAGGCTCCCCAACCCACCCCTCACCCCATAAAACCTCTGATCTACTTTCAGTATTTATAGATTTGCCTTTTCTGGACATTGAATATAAGTAGAATCATATAACATGTAGTCTTTTTGCCTCTGGCTTCTTTCATGTAGCTTAATGTTTTTGAGGTTCATCCATGTTGTAGCATATTTTAGTACTTTGTTGTTCATTTTTGTTGCTGATTAGCATTCCATTCTATGAATATACCACACTTTGTTTATCCATTCACCGGTTAATGGACATTGAATTCCCCCTGCTCAGTTTTTAGCTGTTTATAAATAATGCTGCTATGAAGATTTGCTTAAAATCTTTGTGTGGACATATGTTTTCATTTATCTTAGGTAGATACCTAGGAGTAGAATTGCTTATTTATATGATAAAATTATGTTTAATTTTTAAAGAAATTGTCAAACTGTTTTCCAAAGTGGCTATACAATTTAATATTCTCACCAGCAGTGTATGAGGGTTCTAGTATCTTCACATCCTTGGCAGTACTTATTATTGTCTGCCTTTTTAATTATAGCCATTCTAGTGGGTCTGAAGTGGTATTCTACAAATTTAATTTGCGTTTCCCTGATGACTAATGATTTGAGCATCTTTTCATGTTCATATGGTTCAAATCTTTGGCCATTTTTATTTTATTTTACATTATTTTTTAAAGTGTATTTATTTATTTTGAGAGAGAGAGAGAGTGAGAGCAGAGGAGGGGTAGAGAGAGAGGGAGAATCCCAAGGAGAGAATTCCAATCCCATGTGGTGGGATCACGACCTGAACCAAAATCAAGAATTGGACGCTCAACTGTCTGAGCCACCCAGGCACCCTGGCCATTTTAATTTTTATTATTTTATTAAAATACTGAGTTATTTCACCTGTATTTTTTTGTCTCCCACCATTTCCATTTGTCTGACCACCACTAGTACAATATCCTGTTGTAACATTCCATACATACTTAAAACCAAGCAAAGCATGGACTTCCATCTTTAAAAATTAAACAGGCATTTTGGGGGTGCCTGAATAGCTCAGTCAGTTAGGCATCCAACTCTTGATCTTGGCTCGGGTCTTGATCTCAGGGTTGTAGGTTCAGGACCCGCGTTGGCCTCTGCACTGGGTGCGAAACCTACTTAAAAAAATATTAAACAGGCATTTTGGACAACACAGTCTTGGCAATGGAACCTGGACTACATTTATCAAACATGGTAGGGAAAGTTTTCACTCTGCATCATAAAAAGGACAGCCAGATAGAAACTTGCACAGCAGTGAAATAAGATGGGAGAATTTTAACAACTGTTTAGTTTATTAAAAAGAGACTTCCTGGGGCATCTGGGTGGCTCAGTCAGTTAAGCGTCCCACTTTGGCTCAGGTCATGATCTTGCGGTCTGTGGGTTCGAGCCCCGCGTTGGGCTCTGTCCTGACGGCTCAGAGCCTGGAGCCTGCTTCGGATTCTGTGTCTCCCTCTCTGTCTCTGCCCCTCCCCCGCTCATGCTCTGTCTCTCTCTCTCTGTCAAAAATAAATAAACATTTAAAAAAATGTTTAAAAAGAGACTTCCTCAGGGGCACCTGGGTGACTCCGTCAGTTAAGGGGCTGGCTTTGGCTCAGATTATGATCTCACGGGTCTTGAGTTGAGTTCGAGCCCAGCATCAGACTGCTGTCAGAACAAAGCCTCCTTCAGATCTTCTGTAACCACTTCTCTCAGCCCCTCACTGGCTAGTGGTCACCCTCTCTCAAAAATAAATAAACATTAAAAAAAATAGATTTCCTACACTGCCAGAGATCTTGAATATGCCACCTGGCCAGTCATCCAAAGCAATTCTTCTCATAATTGATGACTTTGGCTTCCACTTTGGGAAGATAACCACCTTTTTCTGAACTTATTTGCATTTTGCATTATTTAATGTCTTCTATGGAAGTAGGTCCTTTCTGTGTTTTAAGGTTTTTTTTTTCTTGTTTTTTTGAAGGATTCGTAACCTTTTGATCTTGGTATTAATGATCTTGAGTTTTTTCATTCTTGGTTTGATTTCTGTGCATTTTTGGCTGGAATATTTCATATAGATTTCTTTACTGGGGTTTTCCCTTTAGCTCTCTCATCAAAATCATCATCATTATCATCCTCTTCCTCCTCCTCTCCATCATATCATCATCTTCACTAGCAACAAGTTTTACCTTTTTCTGTGGAACTTTACTACCACTTCCAGGGGCAGATCGCTTTCCAGGTATATTTGGGAGTTTCACATCTTCCTCCTCTTCATCTTCTGACTGTGCATCTTCCTACATAGTACTAAATGCTATCCACAGAAATGCACAGCCTTGAATCACAGACCACAGGTGGTGTTATGCCAAAGCACCCAAAGGAAATCATTGACTGTACAGACAGTTTCAAAGTTGCCAGTGTTACTGTAATTGAGCTGCCTTCATAATTCATTGTCTCTGCCTCAACATTGTGCAATTCATCTCTTTTTTTAGACTGAAGATCAGATATATTTATTGTCACATACATATAAATTAATGAAACATACCAATGAAAAGGTAAAAGGCTATATAGGATTTAACAAAAAATAATGAACAATGGGTTATGTCCTACATATAAGAATCAAACATTTATATAATGTTCTCAAAATAAATCAATTGTGTAGAGGAACAGATTAATGACTTAACTTGATTTTATTATTTATTTATTTAATGTTTATTTTTTGAGAGACAGAGAGAGAGAGACAGCACATGAGCGGGGGAGGGGCAGAGAGATAGGCAGACACAGATCTGAAGCAGGCTCTAGGCTCTGAGCTGTCAGCTCAGAGCCCGACACAGTGCTGGAACCTACAAACTGTGAGATCATAACCTGAACCAAAGTCATATGCTTAACTGATTGAGCCATCCAAGCGTCCTTTATTTTTAATTTTTAAGTAGGCATAATGCCAAGCACGGAGCCCAGTGCCAGGCTTGAACTCATGACCCTGAGATGAAGATCTGAGCTGAGATCAAGAGTCGTAGACGCTTAATCGACTGAGCCACCCAGGTGCCTCTTAATTTGATTTTTTTAAATTGAAAGACAATTGACATACAACATATTAGTTTCAGGTGTACAACATAATGATTCAATATTTATATATGTTGTGAAATGATCACCATAATAAGTCTAATTAACGTCCATCACCACACATAGTTACAAAGTTTTTTTCTTACGATGAAAACTTTTAAGATTCACTGTCAGAGCAACTTTCAAATATACCATACAGTATTATCAACCGTAGTCCCCAGGTTGTGTATGACTTCTCCTTGGCTTGTTTATTTTATAACTGTAAGTTTGCATCTTTTGACCCCTTCCCATATTTTGCTTATCCTCCACTCCCCCTCCTCTGGCAAGCACAATCTGTTCTCTGTGTTTATGAGTTTGATCTTTTGTTTCGTTTTGTTATAGATTCCACATATAAATGGGATTATAGGTACAAGAAAAGAAAGCTCTCTGTTCAGATCTGCCTATTTTTTAATTGGGTTGTTTTCTTTCTCTTGAGTTGTTTGAGTTCTTTATATATTTTGGATATTAATGTGTTATCAAATACATGATTGTACAGTTCATCTTTTGCACTGGTCTCTAAACTGACCATTCTTTTTTTTAAAAATTTTTTTTTTCAACGTTTATTTATTTTTGGGACAGAGAGAGACAGAGCATGAACGGGGGAGGGGCAGAGAGAGAGGGAGACACAGAATCGTAAACAGGCTCCAGGCTCTGAGCCATCAGCCCAGAGCCTGACGCGGGGCTCGAACTCACGGACCACGAGATCGTGACCTGGCTGAAGTCGGACGCTTAACCGACTGCGCCACCCAGGCGCCCCTAAACTGACCATTCTTAAAGATAACTGGTGTTCATTTTCATCATTATCCATCTTAAACTGATAATTTTTGTCAGCTTGTAGTTCATACCTGGAAAGATAGTTCTGGGGCTTCAGTCCATACACAGGTAGGAGAGAAGGTGGATGGAGATAAAGGACTGCTGCTCTAGAGAATAGCCACACAGGGTGGACTCATACCAGGGCTGATCTTTGCCCATTTTTAAGCTGGGTTCTGTGTCTTCTTGTAAGAGTTCTTTATATAATCTGGATATAAGTCCTTTAACAGACATAAAATTTGTGAATGTTTTCTTATGGTCTGTGGTTTGTCTTTTCATTTATTTAGTGCTACCTTTTTAAGTGTAAAATTTTAATTTTTTTGTTAAGTCTAATTTATCAATTATTTTCCTTTATGATACCATATCTAAGAATTCTTTGCCTCCTAGAGTCATGAAAATTTTCTGTTATTTTTTTTCTGGAAATTTTAGAGTTTTGATTCTTACATGTAGTCTCTGATCCATTTAGAGTTTTTCTTTCTTTATTTTTTTTTTTTTAAATTTTTTTTTTTTTCAACATTTATTTATTTTTGGGACAGAGAGAGACAGAGCATGAACGGGGGAGGGGCAGAGAGAGAGGGAGACACAGAAACGGAAACAGGCTCCAGGCTCTGAGCCATCAGCCCAGAGCCCGACGCGGGGCTCGAACCCACGGACCATGAGATCGTGACCTGGCTGAAGTCGGACGCTTAACCGACTGCGCCACCCAGGCGCCCCGAGTTTTTCTTTATTTTATCTGAATTATTGATATTCTTTTAAATATTAGTAGAGTTCATCAGTGAAGCCATGTGAGGCTGGTGTTTTCTCTGTGGGACTATTTTAAGTTATCAATTTAAAATTAAATATTCAATTTCTTTACTTTTTATATGCCTACTCAAATTTTCTATTTCTTCTTGAGTCTGTTTGATCATTTGTATCTTTGTAGGAATTTGTTCATTTCATCTAAATTGCCTAATTTGTTGGCTTAATAGCATTCCCCTTTAGTTCTTTGTCTTTCTGTATAGTTGGCAGTGCTTTCAGATTTCTTTTTTCTTCTATCTGGTCAGAAAGTTGGGGCTTTCATTAAAAAGTGTGTGTTCTGTTGCACACTTCTGTGACTATGCCTGCATCCAGGGCTAAATGGCAGGAAGACAGAGAGAATATAAAGTGGTGAGAGTTGACCCCACTCTCTTGGGATCAGAGAGGAAGGTTTCCTTCCTAAGAGTTTTAGTTCCTATTCTTTTGGGACTTCTAATGTCACTGCCAGTGGGATTGCTTGAGGGCTGGAAGTTAGGAGAAAAAATGGGGGGATTTTTGCACTCCCTTCCTCACTCTGCAAGTCAGAATAAGGGGTCTTCTCTTGGAGTTCTCTCTCTCTGATCCTCAGTACCTAGCTCTGGGTTTCAGGGTGTGCAGCTGCATTGCATTCAGTCTGGGGGATACTGGAGACGAAAAATGGCAAACTCATGATTAGTTTGGTGATACTTCGAGTTCTGGCAGTTTTCCTTCAAGTTCGTTGTTACTAGTTGCTTTTCAGAATCCTCAGATAGCTAGTTGCTCTGTGCATTCTGTTCAGTTATATAGTTGTGTTCAAGGGGAGACATATGCTTATTCTACTTTACTGTACTCAAAACCCTGATATGTTTTAATTTGTCTATCCTCCTTCCACCTTAAGCCTGTTGCTTTTCTCCCTTTTATTTTTTTTTTTTTTGGAAAATCTTGTAGAATTTTGCCATCTAAAATGAAGTGTGTATTGCTACGTATAACTCATGTAACACTGCAGATTCCATTTATTTAATCATTATACAGAATTTTTAGTAACTTAACTTTAATATGTTTTCATTTGGAAAAGTTTCTTTTCTTTTCTGATCAATCTCATCATTCTCCAGATTGATGTGTTCTCTAGATTTCCTTCTAATTTCTGGAAACGAAATAGACTGAGATTAAAGAACACCCCTCAGATTTTGGAGAAAACAATATACATTTTATCATGTTATTGAAGTTACACAGAGAATAGAATTCTCACATTAAGAATTAGGCAGTCGACCATTAACAAGCTTTAAGTAACTAACTGGCCAACTCTGGAGAATCATTAACAAACGTTAAATAAGTAAATTCCTGCCACTACCCATTCTGCAGTGAACTGTATGGAGGAGGAAGCAGACATTTTCAAGCATTTCAGACGGGTGTAGAGTGTAGCTAACTGCCTTTTGTTTTAAAAGCTGCTAAAGGGCATCCCAAAGGAATCCCAAATATATTTGAGAAGATTTGGTGAAACTATCTAGTTTTTGTTTGTTTGAGTTCCTTTATTTTGAAGGAGAGAGCAAGTGGAGGGGAGGGACAGGAGAGAGAATCCCAAGCAGGCTTCACGCTGTCAGCACAGAGCCCAATTCTCCTGTGAACCGTGAGATCATGACCTGAGCTGAAATCAAGAGATGGATGCTTAACCAACTGAGCCATTCAGGTGCCCCAAAACTGTCTGGCTTTTCAAAAGTGATGTAATATAACAGAAATTTGCAATGAAAAAAGAAACTTAAAAGTTTAATAATTAATTTATAATCATGAGGTCTATTTCTACTGTTGAAGTCCTCTTGTGGGATCTCAACTTCTGAGGGACATTGTAAGAATCTGATGAAATCTATGGTCTATATCTCCAGAAATGTTAGGGATACATAGACATATACGTTTGCATATACGTATGCAAGTGACTAAGGAGGTCCTTTTAATGCTCATGTGTGAATTCCTAGGGCAGAGATAGATTCCAGTTAAGAAATCCTGCAGTATTGGGGCGCCTGGGTGGCTTAGTCAGTTGAGTGTCTAGACTCGTGATTTTGGCTCAGGTCATGACCCCAGGGTCGTGGGATCTAGCCCTGTGTGGGTTCCATGCTGAGTGTGGAGCTTACTTAAGATTCTTTGTCTCTTTCCCTCTGCCCCCTCCCCTTGCTTGTGCTTGCTCTCTAAAAAAAAAATAATAATAATAATAATTAAAAAAAGAAAAAAAAGAAGTCCTGCACTAAGATAACCAGGTATCTTTGTCTAGTTAGGGTTGGGATCATTTTCAAAAATCTCTGCCAGGTAAAAATGTGTCCTGGGTAATGCCTTCGGCAGGGTGAGGTGAGTTGAGCTTTAATTCCCACTATGGTTCAGGTGTGAGATGTTGTAGATAACTTCCTGTATATTATCTGTAATGCTTGGAGAGATAGTAATTCATAAAGTTATTTTCAATCTATAGTGTACAACTGGAAATTCTAGCTCACATCTTTTACTTACAGCATGGACGCTGATGTGCTCCAAGTTTGTTTAACAGTGAAGACATACATATTCAGGGACTATATGGGGCTACAAAAACTCCCTGGGGCAATGTGTCTCTGCTTGTCTTTACCATGCTGCAGTAATAGGGCTGCAGAAGTCAAGTGGTATAGTGGACATGATCCCAACTTAGTTGTTAAAAGGCCTAAGGACAGGGGCGCCTGGGTGGCTCAGTCGGTTGTGTCTGACTTTGGCTTAGGTCATGATCTCACAGCTTGTGAGTTTGAGCCCCGAGTCGGGCTCTGTGCTGACAGCCTGGAGCCTGGAGCCTGCTGAGGATTCTGTGTCTCCCTCTCTCTGCCCCTACCCTGCTTGTGCTCTCTGTCTCTCATAAACGAACAAATGTTTAAAAAAATAAAAAAGACCTGAGGACAAGTCCCATTCTTTAGCTTCCCTAGCATAAATCACTTAATATTGCCAACGCTTACTTTCTTCTTTGGTAAACCAGAAATAGTAATAACTGTTCTTTTTGCAGGATATTCTGAGGATCCATGAAAATAGTACATGTATGTGATTTTTTAAAATATATAAACCTATCGATTGAAACGTAAAGAGACACATAGCTGTGATGAATGGAAACTTCATTCATTCACCCTGCATTTTTTCATTAGCAAGTACCTACAAATCTAACATGCATAGGGAATTTTTTTACCTCCTTACACTCCTGGCTGGAAATATGGCCCTACTATCTCTCAGATACTTTTTAGAATCTGTCCATCTTGTATAGAAAAAAGAGAATAAAAGGATGCTTAGTGTTAGAGAATGAGGAAGTCAAACGATCTATGTAATATTTGAGTTGAAGAAAATCAGTAATCAAGTAGTTTATATTAGCTCTTAAATTGATAGTCAAAAAGAGCAGGGTGATTTTAGGCTTTCCTGGAAATAGTGAGATCTTATCCTGCCCCACGTCCTGGGTCAGAGATGGGGAAATGATAATAGCTGCCATTTCCTGAGAGCTTTCCTATCTTTACATATGTTCTATCTCATTTAATCATCACTTGCCTAAGGTCCTACAGAGGTTGTTCCAAGTTGAAATTCCAACTCTGGTCCTTTTTTTTTTTTTTTTTAAATTTTTTTTTTTTAACATTTATTTATTTTTGAGACAGAGCATGAACGGGGGAGGGGCAGAGAGAGAGGGAGACACAGAATCGGAAGCAGGCTCCAGGCTCTGAGCCATCAGCCCAGAGCCTGACGCGGGGCTCGAACCGCGAGATCGTGACCTGAGCCGAAGTCGGACGCTTAACTGACTGAGCCACCCAGGCGCCCCCCAACTCTGGTCCTTTCACCTGCATAGTCCATGCTCATAGCTACCCATCAGAGGAATGGGGCTGAATTAGAGCAAGCTGAACTGGCATTTGCCTCTTCTAAGATTCATAGGGATCAATGTTAATTCACATTTTTGAACCTTGAAAGCTCAGAGCAACCTTTGAGCTTGCTCTTTAGGACTTACAGACGGTGATAACTGCCATCTGAACACAAGATGGGATTCAGATGGGATCAAGTTTTAGCTTTAAGAAATATGGATCTCTGAGCTCCACTTACTAATTTTTGAAATTCTTAAATGAGTGAATTTACAATATTTAATCTATTTTCTGAGAGGTCGTTTTCAAGCATATTGGAATTTAAATTTCTGAGTTATTAGAATATATGAAGCAATATGATTATTATAACTTGTAAATATAGTGCATTTTGTCCATTATTATTAGAAAGAAAATGTGCTGGTGTTTTCCACAGGTGCAGTCAGATGCAGACTGAGGGGCTGAATTCCCCCTTGGTCTGCTCTTTTAGCTGTAGTCTGCTGGTTACAATACTGATGTGGCAGAACAGAAGAAACCAAAGGCTGAATTTTAAATAACATTCAGTTGTTTAGACTCTCTTAAAATATTTAGAATATCTAGCTATATGTCTGAATCATATGCTGTACTGGGTGGGAGGTAAAATTAGGAAATTTTGGCTGGCTACTGCTACATTATAATTTCTCTAGAAACCTCAAGAAAATAATGGACTCAAGCATGCCTTGAGCTGTTCTCTGAGAAACTATGGCAACAGGGCTTTTAATTAAAGCTGAACTAGTGTGTGTAGCTTAGAAAAACAGATACTGCCAAACTGATAGCAAGAGTGTATGGGAATAATCCAGGAAACTAAAAAAAAAAATCTTTTTAGATATATTTGGTAATTCTTTGTTATCTATATTGTTCAAAGAAATAGTAGGAAAAAAAAGAAACAGTAGGAAAGTCTTTTAGTGGATGTCAATATTTGGCCTTGGAATATCCTGTATTGATTTTCTGTAAGCAAATATAGTTTCCTAATTATGCTTTTTAAGGTTAGTATTCAAATTATGTTTCCTGAGTGCAGGTTAACTGACCTTGGAAGGGCTAGCCTGGAGGCCTCCTCCTTTGCAAGGGCAACCAACCCGGGATAGTCAAAAAGGATGATCTTTCCATTTTGATAACGGAGACTATATGTGTGCCACAGTGAGACAGCTCGTGGGCTGTTGATCAACAAATTAGTAAACTAGCCTCCAGCTGAGATGAACCATTTACAGCCAACATGCTAGAGTTTGTAAACTCAGAGCATACCAAAAAGTAGTTAAAAAACCCCAAAAAGTAAATGGGAAGTCAAGAGTTGCCATTTTTCTAGGATCAAAATATGTGTTATGCTCATAACTCCCAGTGATGGAGAGATTTTATCACCTTCTTTGCCATGGAAAGTTTGAGTTTATGTCTATTGCTTTGATATCACACCTGATTAGTGCTCCCATTCACTCTTAAAAATGTATGTTGTTTGGAGCATAAATTGTAAATCACTCGGTAAGGGCAATAACAGAGAAGATGAGCCTCTAATGAAATAAAATGCAATGGTGACAAATGTAAAGTTCATAAGCCAGAGACAGTGTAGGAACTGGCTCTTAAAATAGTCTGTTATCCAGTCTCCTTGGTTCTGGCTTGCAGTTTACCTTTTATTGTACTGTTAGCAGAGTTAGCTAGTATAGTATAGTATAGTATAGTATAGTATAGTATAGTGTAGCTAGTAACAGTATAATCAGATCTGATCTTCCACACCTTTTGCTTAATGGCTTCCCATTGCTTACAGAATTAGTATACCCTTTCTCAGTCTCAGCTTCACCCTACCTCTAATGCGTACATTACCTAAACACAAACAAGGCCCAGCTGTTCAATGTTCCCTGTCCTCCTCTGTGTGTTCCTACTTTTCCCAGTGCCGGAATTCCTCTACTCTTTGTGTGTGTGTAGCGAACTCCTACTCATACTTAAAAACGAGGACTGAACATCACCTTTTTCCTTCCTTTATCTCACAATCCCCACTTAATTCTCTCAAACATTCTCCTCTGTGGGACTAGGTGTAGGGATTTACACATCTGTCTTCCTAAGGCAGGTGCTCTGTACACCTTGAACCTTGATGCAGGGGTTGGGACATCAACCCCCACAGCAGTTGAAAATTCACGTATAACTTTTGGCTCCCCCCAAAAACTTAACTACTAATAGCCTACTGTTGACCGGAAGCCTTACCAATAAAATAAATAGTTGATTAACACATATTTTGTATGTTATATGTATTATATACTGTATCCTTATAGTAACATAGAAAAAATGTTATTAAGAAAACTCAAGAAAGAGAAAATGCATTTATAGTACTGTGCTGTATATAAAAAACAAAACAAAATTGTATGACCTGTCAGAATGGCTAAAATCAACAACTCAAGAAACAACAGGTGTTGGCGAGGATGTGGAGGAGGGGGGAAACCTCTTGTACTGTTGGTGGGTGTGGTCACTATGGAAAACAATATGGATGTTCCTCAGAAAGTTAAAAGTAGAACTACCCTATGGTCCAGCAAAGGCACTATCAGGTATTTACCCAAAGAATACAAAAATACTAAGTCTAAGGGATACATGCACCCTGATGTTTATAGCAGCATTATTACAATAGCTAACTTATGGAAACAGCCCAAGTGTCCATGGATTGACGGGTGAATACAGAAGATGTGGTATATACACAATGGAATATTACTCAGCCATAAAAAAGTACAGAATCTTGCCATTTGCAACAACATGCATGGAGCTAGAGAGTATTATGTTAAGCAACATAAGTCAGTCAGAGAAAGACAAATACCATATGATTTCACTCATATGTGCAATTTAAGAAACAAAACAAATGAACAAAGGGGGAAAAAAAGGAGAGAGGAACGCAAACCAAGAAACAGACTCTTGGGGCACCTGGGTGGCTTCTTCAGTTGAGCGTCCTACTTCAGCTCAGCTCATGCTTTCGTGGTTCATGAGTTTGAGCCTTGCGTCGGGCTCTGTGCTAACAGCTTGGAGCCTGGAGCCTGCCTCAGATTCTGTGTCTCCCTTTTTCTGTGCTCCTCCTCCGCTTGTGCTCTGTCTCTGTCTCTCTCAAAAATAAAAAAACATTAAAAAAAGAAGAAGAAGAAACAGACTCTTAGCTATACAGAACAAACTGGTGGTTACTAGAGGGGAAGGAAGGGGAGGAATGGGTGAAATAGGTGATGGGGATTCAGGAGTGCACTTGTGATGAGCCCTGGGGGTTGTATGGAAGTGTTTAAATCTCTGTATTGTATACCTGAAACTAACATTACCCTGTGTTAACTAACTGGAATTTAAATAAAAATGTAAAAAAGAAAAATCTGCGTGTGGACCTGCGCTGTTCAAACCTATATTATTCAAGGGTCAACTGTAGTTTTTATCTTGTCTCCACAGCCTTGTGTGGCGTGTGGCACAGAATGGGTACTTACTATTTGTTGAATATTTGATGTTTGGTAAATATTTGATGAATGGATGAGTGGGCTTAAGTGGGTAAAGTAATCGGAGTCACTAGGGCATATTTGAGAAAACACAGAGTAGTTGAAATTTGGTTCTGCTGTTTTCCCTCTTCCCTTTTTCTCATTCTTCTGCTCCTCCAGGTGCCTGTTTCTTGGCTTCTCGGAACACTTTCTTCAGGGTCTCACCTGGGCTTGCCTTACCCCTGAATTCTCCTCAGCTTCTAAAATCCCTTTTGCCTTTCTTCCCCAAACTTCTATCTTCACCTCCCATCAGAATGTCATTTCCATACTGAAGAATGCAGCTAGATATAATTAGAGGATAATCACTTCAGCTTAATTCATTCCAGGTTATAAAAGACTGACAGGGAGACAGCAGGAAGTGTCTGATATTTGAATTCCACAATAGAAAGGCTTGCTTTGTCTGTTCAGATTTCTGACTGTGTATAACCTTCCCTTTCATATAGTATATTAATGCCATCGCTAAACAGGTTTTCATGCCAGGGTTTCGGATTATGTCATTCAATCTTGACAAAGGAATATTTTGAGAGAGGCCTGACTGTAACCAGTTTCAGCAATATTAATGTCTTTGTTCAGCAGCATTTGTGCAATTATTTGGATATTTTACTGCTTTTTTTGGTATTTTTTTATATACATGAACAAACATTGGAAATACTAATGATGGTGATAAGGAAATTAAGTTTTATTCAGCTAATGAACTTCAGGCAAAGATATAAAAAAATCATGTGAGGCAAGAGTTGATTCTTAGTCTCAAATGGATGCTCACCAATTTTAACCCTCCGTGTAGTCTTTTATTATTTGGAAAAAAAAGCAAAAGTAAGGAAAATGTATGGAATTCTGGAACTCTACTTCAAAATTGTATACAAAAGGGGAGCTATAACTAAGGATTTTTTAATTTTATATTTTGGTTTCCAGGCCAGAAACCTAAGTCTCTCAGTGTGACTTTGCACATTTTATATCTTCTGTGTTTTCAAAAAACCGTTCGGTACAATTGAGGGGCCACCTGTAAAAGGGAAGGATATGCTTGGGTTTCCTTCAAGCTGCCCCTTCAACGTTGTTAGCTCTTGCTTTAAATCCTTCTAGCAGCTGAAATCTAGCTAATCGATACCTTTGCTGCAACTACTTTAGTAGATCCCCAAATCAGATCCCTGCAAAACCAGGATATGACACAGGCCCCTGGACTGGGTACTGAGATTTATGAGATGAGGCCAGAGGTTCTGAAACCATCACCACTTCCCTTCCCTGTTTTCCTCATCCATCCAGGAACCACCAGAGCCTGGAGGGCAGTTTACTCTGGGGCACGAATTCTGAAGGGCTCGGTCTTACTAGAAGAGTGAACTCAACTGACTGAGAGAGGCCTTTCTGTCAGAAGCTTAAGTGGAATAAAATCAGATTGAATAAGACCTGCCCTTGCCTTTGTGGAACTCTCTTTCCTCCCTTCATCTTATAGTGATGTATCATTCGTGGAGAAATTTGTCATTCATGAAGTTAGTGTTCATGTTTTCTTTTTTCTCTTCTTTGGCTATACCTGCATTTTCCTGAGAGTTGCTATACTTGTGCATAGAATCAAAGGGTAAATGGGGTTTGTTGTTATTTGTTTGTTTTTTCTGGCTTTGCACATGGGATTTTAGTAATGGGACTAGGAGAATGGAAAAAAGTAACCGGAAAAACTTTTTGTGTGCTGGTATCTCTTCTCTGTAGAACTTAAAGATTTAGTTAGGCAGTATTTGTGGTTAATTGCCTATTTATTTTAATTTTTGTTTTATTTTTGCATGTAAAACATTCACATGGTTCAAAAATTAAAATATAAAATAAAAATATATCAGTGAGAATTCTTATGCCATTCTTGTTCCTCATATATTAGGAAATCTTAGATTACCACTGTTCTAAGTTTATTGTGAATCCTTTATTATTTTTCTTTTTACAAGTAAATAAATATATATTTTGTTTTTCTCCTTTTTCATATGCATAGTAATGTGCTGTATTCACTGTTGTGCATCTTGTTTTATCCACTTAATGTATCTTGGAGAACTTTCTATTGAGAGTGCTCTAATTTTTTTTTATAGGTGCATAGCATCCCCTTTGATACAAATATAATTTAGTTAATCATCCCCTATTTATGACATTTGGGAATTTTCTAATCTTTTATTACAAACCATGCTTAAATATAAAACACATTTCACATGTGTGCAAATGTTGTCTGTAAGATGAACCCCCAGAAGGAGAATTATGGTGTCAAAGATTTATGTATTTCAATTTTGATAAATACTATCATATGGCCTTCCATAATGGTTTGTCTTAATTACTGATGCTTCATAATATGTCCTCTCTTATTGGGATGTTCTTTTACTTGGCTATTTTTTTTAAGTTTATTTATTTATTTTTAGACAGAGACAGAAAGAGAGAGAAAGAGAGCTGGGGAAAGGCAGAGAGAGAGAGGAAGAAAGAGAATCCCAAGCAGGCTCTGTGCTGTCAGTGCAGTGCTGGGCTCGATCTCAGTAACCATGAGATCATGACCTGAGTGGAGATTAAAAGTTGGATACTTAACCAAATGAGCCGCCTAGGCACCCTTTGCATTGCTGTTTTTATTTTTTCCTGTTTTATATGAATATTAGAACAAGGTTGTCTAATTCTAAGAGAAAGATTAGTATTTTTATAGAGATCATGTTAAATGTAAATTTTGTTAAAGGAGAACTGAGTCTTTGTGATCTTGAGTTTTCCCATCTAATAATTGGTATGCTTTTCTATTTTAATTTATTTTTTAATTAATTAATTTATTTCGAGAGAGAGAGCACGAGTGGGAGAGGGGCAGAGAGAGAGGGAGAAAGAGAGAATTCCAAGCAGGTTCTATGATGTCAATGCAGAGCCTGACACAGGGCTTGAATTCACGAACTCTGAGTTCATGACCTGAGCCGAGATCAAGAGTGGGATGCGCAACTGACTGAGCCACCCAGGTGCCCCTATGCTTTTCTATTTTAAACTCTTCTTTTGTGGAAGAGTCTTTTTCATGTATTTTCCCCACATTTCTTGTTAAGATTATTTCCAGTATTTTATCTTTTCGGTTGTGATTAAAAGTGGGTCTTTTTTTCATTATATCTTCTGTTTGTAGTTTCTATATATGAAAACTATTGGTTTCATTATCTTAACCTTATAGTCTGCTTACTTACCTATTTTACTGTTTGTAATACAGTGGAATCACTGTAGATTCAGTGGAATCTTTTGTGTTTTCCAGGTATACAGACATATCATCGGGGGTGCTGGCTGGCTCAGTCAGTAGAATGTGTGGCTTTTGATCTCAGGGCTGAGCCTCCTTGGGTGTAGAGATTACTTAAAAATAAAATCTTATAGTATATGTGCTGCCAAAGCGAGCACTAAAAATAAAATCTTAACAAAAAACCCCACAAAACCCCCAAACATATCACTTGCAAGTAGAGATTATTGTACATTCTCTTTTCCTATTGTGAATTTATTATTTCATTGGTATGTGTGGACATCCAGGAAAATGTTAAATAGTAGTAATGACAGTAGGTATCCTTTTCTAGTGCCTGACTTTACTGACGATATCTTTGGTATTTCCCTGGTAAGCATAAGCTGGGTATTGGGTTTAAATAAATACATTTTATTATGTTTCAGGACCATCCATCTGTGCTGGTAATTTATTTTCTGTTCTTTCAGCTCCACCTTGACCTTACATACTATAGTCCCTGGAGTTGGGGTCCGGGACTCTGCAGGCTACTTTTCTCAGATGCCTTTGACAGCTGCTTCCTATTGGGATCTGTCAATAGGGGGCACTAGAGGGAGTCTGGAAGTTGGGAGGAGGGAGAAGCACTTCCTGTCTCTTGTTGTTCCTGTCAGAGGTGCCCTTTAGTAAAGGTAGTTCACCTCAGACCTCCAGCTTTTTCTCAGGAATGCCAGAACCAGCTTCATCACCTCCCCTCATAGGTATCAGCCGAAGCCAGGCAGTGATCCCTCTTCAGAGGAATGAGCCCCAACTGAGAGGCACTTTCCTCCTCTGAGCCCCTGAGGAACTAATGGCCCCTGAACAGTGTGCCCCTTTCACCCTCTGAGCTCCAGCTTTGTGGAGCCTCTCCTTTGAGCGCCCACATTCATGTAACCTAATCTCTTCCCACCCTCACCCCAACTAATGGGTGGCAGCTGCATTTATTATGTCTGGGTTAGCTCAGTGTCCTCCTTTTGCTCTTCTAGTCCTCCAACACCTGTTTCACCAATTCCCTTTATTCAGTCCCCTCTGTTGAGCTTGCTGATGAGCTGATGAGCTGATGAGCTTTCTGCTTTCCTGAAAGGACCCAGTCTGTGACTCATCTATTCCTGTCTTACTGAATGTTTTGATCCAGATTGTTTTCCGAATCCTTTGCCCCAGTGCTTTTTCTGTGCCAATGGGGATGATTGTGTGGTTTTTCTTTATAGACCTATGAAATATAATAATGGATTTTTCTAACTAACACTGGACTCTTCTTGAATTTCTCTAGTAAGTTCCCCTTCATCATGTGTTCTTTCACTGGGCTGCTGATCCTTCTTGATGATATTTTCATTATGATTTTTGCATTAATCTTTATACATGAGATTGGTCTGAGGTTTTCTCTTTTTGGGTAGCCTATGTCAAGGTTCTATTTCAATGCTGTATTTGCTTCATAAAAGTTTTAGGTTTCCCATTTTTTTTTCTGAACTCTGGAACAGTTCCTATAGCATTTTACATCAGACTTTACAAGTTTCTGTTGTTTTGTCTGGTTTTTGCTTCTTAAAGTTTGGTGGCATCCCTTTAGGAGATTCCCTGATACTGGTGCTAGTTTGGTATCATATACTAGGAGATTATTTTATTAAATTAATCCAGAATGACTCAAAAAATGATGTTTGATGCTCCATTAGCTGGTCTGGTTGAGAAAAGCTGGTCCAAACCAAACTGAAATAGGCAGTGTGTCTCTGGTGCCCTTTAATCCCATAATTTTTGTACTATGTCTTTAGGTAATTCTGCCTCTTACCTGCTCCTCTTTTCCATCCTATTCTGATGCCAATGCCTGCTGAGGTTACCTACTCTGAACTGATACAGTTTTTGTTATATGACCCTGCATATATCACATATTTGCATTTTAATAACAGAATCATAAATATGTTCATGACAGAATCTTGGGTGCTGGTAGTTTATGTTTTGTGTCTCTTGTGTCTTCTGTTTTAAGTTCTCCAAGTGCACTTAACATCTGAGGTGAGACATAACTGTACTGGGTTGAGGAGAGTGTATCTTCCCACTGACTCAGTTAAATAGGTTTAATAAACTTAGCACTCAGAAACCTGAGGGGGGTCTCTAGCCTTCTTTTAAAAAAACTCCAAAACATCAGGGTCACCTTGGAGTGAATAAGGGAAAAATGGAAGAATGCCTTATTAAATTTCTGATCCCATCTCTAGATTCATGGCTCATCATTTATTTTCAGTGCTGTTATGCATCCTCCTTTCTCTGACCAGTGGCCATTTTCTTGCCCTTGACCTTGTTGACTGCTTTGCTGTGACCCTGGCTTTTCTTACACAGTGGATTCTCCCCTCCTCCCGCCATGAGCAGACCACCTCCTCCATTGCCCCATAATGTCTCCTGAGCATACTTCTTTATGTCCCCTTCATTGCATCACTTGTTTTTAAGTCTGTGTTCTCCTTTGGACTGGTTGTTCCTGAGGGTGCATTGTGTCTATTCATTTTTGTTTTCAGTGTTTAGTACAGTGCTGCACACATAGGAGGGTTCAGAAAATATTGGTTGAATTATTGAATGACTAAAGCCCAAGTAAAAGTGGAGAAAAAAGAAAAATAAATGGCGAATGGCTACATGACTTCAGTACTATGTGCTAGACGCTAAAAGGTAGGTTCTGAGTAATCTACTTGCACTGTATGAAAAGTAAGCATAATGCTTTCATTCAGAGTGGATTTAACTTATATTTGATTTACGCTTACAGTGCAGATGCTTTTCTGGCAACACACCTTTCTAAATCTGCTTCCTCAGAAGGTGTATATCAGAATAAATCAGAAAGACAGTTTTCAAGGCTATGGAAGTCTAAAAATCCTCTGGTAGCTTTATAATAATCCACCTTTTGTATCAGAAAATTTGTGTTTATTTTCCCTGCATCAGGAAATTTGGTCCTGCTTCAGGAAATGATAGTAGAGATAAGAGAGTGAACGGGAATAATAAGAGATGCTAAAAATAGATCCACTGGGAGATCGAGATGACCTGAAAGCAGAGGATTAAGTTGAGGGGTTTGAGGGAAATTAAAGCTCTTTCCATGGTGCCTCCACCTGGAAAGTATAAATATGGAGCATGGGATTATGTTTAGCTTGAATGTTTTTCCATCTTGAGCAGCTAGAAAAATTTTAATTGGCAATCTGTGTTTGGATGACAACGGGAGGATTTAGAATTCTTTGGACCCACTTTAGCTACAGAAGTTATTCATGAATATATAAATATTGTCACCCTTATCTTACTGCTGCACTGATGCTACCTGCCCAAGGTAGACCTTAATGTACTTAGGTATTCTTTATTCTTTATCTCTAGGTAGATATTTTATGTTTTAGTTTTCTCTTTCTTATCAGTGTACTAAATTATGTTTAGTTATGCTGAATTGTGTAGGGAGAGTGGGACAGTTTTGGAGAAAATTTACATATATGTGCTTACCATTGAATTACATTAAGAGTTAAAATTAATCTTTGTAAAGAGTTTAGCATTACCCCCAAATAAGGAAAAATTGTTTGACAGGGATGGTATAAATTCGCTGATTTTATAACCTTATTTCAGAAGTGTTTATTCCTTTTGGTGAGACAGTTTGGTTTTATCAACTGTGATATAAGAAGGCTGATTCTTACCTCTAAATCAGTATGAGTGCCTTCATTCCTATCCCACAGAGTTAGTATCTGTCTTCCTTTAGGGAGTGGGGAATGTGAGTGGAGGAGAGAAACCAAAGGGACTCTATCTTATGGTTTCTCCAGCTGGAGTGTCCTTCCCAGGGAAATGTGCCTCCTCTCCAAAAGGTACACAATGTGGAGACCACTGCTGCTGCCTTTACCTGAAATAAATGCACACTGGATCCCAGTAAAAGTTTTAGCAGTGTAGGGTTTAGGTGAATGCTCCAAAACTGTGGGGGTGGTGAAGGGAAAGGCCAGGGCTCTGTCAAGGTCAGGCCAGAACTCTTGGCCCAGGCTGTTCTGTCTCTTATTCTTTAACTCTTCTGTTTTTCTTTTTCTTGGTCTCTCTACATCCTAAGCAGAGGAATTTTCTCTTGTTTCTCTGTGCTAGACTTTGCATCCTGCTCCTTCCCACCTCCCACCACTAGGGTGAAGGTCGATGCCTTTCTCCTTTTCTGCCATCTCTGAGAAGGGTAGGTGAACTTTGACTTGTGACTGTTGGCTTTGCCAATCTCTGCAGGATCTAGATGGGAAAGTAACATCCTTCCTATTTAATGCTATTTTGACTATGTATTTTTTGTGACCTGTTGCCCCAGCATGACTATGCCAAGACAACTTTTTAAATTAGCCAACCATTAAGGTGCCCAAATCACTGATCCTTAATCCCTATGAAAAAAAAAAAAAAAAAAAAAAAAAAAGCAGGCACAGCTATGTTAGCCAATTCAATCAAAGTTTGGCCTGAAATAGAATATTGTAATCCATACCTTCTCCTACCTCATAAAATTAAATAAACTTTTTTTTTTTTTTAAGCAAGCATTTGTACTTTAAACTCAAATGACCACATCCAGTACTTGGTAGCTTCTTTGCATGTGTTTCCCACAATGCTCGTGGATATGTAGTTTTCACTCCTTTGTTGGAAGTATTCTAACCACAAAAGGGGTAAGCAGGGTCAAGTCCCTTTCCATCTTGCAAGAACATTGCCTCTCATTTTAGCTTACCTTTTTTTTTTTATTAAAAAATTTTTTTATACTATGAATGAAAAGTTATTTAGGAACATTTTAGGGTACACAGGTGAAATGAGAGAACTTTCTTGCATTGTGGAAACAGCTTATACTTCTGGTGGCTAAATTAAAATAAGGGACATGTTTAAAAATGAGAAAAGATGATTTTTGTACATTTGGTGCTAAAAATGTCTTCCTCTCTAGATATGTTTAATTTATTGCTTTCATCAAATATCCTCCACCATAAAAGAGTATTATTAAAAACCTTAGATGGCCAAAGCTGAGATAAAATAATATAAATTATGTCAGCCATCCTCTTAAAGCATGTTGACCTTAAAAAAAAAAAAAGCCAGCTCTTTTGCCAGCAAAATAAACTTTTTTGGGGAATAGCAGAGAATGGCATTTCAGGACAAGCAAACCATAGCAAGTCCAGAGAACAGGAGAGAGGGGCTTGCTTTTATAGGGGAAAGAAGGAAGCTGGAGGGGCTATTATGGCTTCTCACTGGCTGAATGTGGCAGTTTCCCATTGGCTGGGCTGTTGCTGGGCAAGTTATTCCTTCTTACTGCTGGGATAGGTTAAGTAAGCTTTCTCCTGTTGAGGTATGCTTCTTAAGGTGGGTAGTAGTGCATGAGAACTCTCCTTTCAGGGTTTCTCAACTCCATTTTTAATGAAATTTCCTTTATTTATTTTCACATTTCTCCCTTTGATCAAGATCTTTACTTGAAAGCATTGCTTGCTGATCAAGAGTTGGGGTTTTTGTATTTAGTGGTTTCGAACACTAAAGTGATTTCATCCCTTAGTGCCAAGAAGGACTTTTCTTGATTGTTATGGCCCAATTGTAGGGAAAGTGTGCAGACTGAAATCACTGAGGTCACATTTCAGTAACAGGGAAGGGTAGAAGGGAGAATTCTCAGGCATTTCCCATCTGAGGTTTGTATCTTAAGCGTTTGAGATCATCTTGAAGCACCAAGCTAACATCACCGTATTGGGCATGTCATTTTTACAAAAGTTTGACAGTCAACAGGTATAAAGCTTAAAAGCGATAATACAGAACAAGATAAAGAGCAGACATTCTGCAGGGAACTATCCTAGCTTAAAGGAGTCTTTTCTAAAAGCCTTGCAAAGTGGAGTTAGCTCGTTTACATTTCCCTTGGATGCAGGGGAACAGATAGAAGACTGAGGGATCTCCAACATCATGAGCAGATCAGAATTCTTGGTCACAGATCCAGTAGACAGAACGGTTTCTCCCTTTTGTGATGGATTGGGCTAAGAAAGAGAGGGAAGAAATAAAGTAAAATGCAATAGTGAGAAAAAAGTATACATGCTTGTTCCAGTCATCTTGGGAAAATGGTCTCTTTCAGCTATTAACCTGCTTCAATTCCTGGAAATCTTTATTTTCAGGTCACCACTTGGTGTGCAGGTCCAGTTAGGGTTTGGTGCTTTCTTTAGCTGTGACACATGGATCCAAGAGTCTTTTCCTTGGGGTTTGGCAGCACAAGCATTGGTTCCTTTGCAACATGGTTGAGAAGAGTCTTTGTGAAGATATCTTTTCCAATAGTTGAAATCTCCAGGCTGCAATCTGTGATGTTGTTGGTCTTTGTCTCCAGGGAACATGCTTTTGAGAGACTGTTCTGCTAAAGTATGGTTATTCTCAATAGAAACAAATAGAAGTATATCCCTCTTAACCAGCTATGGGTCAGAAGAAGCATGACCCAAGTGCATTGGGCATCCTGTGATTATCTCAAAGGGTGAGAGTTTATGGGTTCCAAAAATGGTAGACCTGAGATTCAGAAGGACTAATGGCATTGCTTTTGGCTAGCTTATTTGGAGAGTCTACAGATTTTGCCGGTTGAGTCTTAATAATGCTGTAGTGTGTTCTACTAACCCTGAAGATTGAGAGTGAAAGTAAGACTGGCCAAATGGCACAGGCTTGTTGAAGCATTTGGCTGGTGAAGTGAATTCCCTGGTTATGAAGTTTCAGGGGCATTCCCCAGGTAGAAGTGATATTTTAAAACATACAAGCCATTGCCAAGACATATTTATATCCATGAGACAGGGGAAGGTGTGTAAAATCCATCTGCCAAACCTCAAATAGTTTATTGGGAAATTTAAAGTGTCCGGGGGCAGTGAGGACAGGTTTTCTTGAATTGTATTTCGGGCATGAGGTGGCAAGCAAAGTAGGCACTCTTTGTGGCCTTAATATTTCCCCAACCAGTATTGGTTCATAAACGTTATCATTTCATCAGTAGACCAATGATTCAATGTCTGTTTAGTAGTCAGTAATGGAAATTTTAGTCTCTGGTGGGCCTGGATTATTATTTGGTCCAAGTTTTCTTTCTTTCTTTCTTTCTTTCTTTCTTTCTTTCTTTCTTTCTTTCTTTCTTTCTTTCATCAAACCAATGGTTTTTAGCTTTCCAATTTTTTTTTCCTTCCTTGGGCTGATTATTGGAAATCTGTAGTTGGTTCTTCTACATTATCATTTGGGGGAGCATCCCTTAGGATCAGGACAGAGATATGGTCATTGATTCCTTTGAGAGCAGAGTTCTCTGTGGAAATATCTATTAGGTTGTTTCCTTTAGCCTCTAAAGAATCAAATTTGGAATGCCCAGGGACCTTGATAATAGCTAATAATTCCTGGACATGAAGGCCATTTTGAATTTTGTCCCCACTGGAAGAGAGGAAGCCTCACTGTTTCCCATAGTATTCCAAAGTGATGAGCTACTCCAAAGCATGCCTGCTTCAGAAGGAATTGCAGTAGTATGCTCAGAATAATATTTATCATTTTCGTCTGTTAAATAAGAACTTTTGGTAAGCCATGAAAAGTTAGCATTATCAGGAGGCAATTTGTCAGAGTCAGGCAGTCATGAGGAGCATTATTGGCAAAAGAGGGAAGAAGGTTGGCAGGGTTTTCAGGAGGGAAAAGAAGAAAGAAAGTTAATGTTCAAGGGAAGTGGTATTTAACATTCTTTCCTTTAAGGCTTTAAGGCTAAGTCATCCTGATCTTCCCAAATGATAGTGTCAGGTTTGTTTTTTTTTCCCAAAACTTCATTTTGGGAAGTTCATGATGCCATGATCTAAATGGCATCTTGGGAAAGTGCCATTCCTGGAAATGACTTTGAGATCATGTGCCACAAATATCAAATCTGAGTTTGAGGAAACTGAAATTTTTCCTTGGATTCTTTGTGTACCTTTAAGTTTTAACATTGGGGCACCAGGCTCAGTTGGTTGAGATTCTGACTTCAGCTCAGGTCATGATCTCACCGTTTGTGAGTTTGAGCCCCAGACTGGGCTTGCTGCTATCAGCGCAGAGCCCACTTCGGATCCTCTGTCCCCCTCTCTCTTTGCCCCTTCTCCGCTCACACACACTCTCTCTCAAAAATAAATACTTTAAAAAAGTTTTGGGGTGCTTGGGTGGTTTGGTTGATTAAACAGCCGACTCTTGATTTCAACTAAGGTCATGATCTCTTGGTTCATGAGATCAAGCCCTGCTAACAGTGGGTTCCGTGCTAACAGTGTGGAGACTGCCGGGGATTTTCTCTCTTTCTCCTGTCCCCCTCCCTCCACCCCTCCTCTGCCTGCACTCTTACTTTCTCAAAAATAAATAAATAAACTTAAAAGAAAAAGTTTTAACAAGTGGATACTGTCTTCTTGTGAAGGGGTCTGAGCATCTAAGTCAGTCTTTAAAGGCTGGGAGAAATATGAAGGACTTTTTTCCCTCCCAAATAAAGACAAAGAGATATTGGCTGCCTTATCCTTAGGGATGGTAAGAAAGGTGCTACATAAATTAATTACAGTGAAAAATTTGCTTTCAGTGGGGATGTATGCTGACAAAGTATGGGTATTTGAAATAATAGGGTGACAAGGGATACTAGTACAGAGGATAATAAGGCCCTGAGCCTTATAATCTGTTGTAGGCTTGATGCCTTATGGCTGATCCAATAGGGACAAATAGTATCTTTAAAGTTAGGTGTAGTGTTTTCAGGGGTAGAACACACAAAATATGTTTAAAGGTCATTTGATTCACCTGCTTGGCTATTTTGGTTCTTGGTATCAAATTCTAGAATTACCCCTTTCAGGAGGAAGAAATTCTGGCATGATACTTCCCTAAGAAATCTTGTCCCAATAAATGAACAGGGGCAGAGGAGCTAAGAACTGTTTTAGTCCTCGGAGGCAGGGGCTTTTTAATGGCAGTGAGGCTGAACACCTAGAGTGTAGCTCTGGTGTTGATAAGATTCATTCCCCATCCGGAGAGTTGTTTCTCTAAGCGGAGTAAGAGGAGGGATTGAGAAAAGCTCCTGTGGTTGCTCAGGGCCCCATCATTGGGAGGGCACTGGAGAGACTGGGTAGAGGGCTGAAGGGACTTGGTGTGCTTGAGTTTTGTAACAATCCTTTTTCCGGTGTCCTGGCTTTTTGCAGTAATGAAAAAGGCCAGGAGAGATTTGGTTTTGTTTAGGGGCTTCCATTTGTTGGAGCTGAAAATTAAGGGTTTTAGTGGTCTTCCTTTTAGTTGAATCACCTAGGGTGTGGGCGAGCTGATTTACTAAATTAAAAAGCTGGAGTGGAGATGGTTTACCATTCCATCCCAGTCCTTTTAACTAGAAGGGGAAGGTCCTGGTTCAGCGCTACCTGAATGGATTTGACATCTATAGGAAGGCCAGATTTTTTCTTGAAAACTCTTTCCTTAAAAACAACAGCTATAATAATAGTAATAATAATTCAAGGGCTTATTGACTTTTTTTGTTTATTTTTTGAGAGAGAGAGTCAGAGAGCCAGCAGGGGAGGGTCAGAGAGAGAGATGGAGAGAGAATCCCAAGCAGGCACCGCATTGTCAGCACAGAGCCCTACGTGGGGCTTGAACTCACAAACTGTGAGATCATGACCCAAGCCGAATACAAGAATCAGACGCTTAACTGACTGAGCCACCCAGGCACTCCTCATTGACTTTTTTCTTAATGGCCAGAGTATTTTATTTTATTTTATTTATTTTTTTTAGTTTTAATTTATTTTGGGAGAGAGAGTACAAGCTGGGGCGTGGGGGCAGAGAGAGGAAGAGAGAGAATCCCAGGAAGTTCTGCACTGATAGTGCAGGGTTCAACGTGGGGCTTGAAACTACAAACCATGAGATCATGACTTGAACCGAAACCAAAAATCGGACGCCCAACCAACTGAGCCACCCAGGTGCCCCTCATTGACTCTTATTCCAATGAACAGGTTTTGAGAAAGCCCTAGGGATTTAGTCATTTAGTGATTGCCTGAGCCTCATTATATAACAAGGCAGGGGATTGGGTTCCTATCTGCAATTCCAGAGATTTTTCAGCATCAACCCAATTAGCTGTTTTCATCCAGTTGGTGGGCTTGACCTTCACCAACGAGCATGTGAACCATCTGGGTAGAAATCTGAGAAACCTGCATGTAAGTTTGAAACACTATATCAAATTCCTCAGCAAATCTGTGGGGATCCTTAGTTACTTTGGGAAATCTTTCACTATGGCTCATAGTTCAGGCTTAGTCCGGGGGACATGGGTTTCGTGTTGTTGGGTCAGCCTCTAATAACTGGACAACTCTATTTAGTCTTGGGTTATTAGTATTTTAACTCACTGCCAGCGTTTTGGTAGGGTTTTATTTGGAATCTCTTTATCTTCAGATGTTAGATTGGTCTACAGTTGCTTCTCTTGGATGTATCAAGGTTTATTTTTAGGCTGTGGTAGCATCTTAAAATGAATTAAGACATTTTTCATCTTATTCTGTTTCTTGGAATACTTTGAGTAATAATTATCTGTTGTAAGCTTAGATAGAACTTGATGATGCATGCATAGCCCTTTCCAACTCCTGGAAATGGCGGTGCTAACTGAGTCAGTGCTGTTGGGATGTGTTTCCTGCCAGTGTGAGTTGGCAATCATTCCCCTCTTCTCTTCAGATTCTGTGGAATGAACTATTTGTCTTAGCCATTCTTCTAGCTATAGTTCATCAAAGTGTTGGTCACTTTTTCTGTCAAGGATCTCCATAAAGTTGCAGTTAGTTTCAAATCTTTGTTTCCTATTTTTGCAGTCGTTTCTTTGAGGTTGCCTTGAGCCATTGTGAAACTCACATTTTGTTGCTCAGTGTATCCTACTTCCTTTGTTTCTCTTTGGCATACAGGGCTAGAGCTATCACTGGCACACTTTTTCGTCAATAATTGTGAATCAAAAATTTTAGCCAGAACTCTAATTAAAAACGGGCTAGAGTGGAGTAATCATTACATGTTGCAGCATATGCTCAATATACAACAACATGCTCTTTGGAGGATTTGTGGTAAAGGGCACTCGTATTTGTTAGCTTGGAGTCCATTTATTGTCTGAGAGCTATGCTGGCATACAGCATATGGGAAACACAGGAATTTTAATTGTTAATGGCAATAGGAACTTATATGTGTATTTTTAAAGGGATTATATATGATAATAATTTCCTTAAATACATACATACACATATATATGTATAAAGGGATATATATAGATGTATATGCATATTATATATGTAATATATAATATATAGCATTATATAATTGTATTATGTAATATACAATATGATATTGTGTGTTATATTGTATGTTATATATTACATAATATATGCATATATATAGAAAGGGATATATGAGATATATGATATAATTATATATAATATAATGTACATATAGATGTATGTGACTATATTTTTGAGGAAATTAATTCAGAAACAAACTGTAGTATAATAATTCGGTGCTGTGTAGTTGGCATTAAATGGGGGCTATGTGTGTAATATCTTTGTGCCTAGAACCATTTTTCATGTTAGAGCTTTCTTTTACCCTCTTTAGTACCTTCTATGATTACTGGTCCATTTAGAGTTCTTCCTCTTTTATATGTTAAAGACAAATACACAAATAATTGAAGTCCTTTTCTACGAGCAATCCTCAGTTTTGATTGTATATACCACCAGGAAAATATCAGCATGCACATTCAATATATATATGTATTTTTTTCTAAATTATATACTATATCCCCATATTAATTTATTATAAAAAATTTCACTCTGAGAAAAATGTAGTTAAACATGTTTAATCTTAAAAAAAATCTTTGCTTAACACTATGATTTAGAAATTCAAATATTATTTTAAGCTCCATTTATTTTGATATTTGGTTTTAGCCATTGTCATAGCTGTAAAAGATAACTTAAAAAAAGATTCAAATGGAAAAAGTGCATTGATGACTGCTCTTAAAATTATAACAGTTTTTAATTTTCATTCGTTGATTATGCAAAATTATTTAAAAATAAAATTTGGTAGTAAATTTTCATATTTCTTGTCAGTTGGTTTTGTTATGAACTAATCTGAAGGAATTGATTTTATATATTTTTTTATTAAAAAAATTTTTTAACGTTTATTTATTTTTGACAGAGAGAGAGAGACAGAGACAGAGAGAGAGAGAGAGACAGAGCATGAGCGGGGGAGGGGCAGAGAGAGAGGGAGACGCAGAATCTGAAGCAGGCTCCAGGCTCTGAGCTGTTGGCACAGAGCCGGACATGGGGCTGGAACTCACAGACCGCGAGACCATGACCTGAAATTGGACGCTCAACTGACTGAGCCACCCAGCCGTGCCTAATTTTATATTTTTAAACAGGATTCTAAAACTCACTGAAAATTTTTATTTGGGTGGTTTTTAAACTGACTAAAGAACTCTTCTCAAATTTTAAAATCTATAAAATTAGCTTTTCTAGATAATGAATTTACTTTTTTTTAGGGGAACAAAATCATATGTTAGTAGAAATATATTCAAATACCCATTTTCAAAACACCCTTTTTAATCCACAAATTTAAAAAACCAATTACTTTCCTGCTAATTATTCAACCATCACTTTTATTTGTTTGGTTTATTTGAAAATATCTGCTACTGATGGTCTCTTGTCATCACTGAAAGTTAGCAATTTGGGAATTTTGGACTTCTTGTCTTTCTATAATATAAAGCAGCATAATTTATTTCTATATTTGACAACTCGTTTAAGTGCCTTTAAAGATAATCAAACTCTGTGGTACATAAATTTTTTACACTCACTTTTATAGTAAAGACTGTGAATTTTTCCTCCAATTTCAATCTTCCCCTATTTTTGTAATACAAATACTCTATACTTATGAGTGGGCATATGGTGAAACAGCTAGAGCCTCCATTTCTCAGCCTCTCTGGCAGTACTGTTAAGTTCTGTCCAATTGGATATAAGTGAAAGTGATGTATGAACATTCTAGGTCAAGTCCTTAAAACAAGCTGCTTGTCTCCACAGTCCCTTTCTTTCTTTCCATGCTTGGAAAGGAATTGTGTGGTATGTCAAATGTATGGACAAGGAATACCTGAGGGGAAGGTAGAGCAGTGATAGGATAGAATCCTGGCTCCTTATATGACCTCATGGCTCAGAGCCACCTATCAACTGTGAACTGGCCACAAGAAAAATGAATTTCTATCTTGTTTGAATCACTGTAGTTTTGGATCTATTTGTTATAGTAGTTGGTCTGTATTTTACTATATTTTTTATTTCATTAGAATGCAGTATAAAGAGTATATTTGTATTGTTTTATGAACAATTTGTATTTATGTATGTATCATTATAAAAAAAACACACTGACTCAAGTACAACAGAGTGTTCAGATACATATCCAAATATATGTAGAGGTTTAGTAAATGATAAAAATGGCATTTGAAACATTTATTTATTAAAAATTTTTTAAAAATATTTATTTATTTCTGAGACAGAGAAAGACAGAGCATGAGTGGGGGAGGGACAGAGAGAGAAGGAAACAGAATCAGAAGCAGACTCCAGGCTCTGAGCTGTCAGCACAGAGCCCGACACAGGGCTCGAACTCACAAACCGTGAGATCATGACCTGAGCTGAAGTCGGTCGCTCAACCGACTGAGCCACCCAGGCTCAGTTTTTTTTTTAAAAAAAACAAACATTTTTTTAAAGGTTTATTTATTTATTTTGAGAGAGAAAGAGAGCATGCGAATGGGAGAGGGGGAGAGAGAGAATCTCAAGTAGGTTCTGTGCTGTCAGTGCAGAGTCCAACATGGGCCTTGATCCCATGAACTGTAAGATTATGACTTGAGCCGAAATCAAGAGTCAGATGCTTAACCAACTGAGCCACTCAGGTGCTCCCGAAAATGGCATTTTAAATCAAGAGGGATGGAATGATATGATAGTTCTTGAAGCTGGGTGGTGGGTACTTAAAGTTCTTTATTCTCTTTTACCTTCTTTTTTATATTTTGAAATTTTTTATAATAAAAAATGAACACATGTAAAAAATAATGGTAGAAATGGTTGTACATTTTTAAGGTTTTTTTTTAATGTTTTGTTTATTTTTGAGAGAGACAGAGCGCGAGCAGAGGAGGGGCAGAGAGAGAGGGAGACACTGTATCTGAAGCTGGTTCCCGGCTCCCAGCTATGAGTGCAGAGCCTGACACAGGGCTCAAGCTCACGAACCGTGAGATTATGACCTAAGCCAGAGTTGGATGCTTAACCGACTGAGCTACTCAAGCGTCTCAAAATGGTTCTACATTTTTGGAGACAAATCTGGTAGTATCTTTGCAATGTGATTTTTCTGAGGCCTGGCCATTCCATTTCTTTCTTTAAAAAAATATATTTTGAAAGAGAGAGAGCGCAAGTGCACGTGGGGGAGGGGCAGAGAAAGAGAGAGAGACAGACAGAGAGAGGGAGAGAGACAATCCCAAGTGTTGATGGTGCAGATCCTGATGAGGGACTTGATCCAATGGACTGTGAGATCATGACCTGAGCCAAAATCAAGAGTTGGACAAGATGCTTAACCGACTGAGCCACCCAGGCACCCCCTGGCAATTCCATTTCTAAGTAGAGATGTAGTTAAAGATACAGAAGTGTCTTGTTGATTGCACTGTTTATAATAGAAACAAACAGAAATACCCCAAATTTTAATCAGAATAGTTAAAGTATGGCATACCCATATACTAGAAAATCAGTTGTTAAAAATAATGTACTATCTGTATAATTTTGTTTTCATGTTTTTTTTTTTCTTAATTTATTTTTGAGAGAGACAGAGTATGAGCAGAGAGGGGCAGAGAGAGAGCGGGACACAGAATCTGAAGCAGGCTCCAGGCTCCGAGCTGTCAGCACAGAGTCCGAAGTGGGGCTCAAACTCACAAATTGTGAGATCATGACCTGAGCCGAAGTCAGACGCTTAACAGACTGAGCCACCCAGCTGCCCCTGTATAATTTTAAAATCTATATCTATGTTATTGTTAAATGAAAAGAGCAAAGTATAAAACAATATATATGTATATATAGCAAGATCCTATTTCTTTTAAAACTTTTTTGTACATCTGTAGGTATCTCTGCAAGCATAGGGACAAAATCAGGATGCTATTTACTAACTTTGCAGTTATTACTCTGGAGGGATGTGTTTGGAGATACAAAACAGGCACATTCATTTATTTATATAGTTCAGAAAGAATGTGGTATGAACTCTTTTTGGTAGGTTCAAGTTTCCAATTTGTTCTTTTCTGAAATTTTTAGACAAATGCGTCTTTGAAAAAGGAAGATCAAACCCAAAACATACTAAGAATATACTTGTGCCATATCTATAGGTAGGAACAAAGAAGGATACAAAGGGAAATGAAGCATGTCACTGCCTTTATATCCAGGAATGCATTTTAGATAAGTCAAACTGTAATAAATACTGTGAAAAAGCCACATTGAAATAAACACCACTCAAATCAATCAACTGGGAAAAGTCAACAGGATCATATGATCTAGGTTAAAAAGTTGATAGCTCTTGCCCGAATAACTGCAAGAGAGAGTAATACAATCTCTTTAAAGCTTTTAGCTACTATATCACCTTGGGAAAAAGGTGACCTCTAACAGATTTTTGCTGATGTCCATGTGATAGATGTCAAAGACAGAGCAGAAATAAGCAGTAAAAGATGTCATAGCTACCCTTGAAATGGACTAGCCACAAACATTTCTCACAATCCTCTGATTAACTGTCTTTGTTTGGACCTTGGTCCTGTTAGCTCTCTCTGCTCCTTCTTCTCTTTCTCTTTACTTAGTATAAATTATCAGAAGATTTTAGGTCATGAAAACGTTTTTTTTTTTTTTTTTTCTTGCTGATAAGTATGTCTTGAGAGTAAGCAGATTTTGAGAGGGCATGTGCTGCCAGAAAAGCATTTAAGACTTGAACACAGACCAAATACACATTCAATTAGTATCATCAGGGCAAAGGTTCAGCTTTCAGACTGGGGGCAGAAATGGCCAGTCCTTCCTGTTCTGTGCATCCTCAGTGGGGACAGTTTCTGAGACCTGTCTGATCAGAGCGGTGTTTGCTGGAAGCCTCTGCCCATGCTGTTTTTAGGCTTGCTTTACAGGCGTTGTGCCTGAGGCTTGCTGCTGGTGAGCTTGGCAAGCATCCATCTTGCCACTTCTTGCTTGGGGGCTCAGTAAATGACTATCCCACTTTACTGTTTTAGTCTGTAGCTTACCATTGGGACTTGAAATCCTGCCCTGAACTCGAACCCAAAAGCCTGAATAGCTTTTGTTAACTTTATACATTGTCAGGGTTGATGTTCAAAATTCAAAATATTTAACAACCTGTAGAAAGTAGGCATTGACTAATCAGAACATTTGACAGCTGAAGGGCTAATGCCTTTTATTTGCTAGATCCTGGGCAGGGTCAAGAGTGCAGTGTGAGGCTCCTGGGTGGCTCGGTTGGTTAAGCAATCGACTCCTGATATGAGCTCAGGTCACGATCTCACAGTTCTCGGTTCTATCCCCTGTTGGGCTCTGCGCTGACATGCGGAGCCTGCTTGGGATTCTTTCTCTCCCTTTTTCTCTGCCCATCCCCCACTCATTCTCTCCCTCCCTCCCTCTCTCTCTCTCTCTCTCTCCCCCCCCTCCCCAAAATAAGTAAAGTTAAAAAAAAAAGAGTTCAGTGTGGAAGGGAGGCTGGCAACAGTGAGGACGCTTATGGGTCTTGGGGCCTTTACCCATTATGGCTACCCAGGTCCTCTGCCTGAATCAGTCACCTAGTGCCTGCTGAACTTTTGAGTATTTGATGCCTGAAGCTCTCATGGTTGTGCCAACTCACTGGCTCTTGTCTGTTCCATACTCATAACTCTGACCAGGTCTGGCTTGCTGCTTGCCCCCATTACCTGTCTGCCCCTCAATCTAGTGAGACTCTATTCGTCTTGTGGCTGAATTGGCCTGAGTCATGATAGAATCAGCCTCAATTTAGGAATTTCTCAAACAATACTTTATCAGGATTGTTGTTGGACTTTAAGACTAAGCTATTACTTGAGAATAGCTGGTTGGGGATGATGCTATTGATGTAGCTGTAGTTGTAACATTGGTTTAACCACCCATTCTTCCTTGGTATAGAGTGTTAGCTGTTCAGCTTGCATATACGGTTAGGTCTTCATTTTGTCCTTTCTTGGGTCTTGAATTGTTTCTTTTTTTTTAAAAAAAATTTTTTTTTTCAACGTTTATTTTTTTTATTTTTGGGACAGAGAGAGACAGAGCATGAACGGGGAGGGGCAGAGAGAGAGGGAGACACAGAATCGGAAACAGGCTCCAGGCTCCGAGCCATCAGCCCAGAGCCTGACGCGGGGCTCGAACTCCCGGACCGCGAGATCGTGACCTGGCTGAAGTCGGACGCTTAACCGACTGCGCCACCCAGGCGCCCTTGAATTGTTTCTGATTCACAGTCTGATAAATTGACTCAATATTCTTAAAGGCTTTGATTTTACAATGGTATTCAGGATGTCTTTGAAGACTTAGTGACCATATCAGGACTTTGTTAGGACTTTGCTGTGACCTGTTGCAAATTAGCACACTTTTCCTCCCTTCTTTGTCTCTTGTTTTCTTTCCTTCCTTCCCTATTTTCACCCTTTTCCTTCTCCCCCATTTTCTCCTGCACTTATGGGCTGCACAGCCTCACCCATCTCTCTTGCCTTTCCTCCAGTGCTTTTCCCATGGCTCTCTTTTTCTCTCCCCATGCCCCTTTACACTGCTTTCTTTCTTATGATTGGTCTTGTGGCCTTTGCTTGGTGTGAGTAATGGTCTTTGCATAGTGTGGATACCATTTCAGAAGTCTTGCTGTTTGGGGGGGGGGGGGCGCCTCAGTGGTGGCTTAGTCAGTTAAGCCTCCAGCTTCAGCTCAGATCATGATCTCTGGTTGATGAATTCAAGGCCCACATCGGGCTCTCTGCTGCCTGCACAGAGCCCGCTTTGGATCCTCTGACCCCCTCTCTGTACCCCTCCTCTGCTCATACTCTATCTCTCTCTCTCTCAAAAATAAATATACATTAAAAAATATTAAAAAAAGAAATCTTGCTGTTTGGGTGGTATCTGGCTTCTTAGCATTTGCAACTGGGAAGTTGTAAACACCTCTTAAAACATGATTCCTTGTTTTATATTTCCTTGCTTCTTGTCTTGAAAAGGACATTGTCTCTGACATAATCATGTTTTAAACTGTGACTCTTTTTGTTTTGTAGACATGCTGTTAGTGATGATGTCTCTGAGTAGGTAGCTCAGAAAAGAGCTGCATGCAAACAGATTGTGCTCACATTTAAAGAATCATCTGTAGGACCTCTTGATCTGCAATTATGAAGGCTAGGTTATGATTTGCTGGTTGCTCTGCTATTTATAGAGCCTGTCATTGCGCATGACCGTCTGTGCCCAGGGCTGGAGCCTCGTTGCCAAGAGGCGCTGAGCTGAGCTCTGGCTGCAGCGAGAGCAGATTGCACTGACTGCTCCTGTTTCCCAGGCAGCCTTCCCCACTTGCCCTCCTTAGCTTTGAGTGGAGCTTCAGCTTCTCTCTAGGACTCTGTCTGCTCCCTGCTTCACTTCCCAATGACTGCTGCTTCTGCATCGTGTTGCCACTGATGTATATACACTGCCTGATATTTTGCTGTTACTCTCATTTTTTGTATTGATAGATTTTCTGTCTTCTGGGAAGCTCTTTATTGCTGATTCTTTGTTTTCAGTGAGTGTTAAATATGGCTCATAAGTTATCGATGGCACTGTTTAGGAAATCAGTCTCATGTTTGTTGCATGTCAGCTTCCTAGGGAGAGACTTGGAGATGGAGATTATATGCAGGGGATTGACTGGGGAGTGCCCTTGGGAACAACACTTAAAGGGATGGAGGGAAGCAGGATGGTCAGAGAGAGAAGTAGGATTGTGATGCATGTGCAACAGAGGCCTCAGCTGATCCCACAAGTTCTGCAGCTGAGAGGCCCTTCAGAAATGTCCCTAATTGAGGTGAGCGCTCACCTTTCCACGGACCAGCATTGGCCCTTGGAGAGGGGCGTTGACTCTAGCTAAGCTGCTAGCTTTCAAGCTGAGGGCAAGCTGTTTCCACCATGGGATTCTGCTAAAAGCCAGGATCTACCATCACTCCTGGCACCTGGGGAAATAGGCATCTGGCTCACAAATGTGGGATTTGGGTGGTGTCCCACAGCATCCTTTAAAATGTTCTTCTTATAGTTCCGCTATGGTGGATGCAATTTCTACCCTACTTCTAACTTGATTTTAATAACTAGTGCAAGGCAGGTTTCATACTCTGAGAGTCTCTTAAAAGTTAAGATATTTATTTTCTTCTTACGGTTTATTTTGGTAAAAAACATGATGTTGATGAATCCTAAGAGAAAAATGAGTATAGGCCAGTTTCAACAGAATAAGCCTTGCCTTACTGGATTGCCATTGCCCACAAAATTCACTGTCACTCTGTGCTGATGGCTTTCTCTCTAAAAACTAAAGCAGGAGGTGGGAATGCTGAAGGATTGAAACCTGTTGTACCAAAAACAGCTGGGTTGATAAACTTGTATAAACCTTTTGTTTGATAGTTATAATACTGATATGAAAAATATCAGGGAATAGTTATAATCTTTATTAGAAAGATAATGCAAATGCCTCCTTGAGTAGTATTGTTTATATGTTTGATGAAACAACATAACAGATGTTGTTTAATCTGCATGTGAAACCACAAGCAGATGGGGTAGACATGGCTGCCAGAGGGAAATTAGACGGACCTTATATTTCACAGACCAGGTTGTTGATGGAGAGCACAGATTAGCAGACTAAAACACCGAGTCAAAATTACTTTTTTCTCTGTGATAGAAGCAGAATGCTTAAGACCCTATGGGATATGGTAGAGCAGGGGTTGGCAGAGTTTTTCTGCAAAACCCCAAATAATAAAGATTTTTGACTTTGAGGCCACATGAACTCTTTTGCAACTATTCACCTCTGCTTTTGTAACACAGAAGTAGCCATAAACAATACATACATGAATGGGCATGGCAGTATTCCAATCAAACTGTGCAGAAAAAGTGGGTCAGATTTGGCCATAATTTGTCACCCCTGATAGAGAACATGGGTCAGGTTGCCTGGGTTTCAACCCTAGGGTAGATACTAAATGTCCATTTTCTTATCTGTAAAATGGGCATCACAATAGTATTTACCTCCTAGGCGTATTATAAGAAATAATGAGATCATGCATACACAGTGTCTGACAAATAGGAAGTGCTCTATGACTGTAAATTATTATTATTTATGCAACTGTAAAGAAAGTTGGAAAAAAAAAGAATTGAAGTTGGATGTAGTTTACAGCTGAACAATGTTGGGAAAAAGTTAAATAAATGGGGCTCAAATTATGTTTAACTATGTAATAAGAGTAAATGGAACTCTTCTGGCCTGAGTTTGCCCTGAGAGATGTGGTTGGTAAGGCTCATGTTGCCAGAGAGAAGAGCTAGACCCCTTCTTCAGGACTTGCAAAGGAGGTGGCTCTAAAATGGGTTTTGCCACTAGTTCTGTGGCAGTTTGCTGTTCCTCACCAAGATCTGTGCTCTCTTTTTCTGGGCACATGACCTAAATACATTTTTTACTTTTCTTTGCAGTTAAGTGATGGCCATGTAACTGAGTTCTAGTTAATGAAATGTAAGGAGAAATGATGTGTGCCATTTATAGGCCTGGACCTTTGCAACCCTCCCACACAATCCTGGTTCTTTCTCCACAAACTAGCAGAGTGGAGAGGACGTTGTGGATCTAGAGTCACAACATGGAAGGTGCCTCGTGCCCTAAATGACTCTCTGAAGCAGAGCACTTATCCTGCTTGCTGATCTGTGAGTGAAACAAACTTTTATTGTGTTGGTGTACTGAGATTTGGTGTCGCTCACCTTGACAGTTAGCCTACACTTCCATTTATGATCACCCATCACCAGTTTTGAGCTAAATGGATAAAGGCTGAGGATCAAGTTATGAGAGGTTAGAACAGTGCTATTAATAGAACCTTCTCTGATAATGGAAAAGTTCTATCTGCATCATCTGGTACCACTAGCCACATGTATATTGAACAATCGGAATGTGGCTAGTATGCCTGAGAAACTGAATTTGTAGTTTAATTTTAATTAAAATTTACATGCAAATAGCCACATGTGGCCAGTAGCTAGTGTATTGGGTGGCTCAGGATTAGAGTCTGGAAAATTCCTTAGCAGTGCACCCACGTCTCGCCCTAAGCCCTCTTAAGCCTAGTGAGAGTGAATTTAGGGAGACCATGGGGAGAGCTTGACTTGTGTCCTCAGAGTGTATGTGCCAAGGCTGGTGCCAGACCACGTGGGATGATTTCAAAGATTGTGGCTGGCGGGATGCTCTAATGATGGAGTGAGCAGAGTTGGCTGCATTGGGAATAGCCTACTTTCCCAGAATGTGTTGGGGCAAAGGATGCATGAGAATTTCTTACGGATCTCTTGGGAAAAAGAGCCTAGAGTCACTTTAAACTCTGTGTAAGAGGAAACCAGGAAGAGTGATATGACCTCATTGAAATGGCACTGGTTTTGTGACTAGAAGTGGCTAGAAGACTTTTTAATTATCTGAGAATGACCAGAAAAATTATAGAGTCCATTCAAAATTTTGTGTAGCATTGGGAGAAAACTAACTCTTCATCGTGGATTTGAAAGACAGCAGGGAGAAAGAATATAGTTGTTTTCTGAGTGTACCCTATGATCCCTGCTTAGGTTAATCTAACAGTTATAATTAAAAAGCACTTTAAGCTCCTTACAGGAGACGTATTTCCAATAGTTTTAACCTCAAAGTCTCCTTTTACTCTCTTCCCTGCCCCAACCATGGAGGCCATGTTTTGTGTCTTAGGCTCATTTGGGTGCAGAATCAGAGACCAACTGTATTTTAGGGTATGTTGTAAGGATGTATGTGTCATTTAGTGGAATTTAAGAAAAAGATTCATAGTTGATGCTGGCTTCGCAGGGATGCGTGGAGAGCTGGTGGTGGTTTCAAGGCTTCACTCCTCCCTGTAGTGAATGCCAAAGGTGGGGCTCAGAACTACTCCATTGGCTTCAGCTTTTCCTTCTGTTATCAACTGATTGTTCTCTCCTCACCATGGTTTCTATGCCCCATTCCTGTCAGCCTAGACAAGAGCCACAGAGTTTCTATCAGGCTTCTACAACCTTGTGACCCAAGGTTAGCTCTGCAGATTAACAGCATTAGAAGCTTGGAAGCTTGTTAGAAACTCAGAATCTCAGGTCCCACAATCTACATTTTAATAAGAATATAGGGGCTCCTTGGTGACTCAGTCTGTTGATTTTGGTTTTGGCTCAGGTCATGATCCTGGGGTTGTGGAATCGAGCCCTCAGTCAGGCTTCACACCGAGCATGGAGCCTACTTAAGATTCTCTTTCTCTCTTCCTCTGCCCCTTGCCCCCCTCTCTCTCTAAACTAAAAGAAAAGAAAAATAAATAAAAAAGTAAGAATCCTAGGCTATGCATGTACATATTAGAGTTTCATCACTTGTCTACAAATGATTTTTTTTTTTTTTTCAGTTTTAACTTCTGTGCTAAGTGGTCCAGGCTCTTGGTATTTCTCTCTCAAACTCTAAGGAGAGGTACACAGCTCAAGTATCAAGACCCAGCAACCATGACCGAGAGGGGTGGGATGCCATGGTACAAAACATGCTTTCCCAGGCAGCATGTGGGTGGGGCATGGGTCCAAGAAGGGAATGATTGACATCTGTAAGATATTTTAAAAGATTTCTGTTTACAAAACTGCATTTAAGTTAGAATTCACTTGCAATTAGAAAAATTATCAACGTTCTCTGTCCCCAATCAGAGCTTCTGATTAGCAGGAACTAATAACCAGTTGATAGCATATAGTCAGTATAAAAGAAACACTACAGTGCTAATCTGGGAAACCTTATCTAAAATAAGTGTTCAATTCCTTAGACTTTTTAAAGATTAGAAACTGACTTCTTGCTATCACCATACCTCTAGAAACTATACTAAAGAATGATTATTATAAAGTAAGACTTTAAAAGGGTAATATTTTGCCCCATTATCCCTTATTTGTCAGAGAATACATTCTCTGAAAACAAAAATGTAGCTCTAGATATATTATTTCTTACCCAGCTGATAGAGTGGCTTCCATGGCCATTCTTTTTTTTTTTTTTTTTGAGTGTTCACTATTTTTTCTTTTTCTTTTCTTTTATTATTTTCTTTTATTATTTTTATTTATTTATTTTTTTTAAATTTTTTTCAACGTTTATTTATTTTTTGTGGGACAGAGAGAGACACAGCATGAACGGGGGAGGGGCAGAGAGAGAGGGAGACACAGAATCGGAAACAGGCTCCAGGCTCTGAGCCATCAGCCCAGAGCCCGACGCGGGGCTCGAACTCACGGACCGAGAGATCGTGACCTGGCTGAAGTCGGACGCTTAACCGACTGCGCCACCCAGGCGCCCCTATTATTTTTAAATTAACATCCAAGTTAGTTAGCATATAGTGCAACAATGATGTCAGAGGTAGATTCCTTAGTGCCCCTTACCCATTTAGCCCATCCCCCCTCCCACAACCCCTCCAGTAACCCTCTGTTTGTTCTCCATATTTAAGAGTCTCTTATGTTTTGTCCCCCTCCCTGTTTTTATATTATTTTTGCTTCCTTTCCCTTGTGTTCATCTGTTCTGTGTCTTAAAGTCCTCATATGAGTGAAGTCATATGATATTTGTCTTTCTCTGATTAATTTCGCTTAGCATAGTACCCTCTAGTTCCATCCACATAGCTGCAAGTGGCAAGATTTCATTCTTTTTGATTGCTGAGTAATACTCCATTGTATATATATATACCACATCTTCTTTATCCATTCATCCATCACTGGACATTTGGGCTCTTTCCATACTTTGGCTATTGTTGATAGTGCTGCTATAAACATTGGGTTGCATATGTGCCTTTGAAATAGCATACCTGTATCCCTTGGATAAATACCTAGTAGTGCAATTGCTGGGTCGTAGGGTAGTTCTATTTTTAATTTTTTGAGGAACCTCCAGACCGTTTTCCAGAGTGGCTGCACCAGTTTGCATTCCCACCAGCAATGCAAAAGAGATGCTCTTTCTCTGCATCCTCACCTACATGTGTTGTTGCCTGAATTGTTTTTTTTTTTTTTTTTAAATTTTTTTTTTCAACGTTTATTTATTTTTGGGACAGAGAGAGACAGAGCATGAACGGGGGAGGGCCTGAATTGTTAATGTTAGCCATGGTCATTCTTTTAATGTAGGATTATTAAAACCACAAATGACAAAGTTGCTTTAATCTTGAAGGTCCTACTGCACATAGTACAATAAGGAACAGTGTTATCATGACCAACATCGTTCACTGATGATACAGCAAGGGGCAGGAGCTGGTATTAGAGCAGGGATTCTCAGAGTATAGTCATGGGGTGGCAGCATCAGCATTACCTGAGGATGTGTTAGACATGCAAATTCTCAGGGCACCTGGGTGGCTCAGTTGGTTAAACTTCTGACTTCGGCTCAGGTCATGATCTCATGGTTTGTGGGTTTGAGCCCTGCATCGGGCTCTGTGCTGACAGCTCAGAGCCTGGAGCCTGCTTCAAATTCTGTGTTTTCCTCTTTCTCTGCCCCTTCCCTACTCTCTTTCTCTCTCATTCTCTCTAAAAAATAAACAAACATTAAAAAAAAAAGAAATGCAAATTCTCAGCCACCATCCCAGATGTACTGAATTGGAAGATCCAGGGGTGGGGACCAGCACTTGGTGTTTTAATCAGTTCCTGGTGGTTCTGATTGTTCATAAAGTTTAAGAACCACTGAATTAGGGTAATGCAAGCTTCCATAGCAAATATACACTTTAATAGCTCAAACAGAGTAGAAATATGTTTGTCATTCATTTAAGGGTGTAGTGGGCGAACAGTTTGGCAAAGTGGCTTCCTCCACGCAGGTATTCAGGTATGATAAAGTCACTACTGTCTTCAATATGTGACTTTCAAATCTGCTCTGAAGGTCATCTCAGCCCAAAGAGAAGAGCATGGAGAAATGGCTGTGGGAAGTATTCATGGGCTAGTTTCAGAAATGGCATAAATTGGGGTGCTTGGGTGGCTTAGTCAGTTAAGTTTTCAACTCTTGATCTCATCTCAGGTCTTTATCTCAGAGTCGTGAGTTCAAGCTCTGCATTGAGCTCCTTTCTGGGTGTGAAGTCTACTTAAAAAAAAAAAAGCATACAGGGTGCTTGGGTGGCTCAGTTGGTTATGCGTCCGACTTCAGCTCAGGTCATGATCTCGCAGTTTGACGGTTTGAGCCCCACGTCAGGCTCTGTGCTGACAGCTCAGAGCCTGGAGCCTAGTTTGGATTCTATATCTCCCTCTCTGTCTACCCTTCCCCTGCTCATGCTCTGTCTCTCTCTGTCTCTCAAAAATAAATAAATGTTAAAACAAAATTAAAAAAAGCATACATTACTTATGTTCATATTTCATTGGCTAGAACTTAGTTCTACCTGTTGGTTCTACTTAAGTGTGAGGGAGGCTGGGAAATGTCCAGCTTAGCTTGTGCCCAGGAAAAAGAGGTAAGCATGGGTTTTGGTGAGCAGCTAACATATAACAGTATTTGTCATAAACTCATTTCTGAGATTTTCTCTATTCTAGACCCATTTTATGCCATAAACCTCTTTGGCAGTCTAGTGAAGCCCAGGGACTCAGTTTCAGAATGTTTTAAATGCATAACATTGTGTGTGTGTGTGTGTGTGTGTGTGTGTGTGTGTAATTATAAAGGAATCCAATTATATTGAAAGATTATAAATTATTAACAGTTTGGACAAAGCAGTATATGTACTTCTTTATTAATGAATTAAATAATAAGTTTTAGTGGCAGATATGTTGACTACTGTGGTTTTGAAGTAATGATGATTATAAATGGTATTTTAAATACCTGCAGTGACTATAATTAAATATGTAAATATATTTGATTCCTTTTGGTGGCAAAAGTCACCAATACTGCTAATAGTGTCAGGTTTATAGCCTACATTCATAATTGAGTGATGGCAAATTTCAAGTAGCAGTCAGTGAAAGTAAAGACATGATTTTTCCCCATCCAAGTAAATAAGTTGTCCTCTTGATTTGCCTAGAATTTTATCCATGGACCCAAGAACTTCTGCTATACACTATTTCTAGCTTGGATGAAGAGAATCAAAGAGTTTTTATGAGGAATTACTATATACTTTATGAAAATATCAGCTTATTGAGTATCATAATATTTGTATATGGTCAATTTGTATCATGTATACTTAACCTCAACCTTGGTGTTCTCAGGTATAGCAACAACACAAAAGCAATTTTATTTATTTTGTTGTTTATTTAAGAAACTTTTTAAATTTAAATTTTAGTTAGCTAACATATAGTGCAATATCAGTTTAGGAGTAGAATTCAGTGATTCATCACTTACATACAACACCCAGTGCTCATCACAACTAGTGCCCTCCTTAATACCTATCACTCATTTTTAACCCATACCCCACCCACACCCTAATAACATCAACCCTCAGTTTGTTCTCTATCATTAAGAGTCTTTTGTGGTTTGTTTCCCTCTCTCCTCTTTCCTCTCCTTCTGAGGAAAATAAATGTTTTTAATGTTTATTTTTGAGAGAGCGCAAGCAGGGGAGGGGCAGAGAGAGGGGGACAGAGGATCCAAAGTGGGCTCTGTGCTGACAGCAGTGAACCTGAAGTGGGGCTTGAACTCACGAACTGTGAGATCATGATCTGAGTCAAAGTTGGTTGCTCAACCAACTGAACCACTCATGTGCCCCTCATCTGTTTTGTTTCTTAAATTCCACATGAGTGAAATCATATGGTATTTGTCTTTCTCGTCTAACTCACCTCACTTAACATATTACCTTTTAGCTCTATCCACGTTGTTGTGACTGGCAAGATTTCATTATTTTTGATGGCTGAGTAATATTCCACATGTGTACCACATCTTCTTTATCCATTCATCAGTCGATGGATATTAGGGCTCTCTCCACACTTTGACTATTGTTGATAATGCTGCGATAGACATTGGGGTGCATTAATCCTTTGAATCTGTACTTTTGTATCCTTTGGGCAAATACCTAATAGTGCAATTGCTGGATTCTAGGGTAGTTCTATTTTTAGTTTTTTGGGGAACCTCCATACTGTTCTCCATAGTGGCTGCACCGCTTTGCATTTCCACCAACAGTGCAATAGAGTTCCCCTTTTTACCAACACCTGTTGTTTCTTGTGGTGTTAATTTTAGCTATTCTGACAGGTGTAAGGTGGTATCTCATTGAGTTTTGATTTACATTTCCTTGATGATGAGTAAGGTGGAGCATGTTTTCATGTGTCTGTTTGCCATCTGGATGTCATCTTTGGAAAAGTGTTTGTTCATGTCTTTTGCCCATTTCATAACGGGGTCATTTGTTTTTTGGGTGTTAAGTTTCATAAGTTCCTTATAGTATTTTGGATACTAACTCCGTATCAGATTTGTCTTTTGCAAATATCTTCTCCAGTCAGTAGTCTGCCTTTTAAGTTTCATTGGTTGTTTCCTTTGCTTTTTATCTTGATGAAGTCCTAATAGTCCTAATAGTTGTTTGATTTTGTTTCCCTTGCCTTTGGAGGTGTGTATAGTAAGAAGTTGCTCAGGCTGAGGTCAAAGAGGTTGCTGCCTTTGTTCTCCTCTAGGATTTTGATGGTTTTCCTGACTCACATTTAGGTCTTTGATTCATTGTGAACTTATTTTTGTGTATGGTGTAAGAAAGTGGTCCAGGTTCATTCTTCAGCATGTTGCTGTCCAGTTTTCCAACACCATTTGTTGAAGAGGCTTTTTTCTATTGGATATTCTTTCCTGGTTTGTTGAAGATTAGTTGACTGTATAGTTGTGGGACCGTTTCTGGGTTTTCTATTCTGCTCCATTGATCTGTGTCTTTTTTTTTTTTTTTTGTGCCAGTACCCTACTGTCTTGATGACTATAGCTTTGTAATATAGCTTGAAATCTGGGATCATGATGCCTCCAGTTTTGTTTTTCTTTTTCAGGATTGTTTTGGTTATTCAGGGTCTTTTGTGGTTCCATACACATTTTATGACTGTTTGTTTAGCTCTGTGAAAAATGCTGGTGGTATTCTGATAGAGATTGCATTAAATGTGTAGATTGCTTTGGGTAGTATAGACATTTTTTTTTTTTTATTTTTTTTTTCAACGTTTTTTATTTATTTTTGGGACAGAGAGAGACAGAGCATGAACGGGGGAGGGGCAGAGAGAGAGGGAGACACAGAATCGGAAACAGGCTCCAGGCTCCGAGCCATCAGCCCAGAGCCTGATGCGGGGCTCGAACTCACGGACCGCGAGATCGTGACCTGGCTGAAGTCGGACGCTTAACCGACTGCGCCACCCAGGCGCCCCAGGTAGTATAGACATTTTAACAATGTTTGTTCTTCAAGTCCATGAGCGTGGAATGCTTTTCTATTTCCTTGTGTTCTCTTCAGTTTCTTTCATAAGGGTTCTCTAGTTTTCAGAGTACAGATCTTTTACCTCTTTCATTAGGTTTAGGTATCTAGGTATCTTATTGTTTTTGGTACAATTGCAAACAGGATCAATTCCTTGATTTCTTTTTCTGCTGCTTCATTGTTGGTGTATAGAAATGCAACAGATTTCTGTGCATTGATTTTATATTCTGCGACTTTGTTGAATTCATGTATTGGTTCTAGCAATTTTTTGGTGGAGTCTTTTGGGTTTTCTGTATAGAGTTTCATGTCATCTGCAAACACTGAGGGTTTGACTTCTTCCTTGCTGATTTGGATGCCTTTTATTTTCTTTTGTTGTCTGATTGCTGAGGCTAAGACTTCCAGTAGTATGTTAAATAGTAATGGTGAGAGTGTACATCCTTGTCTTGTTTCTGACCAGAGAGGAATGGCTCTCAGGTTTTCCTTATTGAGGATGCGATTTGTTGTGGGTCTTTCATATATGACCTTTATGATGTCGAGGTATGTTCCATTTATCCCTACTTTGTTACAGGTTTTTATTAAGAATGGATGGTGTAATTTGTCAAATGCTTTTTCAGCATCTATCGATTGGCAAGATCACGTGGCTCTTTTCCTTTCTTTGTTAATGCAATGTATCATGTTGATTGATTAGTGAATATTGAACCAGCCCTGCAGCCCAGGAATAAGTCCCACTTGATCATGGTGAATAATTCTTCTAATGTCTTGTTGAATTCGATTTACTAACATTTTATTGAGTTTTTTTGTATCTATGTTCATTGGGGATATTGGCCTATGAGTCTCCTTTTTTGTGGGGTCTTGATTTTGGAATCAAGGTAATGCTGGCTTCATAACCATTTCCTTTGATTACTATTTTTTGGAACAGTTTGAGAAGAATAAACCAAATTCATTTTGAACCAGCCCTTCATTTTCATTGATCTGTTCTACTGATTTTTTGTTTCTTTGTTTCTGTATCATTTATTTCTGCTCCAGCCTTTATTATTTCTATTTTTTGGCCGGATTTAGGCTTTCTTTGCTGTTTCTTTTCTAGCTCCTTTAGGTATAAGGTTAGGTTGTGTAATTAGAACCTTTTTTACTTCTTGAGGTAGGCCTGAATTGCAATATACTTCCCTCTTAGGGCTACCTCTGCTGCATCCCAAAGGGTTTTCACTGTTTTTTCATTTTCATTTGCCTCCATGTATTTTTTTAAATTTGTTCTTTAACTTCCTGGTTAACCCATTCATTCTTTAGTAGGATGTTCTTTAACCTTCAAGTATTTGTGGTCTTTCCAAATTTTTTCTTGTGGTTGACTTTAAGTTTCATAGCACTGTGGTCTGAAAATATGCATGGTATGATCTCAGTCTTTTTGTACTTGTTGAGGGCTGACTTGTGACCCAGTATGTGACCTCTTCTGAAGAATGTTCCATGTGCACTGGAAAAGAATGTGTATTCGGCTGCTTTAGGATGGAATGTTCTGAATACATCTGTTAAGTCCATCTGGTCCAGTGTGTCATTCAAAGTCATTGTTTCCTTGTTGATTTTCTGATTAGATGATCTGCCCATTGCTGTAAGTGGGGTGTTAAAGTACCCTACTATTATTGTATTGTTATCAATGAGTTTCTTTATGTTTGTTATTTATTGTTTTACATATTTAGGGGCAAGTTGGGGGCATATATATTTACAATTGTTAGACCTTCTTGGATAGACCCCTTTATTATGATATGGTACCCTTTTTCATCTCTTGTTACAGTCTTTGGTTTAAAATCTAGTTTTTCTGATATAAGTATGGCTACTCCAGATTTCTTTTGACATCCATTAGCATTGATAGATGGTTCTCCATTCCCTTATTTTCAATCTTCAGGTGTATTTAAGGCTAAAATGAGTCTCTTGTGGGCAGCATATAAATGGATCTTGGTTTTTTGTCCATTCTGATACCCTATATCTTTTGATTGGAGCATTTAGTCCATATACATTCAGAGTGATTATTGATGGATACGAATTTAGTGCCATTGTGTTACCTGTAGAATTGGTGTTTCTGGTGTTGTTCTCTGGTCTTTTCTAGTCTTTGTTGCTTTGGTCTTTTTTTTTCTTCCCTTCATAAAGAGTCCCCCTTAAAATTTCTTGCAGGGCTGTTGTAATGGTCACAAACTCCTTTAGTTTTTATTTGTCTGGGAAAGTCTTTATCTCTCCTTCTATTCTGAATGATAGCCTCCCTGGGTAAATAATTCTTGGCTGCATATTTTTTCCATTCAGCACATAGAATATTTCCTACCACTCCTTTCTGGCTTGCCATGTTTCTGTGACAGATCTGCTGTGAATCTGATATGTCTTTTCCTTGTAGGTTAAGGGCTTTTTTCCCTTGCTGCTCTCAGGATTCTTTCCTTGTCATCGTATTTTGTGAATTTGACTGTGATATGCCTTGATGATGATCTGCTTTTGTTGAATTTAATGAGGGTTCTCTGTGCTTCTTGGATTTTTATGTGTGTGTCCTTCCCCAGATTAGGGAAGTTTTCAGTTATAATTTGTTTGAATAAACCTTCTGCCCCCTCTTCTCTTTTAATCCTCTGGGACTCCTATAATACGAATGTTACTATGTTTTAGTATATCACTGAGTTCTCTAAGTCTGCCTTCGGTTCCTTCGTAACCTTTGTTTCCTCTTCATTTCAGCTTCATTATTTTCCATAATTTTATCTTCTATATCACTGATTTGCTCCTCTGCATCATCCACCCTCATTTTTACGGCCTCCATTTGGGATTGCACCTCAGTTATATAATTTTTAATTTTGGCCTGACTAGATATTAGTTAATATATCTCTGCAGTAAAGGATTCTCTAGTGTCTTCTATCCTTTTTTCAAGCCCAGTCAATATCCTTACAATTTTGTTTTAAATTCTAGTTCAGACAGCTTACTTAAATCTGCACTGATTGAATTTCTGGCTGTCATTTCTTCCTGTTCTTTCTTTTGGGGTGAATCCCTCTGTCTTGTTATTTTGGAGAGAAAGAATAAGAAAAATAGAATAAAACCAAATAAAAATTTAAAAATCAAAGAAAAAAATTTTAAAAATGAAATATGTATCAGAAGCTAGATCCTAGGTATGTTTTGGGGTGCTTGTTATGAGAAGCTTGACAGAAAAGGGGTAGAAATAAAGAAAGAAAATAAAAGAAAATAAAAAGAAAATTAAAAAATTAAAAAAATTGCTCTTTCTGTATCAAACAAGCAAACAAAACAAACAAAAATAAAGATAAAAACAAAAAAAACTCAAAAAGAAACAAACAAAAAACCCAAAGGATGCTAGATCCTATTTCCCCTAGAACTGAAGCTTTGCAGCACTCTATCATCAATACACTTGGTATGCGTGAGGGGTTTGTGCTGGTCTTCAGGGAGAGGGGTCTGCTGCTCTGATTATTATGTGCAATCGCTCTTTTGGAGGGTGCAAGGGGGTGGGGCTTGGTGTAGCAGCTCCCTTCTCCACTAGGTGACGCTGTTTAGCTCACTGAGGTGGATCAAGCTAGGCGGTAGGAGAGAAAACGGCTTCACCCAGTTCTCTGGTCTTGGGAGTGGGAAATGGATGGCCACCCCTGTTAGGTAAGCCCTCACAGCTGGGAAAACAGTGACTTCACCTCTGTTTCTGGTTTCAGTCAGATCCCTGCCTTCATCCTGTGTCCAAGCTTTCCACCTGCCAGATGGTGCAGGACTCCTGTGTTTTAACTCAGGCACAGCTGTGTGTCAAAACCCCACACTTTAGAGACCTCCATGGCATGGATCCACACTGATCTTCTGGGGGAGGGTCTCTGCATTGTGTTGGGTGTTGGCTTGTTGCAGAAGACGGCTGCGCGACCGTGCAGTGGTTTGGATTTTATGATAAATTGCACCATACAGCTGGCACTAGGGATTGCTGCCCTCAGCTGGTGTGTTTGTATCTGTACTGGTGAATGGGACAGTTGGATGTTGGCTGCAGGATCCTTTGCTGGTGGAGAGGCTGTATCACCTCTACCAAATGTACTCAAAGCAGAGCAACCGCTTCTCCCTGTGTGACCCTGGGGATACAGAGCACTGCTCAGCTCCCCTGGGGGTGAAACTGGCAATGTCACAGACCTCTCAAATGTTGGAATCTGCACTCCGCTGTTAATAGAAAACTGGTGATATTGTAACCCTCTCCTTTTTCCTTGTCAAAGGTTTTGGGGAATAGTTTTCTCGTGCAGTCCCTCCCCTGAGTGTGTTTTGCTCTTCCCACCACCTCCATGCTTTTTCTCTCTTTGTTCCCTGTCACTGTCCCCACCATGGTCAGGGCTCCCTCCTCTGGCTGCTCTTTTCTCCCACAAACTCTGTGTAGTTTCTGTCTTCCATGGGTCTTTCTTCTGGTTTGTAGATATGCAGTTTTGTTCTCTAAGACCACCAATAGATTTCTTGGCTGTTAAGATTGATTTGATATTTATCTGTGTTCGAGGGAGGGGGCAAGCTTCTTACCTCCTGCCCCTCAAAAGAAATTCTATTTAAAAATTTTTTAATGTTTATTTTATTTTTGAGAGAGAGAGACAGAGAGAGAGAGAGAGAGAGAGAGAGAGAGGGAGAGAGAGAGAGAGAGAGCACAGGTGCGGGAGGGGCAGAGACAGGGAGACATAGAATCCGAAGCAGGCTCCAGGGTCCATGCTGTCATCAGAGAGAGCCCGATGTGGGGCTTGAACTCACAAACCATGAGATCACGACCTGAGCCAAAGTTGGGTGCCCAACTGACTGAGCCACCCAGGTGCCCCGAAAACAATTCTATTTAAATGCTCAGTGATTCAATGTGTTAAGTTTCCATTTGTTCAGTTGCTTCATCAGTAAACTAGATGGTAGTTTGATCTTATCCAACAATAATTCTCACCTGAAAATGTTAACTTTTTCAATTTCTTCTTCACTTATCTAAATTGTTTACAGACCCTTTTTTTGTTTTAATCAACCTACATATATTTCTGAGCACTTCCTTGGTGCTTAGTCCTGAGAATATATGTAGAACACTATCTCTGAATGCATTACTATCCTATATATAATCTGTGCTTCATAGCAGAGTGCTAAGGGCACTGGTGTTGAGTTGGAATTGGATAGACCTGAATTATGATCTGGGCTTTTCTAAGAAATTTCTAGTTTTTGCCTTATGTAGATTACTTAGCCCTGATAAGCCTCAGTTTGCTTGCTTAAGAAAGGCATATAATAGGCTTATGACCTAAGTGGTGTTAGTAAATTATTACTATTAATGTGTCCTCCTTTTTTATGCCAGTCTACACAACTAAACTGGGTTAGTCAGAATACTCAGCCTTCAAGGGAAAGAGCTAACCATCTAAAAGCGTAACAGAAGAGTATACACTGGGGTTTTTTGTTTGCAGGCAACAGAATCTGATGTAAACCAAAAGAGAATTTATTACAAATACATTATTAAACTCACAGTCAAGACTGAATGATTGGAACAGATTAAACCAGGCAGCTTCAGAAGGTCTTTGGCATAGTCACTAGACTGATGAATTCCTACTGATTTTTTTTTTTCAGGCTTTACATCCCTCAATTTAATATTCATTGTCCAAGCAGAGAAACTTTACTTGGTTGAGCCTTGGCCATGTGTCTACCTATTAACCGTATAGGTCATTAAGAGGCAAAATCTAGAGTGGGCTGTGGAGCATTCTGTATCAAGACTGCATCTCTTGAGAAGTTGTTACCCAAAAGGTGCTGATAAATTGGGGTGGTCTAAAAATGGCAGACATTCACTGCTGAGAGACTTCCAAGTGTTTATCACCTACTGGTTAAAGGTATCCAGGCAAGATCAAGTGAGTAGACAAAAATGGACTTTATACTGACACCATCAAGTCCTGTTAACATCTGTAAAAACCTGCTGTTTTAAAATTTTTTTTATTTTATTAATAAAATAGTATTTTTCAGAGTATTTAGGACAAGCAAATCTAATAAACATAGAATCCTATAATTCCAGGAAAACCATTAGGGTGATTGCCCAGTGATGACTCCATGTTGTTCATATGTTTGTAGTCATAACTGTGACCTAATTATGTGTGAATTGCTGCTGCAACGTCTAGGAAAGGATATAGTAATAATAATGGTGATAATTTTTTGACTTACTGTATTATTTGTACTGTTGTGAGGACCAAATATAGATTATCTCATTTAAGCACCATCAAACTCCATGAGAGAGTTATTATTATATGTATTTGACAGATGAAGAAATGGAGACACAGAGAAGTAATTTGCATACCTACTCAGTGACACAGCTTATATTCAAACCCAGATAGTTTGACTCACTAGGGAGTAAGTGCTCTGAATTCTCTGGAGAAAAGAACTCTCCCCTAATAATTAAGGGTGATTGGTCTCTCAGCCGTGCCTCATGTGTGGCAGTCAGTAGTGCACACCTGTGGTGTGATTCATTTTCCTGTTTACATCTGATTAATAACATACTTTTGTTTTCAAGAATATCTTTTATTCACGCAAGTGAAATACATAATAATCATAGCAACACTTACGTATCACTATATGCCACTCTTTTTTTTTAAATATATGAAATTTATTGTCAGATTGGTTTCCATACAACACCCAGTGCTCATCCCAAAAGGTGCCCTCCTCAATACCCATCACCCACCCTCCCCTCCCCCCACCCCCCATCAGCCCTCAGTTTGTTCTCAGTTTTTAAGAGTCTCTTATGCTTTGGCTCTCTCCCACTCTAACCTCTCTTTTTTTTTTTCCTTCCCCTCCCCCATGGGTTTCTGTTAAGTTTCTCAGGATCCACCTAAGAGTGAAAACATATGGTATCTATCTTTCTCTGTATGGCTTATTTCACTTAGCATCACACTCTCCAGTTCCATCCACGTTGCTACAAAGGGCCATATTTCGTTCTTTCTCATTGCCACGTAGTACTCCATTGTGTATATAAACCACAATTTCTTTATCCTTTCATCAGTTGATGGACATTTAGGCTCTTTCCATAATTTGGCTATTGTTGAGAGTGCTGCTATAAACATTGGGGTACAAGTGCCCCTATGCATCAGTACTCCTGTATCCCTTGGGTAAATTCCTAGCAGTGCTACTGCTGGGTCATAGGGTAGGTCTATTTTTAATTTTCTGAGGAACCTCCACACTGTTTTCCAGAGCGGCTGCACCAGTTTGCATTCCCACCAACAGTGCAAGAGGGTTCCCGTTTCTCCACATCCTCTCCAGTATCTATAGTCTCCTGATTTGTTCATTTTGGCCACTCTGACTGCCAGATGCTCTTCTAAGCACATATGTTAATTCATTTGTTCTTCTCAACAGCCCTATGAAATAAATTCTAGTTTTCATTACTATTTTACAGATGAAGAAATGGCTAAGTAACTCTCGAAAATCGCACAACTAGGAAGTGACAGAGGCAGTATTTGAACACAGAGAGTCTGGCTGGTGTCTGTGTACTGTATACTGTAGTGCTTATAAAGAGTTATTTAAAAATAGTGCAAGTGTATTTGGCTATAATAGAAATCACATGGTGGTGCTCAGATCTTTGAAATAATATGAAGGTGTAAAGAAAATTATGAAGTTTAAGGAAGGATGCTTTAAACTTTTAAAAAAATTTTTATTATCACAAATAATATGATACCTTAAATACCCTCATACTTGTTAGAATTTCTCTAGAGTAGATACAGGGATGCAGGTTTATTGGATTATTGCTGTCTGGAATGACTGCACCAACGTCCAACATGTTTTTTTTTTTTTTTAAATTAAAGTTTACTTATTTATTTTGGGAGAGACAGAGAAAGTGTGAGTGGGGGAGGGGCAAAGAGAGAGGGGGAGAGAGAGAGAGAGAATCCCAAGTAGGCTCTGTATGGTCAGTGAAGAGCCTGAGGTGGGACTTGAACTCACGAAATCATGAGATCATGACCTGAGCCCAAATCAAGAATCTGATGTTTAACCAATGGAGCCACCCAGGCACCCCTGCACCTACATGTTTTTTCTTAAACTTTTTTTGAGGGCATCTCATTAAGGGAGTTTTATGGTGCTTTTTTCCCAAGTGTTTTTAGAATTTGTAGGCCAGCAAGAAGTATTGGTAATAATACAGGTTAAACAAAATTTGGTTGCTTATTACTCATAGAAACATAAGAGAAGGAGGATCTACATTCTTACCAAAGAAATATACTCACTCACCCTCTATGACAGAAGTTAGTGTATTAGCAAGTACTTTGTTAATTCTACCAGTGCACTCATTTCTGAACCAGAAAGAATGCAGCGGATCTGGAGGTTAGTGCCACCTTGTGGTGAGACTAAGCTCTGACTCCTAGAAGTTCTCAATCTTCAAAGCACAGAAAAATTACCAGAGGAGCTTGTTAAAAACAGAAATTCTTTGTGCACTTGAAACTAATGTAAGGTTGTGTGTCAGCTATACGTCAATAAAAATAAAAATAAAAGAGAAAGAGAATGACCAAAAAAAAAAAAAAACCCCAAACCAAAAACTGATGCTCTTGGCCTCACCCCTACAGAGTCTAATTCAGAAAGAAGAAAGGAGAGGGGAGAGAGAGCATGTGCGTGTGTTCCTGTGTGTGCGGGGGTGGGGGTTGGGGGGAGGATGTCCATGAACTTGCATATTTAAAAGGCAGCCTGCGTGATTGTTGGTTCTGTTTGGTCCTAATTCTGATCTAGAAGGCATTTTAGTGATTGGCCCAGCTCCCTCTTTGTAATCCTCTTCTCTCCTAGCTGCTGTAGTATCTCTTGGATTATGTGGGAACTGTAGCGATCTTCTGGGACTGTTTTGGGCACAAGAGGACCCAGCTGAGCTTGCACACAGAGAAGGGATGGGAACAGGCTAATGTGTTTTGCCAACTCCATTTGCATCTTCTCCTTATTGATTTTTGATGACCTCAGTGCTTCTTTTGACTCTGTGGGTCACACCCTACTTTTGTCTTTTTTCTCCTTGTTCATGTCCTTCAGTTTGGTATTCGGGGTCTCCATAATCAGACCTCAGATCTTCTCCCATGTCTCTCACCGGGAATCCCCCATACATATTAATCTTTCATACTGCTTCTTCTCCTGAAATTCTTACCCTCCATCTTTTATGCTTTTACTGCAGTCTTTAAGTAGTTTTTATAAATCTTTTAAAAATCAGAAGACCTGCAACCCTCCTTGAAGCATTTAGCACCCCCTACACTCTGGTCTCCCACCATACTTTGTGCATAGCTTACTTATATGGTTCTCCTGGTACATCATGAAATAGTGTTTCCTATTGCTGCATAAATACGTTATCCATCCATCCATCCATCCATCCATCATTTTACTTATTCATTCATTCCTTATGTTGTTTTCCTTGCCTGGAATGTAAATTCTATTCATTCTTCAGATGCCACCCACATAACTAAGCCAAATATAGACTATCTTCAGCTTCATTCATTGATTCCTCCTCTGAGATCTGCTAGCACTGAGTGTCCTCAGTTGCCCACTTTAACTCTTAATTATACATGCCAATGTATACATGCACTTCTGTTCTTCAGTAAATTGTAAGCTACATGAGGACAGAGACTATTTTATGTAATTCTTTGGTATTTTCCAACGTTCTGTATTTCCAGATGCATAATATGGTTTAGCTAAACTTGTACTCTTTGCTTTACTGCATTGCCTCCATTTAGTTTTAAATCTTTATGGTGTTTTATAATGATGTTTTATATTCCTGCTTTCTTACCTTCAGAGTCTGCTCTCAGGAATATAGAGTAACACTTGGCCATGTAACAGTATTCAGTCCTGCTCGTATGCCATGCTTCATGCCTGAGTGGAAAGAAATATCCTTCTTCACATGCAGTCTGACTTATATACACAAAAGTAAATCAATGTGCTCACTTGCTAGTTTTTTTTAAACTGAATTAAAAGCATTTCTTTTTTTTTAATGTTTATTTGTTTATCTTGAGAGAGGGGGTAGGGGCAGAGAGAGGGAGGGAGAGAATCCCAAGCACACTCCTCACCGTCAGCGTGGAGCCCGATGTGGGGCTTGATCCCATGAACCGTGAGATCATGACCTGAAATGAAATCAAGAGTCAGATGCTTAACTGACTGAGCCACCAATTGCCCCTAAAAGCATTTCTTTTTTTTTTTTTTTTTTTTTTTTTTTTTTTTAAATTTTTTTTTCAACGTTTATTTATTTTTGGGACAGAGAGAGACAGAGCATGAACGGGGGAGGGGCAGAGAGAGAGGGAGACACAGAATCGGAAACAGGCTCCAGGCTCTGAGCCATCAGCCCAGAGCCTGACGCGGGGCTCGAACTCACGGACCGCGAGATCGTGACCTGGCTGAAGTCGGACGCTTAACCGACTGCGCCACCCAGGCGCCCCTAAAAGCATTTCTTAACATAGAGTAACTCTGGGCCCTGAGACCCTGAGGTGCTTGACAGAATACACAACGTTGCAGGTTGAGCCTCCTTCTACGTATATACTCCCTTTGGGATTGTAAATGACCTCCTTGAGCTTGGTGACTTTTGGAGCCCTTTGTGTAACTAGCCCCAGAGGATCACCAAACTAACTCAATACAAATCTGGATTTGTTTGGGTTTGTTTTCTGCCACAGGGATTCAGAGCAAGCCCTCGGCATCTTAGAAGACGTGCTGCTGCGGCCGCAGCTGCTCGCCTGGAAGAGGCCAAACCTGTGGTGGAAGTTCACCATCAGAGTGAGCAAGAAATTTCAGTGAGGAAACGAAGAATCAAGAAAAATAGCCGAGTCCAGCCAGAATTCTATCATTCCGTTCAAGGTGCTTCAACCCGAAGGCCTGTAAGTAGAGAACTTTTAGAAGATTATTAAATACATGGCGTGGTTGTTCTTTGAGAAAATTGCCAGATTAACTAATCAGAGTACTGTCTTGTCATCCTCAGCAAGTGCTATGAACCCATACGAATTCCAGGGAGTGTAATTTCACAGAAAGCACTGGGCCGGAGAGTTGTCAGAGAGGCCAGAGTTGATCACTGCAGATGGAGTGATTTAAAAACTGGTGGATATTGAGCCCCATTAGAGCCAGGGTCTAGATTTAGAGCAGGCACCACAGAGTCAACAGGCTGAGGTGCAATAATGACAGGGTCGGAGTTGGTGAAGAGGGGCAGCAGCCAACCTAGTATCAGTAAAGGAGAAGCAGTGCAAGGAAAGGTGGGGCTCCTCTCCAGGAGGAGGCTCTTGGGCCACTCAGGCCTGTGCTGCTCTCTGCAGCCAGCCAGGGTGATGGTAAGGGTGCTAGCCTTCTCTGGTTTGGCTTTTGTTTGGGTCCACGGCAGCAGGCAGCGTTGTCCTCTTCTAACTAAGTGCTCTGCGTCTCTGTTGGCTGCAGTGCTACCTTATCTGGGAAAAGCCCTCACCTGGGAGCCGGTCTCCACCTGTTGACCCCATTGTTCTATGTGTGCTGATATTTTTTCTTGGTTCAGGTTCTCACACGTGGACTTTTGACCAAGGCTGTGGCAGTCAAGGATTTGGGGCTTAGAAATGCCACATGAAAACTTTGTAAAAAATATTTCATAACTGCAATAGTTTTACATTGCTTTAGCATTTAGAAGAAGTTTCCCTGTGGTTCGCTTTTATGTTGGGGGGAGCCTATTTTTGTCGTTCCTTATGCCAACCTAGGGGAACCATCAAGATTTGACTTTTTAATAAGTTTTTGTACATTATTAAAGTGGAACTGCCCTTCTGTGGAGGTAACTGCATCACGGGCACGTGCGGAGATTGCTAGAAGGCCGGGAGAATGTCTGACTCAGTGAGCAGGCCAACAATGATGGCAAGAAGCTAAGTTCCTTTACAGAAGAGGTCCTGTTTGTCTTTAAACAATTATAAAATAAGCACATATTTAGAAATGAGAGTCTTCATGATTTAGTGAAACAAGCTATTAGGTATCTATGTGGTATCTAATATGAAGTGGTAGGAAGATTTATTCACTCTCAACAAATATAAGCTTGTTTATTTGGAAATAAGGGATACACAGTTATTTATTTATTCAAATAAATAGTTATTTGAATAACCAACAGTTATTTTTTTTAATGTTTATTTATTTCTGAAAGAGAGAGAGAGAGAGTGAGTGAGCAGGGGAGGAGCAAGAGAGGGAGATAGGATCTGAAACGGGCCCCACGCTGACAGCACAGAGCCTGGTGCATTGCAGGGCTCAAACTCATGAACCACAAGTTCATGACCTGAGCCTAAGTAGGATGCTTGACCGACTGAGCCACCTGGGTGCCCTGAATAACTAACAGTTATTGAGGGCTTACTGTATAATAGGACTCACTTGACAGCCCTATCAAGTAGATGTTGTTATTATTTGCATATTATGGGTAATGAAACTGTGGCTCAAAGAGGATAAATAACATGCCTACATTTACCTAGCTGTTTGCAGCAGAGTCTAGGATTTGGATCTAGGCAGCCCACTTCTGGAACCCAAGCACTTACCTCTGCAGTCTGCCACCTTGCTATAGCACATGGCCTCTAGGAACGCACAGCTGAGTCCATGGCCAGCATGCAAGCAAGTAAATATGATGCATGATTGTGTTACGAAAATGCTATTGTAGAGTTAAGGACAAGGTACCATGGAAGCATGTTGAGCATCTTGGAGGGCCAGCAATATTTACAGAGAAGCAGACACCTGAGATGAATTCTGACAGAGGAGTTTGTATCTCTGATGAGAAGCACATGACAAAAGCTCAGAGGTGTGACAAGGTGTGGCGTCCTCAGGGAACAGCTGGAGGTGGTGCTGGTTGATGAGACTGGTTGGGTCAGGCAGGGCCAGATCATCAAGGGATTGTATATTATGCTAAACAGTTGGGTTTATCTTCTGTGATGGGGATCTGTTGAAGGTAGGAAATAGGCACATTGATTCTTTTGACCGGAATATAGTGAATTCTTTGTTGCTTCTAATCTCAGATTTCAGGTTCAGGTTGGGTAAGTGAGTATCATCACAGTTTTGAAACCCTCAACCACCATTATTCTCTCATGAGCACTGTACATAACTGCCTTGGGTAATAAGACATATTCCTCTGTGACTTTTTTTTTTTAAATGTTTATTTATTTTTGAGACAGAGAGAGAGAGACAGAGAGACAGAGTGTAAACAGGGGAGGGGCAGAGAGAGAGGGAGACACAGAATCCAAAGCAGACTCTAGGCTCTGAGCTCTCAGCATGGAGCCTGATGTGGGACTTGAACTCACGAACCCTGAGATCTTGACCTGAGCCGAAGTCGGATGTTTAACCGACTGAGCCACCTGGGTGCCCCAGCTCTGTGACTTTGAAATTGGCATCCATTTTGTCCTTGAATGCCTGTCTTCCCTCTTTGTTTGCCTGGTGAATTACAATTCACCTCTTAAGACTGACCCATGATCAAGCAACTTGTTCAGAAAAGGCTTTTCCGGTCCTTCCTATCACAGTGAGATACCTTTTGTTTTGATCCTCAGCATTTTGTACAGATCTCCTGCATAGCAATTATCTAAGTGAAAAAGGCAGGCATGGGGCACCTGGCTGGCTGAGTCAGTGGAGCATGTGACTCTTGATCTCGGGGTTGTGAGTTTGAGCCTCACACTGGGTGTAGAAATTACTTAAAAATAAAAATCTTAAAAGAAAAAGTCAACCTCTGTAGTAAGAGGGACATGGGTTCAAGTTCTTCTCTGTGTACCTGGCAGGAAACAGGTAGCACGTAAGATAATTTAACTGAAGAGAATTTTTTTTTTTCAACGTTTATTTTTATTTTTGGGACAGAGAGAGACAGAGCATGAACGGGGGAGGGGCAGAGAGAGAGGGAGACACAGAATCGGAAACAGGCTCCAGGCTCCGAGCCATCAGCCCAGAGCCCGACGCGGGGCTCGAACTCACGGACCGCGAGATCGTGACCTGGCTGAAGTCGGACGCTTAACCGACTGCGCCACCCAGGCGCCCCTTAACTGAAGAGAATTTAATGAAAGTACTGTTTACAGAGGTGTGGGCAGGGCTAAGTGCGTCACTAACCTTCCGGTGGAGGCTGCCTACCTAGTATTCCTAGCCTGAAGAGGTGGCAGATGGCACTGGTCTTCCTGCATCCTGGTAAGAATGGCTGGGGCCATGAAAGAACCTTTCATAGGAACTGGGATGGAGGAGTGAAGTCACAGCCAGAATTCAGTGAGTCAGGAAGGGAGCAGGGCGAGTGTATATAGGTTGTAGGTTTCCATTGACCTACCCTAACTAGAAGCCAGAGGGCAAAGGGGCTTGGATGATTCGAAGTACAGAGATCATCATCCCAAGGAGAGAGCAAGGGAGACGTGGGCAGAGAGTTTGAGAGGGGTCAGGGACAGTGGAAAATAAAAACAAAAAACAAAAAGCGTATTAGGTAATCTTTGCCAGGTTGTTTAATTCTGTGAGACTCAGATTTCTTATTGTAAAGTGTAGCTACCTCAGTGAGTTGTGAGGATGAACCGAACTGACACATGGAAATACATCGCACAATGACCTGCTTAGAATAAACAAAAATTGGTAATATCTTCTCTTCCTTTCCTTTCCTACACCTTGACTTATTTGGGGGCTATGTCATCTGTCTAGAATATCTCCTGGAGAATGGCATCTGAATGCATTTTAATGAACACATGAATGAGTGATATTTATATATGACATATAGCTTATGCAATATAGGAATTCAGAGAACAGAGAGCGTCCACACCCCGCCTAGGGTGGTCATGGGATAACTGTTTCACAGATTGGGCTTTAAAATATTGGCAGGGCCCCTGGGTGGTTCATTCGGTTAAGTATCTGACTTCGGCTCAGGTCATGATCTCACGGTTTGTGAGTTCGAGCTCTGTGTCAGGCTCTGTGCTGACATCTCGGAGCCTAGAGCCTGCTTCAGATTCTGTGTCTCTCTCCCTTTCTCTACCCCTCCCCTACTTGTGCTTTGTCTCTCTCTCTCTCTCTCTCTCTCTCTCTCTCTCTCAAAAATAAATAAACATTAAACAAAATAAAATATTGGCAGGAATTGACTAAGCAGCAGAAGTTAGATATGATAAGTGGAATTAGTAAAAGTACTGAGAACCGTTGGACTGGATTTGGGGATTTATATGAGAGAAGTATAAGGTAGAGCTGGAAAAGAGGCTGGGGCCAGAACATTCTAGATAGCCACTGTGTTTAAACTCCATTTTTTGTGCTTGTGGAGGTCTAACTAGAAGAGGTATGATTAAAGCACAATTTTAGGAAGATTAAACATGAGCGGGGTGAGTCCGTGGGGAGCAGGAGAGGGGTCAGGTAAGTACTGTAGTACTGTAGGTATAATTAGGGCCTGAACTTGGGTCTAACAGGTGATGCTATGCTGGCATCTGGTGATCACTGCTTCTGGGGAATCAGATGATGACCTTGACTCTCACTTCTTCAGAAGGAATTGGAAGGGAGAGAGATGAGAGGCAGGAAATAGCAGTGGAAGCTACTTGGTTGTTTAGGGCAAAAAAAAAAGAAAATTCTGGAGAGGGTTCTTTGGGGGCAGGTAAAGCTCACTTCCCCCCTCTATCTGCAGCTCCTAGGGTAGCTTCATTTAAAAAACTTTTTTAATGTTTATTTATTTTGAGAGAGAGTATGCACAAGCCAGGGAGGGGCAGAGAGGGAGAGAGAGAATCCCAAGCAGACTCCTCACTGTCAGCGCAGAGCCCAACATGGGGCTCAAACCCACGAACTATGAGATCATGACCTGAGCCAAAATCAAGAGTTGGACACTTAACTGTCTGAGCCACCCAGGCACCTCTCTAGGGTCGTTTTAGAGATTGGAAATTGTCAGAGTTGGTGAGGAGGCTGTTGGTATCTTATGTCACATGATTCCTGTTCAACCTTCTGGAAACTTAGGGCCTCTGCTGACATGTCCATGTTTTTATTACCATATGTGGACTTGAGCTAAGGCCTTGTGCCCTCTTCTGGATTTGGTTATAGGTGCAGTCAGTAGTTCTTGCTAGAGCCACCCTATTCAACATGTGCCCAAAGCCTGTGCCTTTTCTAGCTTACACATTTGGAGAAAGTCATGGGTTGCCATCAAGTCAACTCTGATTGTGTCTTGGAGATGGAATAAAAATAAATCAGCTATGGTGATTCAGGATTATTTCGATGACTTTATATGAAGCACTCTAGGCATTTCTAGTAGCCATCTGAATAATAAACAGCCCTAACAGTGAGAAAGCCTGAAATAGGATGTGGCTGTGAAGGATGATGTGGAAATATTGGGGTTCAGAGAAAATGGTAAAGAAAGAATTCTTGAGACGTCTTTGGTGCAAAGAGGTGGTTTTATTAAAGCATGGGGACAGGACCCGTGGGCAGAAAGAACTGCACTGGGGTTGTGAGGAGCAATTGATTATATACTTTCAAGTTGGGAGGGGGTTAGGGATAGCGTAAGTCTTTTAGGAATTTTGGAAGCAAGGTTTCCAGGACCTTGAGGGGGCTAGCTATTGTTAGGAAGAGGTGGGTCATTTATTACTGTCTAGTAAAACCTCAATCAAGAGACCCTTCAGATGTATATCAGTAGGCCATATGCTTAGAGGATGATTGCTAACGTATATCTTGGGGGTTTGAGATAAAGAAAGTTTCCAAAGGTATTTTTCTATATTAAAGGAGACTTACAGGATCCTGGAGGTTAGGATAATATTAAGCTAAGATTGCCTTTTGCCCTTAGCAAAGTATTAACATCGAGGCACTTGAGTTCTTAAAGGAAGGTCACTCTGCTTGTCTCAAGGACTCATCAATGGGCTGTAAGTTGTAAGGAAATTTAAAAGTTGTAAGGAAAGTTTTTCTTTTGCCTTTGATTCCCACATCAAAGGAGATGGATAAGAAAATGTGACAGTACAGTTTCAGCCAACCTGCATTGGGACTAGCCCCTTGATGAAGTAGGCCACAGGCCACATAGAATGCATTATACTTTTGTATCCTTGGCTTCTCTAACCTATTTTTCTGATTCTATAATTAAAAAAATTTTTTTTAAATGTTTATTTTTGAGAGAGATGGACACAGTAAAGGCAGGGGAGGGACAGAGAGAGAGGAAGACACAGAATCTGAAGCAGGCTCCAGGCTCTGAGCTGTCAGCACAGAGCCCGACGCAGGGCTCGAACTCATAAACTGAGACTACGACCTGAGCCAAAGTTGGACACCTAACCGATTGAGCCTCCCAGGTGCCCCTCTGAATCTATAATTTATACTCAAATGTGCCTATATGAATTTGTAATAGAGATCACTAATATAAACTTAATTAATAATATATGTGCATTTTATTTCACTCCTTTGTAATGTTTCTAAGAGTGAGTTAGCTAAAAATTTATCCAGATTTTTCTCTTAGTTAAATATGTCTTGGGACTTATGTTAAGACATGTCACTGGAATACTTAGGAATTTTCCACCACTTTGGAGCAGAAAAGATACTTAGCACCAGATCTCCCTTTGTCCTTTAGTATTTTGACATTAGAAAACTTTTGTGTTGGAATCCTAGAGTTTTAAACCTCCTTTTCATCGTGATAACACACAATAGCAAGAGCTCTCACATTTATGGCACGTTTACCATGAGAGCACAGTCACTACCACGTGGGCAACAGTGGGCATTGTTCTCCTGTGTTTCCCTGTTTTTTCTCGCTTAATCTTCCCAGCTGTTCTCTGGGGTAGGTGCTCACTTTTCAGAAGGGAAAACTTATCAAGGTCACACAACTGGTAGATAACAGAAATAAGATTTAAGCCTAAACACCCTGACTGGACAATGGAGAAATTCACATGATCATATTTTTAGTGCTAGATGTTTATCCTTAGGAACCCTCCTCATGTATTTTAATCACTTTGAGTCTCAGTTTTCCTACCTGCACAGGTGGTAGAAATGGTATCAAAAACCGTAGATAAACTCCAAACCTCATTTTCGCCATGCATTTTATTGAATCTCCCTTTTTGTGGTAGGGAGTAGTAAGCTTGTCCTCTCATAGGAACCCGTTAATGTATAACAACACTCAGCCCCAGGAGGTATTTATGTGTTTGTGTTGGGGGTGGGATGAGGGGAAATGAAAATTTTACATCACTTGCAAATAATCAGGCACACTGAGTCCATTCTTGTTACATTTCGCTGCTTCTCATTTTTCGTACACTACAACAACATCGCCTCCATTTCCTTGTGACTTAAAATTTCTGAGACTTTCTCCCGGAGGTGCAAGAATATCTGATTAAAAATTGCTGGTGTTCCCAGGTCCCAGCCCAAGCTGTAGCTTGCTCCCCCTGCTGGCAAAACTTTGGCCCATGAGGCTTGCACGGCAAGTAACTGAATTATTGAGCCTGATAATATTGCAGGATTTCTTTTACCACAATACCCGGGATTCGTTGTCTCGCCACTTTGAAGAATGAAGAGGTGGACACAAAATGAGCAGCAGGGCAAAAGTTTATTAGAATATAAGATTAGGAAAGAAGAATAGTAGGAACGCTTTCTTTCAGAGAGGGGACATTCAAAAGTGAATGCCGGAGGACTCTAGGCAAGGGTCCTTGTTTTATACGGTGCTGGTGAGCCCTCCCTCTTCTTGCCTTCCTCCCTGTTCCTTCTCAGGTTCTACCCTTATTGGCTGGATAGCTTGAGGGGCTGGGTTGTCCATTCCTGATTGGCTCGTTTCCAGTGTATGAGGGGTGGTCTATGGCCATTCTTAGGTCTTGTGTCAAATTCCAGAGGTGAAACCTGAGGGGGAGTAGGAGAGGTCTGTTACATTATTAAGAGGAACCTTATGCCTGAGAGGTCTTGCTGTGGTCAGACACTCCCAGCATTTTTCAAAAATAGGTGTTTTTCCCCACCTGGGGACCTCAGGCCCTAATCTTTCCCTTTCTGCCTACTGACTTCTGTATTGTCCTATCATAATAATTTTGGCTCAGGAGTTAGAGGGCAGGTGGGCTTAGCACAGACAATTGGTGGTCTGGGTTTCTGAAATGGTGATCACTGAAGAAGAAGCAGGTTTGGGCTGATGGGTGGAAATCAAATTTCTGATTTGGATATGTTAAGTTAGAAAATATCTATTAGATATCCTAGTGTCTGAATTTCATGGAAAACCTGAGCCTGGATTGGGGGTCATGAGTACAGAAACGTTACCAAATTCATGAGACTGGATGGGATGACCCAAAAAGTGAATGTTGATGGAGAGGAGACTTGAGGACTGAGCCTTGGGGTTCTCCAGTATTGAGAGGTTGGGAAGAGGACTAAGGTTCATTTATAACTTCTAACTCTTCCTCAGAAATAGATGTAGGGGCGCCTGGCTGACTCAGTTGGGAGAGCATGTGATTCTTGATCTTGGGGTTGTGAGCTTGAGTCCCAGATGGGGTGTAGAGATTACTTAAATAAAAAAAAAATTTAAAAAGGGGGCACCTGGGTGACTTAGTCAGTTAAATGTCTAAGCATCTGACTTTTGACTTGGGCTCAGCTCATGATCTCACAAGCCCCATATTGGGCTCCTCACTGGTAGCAGGGAGCCTGCTTGGGATTCTCTCTCTCTCCCTCTCTCTCTCTCTGCTCCTCCCCTGCTTGTGCGCAGGCATGTGCTACATTCTGTATCTCAAAATAAATTAAAAAACATTTTAAAAAGTACTTAAAAAAAAAAAAATACAGATGCAGAGAACAGATTGGTAGTTGTCAGAGATGGGAGGTAGGAGATTAAAAAAAAAGTACACACATCTGAATACAAGTGTTATTTTCAGTGACACAGAAAAGTGAATCTTTGTGATATATACACACACATAAGAAATACAGATACCTTAAGGAGAGATGGGTTTAGGGCCCTTGAATTTCATTTAAGGATATTCATTTTTGGCCAAGAAAAGGCAACTCAGGTAGAAACTAGAGAAGGTAGCAGAAAAGGATTTCCCAAACCTACTGATTATTCTTTCCTGTTCTTTCTCCTACTAAACTGCTTCCTTGACTTCAGCCTTCTGTTGTTGGATTCTGGTTTCCAGCCTTGGGGAATTTTTCTGCTTTTCTGATTGCAGTTCAGGTTATTATAAGGCTGCAAAATATTTTGGAACATTGCATAGTTTTCATTTAAAAAAAAATAGTGTTAACAGGATTTCAGGTCATCTTTGTAGTTGGGAGCTTGCTGCAGTGTGGAAAAGATTAACCACACATCCTTGATCTCACTGAAAATATAGTAGGATGTTTCCCTGTTCCTTTCCTGCTTAAATTATTAAATGGTCTTCCTTTTCCTTTTCAAATATGTGGGACCAGGCAGCTTTATTTGCATAACCTCAGGACACTTCCCTTTCTGTGGAAGGCTTGACTATACAGCTTATACCTTACTTTGCCTTAATTAATTGGCAAGTATGAAGCTTCTAAAGGAAATGTTTGTTTTCTTTTTCTCTTTGGAGTTCTAGAGAGTGAATTGAATTAATAAAGTCAAATTTCTTTTGCTAACTGCCTCAAAAGGATTTTTTGAATTATGCCCATGCAACTTACTGAGTCTGCTATATATTGCTATGCCTCCCTTACGGTATCTTACAAAAGATTTTATGTACTATAAATTTGTTAACAATAGGTGAAAGAATAATTAGCACATAGCATGCCAGGTAGGTGGACTATGTTGAATGAACAGTGCTCATACAGGTAGAGTTTAATTTCTCAAACATTTCATGAAACCAAGATTAACTTGGTGAAGGGATTCATGCGCTTTGCTTGGAGAAGAGTAAGTGTATCTTTCTAACTCGTGATTCTTTCCTAGGTCAGCATTTTGACGACATCAAGGGCTGTTGCCATTCCATTTAAATCTTTCTTGTACTCTGGGTCATCTGTTCAATTCTTTAAGCTCAAGCAAAGGATATTTGAAGAAAACTCAAGTGTCAGATAGTCTCTGTTAGATAGTCACTTAAACTTTCCGAGTTTTCATGAACAACTGTGGATCAAAGGACTGAAAAGAAAGCCCCTTCAAAGATGGTCTAGTTTATTACTTCTAACCAGAACAATCTTTAAATTGTGCTGGGAATGTGGGTGGGGATAAATTCCTTTATTTTAAAGGACACACTCCAGTAGCTTCCTTTGGCATTTAAAAGCCCTCTTTGCCTGAGGTGACTCCTTGATCTTTGTCCTCAATCCCATGGGTTACAATAGAAGATCCTTCCCTGTTTGTATTGTTTGTAGAGAGAGTGAAGCTAGGCCCACCTGCTACTGTGTTACTGTCAGCACTTGTGGAATCAAAATGTTTTGAGGGGATCTTAGAGCTTAGCTGATTCAAAGGTTCTCCTAATGCAAGATTCTCCTTTGCTCCAGTCCTTTGAATGATAAGATCTTCCATTGTTAGATACCTCTAAAGTAACAACTTAATGTACTTGGAATCAAAAAGCTGTTTGTTTTCTAGGCTCATGGTTACATCTCTCTGGACCTTTTCTCTTTTTCTCAACTTTTCTACATATCACTTTCATTGCACTCCTCCAGACCATCTCCTGGTGAGTGACAAGGATCTGTTTGATTTCTCTCAGTAGTGTGCCCCCCTCCTCACCACCCCCCTGGGTGTGAAGTGATAAGTGTGGTTCCCGAAAATCAAACTATAGAAATTGAACATAAGCAAAGAGAGCTTAGTTTGTGCCTTGGGAAAAGAGAGGTCAGTTCTGGAAATGAAAGTAATGTTTCTGGAAAATTATTGTTTTGCAGTAGCACTTTGTCGGTAAGTAGTACTTCATATTTTTTAAAAGCATGTTCATATTCATTAGCTCATTTAATCTGAACAACCAATTTATGCATTGAGTAGGGAATATGTTGTTAACCGAATCTGACAAAACTGAGCCTCAAAGAGTAATGGACTGACCCAAAGTCATAGGTCTAAATAGAAGCAGATGTCCCTTATCCCTGTAATCTGTTTGGGTGAGCTCTAACTCAGATAACACCTGAGGAATTAGGTGAGAAATTTCAGGGACAAGACTATAGATTCCAGTAGATTGTAGGAATTAATCATTTTCTCTACCTGATTCACTCCTAGGGCGTATTAGTTATATATTTTTGAGAGCCTGCTCAGTCTGCATTGTCTGTACCGGCTATCCTAGGGCACCAATGCATTGGCAGGTCTGCCTTAGACTAATAGTACCTAGTTCGTGCCTCAGCCTTCACACATCCTGCTCAACTATCATATGGTAATGTAGGTAATTGACTCTGATGCTAGGGAATATCACTGACTTATCAGCATTGACCTCCACTGTGTGCAGCTCAGTGTCACTACGATGAATGAAGATTAGATACATAATTTAATCTGGTGTTAAAAATTAGGTTGAAATATTCTTGTGCATTGTTACTGGAAATGTAAAATGGTGCAGCTACTATGGAGAACAGTATGGCAGTTCCTCAAAAAATTTAAAATAGAATTACCATAGGATCCAGCAATCCCACTTCTGGATATATAACCAAAAGAATTGAAAGTAGGGTCTCAAAGAGATACGTTTATACCCATGTTCATGGTAGCATTATTTATACTAGTGAAAAGGTGGAAGCAACCCAAGTGTCCATTGACAGATGAATAAATTAACAAAATGTGATATATATGTACAGCTGACCCTTGAACAACACGGGTTTGAACTGCACAGGTCTTCTTATATGTGGATTATTTTCAATAAATACACGGGGAATTTTTTTGGTGGTTTTTGACAATTTGAAAAAAATTTGCAGACAAACCTATAGCCTAGAAATACTGGAAAAAAATAAGAAAAGTTAGGTATTATTGTAAGAATACCTTATATGGTAGGTACAACATATAAAATATATGTTAACTAACTGTTTCTTATTGGTAAGGTTTCTGGTCAACAATTGGTTATTAGTAGTTAAGTTTTTGGGGAGTCAAAAGTTATACATGAATTTTGATTGCGTGGGAGGTTGGTGCCCCTAACTCCTGTGTTGTTCAAGGATCAACTGTACAATGGAATATTAGCCTTCAAAAGGAAGGAAATTCTGACATGTGCTGCAATATAGATGAAACTTGCAGGCATTATACTATATGAAAAAAGCCAGTCAGGAAAAAGAATCCATACTGTATGATTACACTTCTATGAAGTACCTAGAGTAGTGAAATCATAGTGATGGAAAGTAGAATGGCGATTGCCAGGGGCTGAAGGGAAGAGAGAATGGGGAGTTGTTTAATCAGTATAGAGTTTTAGTTTTGCAAGATGAAAAGGTTTCTGGAGGTGGATGGTGTTGATGGTTGCACCACAGTGTGAATGTACCTAAAACTGCTGAACTGTACACTAAAAAAGGTTAAGATGAAAAATTTCTTGTGTGGTGTGTTTTACCACAGTTAAAAAAGAAATTTAGTTTAGGGGCGCCTGGGTGGCTCAGTCAATTAAGCATCTGACTTTGGCTCGGTTCGAACCCCATGTCGGGCAATGTGCTGACAGCTCAGAGCCTAGAGCCTGCTTTGGATTCTGTGTCTCCCTGTCTCTCTCTCTGCCCCCTCTCCCCCTTATACTCTGTCTCCCTCTCTCTCAAAAATAAATAAACATTAAAAAAAAAGAAATTGAGTTTAAACAGCAACTGCAGGCAAAGAGGCAGAAGAATTACAATAAAAGTTAATGGAATAAGGACTTGAATGATAGGAACATCAGAGGAGATATACATTTAGCTTATTTTAAATAAAATTATCACGAAGTAGGAGAGACAAAAGGTAAATAAGAGGTAATCATAAGTAGCAAATGCTTGGAAAAGGACTTAACTGCTAATGGGAGGATATGTCCTTGTAGGCACAGTGTGGGCATGACTGTGGATCAAGTATCAGGTGGCAAGACATATTTCATATAAGTGAAGTGACACTTGGTAGCATTACTCTTAAAAAAAGAGAAACTGGGGCGCCTGGGTGGCGCAGTCGGTTAAGCGTCCGACTTCAGCCAGGTCACGATCTTGCGGTCCGTGAGTTCGAGCCCCGCGTCGGGCTCTGGGCTGATGGCTCAGAGCCTGGAGCCTGTTTCCGATTCTGTGTCTCCCTCTCTCTCTGCCCCTCCCCCGTTCATGCTCTGTCTCTCTCTGTCCCAAAAATAAATAAACGTTGGAAAAAAAAAAAAAAAAAGAGAAACTACTTAGAATGAAAATTCTTAGTTGAGGTTTTAAAGGCTACTGTATGATCATTTGCATATGAATTAAAACATATTAGAATAAGCAATATTGATCTAAAACAATGTAAACCTGATATTAATTTCAAAGATTGTATTCTTTCATGATTGATTGATGTTCTGTATCGAAAAACTTGAGAAGCTTTATTTAGCAAATAGCTATGTTGATGTTTTTCAGTGGGGGAGGGAAGAGATGCAGGTATAATAACATCAGAGAAGTAAACCCTTATAATCGTAAAATTGAATTGGAAATATCAGTTTGAACTCATAATGAATTTTTTCATTAAAAAAAAGTATTTCCTGGCTCCGTCCACTGAACAGGTCTAGAGACAACGACCAATCCAGTAGTAATGCCATATTATAGTTTCCTAAAGTCATTTCTTATGTAAACAAACTAATGGTAGGGTTTTTCAAGCAGATCCTGAGGAGGGGACATCCTTGTGAAAGTGATTTATTGAAGGACAGCTCTCGGGAGGAGAATAAAGGAAGCAGGACAGGCCAGAGAGCAAAAGCTAATAAGCAAGGACAAAAGCTTGGCGGGAAACTAGTTACAACCTGGTCCTGTATTAGAATTTGGTGCACAAATTGCACTCCAGAATTAGTCTCAACTGGAAGTGACCCTTTAGTCCCCCACTTTAGTTAGCCACTGGCCATTGGCCACCAAGGTGGAAGTGGGAGGAAGCTGAGTTTAGCCCAGGGGAGTTCTTTGAAGAAGGAGCAGCTGTGAGCCATTAGCAGTCAGGACCAGCTGCAGCTGGGAGTGTACTGGCTGGGTTGAGGGGATCCAGTTGGGGCATCCTCAGAGGCCTTGGAGAAATGGCTGATGCAGATTTGGAGCAAGAAATATAGAGTGAAAGTGGCACGTCCTGTCAAATCAGAAAGCAAGGAAGCATCCAAGATTACTGAGGTCTTGTCAGAAGGACCAGGAGTAAACTTGGAGAGGTTCCTACTGCCTGATCAATAAGAATAATGATCACAGTGGATTGACACACATCAGTATATTTAGAATCCATGAATTTATGATATAAAAAAAACCCCACCTGATTAATGACCTTTGGAGAATGCTAAATCAACCAAGTCATTTTTCTGAAAAATGGTAAAGGGAAAGGAATCAAGCATTATCTGGTCTTGGCTATAAGAATTATTCTATACAGTAAATCAGATAGTTGTTGAGGGAAGAAAGCATGATGAAATTCCAGTGTCACCATTTTGCAGACCCTAATGAAATAATGAACTGGAACATTGATCAGCAGTGACTGCTAACCCCAACAATACACATTAGGTGCCTTATATAACCCTTAAGATTAATATTCTTGTGAAAAACAATGAACCTACATCAGATCAAACTACTATTTCTAATTAAAGACTTACACAAAATAAAGAGGACAGAGGAATATGTTGAACAATTTGCTGAAGATACAGTTAGTAAAATCCAGATTGTGGGAAACCTTAGTTGATAAACACTCTGATTTCTTCAAGAAACAAATTGTAAGGAAAAAAAAAAGCAGGAGGGGTAATCTATAGATTAAAAGAGATTTTAGAGACCTATCAACTAAATGTAATGTATAGGCCTTGTTTGGTTAAACAAACCACAAGTAAAAGAAGAATTCTTGAGAAAATTGGGGACTAATGAGATATTTGATGGTATTAGGAAATTTTTATCAATGTTTGAGATTGGTAATGGTATTACAATTTTGTTAAAAGTAGTCCATATCTTTTAGAGAGATGTACTAAAATAGTAATGAAATATTAAGATCTCTGGGATTCACTGGGAATCCAATGGGGTGGAGGAGGAAAGGTATGTAGGAATATAATCCCAACAGCACTGACCAAAACTTGTATTGGTGATGGTGGACAATGTGTAAATGGTAGTACTTTATACTACCAAATTTAAGACATTAAAAAAAATGAAACACTTATTTGTGTGAAATTTATATCATCACCACTTGGCTTTATTATGTCTCTCCTGTGACTTTTGTTTTCCAGAGAGTGAGCCTAAAGTTTTGTTAATAACGTTTCCAAATTTTAGATAATTTACTATTAGAAGGTTTTTAGAAAGACAGAAGGGGGAAATATTCCTATGGCCATCTTTTGAGGCTTTTTATTTCTTTTTTCTTTTAACAAAGGACTATTGCTTATTTGTCAGCTTTTTTGCTCAGAAAATTTTATAATAGCATGTTGGTGAATGGTGTAAAAGTGTGCTATTATTTAAAACTTGAACAAATAATGTAAAACAGGTGAAGAATTATATAGGCATATTCTTTCATTTTAATATCGAAAAACTGATTTTGTCTGAGATTGCTGTTTTCATTCTTGGTAGATTTATTGATATGAAAATAGAATCATTATTAAAACAAAACTGACTCAAAAGGCAACACTGCTTGACTTTGTCTTGCTGAAACTTAAAGTGATACCTCATCTTAAAACTTTTTCTTGGTAAACAGAATTCTTCTTTTGCAGTATTACCTTCTTCCAGCAAATTATACTTCTATCTTCTTACAGAGCTCATGAAATTTTGATGATGGTGGAAATGCAAGCTATTGAACTGCCTAATCGATTTTAGTTAATCTTTAATATTGACATTGCATTCCATTATGTGACTTTCTGTTCAGGAGATGGTTTTCCTGAAGTAGATTCTTTACTTTCATTTGCTGCTCATACTTCTATTTTTCTGTTGTTTAAATCGAGAGGCAAGCTGATGATTTACACATTTCTAGTTCTGTTTAAAGCTTAAGAAAGCTTGAAACTATTTTAATTAGGATGCTTTAGAATTATCTGTGAATTTTACTTATATATTAGCCCTATTAGAAGTAGGCATGGATAATTGAGAAAAGATTATAATTTTTAGCTGCTGTGCTAAATGCAAAAAAATAATTACTCTGTTCAGTTTTGCAGAAACTGGACAGCTAGGCATGGATCTTTAAGAAGCAATGGGTCCTTGGGGCACCTGGGTGGCTCAGTCGGTTAAGTGTCTGACTTCGGCTTAGGTCATGATCTCACAGTTTGTGGGTTTGAGCCCCGCGTGGGGCTCTGTGCTGACAGCTTGGAGCCTGGAGCCTGCTTCGAATTCTGTGTCTCCCTCTCTCTCTGTTCCTCCCCTGCTCATGCTCTGTCTCTCTCTCTCCTTCAAAAATAAATAAAAACATTAAAAAAAATTAAAAAAAAAAAAGAAGCAGTGGGTCCTTATAGGGCATGTGCTTTCATGCTATGAATTTTTATCACTTGCAGAAAAATTATTTTTAAATACCCAGCATAAATGTTGAAAATGAGCTCCTTTTTCTTAGCTATCAGAGTAACCATGTCCCTTGGACTGTGATTATAATCAGTTGTGACATATCAGTTTCAGCCTTTCCTGCATTCCAAGAAGGTTAAACATTATTTAGTATGATTCTTTGTCCCAGGAGTTCAGAAGGGCAAAAGTCATACATTCAGCATTCAAGCTGACCATATACTTTAAAGTGGAGTGTCATGTGTTCATTCAGCTCTTTGGAGTTTAAAGAAGAGACGTTAAAGAGTCATTAGTCAAGATTCTTGGCACCATGTTCCATCCTTTTGCTTGGTCCTGTTTCGTTTCATTTCGTTTCATTTCGTTTCCTTTCCTTTCCTTTCCTTTCTTTTCCTTTCTTTTTTCCTTTCCTTTCCTTTCCTTTTTCTTTTCCTTTCCTTCTTTCTCTTTCTCTCTCTTTCTCTTTCTTTCTCTCTTTTTCTTTCTCTTTCTTTCTTTGTTTCTGTGAAACAGCATATTAATCTCCCATTTAATAAAGTGTGAACTATAGTCAGACTTGATTTCTTCCACTGATGACAAATTAGAGAAATTTGTGATTTTCACCAATAAAGAAAAACCACCTGGATTAAATATATCTGATTGGTGTTGTCCTTTTGAGTTGTGTTATTTTTAGGAGTCTATTTTTTAGGAGTGAAAGACAGTATGGTTGGAGAGTTTAGAATTCTGTGGCCCATGGCCTACTCCTAAAAACTTAGATGGTTCATTTTGTAATATATATATAAACTGGTGGTTTGAAGGTGGGAGCTGGGGTGGGAAGATGAGTAAATGGGATATCAGACATTGTCTGATTCTTTAAAAAAAAAATTTTTTTTTTAATGTGTATTTATTTTTGAGAGAGACAGAGCATGAGCAGGGGAGGGTCAGAGAGAGCGGGAGACACAGATCGTGAAGCAGGCTCCAGGCTCTGAGCTGTCAGCATAGAGCCCGATGTGGGGCTCGAACCCACAAGCCATGAGATCATGACCTGAGCTGAAGTTGGACACTTAACCGACTGAGCCACCCAGGCGCCCCAACATTGTCTGATTCTTTTGGCAGTTACTTAGTGTTTGCTTTATATTCTCAGTTATTTTTGCTGGTTCTTTTTATTTCCCTAGGTATATATAACTTTGAGTAAGAGGCGTTTTTATTACAAGGCATTGTAGAAGTATTTCATTAGTTGATGTTTTAAAATATCTCTAATGGAAGAGCCAGATAAGTCAAAAAATAGAATTGCACTGCTTTCTTAGAAGCGTACTAAAATTATTTTTCCAAAGTAATTTCTTTGTAGTAGCTCTGTCTCGTGTTTTGACTTTAATAATGAGAAGAATTATGTTCCCCGAGGAGAAAGAGACTGTGCTCTGTGTTCTAACCCTTAGCCCTAGGGCATTGTGGAATTTCAATAAATTTTTAATAATGAATCTCTGGTCTACTTTTTTTCCTGAATAGTTATGTTTAGCCATCATGGAATAGGAGAAAGTCGTACGGTGAGAAATCAGACTGAAGAGGAATAGAAGAAAGAGAAGGAATACCAAGTTGGATTGTATTTTATACATCCAAAACAACTGTTCTTGATACTCTTTTGAAAGTTATTTCTCATGGGAACAGAAATTAAAATCTTTTTATGTCACATGCTATTAAGAGCACCTGGTTTATTAATGGGTTGGGCCCAATTTATTTTGCTTGGGCTAAGACTTAACCTTTCTGCAAATATAAACATTATGATGGAGTGGCTAAGAGTGCATATTCTGGAACCACACAGCCTATGTGAGAGTAAATTCTGGCTTTAGCACATATTACCTCAGTGCCTTTGGGCACTGTGAGTTATTTAGCTTCACTGTGGCTCAGATTCGTCAACTATAGAATTGGGGTCATAACTTCATAATGTTATTGTGCTAATTCATCTTTTTAAGGTGCTCAAAACAGTACTTGGCAGATAATGGATGTTATATCTGTTTACTATTATTACTTACATAGAACCTAGGTATGGAATAAGGTTCTAGATGTGTTGGAGATATGGAGGTGAATAACATAAGGTCTCTGACTTTAAGGATATTATAGTCTTATGGAAGGGGACAAACAGATGGTTACCATGTAGTGTGATAGAAGGTGTTCTAAGAGAATATTAGAGAGTCACTTATTTCAAAATAGGAAGTTCAGAGAAGGCTTCCTGGAGGAAGTGTGGTACTGAGCTGAGTATTGAAGCACTGTTGAAGAAATAGGGGAAAGCCTTCCAAGCAGAGGGAGCAGCATGTCCTGAAGGAACAGTATGAGAGAGCTCTGCTCCTTTTGGGGAACTAGAAATAGTTCCTAACGAAGCAGGTAGAGAGTTCGAGGCTGGAAATGGGTAAGGTCACAAAGGGCTCTGTTTGCCCTGCTAAAAAATTTGAACCTTTATCTTTTGGCATTGAGGGCCCTAAGGACAGTGAGTAAGGGAGGGTTATGACGAGAATTCCTGTTTAGAAAGATTAGTGCCAGTGTACCAGTTGGATTGGAAGGCTACAGGGTTAGAGTCAGGAAGACTAATACTTTGGTCCAAGTAAGAAATGATTAGGGCTTGAATTGAGTAATAATGTAGGTGAAAAGAGGAATTAATTTGAGAGCCATAAAGCAATAGATTAAATATAACTTGGTAACAAATAATATGTGGGATGAGGAAAAAAGAAAAATCTTTTAGTTGGTGTCTAGCTTTAGCAAACGGGTAGATTCTGGAGTCTCACTAAAGTGGGAAGAAAGCAAGATGAGAGGAACAGGGTGTGGTATAGGGGAGGGGGAAGATATGTTGGATTCTGTATGTGTGGTATATGAGGGTTAACTGCTGGAAGAGGAATCCATCAGGATGAAACAAACAAGACACAACCAGAGAAGAAAACCAGAGGAGAATGGTGTCACAGAAGCCAAGAGAAGACTGAATTCCAAGAAAGGAGTGGTAATGATGTAATATATTGCCAAGGAATTAAGAAGGGTGAAGACTGAATTTGTGTTCTGAATTTTAAGCAGCAACAAAGAGGACTTAAGTGTTTTTGAGGCGAGAACATTTTAGATGTATAATGTTGGGCAGAAACTAGATTTCAGTGTATTTACAAGTACCTGGGACTTTTGATTTCAAGGTGGCAAGTAGATGGATTTCAATTCCTGATTCTTCTTGCAAGATTGCTCCAAAATAACAAGGGGAACAAGAAACTGAGAGACAAAGTCAATCTTTGAGGAAAGTGAGAGACATTTGTAACCTTGAACCACAGTACACGAAGATGAAAGCAAATGGAGAAATGTAAATGACTTAGCCAAGGTTAGGTACCTAACCTCTGTTAGGTACAGAGAATCTAACTATTGCCCCCTTCTGAGCACCCGAGACATGGTTAGGAATAGGAATCACCTTGTTTTGTTTCAGGTGGAAATGAGGTGAGGACCACAAATAGGAACTGTTTGAAAGTCTCCATAAGGAGCATTTTGACTAGGCACGTTTTTTATTCATTCAGACACCTTCTTCCTCACTCCTACAGGAGATGAAAAGTATAATTTCTGAAGAAATTGGGTCAGAGAGACTATGGATTTGGGAATAACAGGTATTGAAGAGGCAGGAGTGAGATGTGGGGTGTGTAAATGTGATAAGACTTCTACACCTCAGGAACTTCACTCCCCTCCAAAATGCCAGCATCCAGGCTCATAGTTCCTAGGCAGGAGACTGGAAGACCCTTCTCTGAAGAAATCAAACCACCCTGCGGAAGGCAGATTTTAGTGGGTATCCTATGAAAAAGTCAACTGCTACCTTATTGCTTGGTAATGAATCCTACCAGTTGACAGATTTCATCATATCATGCTTTGGCCAAGCCCACTAGTTGGACAAACCTAAATCATGTTTCCAGAGTTTTCAGTGAGTTTTTTAGTATCTCAGTCCTGAATGTGAATGGGTGGGTAATCATCACCAAATATTGAAGAAAGCCTCCAACATAAAGGAGAGAAAACAAAAACCCCAGACTAACTAATAAAAAGAGGAACTCAGAGGAGATAGTGATAATATAGAGAGATGAAGAAAATTCTTAACATTCTTGAAAGAGTAAGAGGTTATATCTATTTAAATATAATTAAAGAATTAAAAACATGACCCTCCATAAATATAAACTGAGCATGTATTAAAGATTTTATTCAACTTATTAATGAATTAATGCAGGAGCCTGTTAGATAATAAGGTAAATTCAGACGAGAGTCTAAAGGAGATATATAATTAGTCAAGACTGCAGAAGTAAATTTGCTAATAGATGCAAAACAGATTAATATTTTACTGGTGAATAATATGTAATATTGGGGTTGTCATTTTTGCTGGGTGGAAATTAAATCAATTGGATCATTGGACAAAATTCATTTGCATTGCTATGGACAAGAATCATTTGTTTAAGGGGCGCTTGGGTGACTCAGTCGGTTGAGCATCTGACTTCGGCTCAGGTTATGATCTCAGGGTTTGTGAGTTCCAGCCCTGTCTCAGACTCTGTGCTGACAGCTTAGAACCTGGAGCCTGCTTTGGACTCTATGTCTCCCTCTCTCTCTGCCCCTTTCCTGCTCACGCTCTGTCTCTGTCTCTCTCTCTCTTAAAACTAAATAAACATTAAAAAATTTAAAAAAATAATAATTTGTTTTATTACAAGTTACCTTTATTCTTACAGGGTTATAAATAGCTTGGTCTAGTAGTTCTCAAAGTAGTCCAGAAGCACAGAATCACCGGGGAGCTTGTTCTTTGTTCTGATCAACTGAATCAGAAATTCTGAGAGCAGAGTCTGGCAGACATTTTAGCAAGCCCTCCAAGTGCTACTGATTGATACATTAGTAAGTGGGACAACCACTGGTTTAGTCAATAGAAAGTCAATCAAAGGTGCCCACCCCTATAGAATTAGATCATTCCCTGAGGGTTTGCTAGGCAGCACTCAACGCTCCATTGGAAGAACACCTAATATTCTCTTTTGCCCATTTCCAAGTCTTGAGCAGTTTTTCATGAGACATGCATGAAATGAAAACAATATGTAATTAAAAAATAATAAGGAGCAAAGCATAGCAAAGAGTTCTTGGAAGTTAAAAATGAGGGGTGTCTGGGTGCTCAGTTGGTTGAGCATCCGACTCTTGATTTTGACTTGGTTCATGATCCCAGGGTCTTGGGATCAAGCTCCATGTCAGGTTCTGCAGAATGTGGAGCCTGTTTAAGATTCTCTCTCTCTCTCTCTCTCTCTCTCTCTCTCTCTCTTTCTCTCTCTCTCCCTCCCCCCTTCCCCCACCACTTGCATGCTCTCTCTCCCTAATATAAAAAAGGAAGAAACTAAAAATGATAGCACACCCACTCTCTTGAAGTTTATAGTTAATGAAATCTTTCAGAAAGTAGATAGACAATTGGAGAGAAAAGATAACTTTATCGAATGGTTCCAGATGGTCCCACATCTGAAAAAAGAAAGAAGAGGAAAATAGTGAGGAGAAAATTATCAAAGAAATAAAACAACAACAAAGGTCTCAGAACTGAAGGATGTGAGTCTTTAGATTAAAAAGACCTACAAATGGGAGTGCCTGGCTGACTTAGTTGAACATGTGACTCTTGATCTCAGAGTCATGAGTTTGAGCCCCACATTGGGTGTAAAGATTAATTAAATAAATAAATAAACTTAAAAAAAAGACCAACTGAGTACCTAACACAATGAATGAATAAAAGACATTATGCTAAGGCATTTCAGTGTATGATTGCAGGACACTAGGGATAATAAGATAATCCTATAGAAGCTGAGAGGAAGAGGGAGGGGAGAGGGAGGGGAGAGGGGAAGGAGAAGGGAAGGAAGGTAGAAGGGAAGAAGACCTCACACAGAATGACTTAAAATGGGTATATTTATTGTATATAAACTATTCCTCGGAGCTGACTTAAAAGAGAATGAGGAAACAGAGTGTTATTGGACTTTAGAAAAATATCAGGAGCTTTAAGACAGTGGAGAATTGCTCTTAAAATTCTGAGAGAAAATGACTTCCAATCCAGAAAGTTAAGCCCAAGCTGTCAATAAAATGTGAGGATCAAGACATTGTCACATTTGCAGGGATTTGCAAAATTTATATCAGGTGAATCTTTTCTTACTTGACTGGTAGAAGATCTGTTCTCTCAGATGACCTAATAAAACAAGAAAGAAAAAGATGTGGGATCTAAGAAACTGGGGATTAACACAGGAAGGAGGTGAAGAGAATCTGTAGGATGATATAGAAGATGGTCCCAAACTCCTATCTGTGCAGCAGAGGTAGGTAACAACTGGCTGAGATGAGAGGATGGGAAATCTCCTGAAGAGATTTCTACAGGAATAACAAAGGGTCAGATTTGGCCATATGGAAAATCTACACTGAGACGAGTTGTACACAGCTCTTGGTATGTGTCAGAAAGCATAGTCAGAGCGGCAGGCAAACAGCGTTTTTCTGGGATGGGTGTTGAGGATGGCAGTCCAGGGGGAGACCTGGCACATCTTTGAAGCCAGTGTGGCTGCAGGTGAAAAAGATGCCAAATTAGGGCATTGCCTGCTCTCCTACCTCAGCATGGCCACTGTCTTCCTGGATGGCAGAGGAATTGGGTTCATTGGGTCCAGGCGAGTCTCCTCTGGGCATCATCCTCCAGTGCTGATGGGGCAGTTCTGCTGTGATGCCCTCACCAGGTCCCCTGTAGTTTCCCTGAGCCTCTCTAGTGTCTGGTTGGGCCTGATCCTTCCCTTCCCCATCCTGCTTTGGTACGCCAGTGCCTGAGCTGGGTCCCTGGAGCAAATCTTAAAGACAAACTGGAAATCATAGAGATTAAAATAAAGAAAATAGAAATAAATGAGGCAATTATTAACTGTAAGAAAAATGGAAGTTTGAATAAGCAAGGAAATTTAATCATGATATGCACTTGATTAAATCGTGAATAATATCAACATGAAATCAATCATGAAATCACTGAATGTGGATTTAAGCAAAATGTAAGAAAGGTATAATTTGTCTACCATGGTGGGAACTCAGTAGATAATACCTAAAACTAATGAATCTAGGGGCGCCTGGGTGGCTCAGTTGGTTAAGTGTCCGACTCTTGATTTCGGCTCATGTCATGATCTCACAGTTCCTGAGATCAAGCCCTGAGTCAGGCTCTGCACTGTCAGCATGGAACCTGCTTGGGATTCTCTCTCTCTCCCTCTCTGCCTCTTCCCTGTTCTCTTTCTCAAAATAAATGAATAAAACTTAAAAAAAATAAAATTAATGAATCTAGAGATACCACTATGTGCATATTATTCTACAAACATGTAGAACTAAAAGATAAATGTGGTAAGAACCAAAGATTTGGAAGTGGTTACATCTAGGAAGAGAGGGAGGAGAGCCCAAGACCACCATTTTTGTGTATAACCTGTTTATTGATTAGAATAGAAAGAGAAGTCAAACTTATTCCTTCTTCCCAATATCCATTTAAATCACTATCTGCTTCTATGGAAAAATGTAAGACAGGTTTCACAACTTTTTTGCAAAAGTGGAAAACCCCTGGGTTTCTTTCAAACATTAAAGATTTTAGCACAGTCTAGTAACAGCATAACCCCAGTCTGGTCTTGTGCATGATCACAACTCCTATTTGAAGTTAATATTCCTCTTTTCCCTCAGCCTGAGCTAGAATTGGGAAATGGCAAAGGACATAGTTGGCTTCTCTTTTTCTTCTTCATTTTCTCCCGTACTGTCCAGTTGTCCTGACTGTTCTAGGATTGGCCCAAGGAGAAGAGGGGACAAGACTAGGTTTGCACAGCCTATGTAGTTAAGATCTGGCATCGATACACTCTGCCTGTGTTGCAGTTCCCTTCATTGTGGGAAATATCTTTACTTCGCTTGTGTATTCTCCCTTGGCCCCCTGAGCTTCTGATAATTCACCTCCTCTATTTGGTCCCTTCTTCCATCCACAAAGTCCTTTTGGATAGGATCCCCTTGAATAGGAATCTAAATTAGGTTCCTCTCCCTTGGGACCCATGTTACATCCCCAAAAAGCTTGTGCCTTTGTCTGTCAGGATGGGCAGCTCAATCCCGGGCAGCTTTTTCACTCCAGCCACAGTCTTCACCTTTAGACTCTCTTGGTGAGAGTTATATTGTAGTCTTATATTCTGTAACCCCAGGGAGACATGTTTAGTCCTTCAGGAGATCTCCTTGTACTCTTTCTTATTATAAGGTGTAGGGTAAGCACACCAACTCCTTTTCCAGGAGGCAATGCTCAAGGCATCACTAGCTTCCTCCAAGGCAATTTCTCTTGGTTTTTGGCTTTGTCTGCTCTCTTGGAGTGGATGATGGACTCTTGTTGCTCCGATTCATATTACAGTGACTTAACATGGCTTTCATAGATGCTCTAGCAAAATACTTTTCACACACTTGTGGGGAAGGATTTTTGTTTTTCAATTTTCAATACATTGAAGATCGACATATGGTCCTTTAATGCATGACTGATTGTCAGCTTATGTCACGGGTGACTTACCACATGAATTCAGCAGCGCCTGAAATGATCTGTTCAACAAGGCAAGTCTACTGACCATTTGTATTTGCCGAGCAATGTCAAATTATTGAAAAAGTTTGTAAATATTCTCAATTTCTGTATTTACCTTGTAGCAAACTAGTAAAATAGTTCTCAGACTGGCATCATCCCATGGGAATATTTTTAGTTGTGCTGTTCTAGCATTTTTCTTTAGGATCCTTTTAGGATTGTAGGATAGGGGTCCTTATGTATCATTGCTGGCCTTTGGGGCATTAGCTAACACAAAACAAAAAGTTCTAGTTTAATATCTTATTACAATTATAATGTATCTTCATTAATCCCACTAAATATATTTTACTACATGTCTGCTCTGTGACACAGATCTTATAAAAATAGAGTATGTATTCTAAAAAGGGGAGACAGATAATAAACAAATAGCTAAATATACACTATGTTAGGAAATGATAAATGGTATGAAAAAAAGTCTTGAGGTAAGTGGGGGGAAAGATGGGGGTAGAATGGTGGGCTGAAAAGTTTTATATTGCATGCTCAAGGAACATTTTTTGATAAAGTTACATTTCATCAGAGATTTGTATTAGTGACAGAAGCATATATCTGCATAAAAGGCTTTTAAGCCAAATACTTTTTAGTGTTATTTGCTTCCTAGATTATGGGCTTGTCTTACTTTGATAAAGATGAAAGTAAATTTAAAAATGAATGGGGAAAAATGAATGGGAGATGAGGACATGGAGAGAGCATTCGTAGATTACCTAAGGAGGGAATGAGGAATTTAGGCGGTAAGCTAGGGAGGATGTAGGATTCAGAAAGTTCTTTCTTAAGATGGGAGACATCTGAGATGTTTTGGTAAGAGGAAAGGGAGGCCTTCTTTGGGCCTACACAGAATGAAGGTGGAGGTAAGAGCAGAAATAGAGACATTTTGGGATTGATGGAGGTTGTTAAATAGGAACAGTGCTGACGGCCTAATTTGACATTAGAAATTTGTACACTTGTCAGGGGATCAAACTGACTGGTTGAATAATATTTTCAAAGTAGGTTTTTGCAATTTAGGATCAGGAGTTAAGGTGAACATTTTGGTTGATACAACATGGAGGATGGAATTGATAGCTCTAGAAAAGGTGGCTAGGATATTGATGTCAAGAGAATGCTCGAAATGATACACCAGGAGATGAGGAAGATGAAGAAGAACAGGAAATCATAAGGGCAGTAATGGATCTGATGATGAACAAAGAGGGTTGGAGGTCTGATTAACCTGAAAAGTGCTGAGAAAATTAGCCAGAAATTTGAGGTCATCTTGTTGGATTGGAATGAGAAGTTTCAGAGTTGGTTCAGTTCCAGTGATGTCATCCAGAATGGGGCCATGGGTCAGAAGAGGAGAGAAGGTGAAGATTATTTGAGTTCAGAAGGTTAGGAACTTTTATGATCGAGGTGTTAGATGGCTCATCCAAATGATGTGGAAATCTTCCTGGATGATGATGACACTCAATGTGGTGATGAAGCATTGAGTCAGATGCCAAAGTCCTTAGTGAATGAGGAGGTGTGGCCAAAGGTTGGACAATTCAGAAAGGAGAAGGGAGTGGCATTGGATGATACTGGGATGTAAGAGAGGGGCAGGCTTTTGATGGGATACACGGGAAAAGGAGCAGCCTCTGGTAGAGGAATGCAGGGATGCCGGGAGTGGGCGCTTAATAAGTGATTAAGGTAAGGCAAGCAGTGGAGTTGGTATTTTTCTGTGAGAAGGTGGAGTTTGTTGACTGTGAAATGGAGGTTCCAAAGGGCATCTAGAAAAGTTGACAGGGAGGGCAGTGGTGGAGGAGGTATAGATAGGAGGATGATAGTCTTTGAGAGGACAGTTGCCCATGGGGCTTGAATTTGAGGCAGTAGCCAACGATGGCAGAGGTGAGTGAGTCCACCTGTACAGAGATGTCAGCGGCTTGAGAAATGCACCTCAGTGAAGTCATCTACACCAAAGGTCTTCAGCCTTGGTGCAGACCAGAAGGCCAGGTGGTCTGTCCCTTAGATTCTAGTCTGTTCGTAGTCTGACAGACTTAAATACATTATTGGTTCTAAAAAGGTTTGGAGCTTGAACTTTAACAGTCTTAAATTAAGTGACTGCAAAATAAATCACTATTTCAACAGGCAGCTGTAATTCAACGTTTATATAATTGTACGTAAATGAAATTTAAAATCAATTCAAAAAGTTATTTTAGCAAAATTTATGGAAATAAAGCTCTTTCAAACATTTGATGAAAAAATATGTAAAATGTATCTAATTGTAAGTCTGATGTGATATGGGAAGAACTTCTAAAACAGTCATAGGCCTGTAAACATCTCAAAACATCTCTGGTTTGGGTTCTAAATATAAGCTCCGTGAGGAGTTGTTCAGAAGGTGTTAGTAAAGATAGGAAGGGGATCCACTAATCTGAGGAATTGTCTCTCTCAAACACGTTAATTTTGGTATCTGCCTTTGGTGATTTGGAGGCTTAATTTATTATTTCTTTGAGATCTTTTCAATGTCATGTGATTTGCAGTGGGGGTGGGTGGTGAGAAAGGTTAGAAAGGGCAGGTATTCTTCAGGCTCATGTAGGAAAGGATAAAGAACTAGGAGTTTTAAGACCTAGATTTAAGCTAGAACAATCACTTTATCTCTTTGAGCTGTAGTTTTCTTAGATGTAGAATGAGAACAACAGCAATATATATACCTCATACGATTGTTGCAGAGAGTCAGCAAGATAATATTTTGACAATATGAGCTATAAAATGCCTCACAAATGTAGTTATGATTGACAGGGTTTTGGGTGGCATGATGGTAATAAAGAGGGGTAAAGAAAAGTAAGATGACTAATACCTGACACCCTCTTATCACTGGCTGCATGCCTGGCCTGGTTTGCCTTTCTGTCTATCTATCTATCTATCTATCTATCTATCTATCTATCTAGTACCCACAACCCATTGTTCAAAACAAAAGCTAGGATCTTGGCCAGGATCTCATCTCTGTCTAACCATATGGTCTCTCCAGCCACCTGTCAGTACTCAAGGTAGCCATCATTCAGAAATATTTATATCATTCTCTTGTGTGCCTTTTCAGAGTTTATTGCCTCTCTACGTATTCTTAAATAATTCATATTTAAAATTTTTTTTTCAACGTTTATTTATTTTTTTTTGGGACAGAGAGAGACAGAGCATGAACAGGGGAGGGGCAGAGAGAGAGGGAGACACAGAATCGGAAACAGGCTCCAGGCTCTGAGCCATCAGCCCAGAGCCTGACGTGGGGCTCGAACTCACCGACCGCGAGATCGTGACCTGGCTGAAGTCGGACGCCCAACCGACTGCGCCACCCAGGCACCCCCATATTTAAAATTTTTAGGTGTTTTTAACTTAATAAGAAAGATGACCATACCTTATGTAATTATTTGGAATGCACTTTCACTTAATATTGCGTTGCCAGTGTTCAGCCGTGCTGCTGCATGCCATTGCAGTGTATTCATTTCGACTTTTGTGTGAATGTGCCAGTTTGTTCATTTACTCTTGTAGATGGGCATTTGTTCCCAGGCCTTTACTTATTTCAGTGCTACTCTGCGTTTTCTGGCATATGCCATTTACACTGCATATGTAGGTTTTTCTTGGATATATGCTTAGCAGAAGTGCTACATCATAGGGCATACATGAAAGTTAAACAGTGAAATGATGTCAGACTGGTTTTCAGAGTATTTGTACCACTTATACTTCCATCTACCATGGGTAAGTGAGCAGGAGTAGTCTTGATATTAGACTTGAAACATTTTTGCCAACTGAATTCATGTAATGTGTTATCTCACTGTCGGTTTGATTTGCTTTACTCTGATCAGTAATGATGCCAAATATCTTTTCATATGCTTAGTAGCCATATACGTTTCCTCTCCTGCAAAATGTCCATTTCATTTGCCCCTTTCCCATTTGGTTGCTAATGTTTCTCTTATCGATTTGCGGGAGTTCTTTATATATTTCTGTCCACTGGGTTTTAACTTAAATTATTATATTTTTCATTGCTTTGTTCTTTTTGGTAATTTCTTATACCTAACTCCTATTTTTAATGTCTTTTCTACTTTGTTTATGTGGATAAAATACACTTGTTTTATATTTAGTGTCTGATAATATACCTGAAGGTTTTGTCTATGGGTTTGTGTCTGTATGTTGTGCTTGTAGTCCCACCAGTGGGGCCTTGTCTCATTATGCTTTGCAGCTTTTATTTATTTATTTACATTTATTTATTTATTCATTTATTTATTTTAAAATATTTACTTTTGAGAGAGAAGAGAGAGAGAGAGAGAGAAAACACGTGCAAGCAAGGGAGGGGCAGAGAGAAAGGGAGACAGAGGATCCAAAGCAGGCTCTGTGCTCTCAGCAGGGCTCGAACTCATGAACCATGAGATCATGACCTGAGCTGAAGCTGGGCCCTCAACTGATTGAGCCACCCAGGAGCCCTGTTTTGCAACTTAAAAAAAAATTGAGGTACAATTGACATACAACATTATATTGGTTTCAGTTGTATAACGTAATGAGTCATTATTTGTGTATATTACAAAATGATCGCCACAGTAAGTCTAGTTTAAACCCCCCTCCCCTTTTTCCAGAGTGACATTTTTTGTGTGTGTGATTAAAGCTTTTAAGATTTTTTTCTTAGCAACTTTTTCAAAATATGCAATACTACATTAGTAACTATAGTTGCCACACTTTATATTACATCAACATGACTTACTTTATAACTGGAAGTTTGTACCTTTTGACTCCATTCACCCATTTCACTCATCCCACCTATCTCGGCTTTGCAACTTTTTATCATGAGCTTTCCTCTGCTGGAATTTTGTGGGGGTTTTAGAGTCCTGGATTGAAGGTACATTTCTCCAGAGAGGATCTTCTTTTATTTTTGCCAGGCTTTAGTAACTGTGGGAAATCTAAAAGTAAACTTTTAGTGTCAGAGTTTTTCATACTGGCTAGGTGCTGTAGTTGGCCACAAAACACACATGAGAACCAGCTTGCAGTTGTGAAAATGTTTTTCCTACTGTGTCCAGCCTCAGGCCTCAGACAGACAAGTGTCCTTGCTCTCTGAGGGTATTTTGTTTAGTATTTCTAATTCATACTTCCCCTGGCTTTATTTGTGAGTGTTCTGATTAGACTGCCTTTCTTCTTTGTCTTCTGTCCTTGCCCTTGGTCATCAAAGTGAACCTTTAGGTCTCCCAGATTAGTGTGTCATCTCTGTTTTTGTGTTTTTGCTTCTTCATCTCTCTGGCTTCTGAGGGTTTCCTTAACTTTCTTGCCACCTCACTGATGCATTAAGATATATATATTGTTATTTTATCCAGCATTTTAATGTATTGTATAGTAGGAAGGCATGTTAGGATGCCAAGTTTGCAATATGTCTGGGAAACCCTCGTCTTATTTTTCTGACTAAATGGGTTCCCCTAAATGGGTTCTCTTAGGTCAGAGCTGTGGGTACCCCAAAGTTCTAGCTTCTGCCCCTAGAGCCATCAAGAGTTAAAAAAGCTGATCATTACAGTTCATTCTCCCCCCATCTCTGGCCAGGGGGTCAAGACATGACTTTTAGCATTTCTAGTATAATTTCATTTCTACGGAGGGCTGTGCAGTACACTGAGCCAGCTGCTTCTCATCTCTTATCCTTCGAGCAGATGACACAGCACCTTCATTTCCTGCAGACAGTAGAATTCATGCTCATATAGGGTATTGAGAAATACTCTAGTGACTCACTGATTTTCAAGTGTCCAATTTCATATTGACAAATACATATTTGTCATTTCAGTTAAGCCAAATCAACTTTTTTTTTTTAATTTTTTTTCAACGTTTATTTATTTTTGGGACAGAGAGAGACAGAGCATGAACAGGGGAGGGGCAGAGAGAGAGGGAGACACAGAATCGGAAACAGGCTCCAGGCTCCGAGCCATCAGCCCAGAGCCTGACGCGGGGCTCGAACTCACGGACCGCGAGATCGTGACCTGGCTGAAGTCGGACGCTTAACCGACTGCGCCACCCAGGCGCCCCAAGCCAAATCAACTTTTTAACGGTATAATGTTTTGTTACAGTTGAACATAAAACGTCAAATAGAGAAAATATTTCTGACAAAAAAATCCAGATAAATGAGTGAAATAGCAATTATGGTCATCAATTTATTTTATTTCTTAATTTTATGTATTGTTTTTGGTAACTAACAACTTTAAAAAAAATGCTATAGTCCAAAATACACTTTTTTGAGGGACGGATGAGTTATGGGATTAGGAGAGGATATTTTTTGTTTTCTTTTTTCTTCTTTTTTTAATGTTTATTTATTATTTCGAAAGAGAGAGGGGAGAATATGAGGAGGGGAAGGGCAGAGAGAGAGGGAGAGGGAGAATCCCAAGCAGGCTCCCCACTGTTAGCGCAGAGCCCAACACAGGGCTCGATCTCATGAACCATGAGATCATGACCTGACCTGAAATCAAGAGTCAGATGCTTAACTGACTGAGCCACCCAGGCGCCCCTATTTTCTTTCTTATATGTGATACTCAGTATATGCTATCTCTAATCCACTAGATTTTAAACTTAGTTCAGGATAAATTTATTATGTAAACAGGCTGTGTATAACTTTGAAGGCAAAACTTTAGAGATATTGGAATTTGGGCATTAAAAAAAACTTTAGAGATGATGGATCCATGGACAATTTAGAAATCTCAAGTCATCCAGCCTGAGTTGTCACTTTAAGGAATCAAGGCTCAGAAAAATGACCCAAGATGCCACATATCATATGTCCTGAAACCTTCAGAGTCACAACTGGAAAGAGGACCTCTAGGTTGAATACTTTTATGCTGTATTATTTCCCTGTTTATATGCCATGGTGAGCTAAGCTTGTCAAGTTTTTTTATTTCTATAAATTAAAAACATGAATATTTACATGTTTTATAAAATGAACTGACTCCCTCCCCATGTTTACAATTAATTTAGAAAACCTAGACATTTCACGTTAAAAAAAAAAAAACAAACTAATAATCTTCAGAATTTATGGAAGTATTAAGCAGGCAACAGAGATTTCTTAAGTGTGTTTCTAGAATACATGTAATCTCCATGACTCCAGGCAAACTTGTCTGTTTATTAGAGAAAAGAATGAGGAAGTCTGAGATGTAGACATTTCAGGATACTAGGGAAGCGAAAGCTATACCTTCTTCTGAAACAAGAACACTGCTTTTTATAAACAAATGACTACCATTGTTTCCTGTTTTAAATTGTCTCCGGTTTGGAGACATTATCAGCTCTGTGGTTCCAGAGATAACCATAAATAAGTGAAACTGTGCAAGAAAAGAAGTTATAAAGACACAGACATTTTATGATGGCAGCATTTTTATTGTTGCTCGTTAAGGACAGTAACAGTGGCTGGCATTTCTTAAGCACTTCCTGTGAGCCAGGCACCGTGCTAGGCAATGGGCAGTAGCTCACTTAATCCTAACAGCAACTCTAGGAAGTAGATTTTCTTTATACATTAGAGAACCCAAACTTAAAAGGGTTAAGTCCAACAGTCACATAGCCAATCAGTGGTGAAGCTGGACAAGGAGACATTGTTCTGTCAGACTCAAGACCTCAGTTCTTTATTTTCCCTCCTATAAGTCTGTGTTTTTTACAAGCCTGTCACAAGGAGAGGAACACTGAAGAGTGAATCTCTAATGGGAGAATTTCAGACATTATGGCACCAGTTTTGATAGATCTTCTGACTTCATTGGATCACGTGAAAGATTATGTTCTCACTGGAGAATGAGGAAGGCAGGTGAGAAGATAAGGCCATCATCTGCTTCTATGACTCTGCAAAGAGGTGATGAGGAGGCTGTACTCTGAACTAGGGAAACAGAGGAGCGGATTGTTGCATTTAAATGAAAACATGTGCCCTACACAGTATTTCCCTTGAGTAGTATTCTGAATTAGGGCCAGACTGTATTTCTGCTAGTATAGAGACTTGTTTGGCTCACTGCATCTCTGTACTGTGATAGACTGGCTTTAGGAAAAATTATGAGGTAGGCAAAGCTTAACTTGCTTTACCTCTAAGAGTGCCAGTGTTCCCTCTTCCTCTTCCTCTTTGTTTGTTTGTTTGTTTCTTCCTTTTTCTTTTTTGAGAGAGAGAGAGAGAGCGAGCATGTGAGTGAGGGGCAGAGACAGAGAGAATCTCAGGAGGGGCAGAGGGAGGGAGAGAGGGAGAGAGAGAGAGAGAGAGAGAGAGACAGGAGAAGGATTTACCCAAAGTGGGGTTTGTGTTTACCTGGAGCAGGGCTTGTGTTCACCCAAAGTGGGGTTCGAACTCACCTGATGTGGGACTCGAACTCATGAACCATGAGATCATGACCTGAGTTGAAGTCAGATGCTTAACAATTGAGCCACCCATGCTCCCCCTCTTCCTTTTATCAGAATATTTCTTCAGGGGGTGCCTGGGTGCCTCAGGCAACTAAGCATCCGACTCTTGACTTTGTGTGCTCTCTTTCTCAAAATAAATAAACTTAAACAATTAAAAAACAATATTTCTTTAGGATGTAGTCCGATGACCTTATTCACACTAAAGTATAAATGACTGATACCACTTACTGTTTTCTATCTATGAGAAGTTTGATTAGAAATAAAAAGCTTTAAACCCAAAGGATGAATCATTATTACTGGAAATTTAGGCATCAGTGTGTAGGTGATATGAAAGGGGGTAAAGTTTTTTTCAGGGTGATAGCACCAAGATGATGGCATAGGTCATTCCTGACTTTGCTTCCCCTCACAAGAAGAACAACTAACATATAGTCTAGAACAAGACATCCCTGAGAGGATCCTAGAATACAGGGTTGAGGTTGAAGCCCCCCTACACCTCAGAGACCAAGACAGACACATTAGAAAAGTAAGAGAAGCGGCTACTCTGTGACTGCACTGCCCCTCTCCCATGTCAGTGCAGTACCATGTAGATTGGTCTGCCCTGAGCCTGTGGTCTCTCCAGGGGGAAAAGAGAACCCAGGGGGACAACTAGCCTCTCCCAGCATTGTGGGTCATTTTGTAGGAGTGCCTACTCTGATCTTGCACTGCAGAGACTGCAGGGGAATCTGCATCCACTAGGAATCTGACTGATGGAGAATGGGGAAGGGTTTGCTTCAATTAGCACACGAATCTTAGCAGACTGACCTTATAGTAGTGCCTGAGTAGTAATCCCAACCAGCAGTTTTGTTTTTTGTTTTTTGTTTTTTTTTTTTCAACATTTATTTATTTTTGGGACAGAGAGAGACAGAGCATGAACGGGGGAGGGGCAGAGAGAGAGGGAGACACAGAATCTGAAACAGGCTCCAGGCTCTGAGCAGTCAGCACAGAGCCCGACGCGGGGCTCGAACTCACGGACCGCGAGATCGTGACCTGGCTGAAGTCGGACGCCCAACCGACTGCGCCACCCAGGCGCCCCCCAACCAGCAGTTTTGTTAATCTGCAGAACCAAGTTGGACATGTACTCTGACCAGGGAACTTGGCGGAGTGCAGATCTGCCTGATTGAGTTCCTCACATGAGGCGTTTTTCCAGTCCTAGAGCTCAGTTGGCACATGTCCAGGCAAGGTGCTGAGCCACCCACCCACTGTGGAGAGTGCCTTCCAGCTCCATCTGACCGGAAGGGCTAGCAACAACTCCTGGAAGCTGGGTAGCCCAGTGGCACTCAAGCCAAGAAGTGGGCTAGCAGAGCAGATTGTCCTCAGAGCAAAGCCAGTACTGGTTATGGAGCGTTCTTGTGCTACTGCCCAGGTAGGGAGATTAATTCATAGCCAAGATTGAGGGTAGTTCTCAGCCCCTGCTACCTGGAGAGCTTATTTGGGAAATTGAGAGGAGCCCAGAGTGGCCCTGTCCCTTCCTGCCCAGGCAAGGGAGCTGAGACTGCCTGATTCAGATTCTCAAATGAAGTTTTGCTGGCTCTAGAGCCCAGTTTGCTCACACCCAGGCAAGGTGCTGAGTCACAGCTTCACTCACTTGGAGAGAGAATTTCTGTCTCATCGGATCAGAAGGGCTGGAGACAGCTCTTGGAAACTCTGTAGGCCAGTGGCACTTGAACTGAGAGAAAGGCACACAGAGCCAATGGTTTGCAGAGCAAAGCTAGTGGCCCTGTTCAGCTAGGGAACTTGGGGTGCAGGTCAGCTTGAGTTAAGATAACAAAGAGCTTTACTGATTTTCAAGTGGCTTCCCCTGCAGTGCCTGGGCAGGGAATTGAATTCATAGTCCCGTTCATGCCTGTCTGACCATGGAACCTAACCAGAACGTTTGGGAAGCTGTGAAGCCCATATAGCAGTCCCATATACACTGACACATGAACAGAGAGCACAGCCCATGGATTTCCTTGTCTACAGAGTGAAACCAGTGGCCTCACTTGACCATGGAATTCAGTGCCCACCCAGGCCTGATTTGGGCTCCCAATTAGTGGCACAGACCCTGGGTTCTGGCCTGCTACTCTGTAAGGGCAAAGAAGTCAATTCATAGCCTCATCCATTACTGAATACAGTCCCCAGTCCTGACCATCTAGCAAGCCTCACCAGAGAAGTCAGGCAACTGCGGAGCCCATCCTACAGCCTCACTTGGGGACGGAACCAAGCCAGCAGTCCTAGCTAACTGTTCGCAGCCAGTGGCACATTCTCCCATCCCCATCATCATAGCTTGAACAGTTGCCTTGCCCCAAAATAGACCATAATAGTAGGTCTCTTCTGTCCAAAGACATTACCAGCAGACACACCCAGAAACCCAAACTGAGCTGACTGGTGAAGAACTGTCTCTCCCAAAGCAAATCTACAAAGTCTGAAAGAAGAGCCTCATTATTCAAATATTCCAATGTAATGGATGAAGGATCATGAAAAATTAAGTAAATATGATACCACCAATGGAAACTAATAAAACTTTAATAACTGACCCTAAAGAAATGGAGATTTATGGGATGTCTGTTGGTACGGGGTATCTGGCTCAGAAGGTAGAGCATGTAACTCTTGATCTCAGGGTTGTGAGTTCAAGTCCTATGTTGGCATAGAGCTTACTTAAAAAGTAAATAAATAAAAATGTGAAAAAATGGAGATTTATGAACTGTCAGACAAAGAATTTAGAATAATCCTCTTAAGGAAGTTTAGTGAGCTACAAGAAAATACAGATAGATAACTACATGAAACAAGGAAAACTGCACAAGCAAAATAAGTTTGATGGAAATAGCAACCATCAAAATAAAAAAACAAAAACCAGAGAAATCTTAGAGTTGAAAAGTTAAAAAAAACTGAACAGAACAATTCAATAGAGAGTTTCAAAAGTAGATGCAGACTATGCAGAAAAAGAATTACCCAGTTAAAGGAGAAAAAGAAAAGAGTGAAGAAAGCTGACTGGAATTATAGGACACAGTGAAAATAAACAATATTTGCATTATGGGAATTCCAGAAGAGAAAGGGAAACGGGCAGAAAATATATTTAAAGCAACAATACCTGAAAACTTCTCAAATCTGGGGAGAGAAATGGACAAACAGATCTACAAGGCCCAAACAACTCAAATAGATTGAACCTGAATAGGGCTACACTGAGACACGTTATAATTAAATGGTCAAAAGTCAAAGAAAGAATTTTATGAGCAGCAAGAGAAAAGAGAGAAGTTACATGCAAAGGAACTCCCATAAGATAATTGGTGGATTTCTCAACAGAAACTTTTTAGGCCAGGAGAGAATAGGATCACATATGCAAAATATTGAAAGAAGATAACTATCAACCAAGAATTTTGTTCTGAAGGTGTCCTTCAGAAATGAGGAAGGATAAAGACTTTCCCAAACAAACAAAAGGTGAGGATGTTCATGGCTGCTAGAACTGCCTTACAAGAAATGGTAAAGGGAGCTCTTTGAAGGGAAGTAAAAGAATGCTAATTAACATAAAAACACAAAAAGGTTATATTAATCTCACTATAATGGTAAATATATAGTCATAGTTAGATTCTGCAACATGTTAGTGTAATGGTACGTAACTCACAATTTTAGCTTAAAAGGAAGAAAAATAAAAATAGCAAAAGTATCTATAAATACAATAATTTGTCATTTAGTTACATGATATAAAAAGCAGGTCAATTGTAAAGCAATAACTTAAAATGTGAGGGAGAGAAGGAGTAAAAGTGTTGAGTATATGAATTCTATTGTAAGTTGGTATCAGTTTAAAATAGCGTGTTACAAATTTAAGATGTTTTTATGTAAGCCTTAGGGTAACCGGGAGGGGAAATTTTATAATAATTAGACAAAAGAATACGGTAAAGAAATCAAAGTATACCAATACCAAAAGATATGATCACACATACAAAACGACAGCAGGATAAGAAACCAGGAACAATGGATCTATGAAATAAGACAACCAGAAAATAATTAACAAGAAGGCAATGGTAGTGGTATCTTGTATGACCTAAATGGCAGGAAATCTATATAGATTTCAATAACAGGAAGTCGGTAACAAGAGGAAAATTGGAAAGCTCACAAACACATGTTAAGCAACACTCTTCTGAACAATCAAGGGATCAAAGAAGAAATTAAAGGATAATTAAAAAGTTTCTTGAAGACTGAGCCCATGTGCTCACCACTCAGTCTTTCCATCCGGGAACACCCATGACTGTGACCACGTGTTCAGTGATAAGGGAAATGGCCGCCAATGTCACAGAATCGGTGTGGTACAGCCCTTATTCTCTGAACACAGGGCAAGTGCACTAGAAATCAGCACTTAAAAGACAGCTGAATGCCCCCTAGATGATGGAGACTGGAGAATGCACCCTTAATGACTCATGCGTGAGAAAATCCAATGCAGGTTGTGAAATATTTAGACCTGAACAGCCCAGTGCCCACCTGTGGGAGGCAGCCAGAGCACCTCCGGGAGGACAAGAGGAAAGACAAGCTGGAGAGATGTCAGACACACAGGGGCAATGCAGCCGCAGCGAGACTGATGCGTTTCAAACCAGCGGGTAAACATAGAACCCCCTCTCTCTGATCCATTCTGGCTGGTATTCCCCTTGCACCAGTTAAATCTTTGAAATATCCCCCTGACTAGAGGAAACTTCCTTTCCCCAAACGTATTTAAAAACAAAAGGGATGTAAAATAAAATGACTTCAGTACTCAGCCCTAGGAGGGAAAAAAGGCAAATCTGAAGGAAGCAGAAGGAAGGAAATAACAAAGAGCAGAAATGGGGAAACAGAATCCTATGGATCAATAGGGAGGATCAGTGAGACAAAACTGGGCAAAATGGGCACACCACTGAGGACGACAGGCAACCCCGCTTTCCTTTTCGTAGCAAACTCCCTGCTGAGAGGCGTGTCTCACCATCCTGAGCCTGCATCCCGCACTGTGCTGCAAGGTCACTAAGTTTGAGCCAATGAGATGAGACTAAGACTGTGAGCTCCGCCCCAAGGGCAGAGTCACAGGGACTCAGTCACGTGCTAGGGGATGGGCAGCAGGACCCAGTGATCCAGGGGAGAGGTGGATGCCTGGCTTATTGAAGCCCCTGCATTTCTGTCACAGCAGCTTAGCATCTTCTCTAAAAAAATAGCAAAGCTGTGGAAGGCATAAGTAACAGCAAACAGCAATCCCAGGGCATTAAAAAACACCAGGGATACAGTGTGGTTTATGATCAGAATACCTCATCATGTGTCTGGATGTGTTAAGAGAAAAGGGAGGAGGAAAAACTCCTGTGATCTTTTTAATGAAAAGCAGAAAAAAACATTCTAAAAAAAAAAATCAGTATTTGTTCATGATTAAGAACCCCCCCGCCCCAAACTCTCAATAAATTAGGAAGAGGAAAACTTCTTAACCTGATGTGGCTCATCTGGCTTTTGTTCTAGTGTCTGTAGTGCTTTCCTGAAGCTGAAAGCCTTTTCCAGACTTCCCTGCGACCTGGGTTACAGCCCAGCAGTGCGCAGGTAGAACTTCCAGGTGGCAATGCCTGGAGGAAGTGGGGCAGGCAGGGGGAGCAGATTTTGGGGAGAGTACCATGGCTAGTACCCTGGTTCTTCAGGGGCAGCTGTACCACATTTGTACCCAGTTTTGTGTCTTCACCTAAACATTGTTAATAAACTTCTGTTTACCAAAAAAAAAAAAAAAAAAAAAGTTTCTTGAGACCAACAGAAATGAAAACACAACACACCAAACCTTAGAGGATGCAGCAAAAGCAGTTCTAAGGGGGAAGTCCATAGCAATAAAAGCCTGCATTAAGAAGCAAGAAAGCTCCTAAATAAACAATCTAACTTGATGCCTTAGGGAGCTTGAAGAAGAAAAAAATGATCCCAAAGTTAGCAGAAGAAAAAAAAATAATAAAGAGTGGAGCAAAAATAAATGAAATATGGGAGAGAAAAACAATAGAAAAAATTAACCAAACTCAGGGTTGGTCCTTTGAAAAGGTAAACAAAACTGACAAACCTTTAGCTAGACTTACCAAGGAAAAGAGGGAAGGCCTAAATCAACAAAATTATATATTAAAAAGTACACATTACAACTACACCTCAGAAATCCAAAGGATCATAAGATGCTAGTATGAACAACTATATGCAAGGAACTGGACAACATATAAGAAGTGGAAAAATGCTTAGAAACATACACCTTACCAAGACTGAATCAGGAAGAAAGAGAAGTATCAGTAGACCAAATACTAGTTAGGAGATTAAATCAGTAATAAAAAATCTCCCAATGAAGAAAAGCTCAGTACCGGATGCCTTCACTGCTAAATTTCAGCAGATATTTATTTTTTATTTTTAAAAAAGTTTTTAATGTTTATTTGTTTTTGAGAGAAAGAGACAGAGTGTGAGTGGGGGAGGGGCAGAGAGAGAGAGAGGGAGACACAGAATCAGAAGCAGGCTCCAGGCTCAGAGCTGTCAGCACAGAGCCCCACATTGGACTGGAACCCACTAACTGTAGATCATGACCTGAGCCGAAGTTGGACACTCAACTGACTGAGCCACCCAGGGGCCCATAAGCAGACATTTCAAGGAGGATTAACACAAATCTATCTTAAACTCTTCCAAAAAATGGAAGGGGGGGGGGTTGAAAACAATCCCAAACTCATGTTTCAAGGCCAGAATAATCCTGATATCAATACCAGAAAAATACACTACTAGAAAGGAGATCTACGAGCCAGTATTCCTGGTGAATCTAGATGCAAACATTCTTAATAAAATAATAGCAAACTGAATATAGCACATTAAAAGGATCATTCACTATGAACAAGTGGGACTTATCCCTGGGATGCAAGGATGCTTCAACATACACAAATTAATTATTGTGATAAATCACAGTAATAGGATGAAAGAAAAGAATTATATGATCATCTCAATGGATACAGAAAAAGCATTTGACAAAATTCAGTATCTGTTCATGATAAAAAGGTCTTAACAAATTAGGCATAGAAAGAACATATCTCAACATAATAAAGGCCATATATGTAACATACTCAGTAGTAAAAGGATGAAAACTCTTCCTCTAAGGTCAGGAATAATACAGGGTGACTACTCTCACCACTTGCATTCAACATAGTACTGGAAGTCTTTGCTAGAGCAGTTACTCAAGGAAAAAAAAAAGGTATCAGAATCAGAAAGGAAGAATTAAATTGTCTTTATTTGCAGACAACGTAATTTTATGTATAGAAAATCCTAAAGACTCAACCAAAAAATGGTTAAATCTAATCAATGATTTCAGTAAAATTTCAGGGTACAAAATTAACATACATAAATAAGTAGCATTTCTATATATTAACAACAAAATTTCTGAAAAAGAAATTGATCCCATTTACAATAGCATCAAACATAATAAAACAGGAATAAATTTAAGGAGGTGAAAGATCTCTACATTGAAAATCGTAAGACATTGAGGAAAGAAATCAGAGTAGACAAATAAATGGAAAGGTATCCTGTGTTCATGGATTTGAAGAATTAATATTGTTAAAACATCAATACTGTTTTTATAGAAGTAGAAAAAACACTTCTAAAATTTATATGGAGCCACAAAAGACCCTAAATATCTAAAGAAAACCTGGGAAAGAAAAGCAAAGCAGTATGTATCACACCTCCTGATTTCAAGCTATAGTATAAAGCTATAGTAATCAAAACAGTATGGTAGTGGCCTAAAACAGACAATTAGACAAGTGGAACAGAATAGAGAGCTTATAAATAAACCTAAGCATATACAGTCAACTAATATTTTACAAGGGAGCCAAGAATACTAAGTGAAGATGGGGCACCTGGGTGTCTTACTTAGGTAGTTAAGTGTCTGACTCTTGATCTCAGCTCAGGTCTTGATCTCAGAGTTGTGAGTTCGAGCCCGAACTGCATTGGACTCCATGCTGGGTGTGGAGCCTACTTAAAATACAGCAGCAACAACAACAACAACAACAGCAACAACAACAAAAACAAACTCAGTGGAGAAAGGATAGTCTCTTTAATAAGTTGTGCTGGATATTTATATGTAAATTGGATATTTACATTTAAAGAATGAAACTGGACCCATATCTTACACCATTCACAAAAATTAACTCAAAATGGATTAAAGATTTAAATGTAAGATGTGAAACAATGAAACTCCTGGAAGTAAACACAGGAAAAAAAACTCCTTGACATGGGTCTTGGTAATGATTTTTTGGATATGACACCTAAAGCACAAACAACAAAATAAAAATAATCAAGTGGGACTACATCAAACTAGTAAGCTTCTGCACAGCAAAATAAGCCATCAACAAAGTAAAAACAACTTATGGACTGGGAAAAACTATTTGCAGACCATATATCTCATAAGGAGTAAATATCCAAAACATGTAAATACTACAACTTAATTGCAAAATGAAACAACCTCCAATAACAAAAACCTCCCCTAAAACTTGCCCCTCCAAAAAAAAACCCTAACAACACAAAAATTAAAACCAAACCCCTCCCCCATATAGCCCAATTAAGAAACAGGCAAAGGATCTGAATTGACATTTCTCCAAAAAAGATATACAGAAAGCTAACAGGTATATGAAAAGATGCTCAACATCACTAGTCAGCAGAGAAATGCTAATTAAAACCACAATGAGATGTCACCTCAGGCCTGTTAGAATGGCCATCATCAAAAAGATAAGAGATGATAAATGCTGGTATGGATGTGGAGGAAGGGAACACTTGGGTACTGTTAGTGGGATTGTAAATTGGTACAGCTGCTATGGAAAACAGTATGGGGGATCCTCAAAAAATTAAAAATACAACTACCATATGATCCAACAATTCTACTTCTGGGAATATATCCAAAAGTAATGAAAATACTAACTCAAAAAAAAAAAAAAGGTATCTGCACCTCTGTGTTCCTAGCAGTGCTATTTATAATAGCTAAGGCATCAAAATGAACTAAATGTCCACTGATGGATGAATGGATAAAGAAATTATGGTATGAATATAAAATGGAATATTATTCATCCATAAAAATGAGGAAATCCTACCATTTGTGACAACATGGATGGGCCTTGAAGGCATTATGCTAAGTGAAATAAGTCAGAGAAAAACAAATACTGTATGATCTCAGTTATATGTGGAATCTAAACACACACATAAACACCGCAAAAAAACTCTAACTCAGGGGCGCCTGGGTGGCTTAGTTGGTTAAGCGTCTGAATTGGCTCAGGTCATGATCTCACGGTTCGTGGGTTTGAGCCTCACATCAGGCTCACTAATGTCAGCCTGTCAGCACAGAGCCTAGAGCCTGCTTCAGATTCTGTATCTCCCTCTCTTTCTGCCCCTCCCCTGCTCATGCTCTGTCTCCCTATGTCTCTCAAAAATGAAAAAAAAAAGTTAAAAAACAAAATATAAGGGGCGCCTGGGTGGCTTGGTCGGTTGGGCGGCCCACTTCGGCTCAGATCATGATCTCGTGGTCCGTGAGTTCGAGCCCCAAGTCGGGCTCTGGGCTGACAGCTCAGAGCCTGGAGCCTGTTTCGGATTCTGTGTCTCCCTCTCCCTCTGCCCCTCCCCTGTTCATGCTCTGTCTCTCTCTGTCTCAAAGATAAATAAACGTTAAAAAAAAAAATTTAAAAAAAATTAAAAAGAAAACAAAAAACCCAAACTCAGAAAAATACATCAGGCTTATGGCTACCAGAGGTGGTAGGTGGAGGGAGGGGAAATTGGAGGAAGATGGTCAAAAGTTGCAAATTTCAATTATAAGATAAATAAATACTAGGGATATAATATACAACATGATGACTATAGCTAACACTGCCGTATGATATATAGAAAAGTTTAAGAAAGTAAATTCTATGAGTTCTTATCAGAAGGAGACAATTTCCTCCCCTTTATTCTTTTTATTGTATCTGTTTGAGTTTTTTTTTTTTAATTTTTTTTCAACGTTTATTTATTTTTGGGACAGAGAGAGACAGAGCAGGAACGGGGGAGGGGCAGAGAGAGAGGGAGACACAGAATCGGAAACAGGCTCCAGGCTCTGAGCCATCAGCCCAGAGCCTGACGCGGGGCTCGAACTCACGGACCGCGAGATCGTGACCTGGCTGAAGTCAGACGCTTAACCGACTGCGCCACCCAGGCGCCCCTGTTTGAGTTTTTAAAAAATGTTTATTTATTTTTGAGAGAGAGAAATACACAGTGCAAGTGTGGGAGGGGCAGAGAGAGAGGGAGACACAGAATCTGAAGCAGGCTCCAGGCTCTGAGTTGTAAGCACAAAGCTGGACACGGGGCTCGAACTGCTGAAGTCCTAAGTTGGATGCTTAACTGACTGAGCCACCTAGATGGTCCTATTATATCTGTATGAGAAGATGGATGTTGAATCTATTGTGGTAGTCATTTCACACTATCTGATAATCAAAGTATCATGCTGTATGCCTTAAACATATACAGTGATGAATGTAAATTATTTCTCAATAATGCTGGAAATTTTTTTCAAGTCCTCAAAATGGTATACTTTTTGGAAATATAACTATAATCATTGCTATTCTAAGTACTCTTTACTTTGTTTTCATTTTATCTTTTCCTCTTAGAGTGAAATGCTGTAAAATATATTGAGTGTTATGTGCTAGGCAGGCATCATATTAGATGCTTTACATACATTATCTCATTTTTTAGGAAATGTTTATTTATTTTTGAGAGAGAGCTAGAAAGCACATGTGTCAGTGCATGGGTGAGGGGCAGAAAGAGAGGGACAGAGAGAATCCCAAGCTGGCTCTGTCCTGTCAAATGAGGAGCCTGATAATGGGGCTAGAACTCAGGAACCATGAGATCATGACCTGAGCTGAAACCAAGAGTTGGATACTTAACCAAGTGAGCCATCCAGACTCCCCCATTATCTCATTTTATACTGCCTAACATTAGTGAGGAAGATATGATTATCCACATTAAGAATCTGGGAAAGTTGGAGAAGTTAAATAACTTTCTAATGGTAGTATGGGTGGTGAATAGTAGAGTTGGAAGAACAATTGTAGCCTTCTGACCTGGCCTGATAAAAGTTCTGTATTGTTTTTCTTTCCATTAAAGTGTAAAATGTGTTTCTAGTTCCCCGAAATGCAGGAAAGGTGATTTATAAAACTCTGAGAAAGTAATATTGAAGCCAGTTGTATTACTTAGGGTTCTCCAGAGAAATGGAGCCAATAGGACAGATATACATACAGATTTATTCTAAGGAATTGGCTCATGTGTTTGTGGGGCTGGCAAATCCAAAATCTTAGGAGAATTTGACAAGATAGAAATTCAGATAAGAGTTGATGTTACAGGCTGGAAACTCAGGCAAGTTTCCTGTGTTGTAGTCTTGAGGAAAATTCCTTCATTTACAGGAAACCTTAGTCTTTGCTCTTAGGGCCTACAACTGCATTGCTGAGGCTGACCCACACCCATGATCTGGCCAAGTTGATATATAAAATTAACCATCACGCCAATAAACAATGATTTTCGCTGAACAGACTTTTGAAGATACCTGGATTCTTCACTGCCAACTTTCCAGCTGGTTCCTGTGCTGTGGATACATACACAGGACCAGTGCAGGAGGAAATGAAGTAGGGCACAAGGGAACAGCTCTCTGTTTATTCCATAGTGTGCATGTGTTTCTGCTAGAATTCATCATAGTGTTTTCTGGATGTGGAGCAAGCAAGTGTATTCCCTTCTACTATGGTTCTAGAGTACTTCAAGGTAGCCTTAAAAAGAAAAATGATGCTGGAGGAAGAAGAAGGAGGAGGAGGCAGCTGCTGTGGTGATTTTGTTGGTGGGCTGTGTGTGTGTGTGTGTGTGTGTGTGTGTGTGCGCATGCGTGAGGGGGGGGGTAGAGAGAGGCAGACAGATAGATACTCAGGACATTTGTAGCCCTAGTTGACAGAGCTTCCTCTTTGATTCTGTGCTTACATGAGAACCAGCTACTGAAGCTGAGCTACAAGCCAGTGGATCCATTCAACAGATAGTCATGAGGGGCCCACTCCCAAGAACTGGAATTCTAAAGTAAATATGAAACAGTCATGCTCATGCAGGGAGTGTGAATCTGTAAACTCTGGTGTAAGATATATCACTTTCTCTCTCTCTCTCTCTTTTTTTCATCTCAACTTAGGTTTTGACTCCCATTCTTCCATTATGCTGGGTTGGATGGTCCTTGCTTCATCCATCTTGGAGTTGTGTTAATGTTCTGGGTTCTTAGAAGATGCCAAAGTGTCAATGAATAGGAAAGAATATTTGTGACTCTAGGTTATGCTGACATACCCCCTGTGATGTGGCTGCCCCTTTGGGCCCTTTAGGCTGTTTCTGGGTTACTCTCTGGACACAGGGATCTTTTGAAAGGTGCACCATAGAGTTGGTACCCCTAGACATACCAGGCAGCCATGTCTGTATGGTTTATTTTCTCAGATTCAAGAAGTCCCCTGCTCCAGGATCCACAGATGTTCCTTGTAGCCCAAGTGGGCCTCTTTTTTAGGCTGGGGCAAGTCCTTTTCTCCAGAACTTTCTACCCTTTTCTATGCCCTAGTCTCAACGGCCAAGTGTTCTTGCAGGCTGTTTCTGCTGCCTGCCCTGACACATAGCTTCCCCTAGAGATAAAGCAAAGAAGGGACAGGCCCAGATTACCTTCTGAAAGAGACATCTGTTACAAAAAGAAGATGAAGTCTGAGGTAGCCCTTAGTGCAGATGTAGGGGCTTTGAACCACACAATTGTTCCAGATGGATCTCAAGTGTTCTCAGAGTGGGATGTACAGTGCATCTTTGGGAAAGCCCAAATACTACTTAAGGGCAAATGGAATGTACTTGGCATTTATTCCCCAGAGGAGAGGCTGCCGTTGGACTGGACTGCCGTCATCCACCGTGAAACATCCCAGCTGGGCAGAGTTTTCCACCAAGTCAGCTCAGAGGCATTGGGCCTCCTATGTTCAGTCAGTGATCCATGGTTCCAATCAGATGTGGCTCATGGTAGCAGGATCATCTTCACTTAACACACTGGGATCAAGCCCTGTTTTTCTCAGAAAGGGACAGTGGAAGTGCCAAGCACTTAAAATGTCATGTACTTGGTTTCAGTGCAATAGTAAGGCTCCTTTTTTAAATTAAAAAGTAATTTTTCCACTTCATTTAAGCAGTGACTATTTGAAGTGAGAGAATAACTCTGTAAAAGCTATTATCAAAAGCAATTTTCTGAAGTCTCATTAATGAAGACAGGTAATGAAAATGAAGGTATAAAGACAACCCTGCTTATGTTTCTACAGGGAAGAATTGAATACCTATAATTGCTTTTTCTTTTAATACTAATGTGTTTGTCTAAGTTTTTGTTGTTGTTTCCAACAATGGGGACAATGAATTTAAAAGAAAAAAAGAGGAATGGAAAGATACAAGGACATCTCAAAGAACTGAAGGTTCAACAACCAAGCTTGGGATGGATAGGAAGGATAGATACGGGAACTACATGGACCTTGTGTGCTGAGAGCTGTTACTTACGTGACCTAATTCCAATAACTTCCAGTCTCTGTCTCTGTTTGTTGCTTCAAATTCCCTGAAATGACAAATCATGTTGGCTTAACTGGAGTTAGTCATATACCTCTGGATCATGCCAATGTGATTAGCTAACATCACTTAATGCTAAAATTTACTTAATGCTTTCTGCATGTTGGGCATTGCTATAAGCACTTTTCATGTATTATTTATTCTGCTCCAACAACCTTATGTCTTATGCACTGTTACATTTCCCATTTCTCAGATGAGAGAACCAAAGCCCAAAGAGGCCAAACAGTTTTCCCAAGGTCATATAGCTTTTACCCAGCATTCAGTCTTTGGTGTGATATGCATATACCTTGAACTTTATGACTAGTCAGCATAGATAGTAGTTGGGGTTTGGTCTTTGCAAATGTCCTGTGCTTATATCTTAGGGCCCCACATGTGTGATCATAGCCCACATCTTCTTTTTAACAGAAGCCAGAGTTCTGTACTGGCTATTGAGAGTATTTGGAATCAAAACCTCTTCCATGACCTAGACAAAGGTAGGAGAAACATTTGGTAGCAGATTTGACCATGGGGAGGGGCAGGAGCGAACAATAGTGGGAGTCAGCAGCAGTAGCAATGGGTGGGTGGTCCTGCCAAGTTCATGGAGATCATGAGTCAGCATTTACCAAGGCATACGGTTCACTTCCATTTCCTGGGCATTTGAAATGTTAACCAGAGTTTTTGGGAATGGAGCAGAATGAGATCAGCACTTGGATGTCAGCAGGAACATAGAGTCCTCTGTTTCTGTTTGACACTAATTTAACTGAGATATTTTGATAACCCTTTCCTTTGTTTTGTCCCCTCTTTTCTGGTTTTCTTCTTATTGTTTTTTAAACTGCCATCCCCTTTCTAAAAAATTTTAAATGTTTATTTATTTTGAGAGAGTGAAAGAGTGTGCACTAGCAGGGGAGGAGAGAGAGAGAGAGAGAGAGAGAGAGAGAGAGAGAGAGAGAGAAAGAGAATCCCAAGAATCCCAATCCCAATCCCAAGAGAATCTGTGCTGATAGTGCAGAACCCAGTGTGGGGCTCAATCTCACAAACCATGAGAACATGGCCTGAGCCGAAATCAGGAGTTGGAGGCTTAAGCAACAGAGCCATCCAGGCGCCCCTAAATGGTCATCCTCTTTTTATTGATTACCATTATTATCCCCTACTTTCCTCACCTCTGTGGTTTACTTTCTGAATGCAACAGTATCACCCATACTTTCATTTATGCCTTAATTTATGCTGGATCCTATGCCAGGCATCATAAGTAAATGAAGTGGGCCAGGTACGGACTGTGTCAGACTAGAAAGCACATGTCCTTTCTGAAAAGGGGAAATACTATTAGGCTCAAAGCTCCATATCTTAATTTTCTTGTAAAACTCCCAGTTTTTAAATGTCTGTCATTAGTTTTAAAAAATGAGTAGGCCAGTCACAATGCATCTGTAGGATGGCTGTATCAGCAGTTGACAGTTTTGGATATGATACTGTTGGACGAACGAGGCAGGTACAAAATGCTTGCATCTCCATCGTGGCTTCTAAAGAGACTATAGATGCAGTAAACTGTTTCCTGACTCAGCATCTCTCTCCCAATTGACTTTATATTATTAATCATATCTTTATGTACACATTTACATTATCTTATGGAAGAGATATTTTTCAGCCTAACACATTAAGATGATAATATTTAGGGGCGCCTGGGTGGCGCAGTCGTTTGGGCGTCCGACTTCAGCCAGGTCACGATCTCGCGGTCCGGGAGTTCGAGCCCCGCGTCGGGCTCTGGGCTGATGGCTCAGAGCCTGGAGCCTGTTTCCCTCTGTGTCTCCCTCTCTCTCTCTGCCCCTCCCCCGTTCATGCTCTGTCTCTCTCTGTCCCAAAAAAATAAATAAACGTTGAAAAAAAAAATTTAAAAAAAAAAGATGATAATATTTAAATATAAGTTGGCTATTTTATCACCTCTGCTCTGCCAATTAGATTTTAAGCTCCTCCAAGGCAGGAGCCAATGTGTACTTCAGACATATTTATTTTTAAGATTTTTATTTTTAAGTAATCTTTACACCCAACGTGGGGCTCAAACTCACAACCCTGAGATCAAGAGTTGAATGCTCCACTGACCAAGCCAGCCACGTGCCCCTACTTAAGACATATTTTTAATTGATTGATATAAATAAGTAGCCATTTAAAATATAAGATTATGTATTCTCTGGTTAAAGAGATGTTTTTGGCATTTGAGTTTGTCTTCCTAATGTGTTTCTGTTATGTGGGGCTATTTTCAGCGTTGCATTTGCTTTTTCTTTAGGCAAATTATTGGAAATGTTCTTTGTCAGTTTGGAAAGACTACTTACAGGTCCTCAAATGCAGACTGTTTTTGATGTCTCTATTTCTATAATTTTAATATGACCAAATTAAGCAGGACTTGCAAAAAAGTCTGTGCTATTTTTAAAAGATTTTTATAATTTTAGAAAATTTTCATATTTTGATACCTAATATAATTTTTCTTTTATTTGTAATCCTTTTGGGGGGATGATTGGGGCAGTGTCAGAACACCTAGGACCAAAGAATCTTAGAGTTGGGAGAGACCAGAGTAAACTCAGTGTTCCCCTCAGCACAGACCTGGTCCCTTGCAGTAGGAAGGTGCTCAGTATCATACAAAGCAGTCTTTCCCAATTTTTTTTTCGAATTTTTAAAAAAAATTTATTTATTTATTTTTGAGAGAGAGAACGGGAAAACACAAACAGGCGAGGGTCAGAGAGAGAGGGAGACAGAATCTGAAGCAGGCCTCAGGCTCTGAGCTGTCAGTGCAGAGCCTGATGTGGGGCTTGAACCCATGAACTGTGAGATTATGACCTGAGTCAAAGTCGGATACTTAACCGACTGAGCCACCCAGGTGCTCCAAGTCCTTTCCACTTTTAAGGGTTGTTTATTTTTGTATGGTTTTTCTTTGTGAACTGACAACTGTCTCTGATCATTTCTGTCCTTTGGGCTTAGTACTGAGCACAGAACAAGTCTACTTATTTTGAGCTCCCCAAATAAATGGTAAGACCTCTGAGGGCTGTATGTTAAGATGTTCCTCCCAGTGCCTAAGACACATTTTAGGGCATTTAACAACACATGGTTGAGAGCACAGGCTTTGGGGTCAAAGGACCCAGATGGAAATCCTGGCTCTAATTTGTACTGATGGAATGACTGTGGACAAGTTACTTAGCGTCTCCAAACATCTGTTTCTTTCTTGGGTTGCAGTGAGTATTAAATAAGATATGAAAGAAAATGCTTAGTATTTTTCCTGACTATGGCCATTCAATAAATGATGTGTGTAGTTAGAACATGATGGTTATACTGAAAGGAAGGAAGTCTTGGAGAATGTTTTAGTACGAAGCCAAGACTGCCTAGAATCTCAGCCATACTCCTCCCAGAAATGAGTCTTTGATGCTTATCTTGTAGAGCTTCCTACACAGCTAGAGGAAAATGATGTGTGAGCTCAGTTTCCCCAGAAACATAATATCAAGGAACACTCTTTTTTTGTTTTTATTTTTTTTTAACATTTATTCATTTTTTTTTTTTAAATTTTTTTTTCAACGTTTATTTATTTTTGGGACAGAGAGAGACAGAGCATGAACGGGGGAGGGGCAGAGAGAGAGGGAGACACAGAATCGGAAACAGGCTCCAGGCTCTGAGCCATCCGCCCAGAGCCCGACGCGGGGCTCGAACTCCCGGACCGCGAGATCGTGACCTGGCTGAAGCCGGACGCTCAACCGACTGCGCCACCCAGGCGCCCCCATTTATTCATTTTTTTGAGAGACAGAGCATGAGTTGGGGAGGGGCATAGAGAGAGGGAGACACAGAATCCCGAGCAGTCTCCAGGCTCTGAACTACAGCACAGAGCCCAATGTGGGGCTCGAACTCACGGACCATGAAATCATGACCTGAGCTGAAGTCAGACGCTCAACCGAGCCACCCAGGTGCCCCCCATGGAACACTTTTAATGCACAATCTTTCTAGGAAGAATTTGTGTCCTGAATTCCAGTGTTCTTCTTTCAGAGACTGATGAACTCGCCCTGTCCACCTAAAAGAAACCTTTGACTTCCTTAACTCTTTGCCCAAAGCCTCCTCCATGGAGTGAGATCCAAGAGCCTTCTAGCTTCCCTTCCTTCTGACCTCTCTTTCCCCCTAACTCCACCTAGGCTCTTCTTCCCCTTTCAGTTAAGGGCTCCTGCAAATGTCCCCTAAAAGGAGAGAGTGGGAGATAGCTGATGTCTCATCAAAGCAGAAGCTCCCTCCCTCTTACTGTTTAAAAGTGGTTTCCAGTTGGGAGGCTAATTAAAAACTATTTATTTAATGAGATACACTGAATTGTTCAAATAGGTTTTAAAAAAATTTAAAACAAGCACATAGTCTCCACAGTTTATCATAATTCATTTGGTTTTCAAGGGTTTAAATACACTCTTACATTTTCCTTAACTGTTTTCATCAACATCTGTTTATTTGTGGTAGAGATTGTTTTCTCTAGGATCTGTAATATCAGATAATGGGCCCTTGCTTTTTTGACTTGTTTCCCAATAAAAAACTAGCATACAAGTTGTTTTGGGTCTTACTATATATTTACCTAATCAATGGGATTTTAAACAAAATTAGATCTTCATGGTTTTAATTTAATTTAATTAATTTAATTTAATTTTATCATTATTATTTTTAATATGGGGCTTGAACTCATGATCCTGAGATCAAGACCTGAGCTGATATCACGAGTTGGACGCTTAACCAACTGAGCCACCCAGGTACCCCAGATCTTCACGTTTTTCAAGTTTTGATGTCTTTTATTTTGTTTATATAAAATTTTTTTAAAAATGTGATTTTGAACCAACTTTGTGTTCACTGGATTGTATATTAAACGAATACTGGTGAAGTCTCTTTTATATCCTTTCATCTAAAACTATACTTAGGACTAAGGCAAGCACATCACCTTTCTCTGGTGTCTTGTTGATTTAGGCTACTGCTTTGGTGCTTCTCAAAGTGTATATCAAGAAATACTATGAAAAATTACTGAGATGGACACTATCACTGTATATTTGCAGTCCAGGGATCTCGATGTTGTGAGAACAGGCCTAGATTAAGCAACACTCAGAGAAACCGAGAAAGGTCTTACTTGTGTGTCCACCCCTGTCCCCCACCCAACTCTTCATTTTGAAAATATTCAAATGTGTAGAAAAGTTGAAAGAGTAGTATTGTGAATACTTATTATTTTTTATGTTCATTATTTTAGTGTATTTATTTTGAGAGAGAGAGAGAGAGAGAGAGAGAGAGGGAGAGAGAGAATGCCTGTGCATGAGCAGGGGAGGGACAGATAACCTGTTGGGCCATAACCTATTGCTATATTTACCAGTTCTCTCGTTTTTTTTTTTTTTTTTTTTTTTTTTTTTAACAATTGAAAATAAGCGCAGACATCAAGAGTTTCTTCACCCTGGAAGATAAGGATAAAGTGTCCCAGGATAAGGCACTTTCCTATACAATCACAATATCATTATCACATCTTAGAAAATAAACAATAATATCCCAATATTATCTAATAAACAATCCATAATCCATGTTCAAATGTTCCCAGTTGTCCCTAACATATTCTTTTTAGCTTAAAACAAAAGTATAGAATCTCATCAAGGTTCACAAATTTGTTAGTATGCTTCATTTATTTTAATTTTAATTTTATTTTTAAAAATTTTAATGTTTATTTTTATTTTTGAGAGAAAGAGAGACATAGCATGAGCAGGGGAGGGGCAGAGAGAGGAGACACAGAATCCGAAGCAGGCTCCAGGCTCTGAGCTGTCAGCACAGAGCCCAACACGGGGCTCAAACCCATGAACCGTGAGATCATGACCTGAGCCGAAGTCAGACACTTAGCTCACTGAGCCACCCAGGCGCCCCTGCTGTATTTATTTTTAAATTTATAACATGCTCTGTTTGTTTGGTGTGTATATTTCTCAACATTGACCATTATGAAGAGTACAGAAGAGTTATTTTATAGAATGCCCCACAATCTAATTGTTTATGTGTTTTAGTTTTTAACCTTTTGGTAAACTTTTGGAAATATATTTGCAGAAGTGTGCATAAAATATAGGTATGCAGGTTTGTGGAAGTCACCTGTCCAGTCTCTGGGATCCTAAAAGTCTGGCTCTTTTACAAACCCTTATCTCTGCACTTGTTTCTCCATTGCATTTAGAGAATGCCTAGTGCAGAGACAACTTCCTGGCATTTTCCTGCGGATCAGGGTGCTAAGACTGGGCGGCTTCCAATTTAGGCAGTTCCATTGTACTTATCTCAGATCCCCCACCGGGGTTTCAATTAGAGAAGTTATTGTTTAGATCCCCTTCTAAAAATGTTGCATTCTCTAATTATCTTGGCTTTAAGACATTTGGGTTGTTTTTATACCATGTGAATGCACTGGCTGTTAGGAAAGTCATTTTAGAGTTTTGGTGATCTAATTCAATTGTTAAGACTGCCTTAATAACTAGGTTGTAATAAGACATAATACAGGGTGTTTAGATTTCTCACAACCTGGTGTTTTTGGTTAGAGACCCAACATCAGTCCTGAAGTGGTTCACAGTCCTTTATTAAAAAAAAAAAAAGGCCAAATGTTAAAAATATTATGACCCAGGCCAACTTTGTCTTTACCCTCCTAATTACCCTTTCTTCTTCTTCTGCACAGTCCACAGTGCTTTCCTATTTCTTTTGTACTCAACATGAATGCCAAATGGTGATGACAGATGATGGTGTAAATTGGGGTCCTTAACCTGGAGTCAGTGTGTCAGTGAACTCCATAAAATCATGTGCAAAGTTTGTGTATATTTGTCCATGTGTTCTGTTCTAGAGAGATGTTCCCATAGATTTCTTCAGCTTTTCAGGGGTGCCTGTGAGCCCCAAATGGTTAAAAACACTGGCTAACTAGTTACTTCTTCTCAGGGCCTTTGCTATTTTCTCTGACTCTTGGCATAGTAGCTTTCTTTTTAGTAATATTTTTGTGTACTTGTTTTGAATTTAAAAATTATAAGGAATAAAATTAAGTCCATTTATTTATAATATTAGTCAACATTCTGAGAAACCATTGTTTATACACTGGTAAATAGTTATCTATCTACCTATCTTCTGTTTACCAATTTATCAATCACCTATCTATTTATCTATCCATCTACACACACACATACACACACAGACACACACACACACACAGACACACACACTTTTTAAAAGGAATCCTAGTGTAGATGGGTAACATTTTTGTTTAATTGCTGCAGTGTAGTTCATTAGTTCATTGTATGGATATACTGTAATTATCAAATCTCTTATTCATGGACATAGATGTTTATATTTTAATAGGAATCAAACCTTAGGCAATAAGAGATAAGATCTTGGGGCTTTTGCTGGTCACAAGAGCCCTCTTCCTTTGTCTAATCCCTGCAAACTCCACATCAAACGTGAGGCTATGGATTTGGGGCCAGAAAACAGGTTAGCTTTTTCGAAAAGAAAACTGTATTCTTTTTTTTTTTTAGTTTAATCATTTTATTTTGAGAGAGACAGAGAGAGAGAGTGTGTGCGCATGAGTTGGGGAGGGGCAGAGGAAGAGGGAGAAAGAGAATCCCAAGCAGGGTCCATGCTATCAGTGCAGAGCCCAATGCGGGGCTCAATCTCATGAACTGTGAGATCATGACCACAGCCAAAATCAAGAGCTGAACGCTTAACTGACAGAGCCATCCAGGCACCCCAGGAACTATATTCTTACACTCTTCCCTCCAGTCTCCAAGATACTGACATGAATCAAATCATTTCAAATCAATAAAAAATATAACAGTTTTATAGGATTGATTACCTTCAAAGCAGCTTCATTTAAATCCATTCTCAATTTTCAAGGTTCAAATGGGCCTAATTTTGTATAGTTTACTTACATTTTTAAAAGTGTTTATGGAAATTATTGTGTAAAAAACCCTAATACGTTCTTAAAATGCTTTTGTTATGTAGTTTGGGAGACTTGACCAAAGAGAAATATGCATGATTTCCCTTGGTCTGTGTATCTGTGTCTATATTTTCATATGATATATTGCTGAAAGAAGTGTTGCTGATGGTCTTTTCTTCCTTTTCTCTCTTATCTGTTTACCAGTGACACTACCAGATTAGAAGCTGCCCCAGTCAACACCCTTGGGTCCAGGGGTAGTAACTGTTCCCATCTGGCTATGTGTGATTAATGGTGTTTATGTCATGGCATAAATCACATTTTGCTGTTCAATCAGCTGAGACTCTGGCCATTAAAAAAAATTACTCTATCTACAAAAATCAATAACCAGTGGTTTTTGGAAAGGAGCAGTTCTTTAACAGTTACTCCCTAAGTCTGTCTGTAAAGATAAACAATCAAATTACTATAGTCAGTGAAATTGTGCGGGCAACAGCAAGAAATATAATCTCGCAGATAAGGGATGACCTTAAGTAAGGACAGGTAGGAAGCCATTTTAAGGAAGACAAGGCAACCAAAGAAACCCAATACCCTTTTGAAAGTCTTTAAGAATGTCACCCTTTTCCACAGATGTAGCCAATAACACGACATCAGAGAGTGCAAGATGAATTTTCAGAAAAGCATGGAAAATAAATTAGGTTGATAATGGCATTCTGTGACTGACTTAATACCCACTCACAACTCTCTGTGGACTCTAGCAACAATTTAGAAAATCAATTTTATTTATTTACCTCATGTTTGCCTCATACATTATTGCCATGAGGAAAACACACAAAAATCTAAATAAATAAATTAGCCAAGGCGATGACATTTCAGGTAAAATAAAATGGAGACCATTTCTTTGGGAAAGAATAGGGCGCAAGATAAATCTTAGACACTTTACTTGCTGGGAAATATTATGTGTACTTTTAAAATGGTGGTGTTGACCATGTGTAGCAACAAGCCTGAATAGACGGAGGCAAGATTAATAGTCCTGATTCACTTATAGTTTGCTTCACAGGCCGTGAGTGAGTGCTTTGGGATGTTGCTCACACAGCCTGTTTTGCTGCAGTCGCCACTGCTTTTGTGAGCAGCTCAGTGTTTTTGCTCAAATTGGAGTATGCCTCACTGATTCCGGTCTGCAACTTGCTTCTTAGGAGTCTGTGACTGCAAGATCCATTTCGGGAATTTGAGTTGCACCAGTTTGCCATCTTTACAACGAGCCTTACTTTTTTAGCAAGTGGAATTCTAAATGGGAAAGTACAGATTCCCCCTCGGTACTTTATTTATATCACTGTTCGCAGCACAGATAACATCCTTATTTCCACAGCAAGCCAGCAGCTCTCTAAATAATCACAAACCTACCTCAGTAAAGAAGGCAGGAATAATATCTCGTGCCTTTTCCCTGTGTGGAAGGTAGAACCTTTTGATGCAAGATATGATCCTGCAGATTTGTTCCTGCTGGACGAAGGGAGGACTAACCTTCAGGCAAAGTGCTTTGGTAGAAGCATCCTGTTTCTCATTTCACTGTGTAATGACCAGGAGCTGAGAAGAGCTGTTTCCTGTCACTGAGCTGCATCATCCTCATTTACATTATTGGCAGCTGTTACTTTGCTAGAAGTTTAAATTATCTGAAGAACTCTCAACTGAGTTCAGATGTTTGTTTATTGGATCTGTCTTGGGCTTCTGAAAACAGTCTTTTGTGTTCTCCCCAGTCTTAAGAAAAGCTCTTCTCAGAATCTGTCCTTCCTCCCTCCTTGCTCCTTTCCGGGAACCTGCTTCAATCTCATGAAGAAAATTAAGTAAAGAGGACAAGGGGCTTACAACTCATCAGAAAGGAGACTCCAGTTGTGAGGCGACTTGAAACGGAAAGGAATTGGGACTCAACATCCTGCATTTGTGCTTTGTTTTTGAAACTTTGAGTTAGTTGCATTAATGAATTCACCAGCAGTCTAGTAATGGAAAATGTTTCTCCTGTCCTGCTGGGGGAGCCAGATACTATAGATTTGTAACAGGAAGGCTGTTGATTCTGGCTTCATTGTTGGGCCAGTCATTTGTGAGCCGGTGGCCGGACCGCAGGCCACACACTTCTGTGCAAATCTCCTATGTATTGGGACCGCCTGGGTTTTGTTTCTGCCGTCCGAGACACGGCCAAGAAAAGATGGTGAGCCCTGGGTTTCATTTCTTGTTTGTGTTTCCCCTCAGCATTGAGGATGGTGCAGAATGCCAGACTCAGTTTGGGGGCAGGGAGGGGACTGTTGAAAGCGATGAGCATATGTGAGTGTTTTGCTATTAATGCTTTTTTCTGTGTCATCCTCTGTAGAGTTCCGGGAACGCGTCCTATCGCTGCTCTATGTCTTCCTCTGCGGATTTTTCTGATGAAGATGATTTCAGCCAGAAATCTGGCTCGGCATCTCCAGCGCCGGGAGACACCTTACCCTGGAATTTGCCTAAACATGAGAGATCAAAAAGAAAGATTCACGGGGGCTCGGTGCTGGACCCCGCTGAGAGGGCAGTGCTTAGGATAGCAGGTAAGCGCATCCGGGGAGAGGATGGAGCCTAGAGAGAGTTGCGAAATTCACCCTCTACCCCCTGGGGCCGGGGCTGTAGCTGGGAGCTGCTGATGCACCGGGCGGGCGTAGATTGGTGCTCTAGGTGGGGGAGGAGGATGACCATGTTTACTTTATGCCCGATTTATATCGAGAAAGCAGTTTGCCCAGCCTGCTGGTGACTAAGCTATTTGGCCTTGTCTTCGGGTTGGATGAATTGATACCTTTGAAATGCAAGGGGATATTTACAGACATCTGCATTAAACTTTCCTATTTACACGCTGTAGCTACTGTGACATTCTGAAAGTATTAACTTGTGTGATTCCTAGTGCATTTGCTAGAAGCTGTGAGAAAGCTGCCTTCTTTTCCATTTTTGCCCAGGGACACTGAGCTACGCAGATTTAACTGGGGTAGATTCCTGGCTTTTGGTACCCAGGATTGTAGAGGGTACTTCAGCAACTTGGATGCCATTTTTTTTTTTTTTAAATGTAGCATCTCTGTCAGCATCATGTGTCCGTAGCAGCTTTCTGTCCCTGGTGCTTTTCAGGGCTTAGCCATCATGCATTCCTGATTAATTAATTTATGGGAGGTGCCAACATTTCTGTTCTGTTACCGGTGTTCCCTTGCATTGGCTGTAAAAGTCGAACCAGAAGGGATGGCTTGTTTTACCCAGCTGAAAGCTGAGAACACTGAGGAAACCAGTCCTCCAACCTTGCAGTGCTAGTGTGGTTCTCTCTTCTGTGTTCTGTGCATGAGACTTGCTTCCTGGGGTGATTGTTCCTCAATTCCCTAATTCCCTCTCTCTCTCTCTCAGAAATGGTATAAGTCTTTTGGGGCTCTTGCAAAGGCCAAAGGTCAGGCTTTTTCCAGAGCTAGTTTCTGCAGTCAGTGGATCTGGCCTTCTTTCCTCTCCACTCCTGGGGTGGGGGTGCCCACCCAGTTTCTTTTGCCTCCCACTATAATGCAAAGTTGGTACTCTATCTTCCTCTGAGGGGGCTGGTGGGGAATAGTCCAGATCCCAGCCACCACAGCAGCTGAGACTCCCCCTATGGTCCCCCCAGTGGGATTTTCTGATTACGGGAAAAACAAACAGCGCCCAGCCAGCCATTCTGTAGTCTGGGTTTCTGGGGCAACAGCCTTGAGCTTCTTCTGTCTGTTGTGAGATGCTGGCTGGTCTCTTCCAGGCCTTTGAGAGGAGGGGTGGAGCCGGGAAAGGGTAGGAGGAGGGAGGATCTAGGAGGGAGACTGTTCTGGAGCCAAGTGAGAGTGAACAGGGGTGGCTTGGGGGAGCTGGGACAGACCTAGCTCTCACCGCCTTCCTCAAATACTAAAAAATGTTTAGTCACTGAGGCCTGACTCCTTGTACCTCCCCTCTTTTCCCCCAACTACATGCAGGTCCGGGGCATGGAGAGGAGGAGACGGTGACTCCACCCTATCTTTGGCTGTGCAGAAAGGGAAGATAGGTGAAAAGAGGGTACTGAGAGAAGTTGTTGGGTCTTTGTGGAAAGCCTGGCCCATCAGAACAGGATACCTGTGTTCTGTGCATTTTTGTGGAAGGAAGAGGTGCTTTTGGCTCGAGGGTTTTGATAGTGGTGGCAGAAATGGATATTTTGCTTTCATTAGTGCAGGAAGGGGTTATGGGAGCAGGACGGATCAGGTGTTTGTCATGGGGAATGACATTATATAAGCTGAGGAAGACAACTAGGCAGGAAGTCAGGAGAAGTTGGGGAGACTGTCATTGTACCCTGCAGATGGGGAAGAAATGGAAGAATTGGCAGTTCTGGTGGGATGCAGTGGGCAAGTAGCTGCTGATGTTGGTAGACTGGAGACTCTTTGAGGGCAGGAGCCATGTCTTACTCGTAAAATGTTTGTCGAGTTATTTGTGGGGATCGCTGTGAAGTTAGTGGTTATTAATGCACTTGAGACTTCCAAGTTACATACTTATAAAAATTTCTTTTAATGTTTATTTATTTTTGAGAGAGAGAGACAGAGTGTGAGCAGGGGAGGGGCAGAGAGAGGAGATAGAATCTGAAGCAGGCTCCAGGCTCTGAGCTGTTAGCACAGAGCCTGATGCAGGGCTCGAACCCATAGACCATGAGATCATGACCTGAGCTGAAGTCAGACACTCAACAGACTGAGCTACCCCAGGTACCCCTCAAGTTACATACTTTTAAGATATTAATCAAAAAGAAAACAAAATTATGAATAGAATAAGCAGCCCTACTATGGAAATGTGCTACTGTATTTAAAATAAATATTGGTAAGTTGCTGTTTTCTACACAAATCACAATAATCATACCTTGGGAGCAGAGACTTGGAGGCCGGTCTTCGAATAGCTATTTAATAATAATGTGGCTAAAATATGAAATTCAGATATATTATGTATTAAATACACTGCTGATCACCCCCATGTGAAGATAAGATCACTGCTGATCACCCCGTGTGAAGATAAGTGGAGGGAATTTGATGCTGTGGAGTTTGAAAACATACTATTAAAAGATTTTGACTCTTAACTTTATTAGACATTTTCAGTCTGCCCAAAACTCACCCCGTCTTTGAAATTCATCCCTAGTAAGACATGGGATGAGGTTCAGAAATGGTATGAGGCTGTCAATAGTGTTCATTACCTAGTAATAAAGGAGTTGAAAGTCCAATATTTTTATTTGTTTTTAAGGTCACAAAGATAGAATTGAACATGAAAATGCCTAGAGTCAAAAAGACCATATGGTCTGTGGGATACCTTAATTAATTCATATTTAATAAAAATTTATCGAGTCCTGGAATAAAATGAAGAAAAGCACATACTGTTGCCTTTAAGGAAGTTTTTGTTCAGTATGATAACTGGATGTGTTGTCAGATACTTACAACACGGTGTGAGAGATTAGCTGTAATGACTATAAGTACCTAGTATGAAAAGAATCTAGAGGAGAGTCTAACTAGCTTGGACAGAGAGGGAAGGTTCCTGAGAGGCTTCTGGGGGGAAGTGCCACTTGAGGTGAGATTTGAAGAGTTTGATGGAAATAGAGGGAACGGGAACACCACTTCAGAGGGATGGTACCACAAGAACAAAGGTAGGGAGATGTGTTTAAATGGAAACTTTAAGGCAATCTAGAAATCAGAGTTAAGTGCTTAAAAAAAGTGGGAAAATATGATAAATGGAAACTTCAAGTAATATGCGTAGTAAAGCATGGAGTTTGGTAGGGAATAGCAGAAATTACAGAGGAGCTTGTGTGCAATGTTGAGGAGATTGGACTATTTGTGTCGTAAGGGGTGGGGGAATTCTTGGAAGATTTTTCAGCAGTGCAGTGACATAATCAGGTTCACATTTTGGAGAATCTTATTGGTGCTGGTGTCGCATGTCTGACACTTTATGATTTTAAAAGTGCTTTTGCACTTGTTGTAGTTCTCTCATTTTAAAATCTGAGACTGTATACCTTTCCTTTCTCTCACAGGGTCAATGTGAGAATAAGATGACGAAGTGTGAGGAATGGGGCTTTGTAATATCCATTGTATAAATGGCTTTTACATAAGAACAATATAGATCTGCTGTTCTTAGTTACAGGGTTCCCTGTAAGTTGGGTGTTTTAGTATTGAAGTGCCCATAAAGGTACATGGTTTGTTGGTGACAGTGCTGTTTTAAAATAGGGATTTTTGTCCCATGTAAATTCTTTGAAGTGGGAATTGAAGGATCTAAGCAGAGTCAGACTTTGGACTCAGGTAAACTTGGATTTTAATTCTCCCTCTATCATTAGTCAGTTGTATTTTCTTCAGCAATTTCCTGAATTTTTCTCAGCTCCATTTTCTTTATCAAAGGGGGTTATAGCTGTGGTGAATAAATAAAGTAGTGAATGTAAAACCTTTTGTGAATTCCTTGGCACATGGCAAATGCTGTATAAATGAGTTTGTTGATGGCCAGATGCTCTTAGAAGCAGTTACTACATTATCTCATTTCGTCTCCCAACAACCTTATGAAGTAGGTATAATTATTTTCTCCATTTTCCAGTGCAGAAACCTGCTGAGAGAGGGAGAGACTCTTCCTAGGAAGAGGTGGATCTATGATCTGAATTCAAACATTCTTGACTCCAGAGGCCAGCCTCTTAACTGCTGTGCTTAACTGCTGCTTCCATATGGAATAGACTATTATTATTAGCAGGTTGACCCAGTATTACCATTCCAAGCATGCATGGGGCAAAGGCTGTTTTTACAGAAAAGCCCAAATGCTGCTGCTGTTCATTTTGACTGGTTCCTTAAACAGAGAGTTAAAATCAATTAAGAGAGCACTGATTATATTCACAAAACGGAGTGCTACTGGGTTTCAGTCTTTGATGAAGACTCAGACTGTACCCTCAATGACCCTACTCATTGTGAAGGACACAAAACAGTTTTGAGAGATCTGTGTACCTGTATGGTCTATAAATGGAATGAGTCTCAGGGATCTAATTGCTAACTCTTTCATTTTAAGAAGGTGTCACAAATAACGCATGTGTATTACTTCATGCACTAATGTGTACATAAACGCATATCAAGTTGCAAGAAAACTAGTGATCCTAAGTGCTTGGTGGGACATGGGCTCAAACTCAGATTATAAGCCAGTGGTCAGGGTAGAAAGGCGAGATAGGGTTTTGCTTTGTTTGGAATAACAAAAGTAGGCCAGTTGCTCAGGAGAAGTAAAGATTTCCAGTTATAACTCAAATAAGTCTTTTTCGAGAGCATATAGTTTTTCAATGAGTACTCATTCCCATCTAAGAGTTAATGGAAAATGTTCCAGATTCGCAACACTGAAAGGGAAAGGAAAAAAATATCATCAAGGACAAAAGGTCAGTACATATGAAGGGAAGAAATAGGGAAGGAAGATGTGGGCAAAAGGTGAAGCTGTCATAAGTCAGATGGTCAACAATGAGTTGATTTATCTATTAATAGTAGCTAACACGTATAAAGCCACAACTTTATAAGGTAGGCACTATTATCCCCCCATTTTACTGATGGAGAAGTTCTGAGAGGATAAGGAACTTGGCCGCGTCACACAGAAAGGAGGCAGGATGCCATCCAAGGCAGCCTGACTTCAATCAGTACTCTTAAACACATCCATTTACATGATCTGCGTACCCACTGGTTCCACCAATGGACCCTTAAAACTCACCACTTTAGTATATGACATGCCAAAGTTAAGAGAATTGTATCCATTTTACTCAAATTCAGTGGCTACCAGTACTGTGTGGAATGAATAATGGGTAGAGAGAAGAAGGGAGGGGACACAGTAGCCTGGGGGCGTTGTGAACTGACCTGGCTGTGGCCGCTTCCTAGGAGCCCAGCGGCAGATGCGCCGACAGGCTCTGGGGGGCGGAAGGGAGGGACCGAGGGCTGGTCCGCCGGCTGCGCAAGCGCAGTAGCTTCCAGGCTGTCAGGCCCTGACGCGCAGGGCCACCTGCAGAGGCCGCGCCGCCCCGCCCCCGAGATGTGCCCAGAGCAGGGACCCCCCCTCCCCCCCCCCACCCGGCCCCGTCCCGTGCTGCTACCACTGAGTGACCTGAGTCCCTCTATGCCATAAGCTGGGTTGAAGTGTATTTTCCACTCTCCTCCGCGTCACCCCTTCCCCGGGGAGAACTGCAGACTGCTCAGCGAGGGGCTGAGGGGGTGGGTGGGGGGGTATCCTGCGCTCGTCAGTGACCGCGATCTGCGGCTTTGTTTCCCAGGCACCTGTTGTGGGTCCCAAATAGAAACCTCACCCTTGGGGATCCGGGCTGGCCGGCCAGTGTCCGGGGGTGGGCGTGCTTGGCAGCAAGACCGACCTAGGTGGGCGGGCCGGGGAGGGGGCCACGGGGCGCCCGGCGCTGCCTGGGAGGGAGGGGCCGAGCCGCGCCGGGGTCGGAGCCTAGCCAGCCCGGGCGCTGACCGCCGCGCTTGCCCCCTCCCTTCCGCCCTCCGCCCTCCCCCTCCCTTTCTCCGGGGGCGCGGGCGAGTGTCTGCGGCGCGGCGGCCAGGAAATGCCGCAGATGCGCCGCGCAGCATCCCGGGCGGAGGCAGCGCGCCAGTCCTCTCGCACCGCCGCCGCGGCCTCGGCCCGGCCCGGAGCAGGCACCCATCGCAGGGCCAGGGTGGCGACCGCGTTGGCCGAAGAGGGTCCCGGCGCCTGCCGCCCTTCGCCTGTCCCCACCGTGCTCCAGGCTCCTCCGCGTGGTGTGGCGCTGCTTGTCGCCGCCCCCGGGCTTGCCGAGATTTGCTGCTGCTGAAACCTGAGAGGGACTCTGGCTCCCCGGAGCGGCAGCTTGGCACCCGCAGCCCGCCAGGGGGCCTGGGCGTTTCCTCTGCCGGCTCCGGCGCCCACCACCCCCTCGCGCCCCGGGCTCTGCGTCTCCGGCTTCAGTGCTCTCCACCAGCGTGCCGCTCCTTCCGCTTTTCCAGTTCCCTAGGCAGCGTCTTGCTGACTCCCGGGGTTAGAAGGGGGAAAGGGGAATTGGCCAGTCATCGCTTAGATAAACTTCGGCATGGCGGGGTACCTCTCGCCAGCTGCTTACCTGTACGTGGAGGAGCAGGAGTACCTCCAGGCCTATGAGGATGTCCTGGAGAGGTACAAAGGTATGTGGTACCCGGTGCTTGGGCTGCGGGGCTTGGCACGCACCAGCCGGGTAACCGTTATCTTTGCTTAACCAGAGCCACTACGGCTTGGGCATAGGTAAACAGGTGTCTGGACCAGTCTTGGGAATGGACCAGGTCTTTTTGGAAGGGATTCAGTAACCCTGACTCACAGAAGGGTGGGCGATGGTCTGGAGACGCCCTTTGATAGGCTGTGGCGTGGGGGGAAGGGGTTTGGGTTCTGAGCACATTGCATTTTTCTTTCCCTTGTAAAAGCTGTTAAGTACTATGCATAATCATAATTCTTCCTGGGAGGGTGGGTACCGATTAATTCTCCATAGAATTACTAAGGCATTGCTGCTCTTGCTTTGCATGGGGTATTGGTTAACCCTATACAAAAGGTTCTGGGGTTCTTAAATACATGGGCTGTTTCACCACTGAGTACATCACCAAATCATTTTTCTTAGAACGATTTTATTTGAAAAAAGTTTATGGTTTGTGACTATATACCTGTTCTTATGTGTCATAAAAATTATTTGATTGTGATGGATGAAAGACTTAAGTCAGCGACTCTTGTAAATTTAAATATAAAGCAATATATTTTGAGATTTTTTTTTTTTTGCCTATACTTTATGTTGGGGAAATTCTGTGCCAACCTGATAAATTTTTCATATTTTAGTATTGTTTACTTCGATCTTAAAGTGCACCATCTCCTCTTAAAGGGTCTTTTTGTCTCTGGAAATCATTTTTCAGTGCGTACAGAGACACAGTAAGGAGACCGAAACACTGCACACCCAAGGCTAGCTCACAGAGTCTTAATATATTAATAGTGAATAGTGGTCTGATTCATATCTTGGATTCAAATGGCTTTAGATCTTTCGAATATTGGCTTTGGGCTCAATTTCTGTAATTTGAATGGGCATTATATGGTTAAAAATGGCCCGCATTAATAGTTTTCTATTAGTAGAAATATAAAATGCTGAATTGAATAATTAAATTCCAAATCTCCAAAAATCTCAAAACCCATCCAGTAATATGTTTTATCTCTTTCTAGAAGGTGTTTTATTATTGACATTCTTTTAATCCACATAGAATTTTGTAAACAGCACAATCAGAATTCCTTTGTGCCAAGACTCTATTGTGTATAATACTGCCACTGAGCAAATGCAGTGGTATTTTAGGCGAAAGCACATTGGTAGCATTTATGTCTGCGTACATGTGTAATATTCTCATGTTTATGTCTTTCTTAATCAGTTGTCTCCAGAACGTTAAAAATGAGAAACATTGCAATATAGACTAGTAAACCTTATTGAAGACACACACCTGTGCTCTTTAAAATCCCAAAGAAAAAAGTTGAAAGTTCTAAAGCATAAACATTTTATACTTTCGAAAAAAATTATAGCCATATGAATTTTTGTCTCATCGAGTTTTGCCTCAGTGATACGTGGCTGTTTTCAGGTGACTTTGAAAACAGTAACTGAAGTGCTGATTAGACTTATCTTGCAGAAGCAGACATTATTCAAAAGCTTGTTTCTATTTGCCTTTGGAAATAAAAGAAAACTAAAGATCTGAAGGCCATTGCAGTTTTCATGACACTTCATTTTAATTATAACCTAATGATCAGTATTGCACTTAGGCATACACTTTTTCAAACACATCCAAAATTTCACAGAAAAAAGTGAGGATTGTTTCCTTCATTTTCTTTGTGGTTTTAAAATGCTTAGGTCATCAATTTGTACTTGGCCTTATAGATGTTCTATGTTTCATTTAGTTTTGTAAAGGAAAGTAAGAGTATTGGTTAGTGTATCATGTGAAAGACTGGAGACCTGGAAAACTCATTGTTTCCCAATGTGTTTTGAAGCCAGTTATGATTTCCCATCAGTATCCAATATGATGACTTCACTATAGTGCTTATGATCCCAATGACTTGCTGTGGGGGCTGATCTAATCAGGAAAGAATTGTAGGCTTTGAATAGGGAGTGTCAGTTCACTAAACTTTCAAAGTACAGTTGCTCATTTTCTGAAATCATGCATTGTTCAAACATCTCGCATTCCCATTTGAACTTAAGAGAGGTTATTTTGACTTTCATTTCTGACAAAGTTCCTTGGTTACAGAATGAGTTTGCATTCAGCTAGTGTATTATCAGGTTGCCAAGTTATCATATGCCCCAGCTGTTGAATAGTGTAAGTGGTGGAGTCAGCTGGAACAAATTCAAAATTTGTCTGTTGTCAGAAACGTAGAGTTGTAATAATCTATACTGTCAGCAATTATGAGTACTGGGTTTAGGAGCTGAGAGTTTTGTCAGGCTTAGTCCTCAGATGGCCTTGCAAGGACTTCCAACCTAGTCCTTTGTAGAAAACCCACTAGTGGCAAGTGAGTGAGCCCTAATTACTTACGGTGTGGCCTATTCTCGTGTCTTGCTTTGGTCCGTTACTTCTGAGTAAAAATAGGCAACTGTTTGCTGAATTAGAATAACACAGATCTATTTGCTGCAGAGAGGAGTGCAGTGCTCTGATTCATATTGTAGTCCTCTTATAAAACATACGGTCAGAATATTCAGGGTATCCAATTAAAAAAACATCACATTACTTCAGCTAACAGCACAGTCAGGGGGAGTAAAAGCATTTATTTACAAATAAAACATATTTACTTATTGTTTATGCTAGAAATTGCCCATGTCAGTGGCTTTCTTTAATATTTATTAGCTTATCTACTGTATTTACCATGTAATACAAAACATGTTTAGTAGCTTAGCATAAAAGGACAGAATAATCCCTCTTGGTTTTTTTTTTTTCTGGTCAGTGTAAGGAAACTAACCTGTATACTGTTATACTTAATTATATGTTTTTATGTTATTCATACTAATTAGCTGTCACTTTAATCCGTGAAATTCTGCTAGTTAGCTCTGTCATTGGAAGCTTTAATTTTCTCAATGTTGTTACTTTTTGAAAAGGATGTTAAATGTGAAAAATGACATCATTAATACGAACCCAGCAAATCTTATTTTATACAGTTTAGACTTAAAAAGAAGGTAGTTTATTTTGGTGCAACCAAATGAATGCCTTCCCATTGATCTGGAAATTAATTATCCCCACACAACTGTAAAAAAATGTTTCACTATCATTCTCTTTGAAAGCTGCATGCCAGATTTGTTACTTGTAAAAATCGTCTTTGATTACTTAGGAAAAAAAGGAAAAAAAAATTTTGTTTTTCATGAAAACTTTGAGTAATTGCTTCAGTCCCTTCTCTCAGGGCTATGTAATTCTGCTTATGTGCTTGGTGACTGAGAATCACTGCACCTGTAGTTTTCATTTCAAGTTCAGTTTTATGGCCTGCATAGATGTGTGGTTGGCAAAAATCCTGTCCTTTTGCTGTGTAAACTACTCTGGTGCCATCTGATTTGAAAGTTGGAGTGTAAAGGTTTCCAGGAACTTTCTTCCCTTCATACTGTGTAGTCTTTGATGATCTTGCTCAGTGGTTTTCACTTGGATTCCAGGATGCTGCAAAAACTTGATTTCACATTTCACCTGCTTATGCTCTGCTCACAGGTTAATGTAATAGTTGTATAATAGTGCACTTCAACTGTGCTGCATCCTGATAGTATTATATTGTAGCTAGTTATAACAGTATTAGTCTTGGTTTTTTCTTTTCCTTTAATGAATGAAATAGGCCTAATCTGGTAGTAAGTGTTAGGATTGTATTTGATTCTTTGTAACAGAAAACAGATGATAGTGTTTCTTTGTATCAGGTACTGAGAGGTCATGGTAGGCAGGTAGGCAGACCAGGGTTGAAAGATACCTGGATTTGCCAACAGGACCTGGACTTCTATATTGCTGCTTAGCCACTTGTGTATCATGTGGTCATTCTGTCATCACAAGATGGCTGCTCCTTTTCTATCCCTTGTGTCTTACTTCCACATGGAGGAAGAAGTGCAAGGACAAAGGACAAAAGGTGCAAACTAATTGAGTTGGCCTCCTTTTAAAGAGTTTTTTTTAGAAGCCCACTTAGCAACTTTCACTAGTATCTCCTTCACGGGAACTATTAAAATGGTCACTGCTATCTGCATAGCAGACTAGGAAAGTACCCGCTTGAACACAGTTGAACTTGTGTTGGTTTAAAGGATAAGAAAAAAATGGATATAGAGTTTGCAACCAGCAGTGTCTGGCACACAGACGGAAAAGTATCTGCCCTGAAATTCAAAACTTAAAGTTTAGGCACATGTTAACGACCATAACACAATATATTTGACTTTGCTAAAATTTAAGAGAATATCTGAGAGCTCTGCTGAAATCTTTGAGGATTTTCAAAATGACACAGTTGAATGTTTTATAATGTTACAACATGGATTTGAAAGTAATTTCAAATTGGCCAAATAATTTATTCATTGCCTCCTACCATAAGGAATACTATCAGTCTAGGAATGTTTGCAGTTATTAGATATTGTTAGTGAATTTAACATTGAACCCAAAATATCAGACTGATGCTCCTTTGGTTTCTTTTGTTTTGACTTAGACTTTTGTAGATTTCTCAACATTTATTTACCCAGGGACTTTTAAAAAAGCTTTATGCTTTTGAAAGTTTTTTTATTTGAGCAATGTGGAGATGCTTATTATCTGGCTCAGTGGTGATGTTTTAGGTAATAAATGACATGTAAGGAGAGGCAGTGGGAACAATTTATTGTCTTACAGTTAATTTGTAGCCAGGCAAAGAAACTTCAGTGTTTCTGCGTTTGGGTCATGTGTGCCCAGGAGCCTGGCTCTGGAGAGCTGGACTGTTTGACCAAAGTGTCTTCATGAAATTGAAGATTGTGAAAACATCCGAAGCTATAGAGGTGACAGAAAGATGGAGAGTATCGAGGCTGTTGGGTGTTCCTTTCTGTTTTAGCTCTACAACTGAGTATAAAAATGTGTAAGATTATCTGACCGTTTGTCTGATGAACGAATTGAGTGAGAGGATTTGTAGTTTAGAATATTTATTATTTCTTATTAATTAAAAAGAAACTTGGGTACTTCTGTTACATGGGACTTTTCTTTTGAAAAGAAAGGCTTTTGTGTCCATTTCTCAGCTCTTAGTAAACTAGGAAATCACATGCTACTTACTTCCAAAAAGGAATTTCAGGCAGCTATCTGCTGAAATACATCATTATTTCTATAACAGATTGAATAAGGATTTATTTATTTTTTGGTTTATTTCTTTTTTTATTGAAAATTTTATTTTAAACGTTCACTTTTGAGAGACAGAGTGTGAGTGGGGGGAGGGGCAGAGATACAGAATCTGAAGCAGGCTCCAGGCTCTGAGCTGTCAGCACAGAGCCTGACATGGGGCTCGAACTCACGATCTGAACTGAAGTCGGATGCTTAACTGACTGAGCCATCCAGGTGCCCCATTTGTTAGTTTATTTCTTTAATGTAATTTTATTTGCTGTTATTTTTCAACCTACTATTATCTCTTTCAGAAGAGGAAGCAAATAATTCTGCTCGCGTTGGATGTTGTACTTATGGTTGGAAGGGATTTTACCCTGTGAGGTGAAGGGTACCAGGGAGGAAAGCTCCAAGAGGAAAGACTAGTGTGACCATTCCATTTCATTACTATAACCATAGAATCCATTTTGAGCATTTGGCTAAAGTGCACAATAAGTTTTTGAGATGCAAGTGTGTAGAGGTTGTAGGAAAATGGAAGTGGGTGAATGTGGAGGGTTACGTTGGGGCAGATCGAAAGGGTGTTGAATGCCTCACTGAGGATCATGTTTGGGCTTTATTCTGTAGGTAGGGAAGGGAACCCTAATGATCTTCAGTAGAATGTTACCAGTGAGAATAGCTTTTAGAGAGATAACTTTGGTGACAGTAGGGAGACAGGCCGCTGTATAATTATGGTGGTTGGAATGGAAGGCTGATTCAAGAGAAATTATAGAAGTTGACAGGATGGCTGACTGGTTGGTTCTGTGTATGGGACTGGGAAGGGGTGCAGCAACTTTCATTGTTGAAGTTACATTTGAAGAAGCCTGGAGTGTTTTCTTTTTAATTTGTGTAAAAAAAAATGTGTAGTGTGTTAATTAGAAAGTATCTTTTTGAAACAGTTTTTTTTTTAAAGTTTATTTATCTTGAGAGAGGAGAGAAGAGTGTGAGTGAGCAGCGGAGGGGCAGAGGGAGAAAGAGAGAGAGAGAGAGAGAGAGAGAGAGAATATCCCAAGCAGGGTCCATGTGTGGACAGTATAAAGCACCATGCAGGGCTCGATCCCATGACCCTGGGATCATGACCTGAGCTGAAATCAAGAGTTGGTTGCTTAACCAACTGAGCCACCTGGGTGCCCCTGAAACAATTAAAAAAAAATGTTCGTTTGTTTTTGAGAGAGAGTGAGACTGCAAGGGAGGGTCAGAGAGGGAGACAGAGGGTCTGAAAGCGAGTTCTGCACTGAGAGAGCAGAGAGCCCGATGCAGGGGCTCTAACTCATGAAACTGTGAGATCCTGACCTGAGCTGAAGTTGGATGCTTAATCGACTGAGTCACCCAGGTGACCCAAAACAAATTTTTAATATAAATGATTATTAGATCTTCTTTGGTAATGAAATGGTATGAATGCTGTTTTGCTTGACTTTGGAAATACAGGAAGTAGTGTGACCTAGAAAACTGGAATGTTCCATTTAATGTAGGGCTCCTGAAGTAATGGCTTATCAATCTTGTTGGAATACTCTGAGCAGGATTTGTAATATCTTAGAGCAGTGAATTTGTTTTCTTTAAGCAAATAAAATTACCGGTTTAAGATCCTTTGTAGAAATAACTAAGTTATTAAAAACAAACCTTTCAATATATTTCAGTAATTCGTAGTGTTTGGTTTTATTTCAAAAAGTCTTTTTTTCCCTCCTATGTAAACTTCAGATTTGTAGTCAGTTTTGTTTGGTATATAAGAAGTGCAGTAGTTACATGATCTTGTAAGTTCTAAGCCATCCTTTAATTTATGGGTGAAGCTTTTAATTTCTAACTGAAAATAGTAAAAATAATAGCTACCATTTATATGCTTACCTACTTATATGCCAGACAGTGCTGGGTATTGCGAATGAATTATATATGTATAATTTCTAATTCTCATAACTCTTTCATCTTTGCTACAACTACTGCCATTTTGCCCATATGGAAATTGAGGCTTAGAGAAGTTAATTTTCCTAAGATCATATTGGTGTAAATGGTGGCCATGGCATTTGAACATAAAGTGTATATTTGACATACTATATATTTTGAGTTTCATTCCATTGGTAAATGTTGCAGAAGTTGTTTTTATGAAAAAATTTTTATTAAGATTGTGATTTTGATTAATACTACAACTGCTTGGGATGTGTTAAATGGATGCATGACATTAAAATTAATAGCTTCAGGGGCGCCTGGGTGGCGCAGTCGGTTAAACGTCCGACTTCAGCCAGGTCACGATCTCGCGGTCCGTGAGTTCGAGCCCCGCGTCGGGCTCTGGGCTGATGGCTCAGAGCCTGGAGCCTGTTTCCGATTCTGTGTCTCCCTGTCTCTCTGCCCTTCCCCCGTTCATGCTCTGTCTCTCTCTGCCCCCCCCCCAAAAAAAATAAATAAACGTTGAAAAAAAATTAATAGCTTAAAAATTGATAGACATTTATTTCAATTCAAGTGTTAAATAGACTTTGGAGATTGAACTGTTATATATCTTAGCTGGATTATAAATTCTAATTATTAGATATCCATGAAAGGAAAATAAAATTTTAAGATGAGCATTTTCGGTGTGTATTTAGGTTGAGATTTTGAAAAGAATTAAGTTTTGTAAATGTCACCAATGAATGTGGCCGCTTTGATACATGCCTGAAATGTTTCCTGGAAAGAATCGTCAAAGCGAATTGACAAAGTCTTGATTTTTCTCTAGTGGGTGAAAATATTTCCCAGTGAATCCTGGTATTAAAGACATTTTACAAAGATACTATTGTCTCAGTGAATTAAAACATGCCCTTATTTGCAGTGTTACAGTTCTCCATGCTGGCCATGCCAGTGTGACTGTATGCATTCTTGATTCTTGGCATGGATACTACTACTTGGTGGCTTATTTTGTCCTGCCTTTATTAACCTGGTGAGGTCTGATGCATCAAGTCTACCTCACTGGCTCAGTGAAGGTGGGATAAAGTAGTATATATGAAGTATTCTGAGCAGCAGAGATTACATAGATGACTCAAGTCCTCTGGCTCCTCCTAGGCCAGTAGCTTTTATTTTATTTTATTTTATTTTATTTTATTTTATTTTATTTTATTTTATTTTATTTTATTGAGTGAATAGACTACTTTGAAAGTACTTTTAATTCATAGAAAAATTGGGCAGAAAGTACAGAGAGTTCCCATATACTCCTTCCTCGCCCCTTACTGTTTCCCCTTTTGATATCTTGCATTGGTGTGGTACTTTTGTTATAATTGATAAACCAATATTGATGTATTATTATTAAGATCCATAGTTTAGATTAGGGTTCACTAATGCATGTATCACGTGTCTACCATTACAGTATCATACAGAATTGTTTCACTGCCCCTAAATACTCTGCATTCTACCTATTCATCCTCCTTCATCCCTGAATCTCTGGCAGCTACCGATCTTTTTAGTCTTCATAGTTTGCCTTTTCTAGAAGTTCTCTAGTTGGAATCATGTAGTTTGTAGCCTTTTCACAGTGGATTCTTTCACTTGGTAATAGGCAATTAAGGTTCCTCCATGTCCCTTCATGGCTTAATAGCTCATTTCTTTTTATTGCTGACTAATATTCCATTATTTGGATGTACCGCAGTTTATCCACTCATCTATTGAGGACATCTTTCTTGCTTTCAGCTTTTGTCAGTTATGAATAAAACTGCTATAAACATTTGTGAGCCGGGTTTTATATGGACAGAAGTTTCCAACTCATTTGGGTAAATTCCTAGGAGTACAGCTATTGGATCGTATGGTAAGGCTTTGTTATCTTAATAAACTGCTAAACGGTCTTCCAAAGTGGCTGTACCCTTTTGCATTTCCACCAGCAATGAATGGGAGTTCCTGTTGTGCTGCATCCTCACCAGAATTTGGTGTTGTCAGTGTTTTGGATTTTAATCATTCTAAAAGGTGTGAAATGGTTTTGAATTGTTTTAATTTGCAGTTCCCTAATGACATATGATGTGGAACATCTTTTCATATGGTTATTTGCCATCTTTACTCTTTTGGTGTGGTGTCTGTTTGGGCCTTTTGCCCACTTTTTAATTGGATTGTTTGTCTTATTGTTGAGTTTTAAGAATTCTTTGTATGTTTTAGATAATGGTCTTGTAGTAGATATGTTTTTTGCAAATGGCTAATGACTTTTTATACAGTTGCCTCCTTTTGACACTTATAAACCATTGCATATTATAGATATTATTTAAATAAATAAGGCCCTGATTATTTCCTTTCATACGGTCATGTTGTTTTTAACTACAATTTTTTTTGGGTACATGCATTAAATGTCGCCACTTCAGAGGATTGCATGTGGTGTCTCAGAGTTCAGCTATCTGACAGTTTGCTCAGTTATCTGCATATGCTGCTGCTACGATTCAGGTATCCAGTTGGTTGGCAGCTATGATGCTTTATAGCACTTGAGTCTAAAATTAGTTGAACTGTTCTATTTTAAGGATAAACTGCAGTTAGTAGTCCATGTCCTGCAAAACATATGAAAGTTCAACTCTTAGGATATTGGATTACTTATTTAAAATGTGATCAGAAGTAGGGTTACATAGATAATTGTTAGCTTTAGTTGTTTAGCAAGTTTTTGTTGTGGCGATTTGATTATAGCCTGGGTGTAAAGCTATATGTATGTAATATCTAAGAACACAAAGTTTTACTCTTGTCCCTTAAACTGAAGACAGTGCCTTTAACTAAGTGATCATGTTTGAGTTTTAAAATCATGTGAGTTAAGAGGTAGAACAAGATTACCTGATTTTTCTTTCAGCGTATTTTAGAAGAGCCACAGACTGTGAACATTGATGAATGCTGGAACACCATCGACTACTTTTGCTAGGGGAAAGAGGTGAATGATGAAAGAAATATTTGGTGGTTCATTTTATGATCTTCCCCACCCCCCTGACCAAAGCTTGTTTCTTTGTTTGTTTGTTTGTTTATTTATTTATTTATTTATTTTGAGAGAGACAGAGAGACAGAGCAAGGGAGGCATGGAGAGAGAGGAAGAGGGAGAGAATCCCAAGCAGACTCCATGGAGTCAGCGCAGAGACCAATGTGGGGCTCGAACTCACAAACCGTGAGATCAAGACCTGAGCCGAAATCAAGAGTTGGATGCTTAATCGACTGAGCCACCCAGGCACAGCTGGAATATGTGGTTTAATTCTAAATATTTGTTGATCATATGCTTTAAAAATGTGCAGAGGAACTAGGGTCTGCAGAAGGAAGAGGAACATAGGACTACAGGACTGTAGCCTCCCAAAGACACAGTTTTGGTGAGGAAGGTGGACCAGCTCTACGCATTGTAAGTGAGTGCCACAAAAGAGGAGTAATGTGAACATTCCAGGGTTTTACTAGCCGAGTTGGCTATTTGAGGAAAGCAGAATATCAGTAAGGGGAGGAGACTTGGTGTTGTTTGTGAGGGGTGTATGGCATCAGCAGAGGGCTTTCTCCACCTTACCATTTCATCTGGGCAGTATGACCTGGTGTTTCATTCACTCTGCAATTGTAGGAAAATATTATCAGAATGATTCAATCAATACTGAAAAATTTTTTTTTACATTTATTTATTTTTGAGAGACAGAGTGAGACAGAGCATGAGCAGGGGAGGGCAGAGAGAGAAGGAGACACAGAATCTGAAGTAGCCTCAAGGCTCTGAGCAAGCAGTCAGCACAGAGCCTGATGCAGGGCTTGAACCCCTGAACCGTGAGATCATGACCTGAGCTGAAGTCAGACGCTCATCCGACTGAGCCACTCAGGTGCCCCTGTTTAATCAATACTTTAAACCACACATTTCATTTTTAGGTATCAGTGTTAAGTCAAAAATTTTATCTTCTATTTTTAAGGACTCTACTAATATCACACATATTATCAAATCTAAGGACTTGGTAGTGAGAAATAATTCTAAGGTGTGGCTCAGCAAATGTAAAGGTTGAATGAGATACTCTTAACATGGTTTAGGAAACTCTGAATTAGGCTGATGATCATAATAACTATAGTACCTTATGTGTTTGTCATATCTTTATGTGTTTGATATAATATGATTCATATAACAATTCTCTCAGACAAGTAACATAAAAGCCAGTGCCCTTATTTTATAACCAAGGAAAACAGGTTCCTATGATTGCATTGATTCAGTGGCTGACTGGAGACTAGAATCTTGATTCTCTGATAGCTGGTCAGGAAGAGCACTCTACTATAGACAATTATGGCCCATCTTTATATACAAAGTTATTAATAATATAGATTATGAGTAATGTATCTGATAAGAGGTGAATATTCTTTGTTTGAGTGAATAGCCATTGAATATGTGCTGGGATTGGTACATGTCCATGTTTAGGAAGGAGAGAAGTATGGTTTACTTTTTTTTTTTTTAAAGTTTATTTATTTATTTTGAAAGAGAAAGAAAGTGTGAGTGGGGGATGGACAGAGAGAGAGAGACACAGACAGACAGACAGACAGAGAATCCCAAGCGGACTCTGCACTGTTATCATGGAGCCTGATGTGGGGTTTGAACCATGGGATGATGACTTGAGCTGAAGTTGTATGTTTAACAGACTGAGCCACCCAGGCACCCTGGTTTACTTTTTATGTAATGTAGATATGGGCTCTCCATAATCCGTAAGCTTTTATTTTTAACATGGTTTTGGTCTATCCATAATCCATCAATTTTAGTGATAAATTCTATTCCTGACTGTTGAGGATTTAGTTACTTGAGGGAAAAATTCTGTTATCCTTTATTTCCATCGTTAATAGAAGCAACTCTTAAAATTACAGGGTTTAACATTTAGGTGGAAAAACTGTCCTATTCACTAAAGGGTGTAATTTCTGTATTACTCAATGGAAAAGGAAGAAATGTGTAAGTACTTGGGGGAATGTGAGAAGAAAAATCTGATAGAAACTTGCTAACATTTTTGGAAAATAAGGAAATATACAAAATATGAATAAAAATAATATGTAGTTCTGTTATCCAAATATGTAATGTTCTGACATATTTCTTTATTTTTTTTTTTCATTTCTCTTTTCTCCTTAATATAGAACATTTAAGATTTTGGGCCACTGTGTGTAAAGCTCTGTATCCTGCTTATTATTCACTTAATATATCATGGCATTTTCTAATGCCATTAAATATTATTTCAAAACATTTTTTTTTTAAAGTTTTTTTTTTCAACGTTTATTTATTTTTGGGACAGAGAGAGACAGAGCATGAACGGGGGAGGGGCAGAGAGAGAGGGAGACACAGAATCCGAAACAGGCTCCAGGCTCTGAGCCATCAGCCCAGAGCCCGACGCGGGGCTCGAACTCACGGACCGCAAGATCGTGACCTGGCTGAAGTCGGACGCTTAACCGACTTAACCCAGACGCCCCTATTTCAAAACATTTTTAATGACTGATTTGTGTATTCCATTATGTAGTGGGATAAACAGTGTCATGAAAGTTTTGTATCCTGGTGAATTTTGGTTAATATTATTGCGGTGATATCTTTTGACCTAATTACAAACTTCAGAAATAAAAGTTTTCAAGATAATAAAGAAATCATAGATTATATAAGCCACTTAACAATGAACTACTTCTAAGGAAGTGCCTAATTCATGATTGAGTGGATTCTTGAGTTTTATATCTAATTTAAAAATTCTAATTACTCTGAGTTTTAGAAATTCAACAATAAAGAAAGCAATGACTAATAATCAGGTTTCCATTCCTGAATCTTATGATAACTAACTAGATTTGGATGAGTTTATAAATTAAAATAAATGATTGCCAAGGTTTCTTATCATCCTATAATACTTTAATGAATTGATACATCATTTATTCATTTAGAAAATACTTATTCTGTGTTTTTGTGTGACAACAAGTATGTTAGATCCTTAAGTGATAGATACAAGAAAGTTAGTGATCTTTTATGTTTTTGTTGAGTTGTGAATGTTTCACTTTATACTGGTATGATCTGTCCATTTATCCTTGACATCACTTTCTGACATATTTTCCATTTATTGTTTATGGCATCTGTCTCATTTTTAATTTTTGAAATGTTTACCATATTCATGATTTTTGTTTTTTTCAGAAACTATTACTGATTCTTTTTGAAACTTTTTTTTTAAAGTAGGCACCAAGCCCAATGTGGGGCTTGAACTCACAACCCCAAGATTAAGAGTTGCATACTGTACTGACTGAGACGGCCAGGCACCCCTGAAAACCTTTTTTAAATGCCTTCAGGGTTTTTGATATAGTTTGAAAATCATTGATTGCATGTGTATTTCATTTCCTTGTGCTTAGTCTTCAAGACTGTATTGTTTATTAATGGTACTGAATTAACCAGTGCTTTGGAGGATTAGGTTTATCTGTAACACTGATTGGTGTAGAACTTTGGAAGAAATTCATATTTTTAAAAGTTTTTTCATTCTCATCACATGAATTAATGATATGTAAACTTGGTGACTTCAGATGTGTGCAAATGAGCTCTTTTTGGAAGTTTTAAGATTGTCATCCGTTCTGTCACTATGCACTGTTCTTACATGTCTAGGTCTGTGTTTCTTTTGGGTTTACTTAAATGATAACCATACGTGATTTTGAGGAAAGGCCTAAAGTGTTGTTTCCTTCGAGCTTCCTTCTCCATCTCTGGTTGAACGGAAGATTTCTTTCATGGTACTTAGTATTCTTTAGTAATGAATGTGAGCAAATAGTTCCTGGATGGCCTTTTTTTGAGTCTGAGATGGAGCTACAGCCTCAGGATTATGGATTGTCATGTTTAGTTTTGAAGCGCCTTCATTCTGGGGGATTGCTCATGCCCATGCTTTTTAGATTTGTTTTTCCCTTCCATTGTTCTCCCCTACCTCCCAAAGGAACAGAGCTATTGGAGACTTCTGTATCTAACCCTGACTGTACTTTCCTACCTGCCTGCCTTTGAGAAGTACATAGCTTATGGTTGATGTATGGAAAAGATAGAAACATTGAGTGTGCTCACTTTCTGTCCTTTCATTTTACACTCGAGAAAACTTAAGTCCAGGGAAGTGGGACCAGCAAAGGGTAAAGCGAGATCTAATTTGGGGTCTCCTGATTTCTGGTTCTCCACATTGCTTGGTCTCCTTCTTTACTTGCTGATAGATAGAAGGGATGCTTTCATTGGGTATATCTAAGTCACTTAATGAAAAAGCCATGGCTGGCTAGGGAATTAGTAAGGAAATGAGTGGAGAAAGTCAGGCAATAGCAGAAGTCGTAATTACCGTGTTATTCTAGACATGCAGCAAGAAGAATGCTGAGTTTTCAGTGATGGATTTGATGTGTTTTTTTTTAAGTTTTTATTTAAGTAATCTCTACACCCAGTGTGGGGCTCGAACTCACAACCCCGAGATCAAGAGTCACCTGCTCCATGAACTGAGCCAACCAGGTGTCCTTGATGTTTGTATATTTTAGGGTCCCGTGTTAGGTCAGTAATGCAGCAGGCTCATCAGTGTTCTGGGGCTCTAAGAAATAGATTGGGCTTAATATAAATTGGAATTATAATATGCAATTAAAATATTCCTCCATGTTGAAAGGTCCTGTGACAATTTGGCTGCAGCTTTTTGATCAGCATGTAGATTTGGCTGTTTCCTAGTTAACTATCAGATGCAGGCTCCAGGAAGGTGGTATGTGGGCCACTGAGCACACCCATACTTTACCCCTTCCCTGTGGCCTGCATTCTGAGGATTGGGTGGAATCATACCCTTCCCTTCTGCTGTGGATCAGGACTGAAGAGGAGAATATGATGGTATGTGGCCTGAATTCTAATACATTTAGAAGGTAGGTAGGAATGGCAGTGGAAGGGATGGAAAGTTTGCTCACAACTCAAATAGGCCTGTGGTGTGTGTGTGAGGCAGGGCTGTGGAGAGGGAAAGAGTAGAGAAAAAAGGAGAGGGAGGTTAGCTCTTGGTATTTCTAGGAAGTTGGGAGATAGGGGTTTTTAGATGAATGGTGGCCTGACTCCATTCCTCATCTTTTACCCCCAACTCCTTCCCTGCTCGTATGCATTTCTTCTGAGGGTCCCAGTCTCCTCAGTTCCTTCTATGATAACAGCAGGTAAGTATATGGTTGGGAAGGATGTGATTTGGAAAGTGTATTTCCAATAGGAACATCCCTATTGTATGTATTTATGAAACTTTTAGAAAATAGATCCAATGTTATATATTTTAATTATTCTAGATTAACTACAAAGTGTCAGTATATATTATACATCAAGAATTTTGTTTACCGTTTTTTAAATTAAAAATATATCTCATCTTTATTTAAACAGCATTTTTAAGAGAAAATGTGTTATAAGTTGGTTGTTTGGAACTTATAAGTAAATTTCTATAGCCCTGCTCATTGGTTAACTGAAGATAACTGGCAAATTTTTGACAGTGGGCAAGTCTGTGGAGAAGTTTAAGGATTTTAGAAAACAAGAAATACTATATATTTTTAAAGTTAGTAATGACTTGGACTCCTGTCATCATCTTCCAAAAGCATTTAGCATAGTGTAACATCCAGTACTAGCAAGAATGTAGGGAAACACTACTCTCATGCATGCTTATAACGTGATTTGCTGCCATCTTTGGGGAGGGGAGGTTGCTGCTGAAAACACATTTACTCTTTGACCCACCACAATTTTAGGATCTTTGTGGCAGGTAAAACTCAAGATATTGAATATGACATTATTTATGATAGCGAAATACTGAAAACAACCTGAATGACTCTCAGTAGGGGAGAGTTGAATAAAATTTGATATTTCTATGTTAAACTAATAAAGAATATGAGTGAGGTCTCTAAGTATTTCCCTGTAACATTTCTCTGATATATTTTTTAAGAAAATTAAAAGAAGACTGATACATATGGCATTTTTATAAAAAAAGAAAAAATCTGTATTAAAACATAGAACTATAAAAGATAGGAACCAAACTGTTAAAAATAGTCAACTCCAAGGGGTGAGATTTTATTTTTCAATCTCTGTAGTTAACAATTGAAAAAAGTATCTGTTACTTCTGTAGTAAATATAAATACCACCACAAATAAAGTGGAAAGTTTAAAAGAAGAAAATTATTAAATATTGGCTTGTATATGATGAAACAGTGCTGGTTTTTGAGAAAAGATTCATCCATGGGATCTTGATAGGTATAATTTATAAGCAACATTGTGGGTATTAAGTGACATTGCCTTAATAGACCATCTGGCACTTTCATAAACAATTTACAGACTTATGGTTTGTGTGGTTGTTTATGGCTGAGGTGGTTCATTATGACCTCAGCTATCATTTTCGTCATTTGATTTGATTGTACACTTGCAGGCTGTCTTCTTAGGCAGAATCCACTGGGGCGAGAAGGCCCTGACTTGAGTAGGGCAGAGAAATGTAATAATGGTCTCTAAGAAGTGGGGCCCTTAGCCAGAGTTCCTGTTTGTTTTTAATCTCATTTAATTTTTCATTCATTTATTTAATAATATTGGGTGCCCATGATATACACAAAGATGAAAAGGGTGATGTTGCTTTCCTTAGGAAATCTCAGTCTATAAGGGAAAACCAGTAAGATGAATTCTGGAACAATTAAGGTGCAATATATTCAGTAGGAAAAAGTATCTTATGAGGAACTTTGTATGCTCTTTACCTGGTGAAGCTAGTATGCCCTATATTCCTTAGCTTGTTTCATCTAGTTTTATTTCTCTAACGAGTAGGAATAAAGAAGTTATGGTAGAGCCCCATTATAGCACAGTTTCTTTTTCTTTGGATTGGAATATAACCTAACCCCATCGTTATAATATACTTACTCTAGTACCTGATAGTAAACAATGATATGGAAATACAATGGGGAGATTAAGGAAAAAACAAAATGCATATTTGTTTATAAGATCATCAAATAAGGGAATATTGAAAACTCTTGAGGTTTGCAAAACTAAGTTGGGAAACTGTGGAAAATATTTTTTTTAATTTAAGTCTTTTAAATCTTTCCAGTGCTTATCATGATATTTGGCGTATTTTAGATACTCACTAATTATTTTGTTTTTTAAATTGTTGAATGAATGAATTTCCACTGAGGGTTTTGACCTTAAAATTTTCCATATTCAGTTTCTTAACCTAACTAACTAGAGTTACTAGCTTCAGGTTTATTACTCTTTTCTTTTACAGTGTCTAATTTACTGTTAATCCAACCAAGTGTATTTTTTATCTCTATTAAGTTCAGTTTGGGTCTTTTTAAATTTCTTCTGTGTCTTAATATGCTTTCCTCTATCTTTTTTAACATATGAAGTGTATTAATAGCTATTTTAATATCTTTGTCTACTACTTCTATTATTTGTTCTGGATCTGTTTCTTTGATTACTTTTCCTCATTATAGGTTTTACTTCCCAGCTTTCTTACATGCCTGGTAATTTTTTATATAGATGCCAATTTATTTTTTTTCTTTTTACAAAGTGTTTGTTTATTTTGAGAGAATGAGAGAGAGTGCAAGTGGGGGAGGGGCAGAGAGAGAGGGAGAGAAAGAATCCCAGGCAGGCTTCCTTCTGTCAGTGCAGAGCCTGACACAGGGCTTGATCTTACAAACTGTGAGATAATGACTTGAGCCAAAATCAGGAGTCAGGTGCTTAATCGACTGAATCACCGAGGCGCTCCACGTGCTGAAATTTTTTTTTTAATTTTTTTTTTAACATTTATTTATTTTTGAGACAGGGAAAGACAGAGCATGAATGGGGGGAGGGCCAGAGAGAGAGGGAGACACAGAATCTGAAGCAGGCTCCAGGCTCTGAGCTGTCGGCACAGAGCCCGATGCAGGGCTCGAACTCATGGACCACGAGATCGTGACCTGAGCGAAGTCGGACGCTCAACCGACTGAGCCACCCAGGCGCCCCCGTGCTGAAATTTTTTAATGTGTTATTTTAAGTGTTTCTCAGTTTTGTTTTGGGATATAGTTAAATATTTAGAATGAAGCAATCTTGTCAAGGGTTGTTTTTAAGGTTTTGTTAGACAGGACCAGAGCAGGCTTTAGTGTAGGGTTGATTTTCCCCACTACAGAGGCAATACCATTTTGTGTTCTGCCTGTTGCTTTCTGATGGTTCTTTACCTGATCTCTGTTAGTTTCCTTATGTATAGTGTACACAACAGTCAGATAAAGATACAATTGCTTGCATATCTCTAGAGTTTGCTCTTGTGCAGGTTTTTCTGGTTCTCTGCCTTTCAAATTCTGGTTGTCTTAACCTCTTCAGATTAACCCTTGTCTCCTCAACTGAGGGAGACTACTGGCTCTCTTCTCTTCCCATCTCTAGCTGTACCCCCCCCCCCCATACACACACACACACACACACACACACACACACACACACACACACTGTAGCCTGGGAACTCATCCAGGCAGTAAGCTGGGGTGATAGCAGGGCTCGCCTTGTTTTGTTTCCCCTTTCTCAAAGATCATTGTCATCTGTTCTGCCCACTGCCTAATGTTCAAAAGTTGTGGTTTCATAAATTTTATCTCTCTTTTTAATTTTTTTTTAATGTTTGTTTATTTTTGAGAGAGAGACAGAGCATGAGCAGGGGAGGGGCAGAGAGAGAGGGACACACACAATCTGAAGCAGGCTCCAGGCTCCGAGCTGTCAGCACAGAGCCTGACGCGGGGCTCAAACTCATGGACCATGAGATCATGACCTGAGCTGAAGTTGGGCGCTTAACTGACCGAGCCACCCAGGTGCCCCTTATCTCTCTTTTTAAAGGCAAAAATAGTTTTGTAAAGTGGAAAAGTAAATCCAGCCCCTGTTACTTTATGATGCTCAGAAGTCGAAGGTCCTCCCTTTCTCTTTAAGGCTCATGTGCATTTAAATTTTGTATTGATTTTTTAAAATTATAATTAGATAGACTATAGAAATGTAGACTTAAATCTTCAAGGTCTTTTATATAAAATTTATCCATGTTTATTAAGTTCTTTCTGTTTGATGGAAGTTCTGGAACTCAGCTTTGTGAAGGGTACAGAAAGGAAAAAAGTATGGTCTTTGTTCATGCATTTGCCTCTGTGTTGGTATAACCCTAAAAATGTAAAAGTTGGTAGCTGGAAAATTAAGATGGGATACATAACATTTCTATATTTTCACATTAAATGTAAATGTTTCTGTTTATGTGGTATTTAAATTTGAGTCAGCTTAATAAAACTATGTTACCATAGTAGGCCAGGCAGAGAGGAAAGATTCTTTAATAGTGACAGCACATTTATTCAGAACAGTAGATCAGAATCATAGAGCCGAGATTGTGTAATTTAGCTCTTGCATTTTATGTCTGAGAATTAAGCTCAGAAATATTAAGCTCATAGAACTAGTTAGCACCAGAGTTGGAACTGGAGCCCAGATATTCTGATTTCTAGATTAATGCTTTCTCTACTTAATCAAGCTGCCCTGAGAGAGTCATTGTGCTACTTAAGCACCCAGATAGATGCATGTGCTGTACTTCCCCTTCTCTCTGGTCCTGACCAAGTAGGGTAAGTCTCAAGGGCCCAGCCAACCTGTTTCCTTGGCAAGCTCCATTCTGTAAACATTGCCACACTTTTAACATAACTCAAAACATTTAGTTGGTCTCTTTGAACACATTATGTGTGTATTTATTGCATTAGGGCCTAACATATGACATGCAATGGGCAGTTGAGTACTTGACTGTTAGTTTGAAAGTTAATATTTGTGTTTCAGTTAGACTGACTGTGGGCTTGTTGATATTGACTTGAGTTGCTAAGTAATGTCAGAAGGTCAAAACAATTTTAAGAGATGTGTGGACTATATCTGATGACAGTTTGGCACTTAACTTTTATCTCCTTAAGGTGGCCTTCATAGTGAATCATGGCAGATTAGACTTGTTATTTTTAAAGAATACTGAATCTCTCTTGCTTTGGTAGACAGAAAAAGCGAGGCCCCTGTCTGGTGCAGTTAGAGACAAAGGTATGTGGTCCTTTAGGGACACAGTTTTGAAAAGGAACCTGAGCTTGGCAATCAAGTTTGCATACATAGTACCAACAGGGATAAGAAATAGACTACTGATAACTAACATTTTGATTTGTCACCCTTTTTTTTCCTGTGAAAAAGAAATTAAAGATGACTTACTATAATAATCGCTCGAATAACAGGCAGTGGTGTACTGATAAATATTTGACAACCAGTTAAAAAAAAAAGACTTGATTTATAGCATTTGCTCTTTTCTATAGTATAAATACTTTGACCGTGGTCGATTTCAAGCTACCTAGTTGACACCACTGACTGCCCCCAGTGACACCACAGATTGAAAAGAGCTGCGCGGTAACACGCTACGTATGGTGGATGCAATAGATGCAAATGAGTGCAAGATCATAGATAATAGTAACATGTAGTCAATTAGTGATGAGTTTTGAATATTTATTATTTTTTAATTTATTTTTGTTAATGTAGTTTATTCAAATGTAGTTTAAGTGTAGCTTTATGTAATTTAATTTTTAATGAAGTCTATATTTAAAAATTGGCTAACAAAATCCTGAAAATTCAACAGTCAGCTCTCACTCAAGCTGTTATGAGTTGGCACTAACATACTACTGAAAATAGGTAATACTTAGTGAGCACATATCTGCTGGGCATAGTCTAAGTGTTTTTTGTGCATTACATCAGCCTCAAAGTAAGCATATGAATTAGGTGCTTGAATTATCTCCATTTTGCAGTAAAGTTGAGGCAGATAGAGGTCAAATAACATGCCCAAATAGAAGTTGGCAAAAGTGGCAGAGCTGGGATTTAAAACTAGGCCACCTGTCTCAAAAGCCTGTGCTCTTAACCATCTTGCAAACTATCTCTTGAGAATAAAGATACTCTTTTTTTTTTTTTTTTAAGTTTTATTTATCTTGAGAGACAGAGTGCATGAACCAGCGGGGGTGAGAGGAAATCCCAAGCAGGCTCTGCACTGTCAGTGTGGAGGCCCATGTGGGGTGCAGACTCACGAACTGGGAGATCATGACCTGAGCTGAAACCAAGAGTTGGATGCTTACCTGACTGAGCCACTCAGGTGCCCCAAGTGTAAAGATATTCTTGAATGTGAGGCAGTAGTAGGTATGATAAATTTTAAGTAAATTACTCATGCTTCAGAATTATCTTTTGACTTGTTTAATTGCTTAGATTTTATTTGCATTTTTATTTATGACAAAGTACTACTATCCTTACTATATGCTATGTTTATATAAATAAATATGTTTATTTAAATCAACAAGAAAAGAGATACTCTTTTCAGCGGAAAAACAGACCAGAGACTTCAATAGGCAGTTCATAAAGACTAACAATGGCTTGTAAACATTGAAGGCAAGGACAGTATCTATTTTGTTCATCACAATAGTAACCCAACCCTTGCAGAGTGCCTGACACACAGCGGGGCTCCATAAATACTATTTTAGCACCTGTTAATTTTTGACATGTCTTAATGAAGCACATATAAAGATTTCTTGACCTTTTGCATATATAAAGCTGTTTCCTAATGTTGCCTTAAAGAATTGACATTTTTTAAAAAGGCACTTCTGATTATATTGTTAGAGACATTATTACAAAACCCTAAGTTCAAATAAGGGTGAAGAGGCCCAATAAATTATTTTTTCCTTAATTATAATTAAGAATCAATATATGCTGTCTTATATAATTTCAGTAAGTAAAACTGATACTCCTAAATTTATGAGACATAGTGGAATTATAAGAAATTGCTGTATAATTCCTAGAACCTTTAAGTTAGAAGTAGTAATGTGTTACTTCATTGAGCTGTTTTTCTGAAGACCTTTTTGACGAATGTACAGTCTCCCCTGGACGGTTAAGTGACTAATGCTTCACTCTGCGGTTTTCCCCAGTTGTCCATCTCTTCCTTCTCTCTGGTCAATGTTGTTTTGGCCATTTCAGAGCTCACTTGTACTTCTGGTGGATGTTGTGAATTATTTTCAGGAATGATGAAGCATATCAGAATAACATTTTTGGTGCTGACAGATGAATTCTGGAGATTAGGAATGTGAGACTTCTGAATTGGTTTGAACGAAATGTTTTTGTTGTGTTGATATACATGTCATCTAGGATTTGCTGTAGTATATCATTCTGAAGATGGAAAAGGCAATAAGGGGGGAGTAGAAGAGGAAAAGAGACAAATATTAATTGGATAATGACCCAGGGTCAGATCCAATGCTAAGTGTGTACATGTATTATCATTAAAGTAAAAGCTTTCTTTTATTCAGCAGCTGGAAAAAGATTGGGGGAGGTGGTGGAGAACTGGTTCCTTTAGAAAATGTGCAATTCACTAAAAGGTGGTGATATTGCTCTGTGTAGGTGGTTATACATCAGAGTACTTGAAACCCTTGGGATTAGGACCCTTCTCTGTATTCCAGAAACATCCCAAATAAGGTTGGCCAGATTATCAGGTTGCTTTGTTTTTGGCAGAGTTATATTAATTTACTCTGAGTTTTTAGGTTGATCACCATATCTGCTTGACAGTACAGTATATCAAATTAAAAAGGAAAATTATTTGTTAAATGTTCATTTGGGAGATGACACTCTCTTCATGGGACTCATGAGGGTGGGGCACAAGCTGAAGTAAAAAGGGTATTTAATATTGAAAAGCTTAATGACTCTTGCCCCATTTGGTTTGTCTTGTGACTTCTCGTGGTGCCACAGAATGATACGTTAAAAGATAAAAACATTCATGTTAATGTGTCCTTTGCTGAACCTTTAGGAGGCAGAAACCTTGCTCTCCTCCTCTTTTCTTCCTCTGGCCCTTCCTTTCATAATAGCATGATTCTTGTTATTAACAAAAGAAAAATGACAATTTGCCCTGGAAGGAAGTTGTATTAGCTTCCTTCTGCTCTATAATATATCATCACAAATGTACTAGCTTAAATAATACAGATTTGGTATCCTACAGTTCTAGAGGTCAGAAGTCCAAAATAGGTCTTAGAGGTTAAAATCAGACTGTCAGCAAAACTATTCTTCTAGATGTTGTAGGGGAGAGAATCTGTTTCCTTGCCTTTTCTGGCTTCTAGAAAGTGCCCTCATTCTGTGGCTCGTGGCCACATCACTTACACTTCTGTTTCTTTGTCACATCTTCTCTTACTCTGATCTTCCTGCTTTCTTCTTACGAAGACTCTTGTGATTATATTGGACCTAGCTGGATGATCCAGGATAGTCTCTTTACCTTAGGATCCTTAACTTAATCACAGTGGCACTGTCCCTTTTGCCATGTAAAGTAATGTATTTACAGGTTCTGCAAGATTAAGATGTGGGTATTATTGGGGGACTTTTATTCTGCCTGCCACAGAAAGTTTTAGAAGTTTCTGGTAAAATACCAGATAGCATAACTTTTCCTATATTAGTTGATCATAATGGAGACCAGAGGTGATGTCCACTAACCTTTAGAAAAATCATCGGGGCGCCTGGGTGGCGCAGTCGGTTAAGCGTCCGACTTCAGCCAGGTCACGATCTCGCGGTCCGGGAGTTCGAGCCCCGCGTCGGGCTCTGGGCTGATGGTTCAGAGCCTGGAGCCTGTTTCCGATTCTGTGTCTCCCTCTCTCTCTGCCCCTCCCCCGTTCATGCTCTGTCTCTCTCTGTCCCAAAAATAAATAAACGTTGGAAAAAAAAAAAAAGAAAAATCATCATGATTACCTTTAACACAAAAATATTTAATAAAAAATAAAATATGATAAGTTTGGCTAATTTGTATTATGCTGTTTTGAGTAAGAATGGGGGCAAATAGTCAAAGGAAATATGACTTCATTTCTTGCCATAGAGGTTAGTAATAAAATACTATTGCTATTGAAAAAAAAATAAAACCGAATGTTTATCTCACAGTACTTCATCAAAAGTCTCATTTTCTCAAATTGTTTTTCGGATATCCAACCTGCAATATAAACAATATAATCTGTTTTCTTCTGAAAAGAAAAATAAAATCAAATCAAATGTCCCTTAGATTCACTTGGAAAGGCTATGCTGTTTTCTCAGTTGGTTTAAACTGTGAAGTTGCCTTTAAAAATAAATTCTTGGGGCGCCTGGGTGGCGCAGTCGGTTAAGCGTCCGACTTCAGCCAGGTCACGATCTCGCGCTCCGTGAGTTCGAGCCCCGCGTCAGGCTCTGGGCTGATGGCTCGGAGCCTGGAGCCTGTTTCCGATTCTGTGTCTCCCTCTCTCTCTGCCCCTCCCCCGTTCATGCTCTGTCTCTCTCTGTCCCAAAAATAAATAAACGTTGAAAAAAAAAAATAAATTCTTCATCCAAGGAAATGATTAGATCAGTAAGGTTACCTGAAGAGAAGTATCTTTAGAAAGGGAGATGCCAAAGTGAAAAGTAATAGTCCTCTTTGAAATTTTCTTATAAGTACTTTTTAGGCGGCTGCTTCTTCTTCTTCTTCTTCTTCTTCTTCTTCTTCTTCTTCTTCTTTTGTTTTCTCATTGTTTTTCAGTATCTATTCCTTTTTTTTTTTCAAGTGGCTTAAAACAACACCCATTTTTTGTCTCAATTTCCATGGGTCAGAAGTCCAGACATTGCTTGGTGATGAGTTCTCTGCACAGGATCTCACAAGGCTGAATTTGTACTTGGTTTTTAGAACAGTGTGGAATTAGAAGTAAGCAGAGACCACAAAGATCTTGGTAGGACAGAATTAAAAAAAATTTTATATGAACATTATTTCTGACAAGCTACACTGTATATATAGTGTAAAGACCTTGGAGAGTATATATAAAAAGCAAAAAAGAAGTGTCTGGTTGCAACAGCTTCCAGAGCGCCTGGGTGGCTCAGTCCGTTCAGTGTCCGACTTCAACTCAGATCATGATCTAATGGTTCTTGAGTTCGAGCCCTGAGTCAGAGTCTGTGCTGACAGGTTGGAGCCTGCTTCGGATTCTGTGTCTCCCTCTGTCTGCCCCCCCGCCCTTAAATGAATAAACCTTAAAAAGGTTCTTGGGTGCCTGGGTGGCTCAGTCGGTTAAGCGTCCAGCTCTTGATTTCAGCTCAGGTCATGATCTCATGGTTCATGGATCCAGCCCTGCCTTGGGCTCTGCGCTAACAGTGTGGAGCCTGCTTGGGATTCTCTCTCCCGTTCTCTATCTGCCTGTCTCCCACCCCTCAAAAATAAATAAATAAACTTAAAAAAAAAACCAGTTTCTCTTTCTACTTAAAATATATGAAATTTGAAATTAAGGGAGGCATAGATTGACCAGGCTTGGACGTTTGAGCCTCATTGAGTGTTTCCTGCTTACTGTCACCACCACAGTCCTGCAAGAGAATAGGGGATTCCTTTCGTACTGTTTTTTCATAGATAAGGTCTGTTAATAATCTGCCAGGATGCTTATAATGAACAAGCAGAGCAATTACAGTAGAGTGCTATTGCTATGCAGTTGAACCATAGGCCTGTAATAATACTTGAGGGATGAAGATAAGTTTCCTTACACATGCCATAGCTCTTGGGTGCCTGGCTAACTCTGTGTACTTGCCTGAGTCTATAAATGGTGCAGCCTCCTCTCCTTGAAAGTGGGACATGTATAATAAAGGAGCTGTAGAAACACAGGTCTCCCTGTTCTTCTGAGGGAGTATCAAATGACTTTTTGCATTAGGTTGATTTTTACAGGAAGCTGAAAAATACCAGGTAAGCAGTTTCCCAAGGTTTGTAAATTTTTGTCAGTTCATTAACACCTTACACCCTGTGACTTTGGGTTCATCTCATGCTATGGAACCGAATTCATTAAATAGGGGTATAAAACTGGAACTAAGCCAGCAGTCAGGGAGAGAGGGGTCGGACTGTGACATTAATGAGATTGGGGCATATTCCTTTGTGTTATTTATTTTCCTACCTTAAAGTTGTCCTTTGGTCAAAACGCAGGGATTCCTTGTATAGACATTTTATTGTTAGAAACCCCTAAGTTCTTATGTAAAGCAGAGGAAGAAAGGAAAGTTAAATAAATTATTCAGTCTTAACTTTGTTCATAGCTGGGGAATGTGGCCATAAACTTCCACTGTTTTATTATCAAATACCTAAATTATGTGGAATAATCACTGTGGCCTAAAAGTCCGTATCTATCTAGATTTAGCAGATATTTGTAAGAGTAGATTATACTACATTTTATATAATTTTGCAGAGTTTTTTTTATTGAAATATAATTGAAAATACTGTTTGGGCCATCATTGGTTAAAGTGTTTAAATTGGAAAAAGTGGGAAATCAGATGTTTACAATATTTTATAATTAACTTTCAGGATTAGCTGTTTAGTTTAACCTCATTTGCACTCCTGTTGTCCTCTGAAATGGCCTCAAGCTCCAAATTTGGGAGAGCAGAGGTGCTGGGATTTAGGCTTCAGAGGTATCTTCTCCCCTTTGTGGTGATTGTTTTTAAAGGCACATGCACAGACCTTTCACCCAGTTCTCAAAGTGGAACACTTCCACTGTGCTATAAAAATTTCCTGAATTGGTCAAACTTCTTTGGCAAACTCATGCCGGGTAAATACCGTGCTTAATTAATTTGGCCAGCATAGACACCATCTACTAAAGATGTCTTGTCCTGTAAAAATGTAATGAGTATTAAACACACCAATTTTAGCTTTGAATTTTTATACCTTGGTGTAATGGGTAAAACTATGGCTAAGATGAAAACAAGTCATATATGTTATAAGGGGCTGTGTGCATTGGCCTTATTTGTGGATACATTTTCTATTCTACCTTATTCTCCTCCCCACCTCTCCCTTTTACGCCAGCATTTCTACGCAATTCTTTACTGGCCAGGTACTGTTGTAAATGCTTTATGTATGTTAAGTTAATCCGCATAACGGCCCCAGGAGCTCATTTTACAGACGAGGAGATGGGTGCACAGAGAGGGTAAGTGACTTACCCAAGATGACACAGGAATTGTAGTGAGCAGCAGGGCTGTGATTCCAGTGCAGGCTCTTTGCCTATGGAGTCTGTACTCGTCATCTCCCACCTGCACTACGCTGTCTTTACCACAGTCCCATTTCTCATTTATGGTATCTGGCTGTAATCTTACAAGTAACTTCAGATCATCTTTGCAATGTACATGGTGAATGTACCAGTGAACAAATAGTAAAACCCTTTAGCATGTGCTTTGCCTCTGACTATTTTTGTTCAATAATATTTTGATTGAGCAATTATACTTCTAAAATATCATGAGACACCTTGACCGAAATATATTTCTAGAATCAGCTTTGGAGTCCAGTCTTCTCCTCAGCTGGCAAATGTCTTAAGAGAATTTTTTGATATTTCTATTGTACAGTGCAATTAGGTTTTCTTTCTCTGAAAGCACAGCTGTAACTATTGTTGTGACAAATGTTGTTGGAGAAAACTGCTGTGTTGCAAACAGGGTTGAAGAGATAGGCTTCAATTAAGTGTTTTCTTTGGTCTGTCATAGACTTAATAGGAGGTCAAATCCTGCTCTGAAGGACTGTTAGCAGCAGGTGCTATTTTTGTCACCAGGATGGTCTCTGCTGATTTTTAATTCACTGACATCCCCAAATAGAAGCATTCTGTCATTCTCTCAATCCTTCGATTTGTGGAAGGATTTTGATCAAAGAGTGCTTTTTGCTTTTTATTTTTTTAGTGAGACACAACATCATATTTCATATAGAAAAACCTTGTGTAATAGTAAAAATAAAATAGCTTATTTTCTTTCCTCATTTTTCACATACTTGAACGTTATACTTTAAAAATGAAGTCCTATAGAAGCATACTCTCCCTATATAAACCTATTCATTTGTATAATACATAATAATTAGTAATTTCATTTGTGTGTTGGTACCATCGCAGTTATTGCATTCATATTCTTAAATCATTTTCTCTTTGGGAGTCAACTTATTTTGAATTGATACAAAAAGCATGTTTATGCTCAGTGATTTTTTTTTAAGTTTATTTTTATTTTGAGAGAGAGAGGAGGGGGGAGTGGCAGAGAGAGAGGGAGAGAGAGAATCACAAGCAGGTTCTGTGCTGTCAGCGCAGAGTTGATGCGGGGCGGGAACTCACAAACCGTGAGATCATGACTTGAAATCCAGAGTTGGACGCTTAACCAACTGAGCCACCCAGGTTCCTCTAGGTTCAGTAGTTTTTAAAAATGGGTAGTGAAAGATACTTATTTCATTTATTCTACTTGTAATCTGGTAAAAGATTGGTTGATAGAGGATAAAAGAACTGGAATTTTTTTAGTATTTATAGTTCATTTAGGCAAATATATTAAGTAGCATAAGAATTAAATATATTAAAACAGAATTTTAAAAATATTTGTTTCTTAAATGAGTGGCTTGAATGAGTATAGTTATAGCAAGGGTTGTGTAAATATCTGTTATTCTCAGGTTTGAAGATAAACATGTGATTCTTTCAATTCACTGTTAAAGGCAGAATTTGAGTTTTTGATAATTTGTCATATTTAAAACATTAATCCACTTTATTTAGCATAAATGTTTTAGAATATTAAAAGTTGTTTTTTGGCAAGTAGATATTAGTTTAGATTTGCCCTTTGAAAAATTTTGCGTTTTATAGGGCCTACCTCAGTATATTTTCTCCTTTTGTGGAATACAGTTTATGTTTCAAGTTTATATTTTCTTCTACTTTTTAGACTTTTTTTCTGAAAAAAATTTAATTAGGCTTATTGGTAAATTCTCATCTTAATTAGGATTAGTTATGATCTTTTTCTTAAGCAGGTAAAACATTAAAAAAGTAAATTTTTAAAAGACTAGAAATAGTTTCAAACAAGCAGTTGAAAAGCCTAATTTAAAATTAAATAAACTGTTAAAAAGATATGCCTCCCACATCTGCTGAGAATTTTTGTTAGACTTCAGTCATTTGCCATAATCATTAAGCAGTGCAGCATGTTTGTTGTTTGCTTACCCAGGAGTTCATGTTCCTCATCGCATCCATTTGTAGACAAGTGAATGTTTTCTTCTGTTTTCAGCACAGCCTTGACATTGACATCTCAGATTCTGACTTGTCCAAAAGGAGAAAGATCAGGTCACTTACTGTGTTTACCTGGCAAAAGGGAAAATGAAGTTGACACACAGTTTCATTATCAGCTTGTAGAACACCCCTCCCCCCCCCATTTAAAATGAACAACAGTCAGTATCTAATTAACAAATGGATTTGTTTCAAAGTTTCTTTTTAGATAGGGTTTCAGTACCACATAGCATGTTTCCTTAATTGATACTCTAGGAAGCCAAGGTGTCTTTTGTTTTACAACATCCTGTGGTTTCTGTGGGAAGAGTACATCTCCTAGTTCCTTTCAGAAAAATCAAACAGCTGGATATAGCATGGGGAGAAGAGCTGGCTTTTCTCTGGATCCCTCCCTTGGGTCAGCTAAGATTTGGCTTCCTGTTTTATACCCCACCAGGGGCCTAATACTTCCTGCTTATCCCCCAGGTTGGGGCTTTCCCCCACGATGACAGCGCTGCCCCCAGCAGCTGCAGGGGAAGTCTGGACAGGGTCCCTTGTAAAGCTGAGGCTTTCCAGCCTGAGGGGGGCCTGTGTCCTTATACTTTTTAATGAAGACAATATGATGTAGCAGTAGGAATGAAACGTGGGGTCAGGAAGTACTTGGAGTTGACCTGAAATGGCTATTTCTTCACTGTAAGACCTTGGGTAAATCTCTTAACTTTTTGTTGTTGTTGTTATTGTGGTAGTAGTTTAGCATATCTGGTGAGTGGATTTTCTTGTTACTTTTGTTTTTATTTAAAAAAATTTTTTTAATGTTTACTTATTTTTGAAGGAGAGAGAGAGTGTGAGCATGGGGAGGGGATGGGGTGGAGGTGGGGGGCCGAGAGAGAGGGAGACACAGAATCTGAAGCAGGCTCCGAGCTGTCAGCACAGAGCCTGGCACGAGGCTTGAACTCACCGACCATGAGATCATGACCTGAGCTGAAGTCTGGCACTTAACTGACTGAGCCATTCAGGTGCTGCCCCTGTACTAAGTTACTTTTAATGTTCTTTCCTGCTTTAACATTATATGCAATGATCATATATTTCTGAATGGGGATTACAAATGATTAGGTTCTTAAAAGATAGGAAAATAATTTTTTACATAGACCACACAAACATTTACCCATCGCTGAATGCAAATTAGGATGTTTAGAGTTGCATAATTATGAATAACTGGCATTATAATCTGTTACTAATAAGATGCCACAGTGTCTGGTGGGCAAAATCATGTTGCATAGAAATATGATGTTAATATTACATATGTTTTTAGCAGACATACACATTTTAGCTGTTTACTGAATATATAGGTTGTCATTCTTTTATTTTCTTCAACCTAACATTAAGTACAACTGGGAGACACACATACAAAAGTAAATTAATATTGATAAATAAAAATGGTATATTTCAAATTCCTAAAAAATTGCAAAATTTAATGGTTCATGAAATTTGTTATGTGAAAAGGAAGCAAAAAAAAGATTTTAAAAATTAAAAAAATTTTTTTAAATTTATTTTTGAGAGAGAAAGAGAGACAGAGTGTGAGCAGGGGAGAGGGAGACACAGAATCTGAAGCAGGCTCCACAGAGCTGTCAGCACAGAGCTTGATGTGGGGCTAGAACTCTTGAACTGTGAGATCATGACCTGAGCCGAAGTCAGACACTTACCCGACTGAGCCATCCAGGTGCCCCTGGAAAAAAGATTTTTAAAAGTTAAAGTCTTGGAATTGAAAGTCTATCTAAAATCTGTCTCTTTTCTAGTGTTAGTTCAGGGTGGTAGACCTAACTGAGGCTTTCAGAATCTGCCACTGAGTGAGTCAGCACTGGGAACATTTACTGTGATTTTACCAGCTGTCCAAGTGGAAGATGGGAGGTTGTGTTAACTGTGTGCTAACACCAACCGTCAGTTTATATTTTAATTATTTGCATTTTTTCTTTCTTTCTTTCTTTTAAAAATTTTTAATGTTTACTTTTGGGAGAGAGAGACAGAGTGCGAGTGGGAGAGGGGCAGAGAGAGAGGGAGACACAGAATCCGAAGCAGGCTCCAGGCTCTGAGCTGTCAGCACAGAGCCCGACACGGGACCTGAAATCACAAACCGTGAGATCATCACCTGAGCCGAAGTCGGATGCTTAACTGACTGAGCCACCCAGGCACCCCTGCAATTTTTCTTTCAAGTAGAGCTATGAAGATAGTATACTGGAAGCTCTAGTTTGTTGGGTTTCTGATGTTTTATTACATAATAAATTAATTAAAGGGGGGCAATATTTTAAAATTTAATTTATGCTACCACCCAAATGGCTAGGTTGTGCAACAGGTTTGTTTAATATAGAATTGAAAGATCCCTAGACTCCTTTCAGACTGCACCCTCAGACCTCCATGGGAAAAGATGCATGGAGCCATCCAGAAGTTATGCTTCACTCAGGGAGGGGCAGTTGAGGTTTGTTCCCTGAGGCCAGCCCCATTCCAGGAATACTTGTGACTGATGGGACTGACTTGGAGGAGGAGAGATTGAGGGAATTTGGGGTGGGATGGTATCATGGAGCTTAAAAGAGAGCATAAAGGAGCAAATCTAGGGGGCAAAAGCGGGATTAGTGCCTTTCAAGAGAGGGTGTGGAGATTTGGGCCAATAGCGTGGGTAGTCCTCACACACTCCTGCCTCCCAGCTGTTCCCTTTGCCATCAGATGCTGAGTGATTTGACATCACTGGCAGCCACAGAGGATGGTGGGCAATAGAGAAGGCTACACAGCACCATGGGATCCACATTGCAGTCTGGCATCTGCTTCATGTTAGGCCTCATGCAACAGATTTGCCTACTAACCATTATTCAGAAATTACCGAAATCCTTATCACTGACTAATAAACACAGACTACCAGCAGGTGGTAGAAAATGTCCAGTTTCTATTATTAGATTGTGCTCCATCTGCTAATTGTAAAAATATCAGTGGTTCTTTTTTTTTAAACCTCTCAAATGAAGCATACTAAGGGAAAATGTACTGTAGAATATTTTTTTTTTTACTGGTTATGTGAAATGAGCTTAATTAGAGTAGCATTAATAAATAGAATGATGTTTCATGCTGATTCTCGTAACCACTAGTCCATAGTCCATAGTTTTCTATGTTAAACAAATGCTGGTTAAATGCAGTTGTGTATAATTTCATTATTTAATTTAGGAAATGATCACAAGATATTAGGTAAATGGTGGGCCATTTTTTTCCCTACTTGTCCATTATTAATGGACTTATCTTGTCCATTATCCTACATGATAATGGCAAACCTGCATTGTAAGGGTTTTTTTTTTTTTTTCCTCAACTATATCAGATTTTGGTAACTTATGACTCTGGTTTTCTTTGTTTTTATTTCAAACTGTTCATTTCTCTTTGTTCTTTTTGTTCTCAGACTTGCTGGAGCATTTAGCATCAAAGTCAACTATTACATATCTTTGTTCTTAGGATATTGACACTGACGTATTTAAGAGTATGGGGAAATCATGCCTGTAACTTTCTCTCAAATGGTTTAAAAATTTTATACACACACATACACACGTGTATATATAGATATAGATTAGGTAGATAGGTATAGATATAGATAGGAGGAGACAAAGAAAATATGGTAAAATGTTAACACTTAGGGGAATGTGAGTATACAGAAATTCTTTTATTATTTTTGCAACTTTTCTGTAAATGTGAAGTAATTTAAAAAAGTTGGGATGCCTGGGTGGCTCAAACTCTTGATTTCAGCTCAGGTCATGATCCCAGGGTCATGGGATTGAGCCCTGCATTGGGCTCCACGTTGAGTGTGGAGCCTGCTTGAGATTCTCTCTCTGCCCCTCTCACTTGTGCTCTCTCTAAAATTAAAAATGATAATAATTTTAAAATGTATTTAAAATTAACCATTTCAGTAGACTGAAGCCAAATGTATCTTTGGGGGAAAAAATCAGTGTAGGAAATTTCAATTGATTTCTTAGAGCACCAGCTTGCAAAAGTACTGTTCATTATAGATAAAAAATAGATAGGAGACTTTACTGGGGTTTGAATGGGTAGTTTGGCAGTCATTGGGGTGTTACTTGGGTGAAGTTGCTGTAGCCCAGGATTTGGGTTTTAGTTTTTTTTTTTTTTAATTTTTTTTTTTAACGTTTATTTATTTTTGAGACAGAAATAGACAGAGTATGAACGGGGGTGGGTCAGAGAGAGAGGGAGACACAGAATCTGAAACAGGCTCCAGGCTCTGAGCAGTCAGCACAGAGCCTGATGCGGGGCTCGAACTCACAGACAGTGAGATCGTGACCTAAGCCAAAGTCGGACGCTTAACCGACTGAGCCACTCAGGCGCCCCGGGTTTTAGTTTTTTAGGTGTAGAGACTACAGCCTTGTCTCCAGTCAGGAAGACTGACCCGTTCCAGGTAAATGCACTCTCAGGACACTGATGTATAAACCAGGATGTCAGTTTATTAACATCCAGTGGAAAGAATGCAGTTGCCAAGTGGATTGGATATTCTTGCTAGATCGAAGACTAGTGCATTCCCCCTCTCCCCGGAGAAAAGCTACAGGAAAAGCCATGGTGTATATGGAAGTGGGGATGACATAGACCATTTTGAAGAGCAAACTTTTTTTATTTTAATGAAATCCACTTTTTCTTTTTTTTTTTTTTCTTTTCTTGTGTGGTTCATGCTTTTGATGTCCTATTTAAGAAGTTTTTGCCTAACCCAAGATCATAAAGATTTTTAGGATCACAAAACTTGGAAAAAAATTAACATTAAATATTGCTGGGAAAATTAGTGCACAGATAAGAAGTAAAACGGGAATATAGAGAATATTAAGGTAGAAACCAAAATTTAATTTTACCTGCAAAAATATAGTAGCAAAAGTTGTTTATTCTACTAGTTATGAATCAGGCATGGGGAAAAAGTATTTTTGTCAGGGTCTACTGATAATTATTATCATTAGATTAAAAGGCTTGCTCTAATAAGATCTGTAGAGGGTCTGTATTTGGTTTAATACAGTTATGATCCTCTCCTTTGTGAAAATGTATTTACTGGAGTTACTTCACTGTGGTCATTAGGTACTATGCCTTCCGTGTTAATGTTTCTTGAGAAATGTACTATTGCAGTGGGTTTCAGGGAAATAAGTATTTATTAACTTTCTCAAATTTTAATTGTCAGGAGACACTGATAATATATTTTAAAGCCCCAGGATGTTGGGAATTTTTTGGAGTAAGCAATACAATATTTCATGTATCTTGTTTTTAAATTGGTATATTAATGAGAAATTTCAGTGCTGCCAAAACACTTATCTCTGTTTTCTGTGTAACTAGGGCCAAAACTACCTTAAAGTATTTTTTTTTAATATTTATTTTTCATGTTGTTTAATGACCCATTTTTGCAGAACTGAATTTGAAAGTAATTGCAATAACCTGATGTTGAGAATTTGGAAATTTTCTAAATCCTTCAGATTGCAGAGTCACAGATGATCTATATCTGGTTACCATCCATTTAATCTTTAAGATAAAAAATAATTAGAGCCCTTAGCATGTTCTGCTACTTAATTACTGAGTATACATATATTAGTGTAGCCTGTGTCTTGATAACTTGATTTCATGAATGAAATCTAATTTAAAGATGTTCAGATTCATGCACTGAAGAAAACAACTTAATTGTAATAACTTGAAGATTGAATTTGGTCATGTGTTAGATACTCAAGACTTTAGGAGATTCCGTGAAATGGGATCACGGCCCTTGGCTTCAGCCCTTTGTGTTCATGTGATGGGAAAACCTTGCCTTGTTTCCTACACCATGATCCCCACTTTAGGAGAGTCGGTTACAAAGAAATTGTATCTGTGTTGTCCAGATTCCCCATGAACCACAGAAATTCCTGTGGCACTGCATGCTAGGGAGTTGTCTTAAAACTTTAACAGGAGGGTGACATCTTGGAATACTGTTAAACAATGTTTGAGCACTTGCTGTGTTAGAAGGAATGTGGACTTGCTGGCCAGCTTGGTCTGCCTGCTTGTAAGATCCATATTAGGGGCTGTATGAGATGGATTCTCTTCTCATAGCTTTCTGATGGGAAAGGGAGTTCTGCCTCTGGTTGTCAGGAAAATGGTTGGTGGAGATTCGATAATTATATCAAAAGAAAATGGCAGTGATGAATTTAAATAAAAGATGGTAGCACTCAGATTCAGTCCAAGACTATCTTATACATCCTTTATTATATTTTGCAGTCTCCTGAACACTTAAGAGACTGAAGGTATATTTAAGCAGTAGTGTTGCTATTATAGAGATTGAGGAAATTTTTAAAAAGCCTCCTTTAGAAAGCAAAGCAAGGTATCAACTAAGATTATAGGATGAATTTTAAAAGTAATTTCCAAAGGAATAGGCTATTTCCAAATAGTTAATGTCATTGTCCATGTTTTAAAGTCAATGGTAAATATGCCATAGTATTTTAAGAGCTCAAGGGTTTTATGACCTTGCTCTGCCAGTGTACCTAAGTTTTACTTTTCTTACCTGCAAAATATGGATAATATCCACTTACAGGAGTTTTTGAGGATGAAATGAGATGACGTATGTAAAGCGATTAGCTTAGGGCTTAGCACATAGTAAAAACACCCCCAAATGGCAGCTATTATTGCATAGATTTTCATGTCAGCTACAGTATTTTGGATCATTTGCCAGTATTGTACTGTATGATATTCTTACTATGCCTTGGACCTTCCTAAGTATAATGATTTTCCTCTTTTCAAATTGAATTTTGACCTTTTCAAAAGTCTGGAATTCACTGAAGACAAGGAAATATCCAATACTCCATGAATGGTGATGTTTATATTGGCTTGGCTGGAGGCCAGGTGGCAAACAGCATTCAAAAGCAGACATAAATTTTTTTCTTTAGAAGAGGCCACATGGTGCTCTTTCCCTGCATCAGGCTCCCATGGATATCAATGGGTGTTATGTGTGTAGAGCAAGGGAAAGGTCTTGCTCCTAAAAAGTAGAGCAATGTGCTATCTGAGATAAGTTAGTATGTTCCCATGAGCTCATGTGTGTCCTAAAAGATGTCTTTGTCTTGAGGTCCTTAGGGTCTGGCTAGCAGTGAAGAGTCAATATTTGGTATATTTTTCAGTGGTTGAGTGTTACTAGGATGTTCTGAGTTTGTCAAAAATCTAGTGGTATTAAAGTCCAAACAAAAATATTTATCAAAATCTTACATGCCTCTACTTTGTTTAAGTGATATTTGCTGAATTTGTTCCTCTTACCAAATTTAAATGATTTATTTAAATATCTTTTTCCAAGAGTTTTAAGACAAATGGTACTTGAATCCATAAATTTAAGAACCTTTTTGCTCATAGTCTATGGACATCAGGAAATGTAATCCTTATATTTCTCATTATAATGTCATTGAGTTCATGTCATGATTCATTGTACTTAGAATGCTGTTTTCAAACCTGTCTTCTGATTATTCCTTAAATATAAAATATAAACAGATTAATGAAAACACAATAAGTAAAACTGAGAGTAGTGTTAAGAAAGTAGAAATCAGCAGGGTGCCTGGGTGGTTTAGTCGGTTAAGCATCTGACTTAGGCTCAGGTCATGATCTCGCCATTTGTGAGTTCGAGCCCTGGTTCCTTCAGGCTCTGTGTAACAGCTCAGAGCCTACAGCCTGCCTCGGATTCTGTGTCTCCTTCTCTCTCTGCCCCTCCCCTGCTCGTGCTCGCTTGCTTGCTCTCTCGCTCTCTCTCAAAAACAAAAATAAAGACATTAAAAAAAAAAAAACACGAAATTAGGAATCAGCTTTAGTTTCTCCCTTAAGGTTTATTATGTGACATGTCCTTAAGATTAGAACACTTAGTAAGTTTCATGTCATTTCTTTTCACTCATCGCTATGATTCTTTTTCCCAAGAGTTCTTCAACAATTTTATATGTAGAAACCCTTTATGAATACGTCAAGAGTCTTTGGTTTCTCCATGTAGTTACAAAGATGAAGTTGCATGTTCTAGGGGAAAAGGAGGGTATTAGTTTTTTGTTAAGTGTATTTATTTATTTTTTTAGAGAGATGGTGAGAGCGTGTATGCAAGTAGGGGAGGGGCAGAGAGAGAGAGGGAGAGAGAATCCCAAGTAGGCTGGGCACCATCAGCGCAGAGCCCGATGTTGAGCTTGAACTCACGAACTGTGAGATCATGACCTGAGATCATAACCTGAATTAGGTGTTTAACCAACTGAGCCACCCTGGCATCCCAGGAGGGTTTTAATTTTTATCTGAACGTTTTGTAAGAGGAGAACATTTCTGATCCGTGTCTAGCTTGTGAATAATACATATTGAGCAAATACATACTCTTGATATAGAAAACAAAGTTTTAAGGGCCTTTTTGTATCATTATTTTATTAGATCTTCTCAGTAATGGTATTTTTTCACTTTACAGCAAAGTAAACAGAGTCTCAGTAAAATGATTTGCTTAAGTGTAGCAATTGACATTCCTTAAACAAGCTTCTCCCAAGTATAACTGAAAAATAGCCCTTGAGATGGGGAGATGGGACAACTAAAAAAATGCATTGTTTCACTCTGGATGTGGTCCTGGAGCAAAAAGAGGACTTTATGAAAAAACTAGTGAAATCCGAATGAAGTCTGGAGTTCAATTTTTAGAAAATGTGTAAAGAGTTAAAATTCTTTGGGGGCACACAGGACAAAATTTCTGAAGACAACTGAGCAGATGAAAATCTTACATGTGTACAAGTAGATACAAGAGGTTTTTTCAAATCCTGTTGCTTTTGGGGCGCCTGGGTGGCTCAGTCGGTTAAGTGGCCGACTTGAGCCCAGGTCATGATCTCGCGGTCCGTGAGTTCGAGCCTCGCGTCGGGCTCTGTGCTGACAGCTCAGAGCCTGGAGCCTGTTTCAGATTCTGTGTCTCCCTCTCTCTGACCCTCCCCCGTTCATGCTTTGTCTCTCTCTGTCTCAAAAATAAATAAACACCAAAAAAAAAATTAAAAAAAAATCCTGTTGCTTTTAATAGACAAACTTTGGAAATAACCTAAATGCCTGTCAATATTATAATGGATAAATAAGTGATTTTATAATTGGGCAGTGAGTACTACTATATATCAATTAGAAAAATGAGCTAGAATTGTTATCATCAGACTTAACTTTTAAAGTTAATTTCAGTGAGTATAGCAAACTATTAAAAAAAACCCTTTTTTTGGAATATGTTTTTAAATACATTCTTTATTTAAACATGATAATATATGCACATGGTTACAAAATCAAACAGTACAGAAGGATTTGTAATGAAAATGAATAGTTTCAGCTCTGGAGTTCTTCTCTTTTCTTCCCTTGTCCTTAAATGCCATTTGGAATCATGTTTTAGTTTTTCTGGTGGCTACTTACATGTCTCCAAATGAAATGTTTATATTGTTATTTTAAAAAATATGCTGTCTATAGATGTTCTATTTTTGTTGTGACAGATGAAGATGTACCTTGCTTATAGACTGCTTTTGTTTTTTATAATTTAGTCTTATTTTTTATTGGATCCATTTTTAAATGGATCATTCTTGTAATTTAAAAGTGAAATAGTTCTATAAAACTTATTACAAGAACCAGCAGTCCCTTCCATAACCATTTATGCCCACCACCCCAACTATTGTTTGCACCTACAGGCAAGTACTGTAGACTTTTGTCTGTTTTGGAATTTGAATTGTATCATTAAATAATAGATTTTTAGATTGCCTTATTGTTTTTTTGTTTTATGCATTGTATATTGGATTCTTTCTGTGGAGGGTGAGCATTTAACCCACTCTACCCTCTTCTGCCATCAGACACATCACACTCCCAATCCTGTCCTCCAGTGTAGTTGTGTCGTTCTTTTGTCCAGATCATTGTTGTGTCTTCACATTATTGTTTAGTAAATGCTATTTACACTGAGGGCACCGAGTAAAATATGATGACTTTTCTTTTCTTGTACAACTTATTGTGTTCTCTGGAGTTAATAATTATCTTTCTTCTTTGCTTAGTTTTCTAGGGACTTATCACAAATCCATCCCCAGATTGTCCCCAGTTGTTAAAATTTTCTCTTAATACGTTCAAATACATGAAGTATTTTGTCTTTTTGTTTACTGTCCTCACAGAATTGTGGGAATCCATTCTGGATTGGTTGCCCTCTATCTCTGGGGCACTTATCCATCATTCTGGGGATACCATTTGCCTGCCCCTGTGTTAGTTCCTTGTTTGCTGCATTCCATTCCTTCCTTTTCCTTGGTTTACAGCCTTCTTTTGGTGAACTACCTTTGTAAGTAGTATCCTGAGGAAAGATGCAGGGAACATAATCTTGTGAGACCTCAGTGTTCTGGAAAAGTTTTTGGTATGTGCTTACACTTAATTGCTACTGTCTAGATTCAGAATAAATTTTCCTTCAGAATTTTGAAAGTGCTGACATGTTGTCTTTTGGACTTTTCATTATTGCTGTTAAAAAATCTCAAAATTGTTCTCCCTCCTTCTCTCTCTCTGTTTTTCCTTAGCTTCAGGGCAAATTTAGGATGGTGGTTCGCAGTCCTGGCTGCACTTTAGAATCATTTGGGAACTTAAACCAAATCTTAGTATGAGAGATTTTGAGGTAGTTGTTCTGGACGGGAGCCAAAACATGGTAATTCAAATATGCAGGTAAAGCTCCCTAGGTAATTCAAATATGCAGCCAAGGCTGAGAACTACTATTTCAAGATCTTTTTCTCCAGTATGCTAAAATTTCATGATGATATGTTGTGATGTGGGTCTCTTTTTATCCATCGAGCTACACACTTGATTGTCCCATCAATATGGAGACTTACATCCTTTAATTTTGGGAAGTTGTTTTTTCACATTAGAGTACTTAACAATTAAAGTATTTTTATTTGAAGTACAATGAGTTAGCATTAAGGCAGGTATCTTGGATATCTGTACTTCAGGTAGATCTCTTAGAAGACCCATTCAAGGAAATTCACTTAATCCACCTTACAGAAGCCCATATCCTTCACATACTGATGGAAACACTGGCAGTACATATTGAGGCTGTATTTCTGGATCAGATTGTGCTAGTTTGAGCAGACACAGTAAGAGCGAGATCCCTGGCCAGATATCCTCGGATGGCCCCAACAGAGCTTCTGATGACCCATCTTGCAGTCTCAGATGCAAGAAGGCAAAAGGAATTTTGGGAAGTTTTTTATTTCCTTTTCTCAAGTTCCCCTGTTGTATTGTTTGTAGGTCCTCTGCTTGTCTCTTTTATTTTCTGTAGTTTATTCCTGTTGTTTTGGTTTCTAAGTGATTTCCTCAGTTTGACCTTTCAATCCTTCCACTGAAATTTTTCATTTCTGTTCTTCTTTTCCAAGAATTCATTTTTTATGGACTTCCATTCTCCCGACTCCGATCTTTATTGAGATAAAATTGACATATATCCTTGTGTAAGTTTAAGTTATACAATGTGATGATTTGATATATGTACATATTGTGAAGTGATTACCACAATAAGGTTAGTTAATACATCCTTCAGTTTACATAGTTAGTTAGCATGTTCTTTTTTGTGATGACAACATTTAAAATTTACTCATTTAGCAACCTTCAAGTATGAAATATAGCATTAGCTATAGCCACCATGCTGCTTACTCATTTTTCTGTTGAAAGTTTGTAGCCTTTTGACCAATATCTCCCCATTTCCTCAACTTTCTGGCAACCGTTCAGTCTACTCTCTGTTTCTGTTGAGTTAGGTTCTTTTCTTCTTTTCTTTTTTAAATGTTTTTATTTATTTTTGAGACAGAGAGAGACAGAGCATGAGTGGGGGAGGGGCAGAGAAAGAAGGGGACACAGAATCTGAAACAGGCTCCAGGCTCTGAGCTGTCAGCACAGAGCCCGACACCAGGCTCGAACCCACGGACCGTGAGATCATGACCTGAGCTGAAGTCCAAGTCAGATGCTCAACTGACTGAGCCACCCAGGTGCCCCGAGTTAGGTTATTTTAGACTCCACATATAAGTAAGATCATACATTTGTGTTTCCCTGCCTTATTTTACTTGGCATAATGCTCTCAAGGTTCATACGTGTTGTTGTAAATGGCGCTCAACCCAATGACCCTGGGATCACATCCTGAGCCGAAATCAAGAGTCGGATACACAACTGACCGAACCACCCAGGCACCCCTGCTCTAAGTTAATTTTTAAAAATCTATTACTTGTTTTAGTCCCCTCCTTTAACATTCAAAGCTTTCCTTAGAAGTTTTCCTTGGCTGCCTGCTTACTCATGTTTAAAAGCTGACTGTGGAAGCTCTGGCTGTGTGATGGACTTGTCAGTCTTAGCCTTTACTGTGGAATAATCTGCCTGGGCCATTGTGCTGCGGGGAACCTTGCTATCAGTGTCTTAAGGTCCTCTGTCATGGGCTGGTCAGATTCCGCAGAGAATAATGCTTTCAACTCCAGCTGAAGGAACTGAGTGGGCAGGAGATGGTTGGAAGCTGTTCGTTTTTAGTATATGAACTCATACTTAGTCTCCTGTCTTATCTGTGTCTCGTCATGCAGATTAGAGACCCTGTCTCTGTTTCACTCTCTCCAGACAATAAATCTCGCCTTTTGGGGGTTGGGAAATCATCTGAGGGAGGTAAATCTGCTTCTTACACCTTGCCCATCTGTTTCAAGTCCCACCTCCACCGTAATTTCCAAGGTTACCTGATACCATGAATTTCTGGTGTGGTTTTTGGGAGTTTCAAGGTATGAGTCAGGTTCATTCTCTCAGCTTTCCTCAGGACTGGCTTAGGATTCAGTTCTCTGTTAGTTCAGGTACCACCAGTTCGTTTGCTTTCTAGCTCCCCAATTTTTTTTAACAATTTCTTTTCCTTTCTCCTTGTTTTTGGGGTGTATCCTACAAACAGATCCAATTACTGTCAGTGTAATGTGTTTTCAGCAGAGAGGGGAGGTAAGCTGTTAGTTCAATTTGACCTATTCAATCAGAAACAAGTAATGTGATTGTAAATGAAATATAAAGAGATAGTGAAAGGCTTTAGACTGTCATAATGATTCCATTTTGCATGTCAACTCTGAATTTCAGATTACTTGGTATATGTAATGTCTGCAGAGGTCTGGCAATAGCTGGTGTTTGCTGTTCTTTGGTGGAGGATCATGCTGTAATTAGTAGGACTGAAAGTTAAATTTGGAAAAGTTATTTAAAGTCTTCTGCTGCAATGCAGGTTGACAGCCTGTATTAAAATAAAATGTTTAGTTTAGAAACCTTAAAAACACTGTGCGGTTTCAAAAAATTAAAAAAAAAAAGGGGGGCGCCTGGGTGGCTCAGTCGGTTAGGCGTCTGACTTCAGCTCAGGTCATGATCTTGCAGTCCGTGAGTTCAGGCCCGCGTAGGGCTCTGTGCTGACAGCTCATAGCTTGGAGCATGTTTTGGAGTTTGTGTCTCCCTCTCTTTCTCTGCCCCTCCCCCGCTCATGCTCTGTCTCTGAAAAATGAATAAACCTTAAAAAAAATTTTTAAAAACAAAACAACAACAAAAACACTGTGCAGTTTCAACGAAAGAGCTTGAATTATTATCCTTAAATCAGTCATTGACTATATTAGGATTTTTAAACATTCTCTTTTCTCAATCTCCTGTGTACCTCAGCCAGATGTCACAAAGAATACTCATAGATTACAACTCCTATCTATTTTTTCATTGTACATTTAAAGTATAGACTCTATAATGTAATAGTTCATTTTAAGACCTTTAGAGAATTGGTACAGGATCTTAAGGAACTTTTAATAAATACAATTTTGGGGGGGGCATTTTACTTATTATTACTTCGGTGTCAGGGGCAATGTGTACATTCTTCACTGAATATTTGTTCAAGTTTAGAAAGCAGGTCCTTTTTTTCTTTTTAAATATATGAAATTTATTGTCAAATTGGTTTCCATACAACACCTAGTGCTCATCCCAAAAGATGCCCTCTTCAGTACCCATCACCCACCCCCCCCCCACCCCCCATCAGCCCTTAGTTTGTTCTCAGTTTTTTAGAGTCTTTTATGCTTTGGCTCTCTCCCACTCTAACCTCTCTCTTTTTTTTTTTTTTTTCCTTCCCCTCCCCCATGGGTTCCTGTTAAGTTTCTCAGGATCCACCTAAGAGTGAAAACATATGGTATCTGTCTTTCTCTGTATGGCTTATTTCACTTAGCATCACACTCTCCAGTTCCATCCACGTTGCTACAAAAGGCCATATTTCATTCTTTCTCATTGCCATGTAGTACTCTGTTGTGTATATACACCACAATTTCTTTATCCATTCATCAGTGGATGGACATGTAGGCTCTTTCCATAATTTGGCTATTGTTGAGTGCTGCTATAAACATTGGGGTACAAGTGCCCCTATGCATCAGTACTCCTGTATCCCTTGGGTAAATTCCTAGCAGTGCTACTGCTGGGTCATAGGGTAAGTCTATTTTTAATTTTCTGAGGAACCTCCACACTGTTTTCCAGAGCGGCTGCACCAATTTGCATTCCCACCAACAGTGCAAGAGGGCTCCCGTTTCTCCACATCCTCTCCAGCATCTATAGTCTCCTGATTTGTTCATTTTGGCCACTCTGACTGGCGTGAGGTGATACCTGAGTGTGGTTTTGATTTGTATTTCCCTGGTGAGGAGCGACGTTGAGCATCTTTTCATGTGCCTGTTGGCCATCTGGATGTCTTCTTTAGAGAAGTGTCTATTCATGTTTTCTGTCCATTTCTTCACTGGGTTATTTGTTTTTCGGGTGTGGAGTTTGGTGAGCTCTTTATAGATCTTGGACTAGCCCTTTGTCCGATATGTCATTTGCAAATATCTTTTCCTATTCCGTTGGTTGCCTTTTCGTTTTGTTGATTGTTTCCTTTGCTGTGCAGAAGCTTAGAAAGCAGGTCTTAAATCACAGTGTATTTGCTGAAATGAGAATAAGCTAGATTTTTAATGTTTACACTAACCAGAAACCTTTTTTCTTTTTGCAAATGGTTTTCTTTTTTTTTTTTTTTAAGTTTATTTATTTATTTTGAGAGAGAGAGAGAGGGAGAGAAAGAGAATCCCAAGCAGGCTCTGCACTGTCATCGCAGAGCCTGATGTGGGGCTTGAGCTCATGAACCATGAGATCATAACCTGAGCCGAAATCGAGTCAGATGCTTAACCAACCAAGGCACCCCTGCAAATATTTTTCTCCTCTTCAAAGCATAGTGTTCTATCTCTGAACCTCTTTTGGTTGTTAGAATTCTTTGTGGGTAGATTGCTTTCCCTCCATTGTTTTATTTTGAAAAACTTAAAATCTGTAGAAAAATTGAAAGAATGTATACTGTGTATACCTTTCACCTAGGTTTACTGATTGCTAACATTTTGGTGTGCTGTCTCCTTATTTTTAATTTTTATTGAATCATTAAAAATTAAATTCATATGTCATGATACTTTGTCCCCAAATAATTATGTATGTATTCAGAATAAGGGCATTCTGTTACCTAATTGTGATACCATTTTCATCCCTAAGAAACTGGTCTATGATCTTATTTCCTAGATTTCTCCAACCTTTAGCTACCTAATTCTTTTCTATTCCTTAGGACTCCCAAGATCTAAATAAGGATCATATGTTGTATTGGTTAGTGTATATCTTTAGTCTCATTTATTCTATAAAAGGTGCCTTCTTATCAATTGTCTTAGAATGTCCCATAGTCTGTTTTTTTATTTTTTTAATCATTTCCTCATGTTTGGATTCAGGTTAAACATTTTTCACACAAATGTTGTAGAGGTGATAGGGTGTATTTCTCACTGGATTATATCAGGAGATACATGCCGGTATATCCCATTAAATCTGATCACTTAATTAAGGTGTTATCTGCCAGGTCTCCATTGTAATAATATCCTTTTTGGGTACTTTTTCTCTCTTATAATTAATGCATTATCTGTGAGTAGTTTGTACATATCCTCTTCCCCAGTAGCTTTTTACCCAATGATTAGGATCCTTCATCCTTGCCTGATTCAATTATCTAATAGTAAAAATTTCTTTCTCATTTATTAGCTGGCATTCTTCTATAAAGAATAGCTTTTCTTTGTCCCCTGTTGCCCCTGCCCCACTCCCTGTTTTTTTGTTTTTAAACTTCACTGTTGACTTACGTTTTCTTTTTTTTATTCAGTGTGTTAGAATCCATTGCCATTGCTATTCTTTTGATGCTTGAATTGTCCAAAGTTGAACTAGTGGGAGTTCCTTGAAGCTGACTTCTGTGTCTTTTTACTACGTTCTTATTAATCTTTAAGCATTTCTTTGCTTTCTGGAATAACAAGATGTTTCAAGCTCACTTTGTGCTTTCCCTGCCCCAGATCCGGAATCAATTATTTCTCTAAGGAGTTCTAGTTTATTTCAACGGGGCTTTGTATTTCAGAATCAAGATCTGGACACTAGATGTGCTTAATGCTGCCTGGTCATCATTGTTTCTAGGTCCTTTTAATAGAAATAGTTAGGATATAGATGTCTATTTTACAAATCATAAATTTATTACTGATACTCACTATTCAAATCTAATACCATGGGACCCTTTACCTTCTCCCATTCTTTCTTCGTGCTTCCCAGCAACATTCATATGTTTCCCCAAATGCTGTCTCCTACAGCATATATAAAATAGTGCATCAGTTACTGCACCTTATTCTAATTACCAATTTTACTTGGTTTCAGGGAACAGAGATTTCACTCAGACTACTGGAAAAGGATTAAAGGATAAAGGATTTAGTGTGAGGGTACATTGTGGCCTTGGATATAAGGTAGCCTTTGGCTTGTTCTCTTGGCCTAGAATGGTTTTTCTTGTTCATTCTAGGTGTCTCTGCTTCTTATCTCTCACCTTAAACTTTCCCAAGTGTGGAAGAATTTATTAGGTTGATTATTACTCTCTAATAAGTACCATTCCTGTTGGGCAGCTTCTGACCAAAGTACCTTTGGTACTGTGGGCCAAGGGCAGGGAAATGGGCATTTCTTTTGTTGAAAGCATCTGGCTGCTTTCTTTTGTTTGGTCTTTGTAATCTTTGGGTACATTTAGGTTTCTTGGGCTAGTACAAACCTATTTTTATTATTTTATTTTTTAATGCAGTTACAGACTCCTTCACCCAGGGATATGGTTAATGCTATGTTTTAAGCTCATGAGTAATTTAGAAAATAAGGTAATGAAACATGTTTTGTTTCTAACTTGCCAACTAGCACAATGTAGTTTCTTTCTGAACAAATTAAAGTAAATACACAGGGCAGATATATTTAGTTACTGATGACATATTCTTAGACGTAGCCCAAAAAGAGGAAAAAGGTGTGTGTTCTCTGTAGATTTCTAAATGAGAAAGTGTCCAAAGTGTGTAAACTTGATGTTCTGAGAATAATGGTTTTTATCTGCCGTAGGTGTTAGTGACAGAATTAACAAGAGAATTTGTAAGATGTAGCATAAAATAGTGAAAACCCTATAAGCTTTAAATTTTATAGACTTATTTTCCAAGTTTGGTGTGGCTTATTCAAATTTTTTGACATTGGGGGGCGCCTGGGTGGCTCAGTCGGTTGAGTGTCCGACTTCGGCTCAGGTCATGATCTCACGGTTTGTGGGTTTGAGCCCTGCATCGGGTTCTGGGCTGACAGCTCAGGGCCTGATGCCTGCTTTGGATTCTGTGTCTCCCTCTCTCTCTGCCCCTCCCCCACTCATGCTCTGTCTCTCTCTGCCTCTCAAAAATAAAGAAACATAATAAAAAAAATTAATAAAATTTTGTGACATTGGGTAAATGACTAATGCATTCTGAACCTTATTTTTTTTCTCTTTTGTAAAACGGGCATCATAGCACCTACTGTCTGTCATAGTAGATAGTAAGTATAAGTGAGAAACCATAGGGATTGGACAAAAAAAATATTTTTATTTTAACCTTCTGGCAAGTCAGAGATAACCAGCTCTGGAGAAATAATGGATTCCCAATGTTAGTAAGTGAAAGCATGGCCAGGAAGAGTAGCAGGACAGTCTCCAAGAAGTGTGATCTGAACACCCACGGAGCAGCCTGTGCATACGGAGAAATGAGGGAGTGTCTCTAGCTGGAGGTGGACTGCTGGAACTCCATCTGGTAGAGGCTGAAGCCTGATACCTTTTGAGGTCAGGCAAGGAAGAGTTCCTGTTCCCAGTAGTGACTCAGTGATTCCATGCTCAATATGAGAACTCTGGGGGCTGAGAGGTGGAAGGGATAGACTTTCCTGTCTCTTTCTCTACCATCCCTCACCACCTGCCTCTGTAGGGTGAAGTTGTAAGCCATATAAAGTGGAATTATCTGCTCTTCTTAATAAAATAATTGGAATTCTTTGTGCCAAGGACTCCTAATAAAGGATTTTACTGTGTTTATAAATATTTGTAAATAAGCACAGTATTTTACATAGCAGCCCTAGTCATAATAGCTAGGAGTTGGAAGCAACCCAGATGTCCATTGATGGGCGAGTGGATAAACAAAATGTTGTTTGTACATGCAGTAGACTATTATTCAGCCTTAACAAGGTAGGAAATTCTGACACATTGTGCAGCATAGGTGGGTCTTGAGGACATTATGCTAAGTGAAATAAGCCAGTCACAAAAAGACAAATACTGTATGATAACACTTATATGTAGTATCTACACTAGTCAAATTCATAGAAACAGAAAGTAGAATGGCAGTTTCCAGGGATGGCAGGTGGAGGTGGAGGTGGGGGCAGGAACAGAATGGTTGTTTAATTGGTACAGAGTTTCAGTTTTGCAAGATGAAGAAGTTCTGGAGATTGGTTGTGCAACAATGGGAGTATACTTAATACTAATGAACTCATAGTTAAAAATGGTTAAGATGGTAATTTTTATGTTACACAGTTTTTTTTTTAACCATAGCAATAAATAAATAAATAAGCACAGTATTTAAACAGATACTGCTTATATAATAGAGATGTATTTGTGTGCTGTGTGTATGTATATATGTATACATATACACGCAGATAGATACATTTCTATATATGTATGGTTATAAAATACAAATATTTAAAAATTAGATCTAAATGTGTTTCATGTTGTGCTATTTCAAATAATATCTCTGCTAATACTAAAAATGATATAGTCTTTTTGCAGGATAATGTATTTTTTCATGTTGCCTGAAATTTCACTTGTAAGAATTTATTATGAGGGAAAATAAGTGTACACAAAGGGCTAACAAGGGTGTCGTTTATAGCACTGTATATAATAATGATAAAAAGTTGGGAACAAGTATAATTGTTTAATATTGGGGAATTGGTTAAATAGATTATGGTGCATCCATCATTTAACTGAAACAGAGTGTTATAGAAATGTATATTCATGTTGAAAAATACCTGGATGCTGTTAATACTTGAAAAAAAGTAGATTCTGTGTCTAAATGACAGAACTCAAGTTTCTTAACTCTGCATTCTTCTCCATAGTCACTATACAGAGAAGGTTTCTCTTGATTGTGCAAATAATCTCCAGTCCTTTTTTCAAGACCTAGATACCAACTAATAGTGTATCTTGCACAATTATTTCATATGCTTTTGCTTCTCAAAATATTTGATGATGAAGAGCTTAATAGAGCATTTCTCTTTGTAACTGTCAAAATTAAATTTAAATGTTTAGAGTTTCATTTTTAAGAGAGTGTGTATTTCATGAAAGTTGTGTCTTTTTTCTTTCCTAATATTGATTTTATCAAGTTAATATTGTACTCACTTGTACAAAGGAAGTTATTAAACCATTCCAAGTTAGAATTCCTTAATAGCCATGCTTCTTTTTTTCTTTTTTAAAAACAAAGTCTGGCATTTATTGAATCATTAATAATCCCTAAGTATGATGATCAAAAAAACCCCCCATGAGTAATTAGTATTCTTCTCTTTGATTTTAATTCTGAAATGTTGGAAGTCTAATGTTATCTTTTGTGGTGTATGTTACAGTGTTTCACGTTTTTCCATGCTAACCCTGGTGAGAATTGTAGCCTGTCTTAGATAATGAAGTACTTCAGTTCATAAAATACCTCAAGCTATTTTGTATCATTTCTCCAGCGTCTAGGAATGCAAAATATTTAGTCTAGTTTGTTTTAGAGATCCTGTACTTCCAAGTCAAGTCTTGGTTTAAGTGGCCTTGGTTAAATTACTGTATCTCCCTGAGCATCAATTTATTCATCTGAAGTAAAAGCAAAGATGGTAAAAAGGATGCACATACTTAATTTTTGTTAATAGAATATTGTTCATTCCACGGGCATTTACCTTAGGGAAGTTTCACTATACATGCTCAGATGCAGAGTCCCCTGTGCTATCTCAGACTCTGGTAGCTTAAACACCCTGGTGCCTCATGCCCCTCATTTATAAGATGGAAGTAGTAATTGTACCTGCATCATAGTTATTGTGAGATGAAATGAGTTATTACATGTAGATTGCTTGGAATACTGCCTGGCACATGGTAACTCAATAAATTCATTGAGTGTTACTGTTAACTGTCTTTGTTCAGACTCTGATGACATTTTCTAATTCAAAACTCAACACTTCAATAAGTTAAAATCTACAAATTGGTAGATAATTTTTACTATGTAGTAAATCATGGTTTCAGGGAAATTGCACTCTGCCTAGTGATGAACTTAGATTTGGCTTTTTAGGCAACTAATTTCCCATTTTAGTAGACTAATAAGATCATAAGAAGTGCAAGATTCCTCATAGTGAGGATTTCTGTCTGACCTTGGAGTTGAGAATTTAGGCTATTTTCTCATGAATATAATGATACCCATAAAATATTTCTGAAACCATTTTCTCAGCCATCTGTGGTTATGGCAGTTGCTGTCTGATCTTCTAGGGTATGAGTTTTAAAAAGGCACGTGACACACATCCAAGTGATGAGTGATTTTCTTTCTCATTATTGATGGACCTTTGCTATCAATGCATGGGACACTTCATTATTCTTAGTGACATCTTGGGTTAAAATAGACTGGAATGTTAGGAGCATGATTTCAAGGGGAGGGATAATCAGGAACTCTAGGGCTTGGAGATGAACACAGAGATCAACAAGTAGGTCTTTGGCTTTCATTGTGGACTGATCAGGAACTTAAACACCGGAACAAGGTCAGACAAGATTAGTGTTCAATTCTGAAGAAACCAGGTTTCCTATCTGCTAGTAGAACAAGCACACATTGGTCAAATGTGAGGGATCTTTAAAAAATGGGGTGAACGTGAAAATTATAAGGGCTACCTCTTGTCACAATCTTAAGGCTTGGAGGTGGGGGAATGAATCATGTCCTGGAAGCAGACTCTTGTTTAGTTTTGTTTTTATAAAATTTGAGATGCGCGTGCGCGCGCGCACACACACACTTATTTAACTCATGTATGATAGGTACTGAGGTGGGTCTCAAGGGTGAGAAGGTGATTTCTCAGAGAGTTAGCTCTAACACAGTGATAGGGTTATAGAGTGATAATGTTGATATGTGAATATAGATAGATTGATGTAGGGGCCTATAGATGCTCCGCTTCCTTCAAGTATAAGGAAACTAAGTAAGAACAAAATAAAAAATAAGGAAGACTTTGGGCTCCAGCAGGCTCTCAGATCTGTAATCTGTTTGTTATATTCCTGCCTCAATTCTGCACAGTGATACTGCCCTGGACAATTGTGTTTTATTTTTGTGTTCGAAATTCATTGTGTTGATTAGGGAAGACAGAGATAAGTGAAAATCTCCCATTTCCTTGGAATCCAGTTCCTTGGAATCCAAGTACTTCTTAGATCTATTCAAACTTTGCGTGTGTACATACATAGAATAAATTTGCAACAATGGAATACTGAAGCCAAGGGATATGCATATTTAAATTTTGTTAGGCTTTCTTTTGCATTTTTTAGTATTTTATATAGTACCTAACATGATGCAACTAAATACATGTTGGTTGTTTCACTCTTTTCTTGTGGAGGGGGATGCTTATTCCTCATTCCTGTGATGGAGAGTCCATTAGTGTAGTACTTATACCTTCCTGCACCTTTTCAGGAGAGCAGAGGGGATTTAATCTGACTGGTGAGTTTGAAGTGAGGAAGCAGGCATATGTGGACCACTGCTTCTTCCTCTGTCTCTTATGAACAAGCTGCCCATAGCTCAGCCTGTTCCACCATGCCATAAGTTTTATAGGGACATGCTGTTCCATCTGCAGGGTACCATGCTGCCTGTGACTGGGACAGCAAGTCTGTTCAGTTATGAGTCTCAGTATTTGGACACTACCTACTTGTCTGTAGTAAGTAATGTTCTCCAATTTAGGTTTTATTGGCAATAAAGCTGAAGTTTTGGTCTCCTATTTGCTTTCTTCTCCTATCTTATCCACATATCTAAATTGTTTCTCTTAAGATTTATCTCTTTTATCCATTTTATCTCATTTCTCAATTGGTTCCGAGTTTGGGCAGGAAGCAGGGCTTGCTATTTGTTGCATCTCAAGACAAAAATGGCTTGTATTTCTTTGTTTATACTTCCTTGCATTTCTGAGTTTAATTACATGCCGTTTAGTATTTGCATAGAGAAAGCAGGGTTAATTCAAGTAAAGTGTTAGGAACCACTACCGAGGAAAGAACTGTAAGTAGTACAGATAGGCATTTTCATCTCAGCATGGAGATGAGCAACATTCATTCTTAATTTCTAGTAAATTAGTTTGTAAGACATAATAAGCCCTGTTAGGGTGCCCAAACTTGCCTATGTACTCCACTAGTGTAATTGTTAAAATTTTCAAATCAAGCTGTCGTAGTGTCTGTCTCCTCAAAACTCTCTTTCTGTTTGGTATGTAGAAGACCTTCAAGTCTTGATTTGACTGTGGTTTTTAAGTAGACCATTTGTGTTGTAATGCTATACACAATAAAATCCCTGGTGTGATAAAGGAGGTTTGGTGAGCAAGACATTTTTTTAAAGATTTAAAAAATAAAAATGAATAACTTAGGTGTAGAATTGGTCTATTTAAAAAATATTTTTAGTAGGAAGCTTAGGTCCAGAGTCTTGTTTTTCTCAGAACATTTTTCAAAATATGCAACCTCTTTGAAGTTTTTAAAAAATTTAAAAGAACTTTTTAGGAGTTTTTAAATTGTAGAAAACTTGTAGGACAGTGCAGATAGTTCCTGAATACCCTGTGCCCAGTTTTCCCTGTTGTTAACGTCTTATGGTAGTATGCACATTTGTCACAGCTAACTAACACTCGTACATACTACCTTTAATTAAACTCCATACTTGAGTTGGATTTCATTGGTTTTTCCTTAATATCCTTTTTCAATTCCAGGATCCTATCCAGGATACCACATTATATTTAGTTGTTATCTCTTTAGTTTCCTCTGGGCTGTGACATTTTCTTAGACTTTACAAGTGTTTTTGTTTGTTTGTTTTGTTTTTGTTTTTAAGATTTATTTATTTATTTATAAATTTAAATTCAAGTTAGTTAACATACAGTGTAATCTTGTTTTCAGGAGTAGAACCCAGTGATTCATCTCTTACATATGACACCCAGCGCTCATCCCAACAGGTGCCCTCCTTAATGCTCATCACCCTTTTAGCCCATCCTGCTACCCACCTCCTCTCGAGCAACCCTTCATTTGTTCTCTGTATTTAAGAGTCTTTTATGGTTTGGCTCCCTTTCTGTTTTTATCTTATTTTTCCTTCCCTTCCCTTATGTTCATCTGTTGTGTTTCTCAGATTCCACATACGAGTGAAATCACGATATCTGTCTTTCTCTGACTTATTTCGCTTGGTGTAATATGCTCTAGTTCCATCCATGTTGTTGCAAATGGCAAGATTTCATTCTTTTCATTGTCCAGGAGTATTCTATTATATATACACACACACACACATACATACATACATACATACATACACACACTACCTCTTCTTTATCCATTCTTTATCCATCATGGACATTTGTGCTCTTTCCATAATTTGGCTCTTGTTGATAGCTTTGCTATAAACACTGGGGTGCGTGTGCCCTTTCAAATCAGCATTTTTGTATACTTTGGATAAATACCTAGTAGCGCAGTTGCTGGGTTGTAGGGTAGTTGTATTTTGATGACCTTGACAGTTCAAGGAGTACTCTTTGGATATTTTGTAGAATGTCCTTCAATTTGTATTTGTCTGATGTCCTTTTCGTGGTTTGGAATTACAGGGTTTTGCAAGAAGGACCACAGAGGTGAAGTGCCCTTCTTAACTCATCATATCAAGGGCATATGCTTTCAACTTGACTTTCTGTGGTGTTAATCTTGAATACCCCTCTGAGGTCATGTTTGCTAGGTTTCTTCCTTCCCTCATCTTTACATACCCTGTTCCTTGGAAGCAAGTTACTAAGTGCAGCCTGTACACATGGGATGAGGAATTAAGCTTCACATCCTTGAGAGAGGACTATCTACATAAACTGTTTGGGGTTCTTCTTTGAGGAAAATTTTTCTCCCCCATTTATCTTTTTATTCCTTTAGTCATTTATATCAATGTGGACTTGTGGATGTTTATTTTGTACTTTGGGTGTAATCCAATACTCTTTTACTTGTCTTGTTTTTCAAAGTATTCCAGCATTGGTCATTAGATACTCTTGCAGGCTGGTTCCTGTGTGTCTTTTTTTGTTTTTAAAAATTTTTAAAAATGTTCACTTATTTATTTTGAGAGAGAGAGAGAGAGAAAGAGAGAGAGCGAGTGTGTGGGCAGGGGACAGGCAGAGAGAGAGGGACAGAGAGAATCCTAAGCAGGCTCCGCCCTGTCAGTGCAGAGCCCAATGTGGGACTTGATCCCATAAGCTGTGAGATCATGACCTGAACCGAAATCAAGAGTCTGATGCTCAACTGACTGAGCCACCCAGGTGGCCCCTGTGTGTCTTTGACGTGCCCCCATTGCTTTGTTTTTTGAGCACTTCCTTACTTTTCTGCCATTACAAGATAGAACCCATTGGGTGGCAGACAGCTGTTGCAGTCATCTCAAGGCTCGGTGGGGGCCAGAGACAGTCTGCTTCTGGGCTCTCTCATGTGCTTTTGGCCAGCCTCAGTTCTTTGCTTGCTGTTGGCCAGAAGCCACAACATGCTCACATCATGGCAGCTTGCTTTCCTCAGAGCCGGAGATCCAGGAGCAATGGCGAGAGAGTGGGCACCGGAGGGTAAGACTCTTTTGTTTATGACCTAATCTTGGATCGTATGCAGTTGGTCACACAGGCAGCCCTGGTACAGTGTGAGACGAGACTACATAAGGGTGTGAATAACAGAAGATATGGATTATTGGGAGTCATCCTGGAGGCTGGAGTCATCCCCAGTGACTTTGAGTGGACCTAACTATAGGCCAGCCTTTCTGAGGGAACTAGTTCATATTTGAAAAGTTATTGTAGGGCAGCCTATAATAAAGTTACTTGTAATTCTGATTGTTCTGTTGTACTAATTGACTCTCATTGTTTACTTTGGGTAGACTCATAAATTCAAATATAATTAAGATTGTTAAAGATCATATAGTATATCCCTCAATTTTATGACTTTTTTTTAGAATTGAGATTCTGAAAGGTAATGCCTTGATCAGAGTCACATGGCTACTCAGTTGCAGTTCAAGGAACAGATTGAAGGTATTTGACTCACAGTGGAGTGCTGTTTCCACCGTGCAGGCTCCTCCCCTGTGCTCTGCTAGTACAGAGAGTGTCATTGCAGTAAAAATGTCAGTTTAAGAGACTTATTCTCATGGCTTAGCTAATAAATAACTTATGTATTTTTATGCTTATTTTCTATCACATGAAATAATTCAGATGTTATATTGAAAATTTGCTCTACATTTTTTAATGCATAAATTTGACACTTCATTTTACCAAATGATAAAGTGCTCATGTAACAGAAATTGGCTTTAAAAGGTCTAAAATTATATCTACTTTAAACATTGAGATTTTGATAGGTCAGCTTTTTTCACAGACTTAATATTTATTTATTTATTTAATTCTTTAAATTAAATTTTTTAAAATTATAATTTATTGTCAAATTGGTTTCCATACAACACCACCCAGTGCTCATCCGAACAGGTGCCCTCCTCAATGCCCATCACCCACTTTCCCCTCTCCCCCACCCCCCCCCCATCAACCCTCAGTTTGTTCTCAGTATTTAAGAGCAGACTTAATATTTAAAACAGCCTGGACCCCACATAGTAGGGTGTAACTCTTCACTGTTCCCATTGCGGTTTCTTTTTCAGAGTGAATTTTGTTAGTGACACTGTTAATCTTCTGTTTTCTCACCTGCAGTATTAACACTTTACATAGAAGTCACTGTCCTAGTGTCTTGGAAACCATAGGGCAAGTCTAGCAGTCTTGCAATTGGGTTTTTCTCCAGGTTAGAAGTTTTTAAACTGAGGTTAAAAGTCAGGTACTCCATACACTTGAGGTAAAAGTTTGCCTTCATGTACATGTACTGTGTATATTTGGAAGAAATTTGACAGGTTTTATCACGTTCTTAAAGGGACCTATGATCCCTAAACTATTAGTGGCTCCCATTTACATGTTGCAGTTTGGTTCTGTAGGTGTGATTAGTATGTGCAGTTTGTGTTCATGGCAGGCAGTATACAGATATTTCTCGTTCTTTGGATAGGAAAATGGAATCTTAGCATTTTGCCCATAAGTACTCAAAAACAGAACATACACCTGACTGTTTTGAGCCAGGTTTTTGTACTCATTTGGTGATTATTTGTACATTTAGAATGGTTGGAAGTAATAATTTTTATTGTTTAATGGTTTACAAACATTTTAATAGTCTACATTCAACACAGAAAATTATAGTGTCTCCTTAAATGACACCACATTCTTTAACTATTACATTACAGACAGAGTCAGAATGTCAGTTGGACAACTGCTCTTTGCAGACAATTTTAGTCACATACCAGTGTGAGGATTAGCATTAGCTTAAATTGGGGACCCTTTGTGAAAGAATTTATGAACTTCTAAAGTAATACCCAGTTTTCTTAGGTAATGTTTATAATTCTATTCCCTTTTGAAGAGATTCTATTATCTAACAGGAATGTAGTTAAGATATCTCCTGATAATTGTGTGGTCACAGAGTTATTTTAAATGATAAGCTATTGTGGGATGTGGTAGCTCTAAGACCTGTGTGTAAATTGTCCAGAAGAGATACTTTTATAAATAGCGCTTTCCCTTTCTCAAACTCCTACCTTACCCCTTGATAATTTAGTTTCCTGGCTGGTTATTTGTTTACATTTTTAAAGGCAGCAGGCATGCGAGTCACATGTTAAAGGGTGTAGCAAAAACAAGTCTGGGGAAAATTCTAGTTCGTCTTGTGAAACACTAATTACTTTCCAGAACTCAAAGAGAACATGGCAGAGTTGTGTTCTATAAGCAGTAGACCTGAGCCCTGAGCTCTGGGCAGATGTGTAGAATAAAATAGGGCATCTCACACTCTGGGTTTTAATCTGTTAAGAGAGTTTGCAGTTAGGAACAGTTGTGGTATTTTTTGATTGAGTTAGGTTGATTTTCATCTGAACCACTGAGTTATGTTTATTGAATCACTTTGAAACTTTGACAGTTTGAAGATAACATACAGTGTAGAAATTATATCATACTTTATGGTGTAATGCCAAGACCATGAGGTTTTGAAGTCAGTTGGGTTTTGAAAGCCCAGCTATGCTATTTTTAAGCTGGGGCCTTTCATTATTTAACTTGTCTAAACCTCAGTTTATAACTTTATAAATTTATAACTTCCTGGTTACTATTACATTACTTAACTTCTTTATGTGCTTTTGAGCAATTTAACGTGAGCACAGACATTGATGAAATCATATAGGCAAAATTATAATTGGAATAGGTGCTCTGAAGGGCCGATTCACGGAGCAATGAGAAAATATAATGGGGTTCGATGGAAGGAAATAAGCAAAAGAATATTGAAAGTAACTCTTTAGCTGACATTTTGGTATAATTGTATTGCTTTCCTTAGACATGGTTTTTGATGTTTTATTTCTGCTTGTATTATCCTTTTTCTGTGTGTCATCTTAACTCCTTTTTGGAAGTGGGCAGGATATGTATAATGTAATGAGAGAATAAGGATTTTGAGGATAGGAATAATTATTTGTAGAACAGTTTTAAGTTTATAAAAAATTGGCCATAAACTATAGAGTTCCCATATACCCCTTCTTTCCCATAGTTTTCCTTCTTGTTAAATTAACATTTTGCATTAATGTGGTACATTGATTACAATTAATGAACCTATATTGATACATTATTATTAACTAAAATCCATAGTTTACATTGGGTTGTTGTACTGTTTTTTGGGTTTTGACAAATGTGTAATGTGTATTATCTACCTTTATTGTATCATACAGATGAATTTCACTGCCCTAAAAATAAAATGATCCACTTGTTTATTCCCTCTTTTCCGCCCTTTCCTTAGCCTCTGGAAACCGCTGATCTTTTACTGTCACTGCAGTTTTTGCTTTTTCTAATAGTTGGAATCCTACAGTATGTAGCCTTTTCATATTAGCTTCTTTCACTTAGCAGTATGCTATTAAGGTTCCTCCATATCTTTTTGTGGCTTAATAGCTCATATTTTCTTTTTCTTTATTTTTTTGTTAACAGTAAAAAATTAAAAAAATAAATTTATACTCCCTTTACCCATTTTTTATTAACACTGAATATTCTATTGTATGGATGTACCATAGTTTATCCATTCATCTGTTGAAGGACATCTTGCATGCTTCCAATTTTTGTCAATTATGAATAAAGCTGCTGTAAACATCAATTTGCAGATTGTTGTATGGACATAAGTTTTCAGTTCATTTGAGTAAATATCTATGAGGGTGTTAATGGATTATATGGTAAGACTGTGTTTAGCTTTGTAAGAAACTGAACTGACTTCCAAAGTGGCTGTACTGTTTTCCATTTTTGTCAGCAATGAATGAGAGTTTCTGTTGCTTGATGTCCTTGTCAGCATTTGATGTTGTAGGTTATTTTAGATTTTGGTTATTTGGGTGTTTAGTGGTATTTTATTGTTGTTTGTTTTTGCAGTTGTCTAATGATGTAAAATGTAGAACATCTTTTCATATGCTTATTTGCCATTTGTATATATTCTTTGGTGAGGTGTCTTCAGATCTTTTGCCCTCTTTGCAGTTAGGTTGTTTGTTTTCTTATTTTTATTGAGTGAGCTTTTTAAAAATTTATTTATTTTGAAGGAGAGAGAGAGTGCTCTCATGCACGTGCACAAGTGGGAGAGGGGCAGAAGGAGAGAGAGAATTGCCAGCAGGCTCTGTGTTCTGCACTCCTCACCAAGTGTGACATGGGGCTTGATCCCATGACCATGAGATCATGACCTGAGCCGAAATCAACAGCTGGACACCCAACTGATTGAGCCACCCAGGTGCCCCCTTATTGTTGAGCTTTAAGTGTTCTTTGTATAGTTTAGATAATAGTCCTTTTTCAGATATGTGTTTTGCAAGTATTTTCTTTTGATCTGTAGCTTATGTTTTCATTTGCTGAGCAGTGTCTATTGCAGAACAGAAGTTCTTAATTTTAGGAAAGTCCAATTTATTATTTCTCTTTCATGGAGTCTGTTATTGCTATTGTATTTAAAAAGTCGCCACCAAATACAAGACCACCTAGATTTTTTTGTGTTATCTTGTGAAGTTTTATAGTTGTACATTTTACATTTCAGCCTGTGATCATTTTGAGTTAATTTCTGTGAAAGGTCTGTGCCTCGATTCATTTTTCTTTACATGTGACTGTCCAGTTGTTCCAGCACCATTTGTTGAAAAGATTATCCTTTCTCTGTTGAATTGCCTTTGCTTCTTTGTCAAAGATCATTTGGCTATATTTGTGTTGGTCTATTTCTGGGCTCTCTATTCTTTTCCATTGATCTCTTTGTTCTTTTGCCAATACCACACTGTCTTGATTACTGTAGCTTTATAGTAAATCTTGAAATTGAGTAGTATCAGTCCTCCTACTTTATTATCCTTTAGTATTGTGTTGGCTATTCTAGATGGGATTAATTTTTTCTACCCCAGGGATAAGCACTTGATAAGTATTCTGTCTTGGAAAATCTCCCCCCACCCCCAATATAAAAGCTATAGGGATCTTTTAAAACATAAGTCGGATCTGTTATTCTTCTCCCGAAATTCCTCCAGTGGCATCTCATATCAGGAAGAGTCAAATTAAAGGTCCTTGAAATGACTTATGTGGTCCTTCAGTAGCCAGCTTTTCTGTTACCTCTCTGACCTCATCTCTTAATGCTCTCTCCCTCCAATCTCTTCCTTCTGGACACAGTGGCCTTCTTGATCTTGCTTGAATACACCAGGCACACTCTGTCTTAGGGCCTTTGCAATGTCCATTGCCTCTGCCTTGAATGTCATTCTCCCAGATATTTGCCTGGCTGACTCTATCTCTTTCAAGTCTTATTTAAGTGCGTGCTCTACCACTGAGCTACACCCCCTCCTTTTCAAGTCTTATTTAAATGTCTGCCATCTTCCCAATGAGGACTCTCAGATCATTTTATTTGAACTTATACTTACCTCCTTCCCTGCTCTGAACCTATACACTCTTACTCTTTCTTGACCTTCTCTGCTTGTTTCCGTAGCTATCATCACTTTTACCATCGGATATATTTACTTGTTATGTTTATTGTTATTGCTCATTGTCTCTCTTTTTCTGCTAGAATTTAGTTCCAAATGGCAGGGCTCTTTGTGTCCCCAGCTCATAAAACATAGCAGGTTTTTAATAAATATTAATTTTCAACAATGAATGATGAAAGAATGATTTGGTGACTGATAGGGCATTAATTGTGTGAAAGGATGCTTGGTGCCCAGTCATTTCATCTTACCTGATCCTTAAACCTAGGGACTTATAAGATGAAGTCAGTATTTAAACCAAACTAAAATAGTGTTTGAGAAAATTTATTGATTACTGACAAGGTGCAGCTGCTTGTGGTGGTAATAATAGGTTTTCCTTACTGTGTTATTTATGAGTGGCTTAAGGGCATCAGCCATGTTAAAATAGAAGAGAAACCACCAACTCAGTAGATTTCCAGAACACTAGTAGTCCACTTGTGCTTCTCGATTAAGAGAATTGGGATTCCCCTGTATAATCTGGACTATTAAAGGTGCTAGAACAATTGCAGAGAAAGGCCTTCTATGTCTGAGATGGGAGATGGCAAGTTGTAGAAAGCTGGCAATGCTTGATAGCCAGGATTTCAAAGCTAGATCTCCGCCTGGTTGGTACCTGGCACATAGTAGGTACTCAATGAGTGTTTGTTGAAGGAATGATTGTAAGAGACATTGTCAGTGAATGAGTGACATTTGTGATGTGAAAAGGTCATGAAACATGGGTCAATGATTGCCAGGCACTTTTGTTTTATAAGAAAATGCTCTTCATACCTTATCATAGAAATTGCATTGTTTTTGACTTAAAGATTCAGGCCAGTAAGCTTTAACAAAATGTGCGGCCATGTTTTGGTTAACATATCTTTGAGAAACGAGGTTCAGCTTCCACAGTTAGCTTAGGTGGATTGGGGTTCTTCGTCCCATGAAGTTGTGGTGTAAGAAGTTGTGCGTGTGCACAGCTGAGTGAGACAAATAGTTTCACTTAGATTTTCTTGGCCCACATACAGTTCATGTAAATGCAGTGAACCCCAAATCAAATTTGCCAAGTCTTGAGAGGAAATGTTATTCAGGTGTTTTTAGAATATTTAGAGTGTAGATATTTTTCAAAGGAACTGATGGGTTTTCTCTTGCTTAGGAAGGTTGAAGAGGAGGCCGTTGTAACTCCACTCCTGGAAAGTTTGCTTCTGGTAGTTTGTCAGGGACCAAGGATTTTATTCTCATTCAAATCCTTGGAGGTTTTTCCAGACACTAGTAATTCTTTAACTTGGGTCTGCTTGGTGGGCCTCAAGCTGTCTGTCAGATAACGGTAATTTATACTTCCCCACCATCATCACGTCCCCACTCTCTAGGCAGATTGGTTTCTGCTGCCTCTCATTACCTGTGCCTTAAAACTCAGACCCAAAATCAGTCTTGCATATCTTGACTTTTGCATGTACCTTTATTCTGTTACGTGGCCCTATATGATGTCTTGGCACGCTTGTGTTTCCTATGTTATTTCTACCGAATGGTTGATCAGAATTCATTCCTTTTCTTGGTAGATCCAGTTCTTACCTAACATCTTCCTGCAGTGACTTCTTACCATAATTGTACAAATAATGTACCATAATTCTTACCAAATTCATAATTTGAAAATAATTAAGTCCTCAATTACTGATTTCCATGTCCACTTCTATTGAAACTAAAAATATTTTGCAGCATAAAATTAGGGGAGAAAAGACATCTTCAGAGATATGAAAGTAGTGAAAGAGGTTGTAGAGGCTTTGCTTTTAACAATCTCATTGAAAATGGGTGTTTCTGTGGTGACCTTCACTAGCATGATGAGCATTTGTATAAGAGAATAAGACAGTAGAACGTACAGGTCATGGAATCGTAGAGGTCATAGACTGTAGTCCAGTAATCTTACAGGTGATGAAACCGGGCCCAGTGAATAAGCTGTCCCTGCCCATATAGCCAGCTAGTGGCAGGCAATCGTGTGTAGATTTGGGGTCTGAAACTGATGCTTCTTCCTTTGCCTACCTCCTTTTTAACACCCTTCCTAACATCTTTTCGTAACTTTCTCCCTTCTTTACAGAACTATTTGAATATCATCTCTGTGCTTATTGCTAGAACTATAAAGATAAATGAAACAAGGTCATTCTTCCATATAGTACCACAAATAGTGAGGTAGCTGGATTTGAAAAAAGAGGCCTGACCTGCAGCTAGGGGATCTCAGGCTGCTAGTGCAGATGGGGCATCGAAGGCCAACCAGCATGTGAATGGGGCACTAAAAGTTACCGAATATTGACAGAGACCAAAGGAAGTAGAAGAAAAGGCTGCCAGCCTGAATAGCAAATGTTATTTGCTGTTAAAGTAGTTGGACCAAAAATAGTCTTGGAAAATGTGCTTGTTGCTTTGCTTGTTGGTGACTTGCATTTTTCAGTTTAGCCACTGGAGAGCGCAGGAAAACTGGGCAGTGACGTTCAGAGAGTCCTGTCCAGGTGGAAGTGGTCCAACCAGATAGGTGTCTTTCTCAAAGCATCTGGGATTGTATGTGGCATGTGTACCTGCGTGTATGCACACTGGGAAGAGGTTTAGGTTATTAGGAAGGAAACGCAGGGATGGGTGTTTAGATTTGGGCTGGAGACTTCTTAGAATTGAAGTGTAACTACTGTTAGGTTGATTATTAACCTGTAAATTTGTGGTATTCAATTACGTTAGACAGATACTTCTATGCTAGATAGCAAAAATATTTGCAGACATTAGGTTAACTGTGTACTTAATCTGAGTACATTCTTGAAGGTAAAAAATACAGATGACAAGAAAAAGCACTGGAGTTCCTTGTTAGGTTGAACCTATATTTCTGGGGGTAAATGGTAATGACCCCTTTGCTTTTATTCTCTCTCTCTCTCTCCCCCTTTCTTTCTCTGTTTCTCAATTAATTGATGAAAGAGGAAAGCTAGAGACTTGATCCAAGCAGAGAGCAGAAGCATTTTCATATACTAGGCAAATGATCAGATAAATGAGGCATAAATTAATGCTTATGCTAACATGCCTGGTATATGTAAGGAGAAAATTAGAACATATGGCTATAGATGCCATATCCCTAAGGATAAACAAGGAGGAACTACTTTCTGTAAATGTGTTATTTTCGTAAATTTGTTTTAGCTATGGTACAGAGTACATAGTGGGTGTTAAAATAAGTGCTTGTTGAATGACCACAATAAACTAATCAAGAAAAAGAAATCACTTTTTTTTTTGGTTTTGACCTAAAAATATGTAAGAGGTAAAAAAAAAAAAAGAGGTAAGGAGAAAATAGTTGTGCAACTATTTTACAGTGTTTTGTTAAGCAGACATTTATCGCATGACTTGCTATTATTACTTGTCTTTTTTTTTTTTTTTTTTTTTTTTTCAACGTTTATTTATTTTTGGGACAGAGAGAGACAGAGCATGAACGGGGGAGGGGCAGAGCGAGAGGGAGACACAGAATCGGAAACAGGCTCCAGGCTCTGAGCCATCAGCCCAGAGCCCGACGCGGGGCTCGAACTCCCGGACCGCGAGATCGTGACCTGGCTGAAGTCGGACGCTTAACCGACTGCGCCACCCAGGCGCCCCAATTACTTGTCTTTTTTAAAGGTTATTTTTGTTTTTTAAAAAAAGCTTATTTGTTTATTTTGAGAAAGAGAGAGAGAGACAGACAGAGAGAGAGAATCCCAATCTAACAGTGCAGAGCCTGATGTAGGGCTCGAATTCACAAACCATGAGATCATGACCTGAGCCGAAATCAAGAGTTGGACGTTTAACTGACTGGGCACCCAGGTGCTCTGTTGTTGCTTGTCTCTTGAATGAAACTGTGAATGACATTGAAGGAAGGGGAACAAAGTAGTTAGGTGGGATTTCTGTCTTTAAAGAAGTGTAATCAGGAGAGGGATATGGACGTGCACACATACATAGTATGAGGGGATGTGGTGTGAACTGTGAGTGGAGATAAGTGTATTAAAAATTTGCAGATAGCACTCTTGTGCTAGAGTCTGGAGGAGCAGGTTTTAAAGCCCATCTCTGTTGGGGCTAGGAGAAGGCGGGTAGGCCACACAACATGGTTTCCAAGGCTCCTTTTTACTTTTGAATTATGTGAGTCTGTTTTAAAATTTCTACACTATTGCTCAAGGTTGACATCTGTGCCACGAGTAGGTAGAATACTGTTAAGTAATAGAAATAAATTGCTTTTGTGGCTTTGGATGCTCAGCTGTAAGGTGCATTAAATAATAATAGCACATGAATACTGAAAGCAAAAGCTTTGTTCATGTTCATAAATCAAGATTCCGTATGTAATTATTGGGTAAAAAATGATTTTGGTGGAAGATCTTATTTCTTGATTTGATGTGTCATTGAGTGAAAACCTGATTAATCCTTTTCTGAGTTTGTCAGAAGGAAGTGTAAGCACAGTTGTAGGATTCAAGCTTAGGTTTTTCATAGGTTTTTAACCTGGGGTTAACATGTCAGGACCCTAATCCAGGCATGTATGAATCTTTTAGGGTGAAGCCTAGCCATCTGTATTTTTAAAAAACTGTACAAATAATTGTTTCCAGTTTTATTAAGATAAAATCGGCATATAACATCGTGTAAGTTTAAGGAGTGCAATGTGTTGATTTTATATACTTACATACTACATGGTTATAAATGCATTTGGTGCCAGGGTGATTGTGCATACAAGCAAGTATCATGTTTGCCCTAGACTCTTGCCAGATTGCGATACTACTTGCAGGGCATCTTCTGATCAGTATCTGACAGCTACATTAGATCTACATGTGCAGTTGGAATTCTCATTTAGTAATTGACCAGGGAGAAGCCATTGAAAGAGTGTGTTGCCAGTAGGGACCATGTCAACCTCTATGTCTCCCCCTGCCTCCAAGAAAGGTTGTAATTTACGGAAATGGAGTATTTCTTTTAAAATTTTTTTGCCTCTCTGTAACAACATTTCAGGCAGGAAGAGTGTGTTGCTAATGTTATGACGGTGAAAGATCTTGTGATTTGGAGAATGTGAATGAAAGAGGATATTGGAATTCTTTGTACTATTTTTGTAACCTTTTTGTAAGTCCCATTATTTCAAAACAAAAAACTAAAAAATTGCAAATATAATATCTATAAGTAGGTTTGTAATATACAGTGATTGTCTTCATGGATTATGATGGATTTTACTTGAATTTAGGGAATGTTTCTATTTTTGTGTTTTAAAAACAAGAGTCTGTCACTTTTTCTTTTTTTTCTTTTTTCTTTAAAAAAATTTTTTTTAACGTTTATTTATTTTTGAGACAGAGACAGAGCATGAATGGTGCAGGGTCAGAGAGAGGGAGACACAGAATCTGAAACAGGCTCCAGGCTCTGAGCTGTCAGCACAGAGCCCGATGCGGGGCTTGAACTCACTGACCGCAAGATCATGACCTGAGCTGAAGTTGGCCGCTTAACCGACTGAGCCACCCAGGTGCCCCTGTCACTTTTTCTATATAAGAAATTAGGACAGAGTTGGCGGTCCTATATGTACTGAACTCATCAATACATCCTTTTTCTGCAGTATTATTTGGAAGTGTCATCCTTGTATAGTCAAAAATCTCATTTTAACCATGATTATTCTATGTCTTAATTTCTTCTGTAAGGAACATGTTTACAGAGAACTAACTATCCCCTAGTTTTGTTTTGTTTTTTTGTAATTGCTTTATTGAGATAGAATTCACATACCGTGTAATTCACCCAGTTAAGGTGGTTTTTAGAATATTCACAGAATTGTGCAACCATTACCATAGTCAAATTTAGAATATTTTTTTATCACATTGAAAAGAAACCCCATACCCTTTAGCAGTCATGCCCTATTTTCTCTATCTGCCCCAATGCTAAGGCAGCGCATAAGGCATACTTTCTGTCCTTATGGTTTTGCCTATTCTAGCCATTTCAAGTAAATGGAATTCTGTAATATGGGATCTTGTGTAACTGGTTTCTTTCTTTATTTTTTCTACCTTTTTTTCTATGGAAAAGGACAGAATGGTTCTCATGGCCTAACTATTATCACTGTGGCTGCTAAAAGGGTTGGTCCTTCAGGGAAAGACTGTTGATGTGATGGGAAGACCAAGGATCCAGGAAGGCCTGGTTTATGGACAGCATTGGGATGTGATGCTCCCTGTGTGTAGCAGAACCATCTTGTGATTTCATTAGTCATCTTGAAATCATTATAATTGATTTCTTTTTTTCCTTAAAAAGATAGTTGTAGATGTGGCAATGAGAAAGAATGAAATATGGCCCTTTGTAGCAACGTGGATGGAACTGGAGAGTGTTACGCTAAGTGAAACAAGCCATACAGAGAAAGACAGATACCATATGTTTTCACTGTTATGTGGATCCTGAGAAACTTAACAGAAACCCATGGGGGAGGGGAAGGAAAAAAAAAAAAAAAGAGGTTAGAGTGGGAGAGAGCCAAAGCATAAGAGACTCTTAAAAACTGAGAACAAACTGAGGGCTGATGGGGGGTGGGAGGGAGGGAAGGGTGGGTGATGGGTATTGAGGAGGGCACCTTTTGGGATGAGCACTGGGTGTTGTATGGAAACCAATTTGACAATAAATTTCATATATTGAAAAAAAAAAAGACAGTTGTAGCTTATACTGTTTATTTACCTGGTAGATAGATTTTGGATTAATTTATATTTGAATTCTATTTTTGTGGTTCTGTTTGCAGAGTTTTATGTGGTGTTTATGTGGTACATTTTCATTGAAAATTTTTATGTTTAAATTTTGAGAATTACCGTTCACTTGATTTTTTTCTGTTAAAGTAAGGTTCCTTTTGAATCTATTCTAATTGAAAGGAATATTCAAGGCCATAATCTGTAGCCATTTTCCAACTCCTTCTAGGTATTCAGCCAGGAATATGGCTAGAGGCTAGTATGACTTCTCTTGTAATGTGGCTTCTGGCATCCTTATTGTCATCTTTTCTTAATCTTCCCTACTTCAGAGATTCAAAGCCAGTGATGGTAGCTTTCTGGTTGAGCCAAGAGCCATGAAGTGCTTGTTTTCTTGCTTGTTTTCTTGCTTGTTTTCTTTCTTTCTTTCTTTCTTTCTTTCTTTCTTTCTTTCTTGTTAATTTTATTTTTATTTTGAGAGGGAGAAAACGAGAGAGAGTGTGAGTGTGTGTGTATGCAAACAGGGGAGGGGCAGAGAGGGAGGGAGGGAGAGAATCCCAAGCAGGTTCTGCTCTGTCAGCATAGAGCCTGACATGGGGCTCGATCCCACGAACTGTGAGATCATGACCTGAGCCAAAATCAAGAGTCAGAGGATGCTCAACTGGCTGAGCCACCCAGGTGCTCCTGAATACTTGATTTCTTAAAAAAAATCCTACTTGAATACCAAAAATTTAGTAATTTAAAACATTGTAATATTATTTAAGAAGGCAAACACAAAAATATCAAAACCATGGTACATACCTTTTTGATATGTAGGGTCCCTTGTCTTCTTAAAAAGAGAGTCAGTTGTTCCTTTGAGGATCTTCTCTTGTGCAAAATAAAAGGTATGTTTATCAGTTATCCTGTCCTGTGCTTCTGCAGGCTTAGGGAGTGATTTTGTAGTCTTTTGTCACTTTTCAGTAGTCAGTCCATCAGCAGTTCTCAGAAGGCACTATAATCCTAGTTTGTTTCTTTATTGCTGGCTTTTTATGTTATGGATGTTCTTTCAGCATCTAGAAGTAAAAGAAGCTCCTATTGTTCTTGGACTCTGAAAATTGTTTAACCTATATATTGTTGCTATCAATCATCAGCTTCCAAGTTAGGAAAGCAACACAAATTTGTTGTAACAAGCAGACCAATCAATACAAAGTTGTTTTCCTCTCTCCCCATTCTGCCTTTCCCACAGTAACTAGTATTTTTTTTAATGTTTATTTTGAGAGGGAGAAAGAGCAAACACAAGTATGGGAGGGGCAGAGAGAGAGAGAGAGAGAGAGAGAGAATCTCAAGTAGGTTCTGTGCTGTCAGTGCAGAGCCCAGTGCAGGGATCGAGCTCACGAACTCTGAGATCATGACCTGAGCTGAAATCAAACGTCAGAGGCTGAACTGACTGAGCCACCCAGGTGCCTCTCCTGCAGTAACTAGTATTAACAGTTTGTTGTACATTCTTCCCTTCTTTTGTCATAAAATGTGTGAAACTATGTATTCACATTTTTATGTTTTCCATTTATAGGTACTTATTTATTATTACTTTTTGAAACAAGATTATACCCTTTCTGCAGAGTATTTTTTAACTTATCACATATAGGGAAAAGGTAAAGCCAACATATTATTTGCTAAATGGCAAAAAATCTTTTAGTTTTTTTCCTCAAGTTTTGTCAAGTTGTCCTCTAGCAATTAGCATCTGGTTTACCAGAGAGATTTACTGACTAGAAAGCAAAGAATTTATACCAGAACTGAAAAACTAAAATAAAAGATGAATTTAGACTAGAAAAGCCAGCTGTTTTACTTGTTATGTGCAGAATAGAGCATCTTTTTCCCTATCAAGCTTTTCCTGTGTTCTCTCTGTCTGAAAACATGGCTTATGAAAATCTAGAAATTTAGAAATACAAAGCTTTCCTTCTTAATCCCCACCCCCTTTTTTGTCTGGCAGCCACCTCATCCTGGAAAGTTTTAGGAACCAACTCAATATTTGGAAACTTGAAATAAAGCGAAAGTATTAAGTGTTTATGTGTATGAACTTGTACCTATACCTGAGAGTAAACAAATATTTAATAGAAGAAAGATTCTCTTTACAGAAATAGTTTAGCTTTTATTTTTATTCTTTTTCCTGTGTATCGAGTTTATTTCACTTACTTTATTTAAAAAATTAAATTACATCTAAGTTAGCATATAGTGCAATAATGATTTCAGGAGTAGATTCCAGTGATTCATCCCTTATGTCTAACACCCAGTGCTCATCCCAACAAGTGTCTTGAAATAGTTTCGCTTCAAAATGAAAAATGAATGACAGAGTTGGAATGCTACTATTCTGTGCCTACTGCATTCAAGGCAATGATCATTAATGGCTGCTACAAAAAAAGAGACAGCCAGATTTTATGTGTTTGACTCTTATCAATTAGCTAGATCTAACTTCTGATTCATAGCAAACATTAGGAATGTGTTAACTGGTACATTGAGGGTGCAATCACCAAAATTCCAACTGGGAAACCATAGGACAAATGATCTGCCCACTTCAACAAATAAATTGCAAGGAGATAGAGAAGGAGGGGACCTATAGATTGAAAAAGAGTAAGGAGGCATATCAGGCAGCTGCAATGTGTTTAAGTCACTGAGATCCTACACCAAACAAAAAAATGTTGAACTTTTATTTCATGATATTAAGGAAGATTTTACTGTTTGGAGGCACATGCTGAAATATTCATGGATGACATGATATGCTGTCTGAGAGTTACTTTAAAATAATTCATGGTGGGAAGGAGTGGGTATAGATATACAGATGGATATAGATGGACCAAGGCTGTCTGTGAGTCGATAATTGTTTAAGTTCTGTGATGGATCCATGGCAGTTTATTGTGCTCTTCTCAATATTTTAAAATAATTCTTCTGTAACAAAAGCTCCTTTAAAAAAGTAATGTTCCTACATTTCCTAGGGAGCTAAATATATAGAGATCCATCTTGCAGGTGAGGTATCCTTTAAATAGGTAATAGACTTATGTTTCATAAACCACAAACCCCGTTCTTAATGTCACTTGCTAAATATAGGAGGAAACCTGTGAGAAAGATGAACCCCAAGCCCTGTTGGAAAAAACACTGTTAGCATTGCCTGACTGCCATGCTGTCTCCAGTGTGCTCCAGGAGACAGCACTGACATGGACCCGTTAGGGCCCATGCCAGTCTGCAGATGAAACAGCATTCTGTTGGTCCTGCCTGTGATTGACAGACAAAGACAGTATAGAGAATACAGATCTGTCAGCCTTCTCTTGGGGATATTATAGTCTGTGTCATCCAGCAACAGCAGCACACGAAATGGTCTAGTCACAGTGCCATTCTATCAAAGGGAACCTGTGGTTTTTCTATTTCAGTGAATGTTGCCTGTATTCTCTGTTTACTGGAACCCCGGCACAGTCTGATACCTTTTGCAAGTGAGATGGAATATTTTGTGATCTGGAAAGGAGGCTGTGGAGACATTAGGCGGTTTGCATAGTCATTTAGTGAGTTAGTGGTCCTTGAACTGAAGTGGATCTAACATACACCGAATATCTGCCTTGTGCCGGGTACTGTATTTAATCCTTGTGACATTTCTTGGCAGTTGGTTCCATTTCACAGACCTATGTGACTAAGGCTCAGGGAGAGCAAGTAGCTTCCCTCAGATCACACAGCTGGATCTGACTTGTAGAACTTCATTTTAACTTAACCTGTTTCAAAAACCTTTATTTTTCTGAATTCTGCATTCATGGATTTTGGTATTAATTATTCTCCTCTAGATGCATATTTACATATTTGCATCTAAGCAATATTTCAAAGCAATATGTGGTTTTAAGTGTATTTTGAAATCATCAGACTTGTACAGTTTATTAATTAGAATGCTTTCAAAGTTTGTTTCCTTTTTTTTTGTTTTGAGGGGAATGAAGGAACCAGTGATCCTTTTACATGCTTTGTTTTGAGAGGATTTGAAGATGTGGAAATTCTGTTTTTTGTTAATTAAAAAAAAATAAAAGGATAATGATATATCCAGTGTATATTAAATGATTAGAATATGAAATGATCCTGTAAAACTGTTAAATTCTGTTTGCTTAGTTATAAATGCATGACAAGAAAGGCAGGTGGAATGAGTGCTTTACTCGGCCTAGAGTAGGGTCTTTGGGGGGAGTAGCTTGATATGAAAGGCTTCGGGGCCCATTCAGTCACATTTGCACAGTGCATGCATCTGGAACTCATTGTTTTTCAGGCTGCAGTTTCTTGGCTATGTCAGCATCTTTATTGTCTGGGCTCAGAAACCCCATAATGCACCAAACCAGGAAGGGAAGTGGGAAGCATGCTAATGACTGGATTGTAGTGTATTAGGGGTTTCTAATTTTCATTAATAATATTGACTGAAGAAGATATGCCGACAGCTGATAATAGAAAATGAATTGTAACTACAGGGTCATTTTTGTAGGTGTAAAATTAGTTTTTTGAGATAGACATTACTGCTAATTGTGTTTGATCTGTTTCTAAATATTGGGGTGCATAGTATTTCTTTAAAATTTTACTGCAGAGGCCCACAATTAACAGTGGGTCAAAAAATGATCACTTTTTTTTTAAAAAAAAATTTTTTTTTTTTCAACGTTTATTTATTTTTGGGACAGAGAGAGACAGAGCATGAACAGGGGAGGGGCAGCGAGAGAAGGAGACACAGAATCGGAAACAGGCTCCAGGCTCCGAGCCATCAGCCCAGAGCCTGACGCGGGGCTCGAACTCACGGACCGCGAGATCGTGACCTGGCTGAAGTCGGACGCTTAACCGACTGCACCACCCAGGCGCCCCCAAAAATGATCACTTTTAATTCCACTTTAGTGGGGGAGTCCAGGCTGGTAAGCAGCTCAGGCCCATGAGTTTGGCCAGGGCTAGTATGATACTCAGGGTCACAGATTGTGGTGGTGGTAAAACATGTGTTTAGTTTCTTAGCTGCTCTTCACATTGAAAGGTTGTGGAGTCGTTGCCTTCTCCTCTTGAATCTGGTTGGACACTTGACTCAGAACCAATAGAATGTGGGGTTAGTGATGCGACGTGACTTCCTGAAGTTAGGTCAGGAAAGGTGATACAGCTTCTGCCTTGTCTGGGACACTTGCTTTTGAAGCCCTGAGTTACTACAAAAGCAGTTTGACTACCCTGAGGTCGTTATTCTGTGAGGCCAGTATGGAGGGTGCCTATGAGTGATCTGGCTGACTGCCCCAAATAAGGTCCCCTACAGTTGTGAAGATGCTGCCGAATGATTCTAGCCCCCCAACTGCCAGGCATTCTATCTGTTGAGTTTTACCAGCTGAGGCTCAGACACTGTGGAACAGAGACAAGATGTCCCCTTGTACTGGGTTTGAATTTCTGACCTATAGAATTCCTCAGGATAATGAAATGATTATCTTACATAGTTAAGCTTTGGAATGGTTTGTTACACAGCAGTAGTAACTGGAACAAGGTTCCTTCTATCATTTTGCTTTGCCATCCTACATTGTTACCCTCACATGGTTCTTAGATGCTTTGCCACTGCATCTGTATTCCAGCCATCTGGACGGAGGAAATACAGAAAAGGGCACTGCCTTTCTCTTTAAGGGTACTCCCTAGACACAGCGCAGTCATTTCTCACATTCACTGGCCAGAACTTAGCCAGGACATAGCCATCTCTAACTCGAGGAAGACTGGGAAATGTATATTTCTTCCCAGTGACCATGCATCTAGCTGAAAATTAGGGGATCTGTTTGACAGAGGATACATGGTATACATGATTATATGAATTCTTTACTTTGTACTTTATAAGTGCTGTCTATTTCTCTTCTCTGAAATTTTCCATTTTAAAGGACTCAGTAGCAGTTTGCTGGAAAACACTGTATTTGGTTAGGATGAGAATCAGTTTAATAATAACCCTATTTTGCAAATTAAAACAACACTGACTTAAAATGAAGTTTACTTCTCTATCATGTGAAGGAAGTACATCAGGAATTAGTCCAGGGCTGGCTAAGCTCTGTCTCATCAGCGCTGATTAATACAAATGCTCTTGAATACCACCATCATCAGCGACTTAGAGTCCTTTTACCTTGTTCCTGAAACAGCCTCGTGGTCTGAGATGACTGCGTGGACTTCTTCCATCAGTTTGGCTTCCCAGCCTGTAGAGAGGAGGAAAGAGGGAAGAAGGCATAAGGAGTTCACCAGGCCCTGGCAGGTGCCATATGAGTTGCCATATGATACTTGTGCTTTTATTTCATTGGCCAGAATTTTATCATTTGGCCACTCTTGCTGAAAGTAAAGCTGGGGAAGTATAGTTTTTATTTGAGGCAACCATGTGACCCCATTAAGATCAGGATTTCTCTTACTAGGGATTATGGCGAGAGTCATCAACAGTTTTTGCTACACACTGTTAATTTGAAAAGAACCATTTAGTTTGCCGGAACTTGGGCCACCTTATATGGTGCAGCATAGACAGAAAATGGTTAGAAAATGCACAGTAAGCTTATGAATGTTTTGATTTACATCTGTGTTCACATATGACTTGTAGCCATTCCTTCCTTATTATTATAAACACTTGGATTTGTAAGGACATCTGATGTTTACTAGCAGATGGCACACATCTGTGTACAGACTGTCACTGTTTTAGCTTAAATTCTTAAAGCCTTTCCTGAAAAAGAACAGTCCCATCTCTGGTATAGACATAATGGGGCTGTCTGTCATCGTTTCTCAGTAATGCAAAGTTGCATTGTTTCAGGTTCCACTTTTCTAAAGGTGTAGTTCTACTCCATCATGGGGTTTTGCCCCCCTTTGTTGTACACTTGAAATAGTCTGAAAGGATATATTAGCCATTATTGATGCAAGACCGAACTAGCTTCGAGTCAGTGATTCATCCCCATACCACATACAGTTGCTTGTAGAACTTTTGTCTTAATACCCCTTCTGAGAAAATAGCATGACTCTTCGTTGTGCTCTGTGTAAAGCAAATTTTCTGCCCTGTTGCGGTAGGGTTGAAAGATTTAATTCATGATTAAACTTGGAAATGCCAAGAAAAAATTTTCTTTAACTTTATAATGTCTCTGTCCGTCTTCATGAGTTCTACCATTTCTGATTAGTCGAGAAAATTACTAGAGTTGAATCTGTTGTAAAGCTTAGTCTGATGTGGTCTTTTGAACAATCTCTGTTGTTCTGACTCTCCTGGATAAAAATGCTTATTAGTTCTAGGGAGTAGTCTCTCTCCTTTTCTCTTTGGGCACCTATAAGTAGAGATGTGGCTTCTGCAACCTTGCCTTTATGGGGAAACAAGGTACCCATACTTAACCAGGGTCTTTATCTTCCTTATTATAACCTCTGCCTTCTGGGCGATGCCTCTTCTTGCCTGATGCCTGGCACCACCAATTCCCAACTCAGCAAACAGTGAACTGGGGCTCATTCTTGTGGCTTTGTCCGTGCCCATCATTTACTTGACTTCACCTTGGTTTGTTGGTGCTACCAAGTGTCTAAAGTCTGGCTGGGATCCTCAGTTGTTCCTGACTCACATGATCTGCTCTCCATCCCTTTTCTTGCCAGGGATGACCCCGGTGGCCAGTGCCCCAGCCAGACTCACAGGTACTCCTGTGTCTGGTCTATTCTAAGTAGAGCCACAGATGTCCCCCTTCACAGGGTACCCAATACAGAGCAGGGCTAAGAGCCCCCTCTGCCTTCCACATCACTCGTTACTGTGAATGAACCTCTTTCAGGGCCAAAGGCTGGGCCTAGAAAATTGGTCTAGCCTCTTTATCTTCTCTCCCACAATATACCTGTTTCATATTCCACATTTCCCTGTATCAAATATTCCCTTCAACTAGTCCTGTGGCTCTGCTGTTACAACTGGAAGGGGGGGGGTATCTTTTCTATGCTGGAGGAGAATTCTGTGAGCCACATGAGGTCCCTGATTAAAAGGAGGTAGGGATAGGGGAAAGAATAAAGCAATTTGTCAAACTCTGTCTAGATGAACAGAGAGCATGGCTAGCAAAGTTACACAGTGTTGCTTAATGATCCTATTTTGTAAGTCAGAAGTGATTATTCATCTTTCTGTAGCATTTCTGTAACTTTTTAAAAAAGTTTATTTATTTTGAGGTGGGGGTGGGCCCAAGAGAGGAGAGAGAGAATTCCAAGCGGGCTCCGTGCTGCAGTGCCCCATGCAGATCTTGATCCCATGAACCCTGAGATCACAACCTGAGTGGAAACCAGGAACTGGATACTTAACCGACTGAACCACTCAGGCACGCCTCTGTAACCTTTTTTTTTTTTTTTAAGGCCGATGAACACTTTATGCCAAAAGGCAAACGAAGATGTGTAAGTGATTTTCAAAATGTTATCTTATTACACTTGCTTTTAAGGTGTGTGAAAATTTTAGTCTTTTTAAATTTGACATCATTGAAATCCGTGTCTTTGCTGGACTTACATAGTTTACAGGACTATGGGACTTTGTAATCTAAAGACCTGTGTTCAAGTCCTACTTACCACTTAGGTGATGCTGGATAAATCACTCTCATCTATTAGTACCTTGGTTTTTTCATCTTTAAATGTGAATAAGTATCTTCCTCATCAAATGTATGTGAATATAATGTGGGATGATCATGTGAAAGCACTCTGCAGACTCTGGAGTACAGCATGATTTTACATATACTAGTTTCCTCATCTCACATTATGCTCATCCCCTTTTGTGTACTTCTGCTCTAGTTCCTTGTACCGAGTGTGTACGGCTTCTCCTACCTTCCGCAAGTCTGTCATGAGTGCTCAAGATTACACTGGTCCTGTGTTCTCAGTTCCCATGCTATGTGGGGTCAAGAAGCTTCCCATTTTGTGTCAAATAGTTAGATTTCTTTGATGGTAGAAGCTATATTTTATATACTTCTATCAAATCTCATAATATCCCTGTATTGCATGTTCCTTTCAGCAATCCACTCCACTTCTTCTAGAACATGCCCTCCTGGGTATTTTCTCTAGTCCTGGGATACATTTTGAAGCTGGAAAAAAAATAGGCATTGGGTGGCATTACCACAAGCCAGTGAAATAGAAAAGATAATCCAATTATATTTACTTTTATAATCCAATTTCCTGTCTGATCCATTTCTGATTCTGAAAAGTACCTAACCTCTAAATAACTTATAGTTAGCTGAAATTATCCAGGACTTATGAAATAAAGAACATATGTTTTAATTTCAATACTTTATGTGTAGTTTGACTGTTAAAAAATATTTTTAGGTCTTAGAGGGGCACCTGGGTGGCTTGGTTGGTTGAGCATCCAACTCTCAGCTCAGGTCATGATCCCAGGGTCGTGGGATCGAGCCCCATGTTGGGGCTCATGTCATGATACCAGGATCATGGGATGGAGCCCTGTGTTGCTCAGCATGGAGCTTAAGATTCTTTCTCTCCCTCTGCTCCTCTCCCACACTTGTGCATACTCTCTCTGTCTCTCCCCCTGTAAAAAAAAAAAAATATATATATATATATATATATATGTATATATATGTCTTAGAAATTTATCTTGGAACTATGATGTCATTTCTTTTATTACACTAAAATATTTATGGCTCAGTTTGTTTGAATCCAGAGCTAATATATGTAACATTTTGATTTTGGTGGTCATATTTACATAGCTCTTTGGTCTTTTCAAGGGCTATGTCTACAGTTGCTATAATTAAGCCATTTTAGATTTAGTTAATAAATCTTAGTTAGCTAATATATATTCATGAGGCTGCCAGGAGAGTGGAACTGGTGATAAAGGAGATGGTCTGACTGAACACATTTACTCTGAAGGCCCTGTGGTAGACGACATGCTAAAGTAAATTAGGTCTGGATTTCTTAGTTAAGAGCATAGACTCTAAAAAGAATGAGTTGTGCACATCCCATCTGCAGAAACAAAATTAAAAAATGTGCAAAGTCAGATAAAATTTACCTTTAGTATGAATGTCAGTGTATCTTGTTTACACTTTTTAAAAGGTCATTATCTGCAAAAAAGTTAGTTATTTCCTCTGCTGAATTAATTTCCTTTAAAGGGTTTCACTTCATAAAAGTTGTTATGCTCCTACCAGAGGTCAGTTGGAGTAGCATGTATCACTATATAATACTTTAATTTCTTTCTCATCCCTTTTGCTAAAACAGTCTTAATTTCTTTTGTAAGATCAGTAGTATTTAAGTGGATTTCTGAAATGGTTTATGTAAACAGAAAGGTCTTGTTTTAAAGTTTTTTTTAAAATTTGTTTATGAGAGAGAGAGAGAGAGAGAGAGAGAGGGAGCGCGCGAGACTGAGCATGTGCACATGAGCAGGTGAGGGGCAGAGAGAAAGAAAATCTCAATCAGGCTCTGCACCCATCAGCATGGAGCCTGACCTCGTGAACAATGAGATCATGACCTGAGCTGAAACCAAGAGTTGGATACTTACCTGACTGAGCCACCCAGGTGCCCCAACAGGAAGTTCTGTTTTAAAGCATTACTATCGTCTTTGCCCCACGGTAAAGCTAGGGAGCCTTTAACTGGCTATGCTGTTGCATCATTACTGTAACTGGACCATCAGGCTTGTTTCTTTAGGGTATCAATAACCTATGAACAAGTATCTAGTTGAATCTGTAGCCATGATGAATTTTCCGTTGCTGCTTCCAAACCTCATTTTGTTAACTTGTGCTCACTCTTTTCGTATCTTCCTTAAAAATCTTCTCCTGAGAAAATCGGTTAACTTAATTTAAAAATGGGTTACCAGAGATCTCATTGATAAATCTGCAGTCACTGAAGTAGTGTCAGATTAGCAGAAGCCATCAAGGATGCTTCTGATGTATTGCCGTCACTTAGATTCCTGTAAATGTTTGAGATGAGTGTACTAAAATCCATCAGACAGCATTAAGAGGAGCTACTATTTTATGCTGAGCATTCTCTTAGCTGCATAGCATTCATTATTCTTTTTTTTCCAGAATCTCTGCAAGTCTTTGAAATGGGTGGTATTTTCTCCATTTTACAGATAAAATAAATCTTAGGGAGTTTTACTAACTTGTTCCTGCCCACAGAGTTAGTAGTAGAGTGGGGATTTGAGGCCAGGTCTTTCTGCCTTCAAAGTTGGTGTGTTCTATACTGCCTCACTGAGGCTGAAAGGAAAACACTTCATTTTGAAAGTTCTTTTTACTGTTCTCCGTTGCCTTGCTGATGGAGTTCCCCATTCCTTAGCATGGCATATCTTTACAGACCTTTTAATTGGGTCTAACCATCCATGATTCTTCCAGATGCATCACATACTTTATCCATGCCTATTCACCTTTAATTCTCTCATAAATTTGCCTTCTCTCCCTTATCTATTTTCTTTGCATACCCTATTCATTCTTCCCTTATACTCTCCACCTTCCCTGCCCCCTACATTAAAGACACACAAATATAAATCTAAGGGTTGAAACAAAAAAGATAAAACTCAGCGTTATGCATAGTGGCATAAATTGCTGTCATATTGGAAAGTCCCCAACATCCATCAGGGGTGAATGAATAAACATCCATTTAATGAAATACCTCTTTGTGATCACAAGGAACAAATCACCACAACATGGAGGAATCTAAAAAAATATTATGCTGAGTGAAAGAAGCTGGACTCAGATAGGATCTATTTATATGACATTTTAGAAAAAGCAAAACTAATCTATAAGTGATAGAAATCAGATGACTTGGGTGCAGGGATGTGACAGTGACTGCAAAGCACCACAAGGGAGATGGAAATGTTATATATCTTGTTTTGGGTGCTGGGTATAGGATGCAAACAATTGTCAAAACTCCGAACTGAATGAACACTTAATATTTACTTGTTTTATTTTATTAGTTAAACCTCAATTAAAAAAAATTGGCTACGGGGTGCCTGGGTGGCTCATTCGGTTAAGTGACTCTTGGTTGTGTCTCAGGTCATGATCTCATGTTTCATGAGTTCGAGCCCCGCATCTGGCTCTGCGCCGACAGTATGGAACCTGCTTGAGATTCTCTTTCTGCCTCTCCCATCCCCCCAATAAATAAATAAACTTAAAAAAATCATTTAAAAAAAAAGTAAAAAGTCGACTAAACTCATTTGCACAGTTCTATCATAGCTTCTCATGTGGTTTCACAGTTTGGCTTCCCAATCTCTTTCCCGCTGGATCAAGGCAATTTGTATGACTCATTCATTCCATTTTGTATTGCCCATGTGTAGCACTCGCCTGGCACTTAGTTGGTTCTCAAGAGATGCTTGTTGAGCTAATGGAATGCTATCTTCTGAAGAAAGCATGGCCCATTAAAAGAAAAAAAAAGGACTGGGTTTGGAAATAGTAGGAGCTTTAGTGAGATGTTTAATACTTAGGGACATGTAAATCTAAGCTTTGTAGGAGATACAATTCAAGCCATTGCTAATTTAGTTATAGAGATTTGTATATTAAAAATGGAGACTGAATTTGTATATTTTAATCTTTGAGTCTTTTAGGCACTAGGTGTCAGTTGATGTCTGAGGTTTAAACTAACAATTTCTCTATGCCCTCCCTCCACTTTTTCTTTTGGAATAAGTTTGGTCTAAAGCAGATCCCCGAGTCACACCTCTGGGCTTAGGGGCCTTGAAAGTACTTGATTATTGACATAAATTTTAGTTACAAGTTCCATTTAAGTAGCCAGGCAGAAGTTGCTGAATGCTCAGTTGGTTTATAGCTAATGGACCACACGGTGGTGCCCTCTTCTCTGAGGGAACCTGGTAGCTGGTCTCCTGGGAAAAATTCCTTTGTATTTTAAATGGCTGAGTCTGGTAGTTCAGAAGTAGCTACACATTTTCAGAATGATACCAGTAGCAGTGAGGAAGGCAAGGCATGAGACATTTAAAAAAGTTGTAGAAATTGAGGAGGTCTCAAAAATCTCACAAGAATACCTGCTGTGCAACCCTCCCTTTCAGTTGTAATATATGTGTGTGTGTGTGTGTGTGTGTGTGTGTGTATATATATATATACATATGTATATATATATATATGTATATATATATATACACACACACACACACACACATAAGTGTATAAATGTATATATACATACATGTGTGTATATATATACATACATATGTGTTTCTTGAAGAAACAAATATACATACATTGTTTCTTGAAGAAACAAATATATATATTTATTTATTTCTTAAAGAAAAATTGGAAGAAAATATTGATGTTGTAAATAGACATTTTCACGTCACTGAAACTCTTAAGTATAATTTATTTAGTGAATGCATAATCATTGTGTGGCTATGCCATAAATGATTTGATCATTTTTCTATCCTTGGATATTTAGATTATTTTACATTTTTTCTATTAATAGGTAATAATAATACCTTAAAAATATTGAATATTATCAGACAAAAATTGTACTTAATGTTGAAATGAATATTTTCTTATATAAGTGGTATTCTGAATTTTGGATTTTCTAGACTGTATCCCAGAGGCAGTATAGAATCAGAGTTATGAGTCTGACCTTGAACAGATTACTTCTCATTGCCTCCATTTCCTCATCTGTAAATTAAGAATAATAATAGACCTCCACTGTGAAGATATAAAATGTTTAGGACAGGGCCTGGCACACAGTAAGTATTCTAGAAATGTCAAGCATTGTATTTACTATGTCAGAACACATGAATGTTACCAACATTTTAAAAGCTTCTTAATAGTATTGCCAAATTGCCACTAGAATTTCCCACCAGCACTACCTCAGGGTGCCTATTTTTACCACAAAGAATTAGCAAAACTTCCTTATATGCATCTGTTATTATTGGCACATCATTATTCAGTTTCTCCTTTGCTCTGCTAGCCCTGATTTTCGTTATATCATTTATCAACTCATTAATACACGTGGAAACAGAAAAAAACTGCAGTATCTATTCTTTTCTTACATATATTTTCTTTTTTTCTTCCTTTTAGGGGACTAGAGTGTGACATTTTACTTTCTTATGAAGATAGTTAGGAGAGTCATGGAATTTGAAAGTTTGAGATCACTGTTCTAATAGTAGAAACTAAAGGAGCATAGAATATTTTAAAAGTTGCTGGAAGGATATCTGAGAAGAGTATCCACTTCTTCAAAATTTTATGTTCAAGGAAAAAAAGCAGCTGGACAGGACAAGAGTCCTATAGAAAGTTGCGGTGTGGAAAGGTGATGTTCTCTAGGGGGTAATTTAGGGAGAAGCTCTTTTCTCCTGTCACTTCAGTCAGAGCTATTTCATCTCCATCCTTTTTACCTGTTGTGTTCTGGGTAAGCTTTGGTTGGCAGAGTGCATCTCTGGCTAAAACAAGTTTGAAGATCTTTTTCCCCCCAAGAGGAATTAAGCCTCAGGGAGAAGTCTCCTGGCACTCCAGAAGCTTATTAGTATGTGCGTCTTTCCTTTTGCTCATCTGCGCTCATGGGTGCGGCTGCGGGGGGGGGGGGGGCACAGGGAGGGGAGGGTGGGGGAGGTGCACGGTGGTGCCACCACAGCCCTTCTAGGATGAATTTAGGTCACTGGCTGCGTGGTTTCTGAAGCCCACTGGGGCTTGTGTGGTGATGCTATAACTGAAACAGTTGCCCTACATGCTGAAAACTACATTTAAACACAAAACTTTGGGTGGGAGATAATTTTATTATAAAACGAGCCCCGGCTGAAACTTTTTTCCAGTGGTTCAGAGTAGTTGTCTTGGGTGTTCCCTACTCTTTATTCCTGCTGTTGACTCACTCCATGACTGGCCTTGTTGTATCAAAGGAGTGAATAGTATTGTGCCTGTAAATCACCCTCTAGTTTCCTTTGACTTGAGAAATGTAGCCTCACAACCTGAAAAAATACTCAAATCCATGTTCAAAGTAAAAGAGATCACAACAGTATAAAAGAAGTTACTAAGACTCCTAGATGTCAATTATACCTCTGTTTAAAGAAAAAAGAATTGTAGGTCACTCTCTTTCATGGAGAATGAAATTTGTTAGATGAATATTAGACCATATATTAAGTTATATTTGGTTTTGTTCCTTGGGCTACTGTGACATGTTCATGGTATCAGCCAATACTTATCAAGAAAGACTGATTATATTCAAGGTAAACAGAATAAGAATGTTCTATTGTGCAATAACCCACTGTCTATTACCATAGAGAGATAGGAACTCCCAAGTTTTTTTTGTCCCTTGCATTGATTTACTCTGTCACCTTGAGAAGAATTAAGGATTTCTCTCTTTCGTTTTCTAGTTCGCTATATAGAGAAATTTTATGCAGTTTATTTACTGGAGGGATAGTTTCTTCAATAACTGAGGGCATTTTATTTTGTTCTTTTCTTTTTCTGGAATTGGTATGATAAGAAATTAAAGCGCCTGTTTGTCTTAAGTCCCTTTCTAGGTTCCTTGATTCTAGAGAGTATATGGGTTTGAGTCACTCTATGTCTTATTTGTAGTAGGAAAAAGTAGAAAGAGCATTCGAAATTCTGGGTCAAATCCCAGCTCTGCTGCTTCCTTGTTTAGAGAAACCTTGGACCGGTTTAAATTCTTTGATATGTACTTATTTTTAACGAGTAAAATGGAGGTCCTGATACACAAATACAGTAGTAGTTGTGAGATGATGTGAAATTCTGTAGCACATGCCATGGTAACTTTGACTTGAATTTGACACTTGACATTTGTTGTAGGTGCTTAATACATATTTGCTAATTGAATTAAAATGATTAGGAATCCCGTAGTATTTGTTGAGGTCTACTCTATCATATTTATACTATTCTCATCTTACTTAGTGCTTATATTAATACTGTGTACTTGGTATGTAGTAATGTACGTGATGATAGTCGCTCAATTTTATAGATGAGGAAACTTGAGTTAACACACGTTAAACCATTTTCCCAATCTGAAGTTGTTAGTCAGTGTTGATGCCAGGATTTGGACTCATGTTTGCGTAGGTCGTCTTTTATCCTTGTCTTCATAGCCTACCAAATGGAGTAGATAGTGAAGTATATAGAGGGAAATTACTTTTATTATTTTATGTTTTAAAGTCTAGAGGCACCTAATTACTTAATGAACTCACATGGGCACTCTTTTTCTCTCTCTCAAAATAAATAATAAATAAACATTAAAAAAAACGGGGGTGGCTCAGTTGGTTAAGCGTCCGACTCTTGATTTCAGCTCAGGTCATGATCTCATGGTTTGTGAGTTCAAGCCCCATGTTGGGCTCTTCGCTGGCTGCATGGAGCCTGCTTGGGATTCTTTCTCTCCTCCTCTCTCTGTCCATCCCCACCACCCCCCCCAAATAAATAAATAAACATAAAAAAATAAACTTACATAGGCATATATTGTCTAAATAAGGTATTGGTTGGGACAGAAAAAAACATAAAGGAAAGAAGAAATATTCTTTTAGAAACTAACAAATACAATCTGAAAGGAATTTGAGACACTGTATGCATTAATTATAATTTGTTGATTGTATCTTTCTCTGGGCTATTGGAGATCTTTGACAATTTTTGAGGATATCTTGTATTAATTTGAATTTTAAGTGAGTGGTTCTGTTTTTCCTTCCATATGGTAGTTATAATTGTAAAAGTTTTCAAAACTAAGGACTTTAAAACCCCACATGATCTCAGGTATTCATAATCTTGGTGAATTTTCTCATATATAAATAATGTGGAAATGATGTTTCTTTGTTTTGTCAATTTATATAATAACTATGTACTTTGGGCTATGAATTTTTTTTTCTTGAGAGAGAGAGAGAGAGAGAGAGAGGGAGAGAGAGCATGCACTCATAGGAGGGAGGAGCAGAGGGAAGGGGAGAGAATCTGAAACAGGCTCCATGCTCAGTACCAAGCCCTATGTGGAGCTTGAGCTCACAACCATGATATCTTGACCTGAACCGAAATCAATAGTCAGATGCTTAACTAACTGAGCCACCAGCCACCCCTGGGATATTATTAACCAGACCTTTGAATCTGAAAGAAAGGCAAAGATTGAAAACTCTAAAAGAACTCTAATTTCCTTAAGTTATGTAACACAGATAAAGAATTGCAGCAACTATCTACCTTTGGGGAGCCTGGCTGGCTCAGTCAGTAGAACATGTGACTCTCAGTCTCAGGATCGTGAGTTAAAGCCCCACATTAGAGATGGAGCCTACAAAAAAAAAAAAAAGAAAAAGAAAAAAAACTTTCTACCCTTAACTGTGACTCAGAATGACAGCATTTAGACCATATACAATTCTTAAATGTTCTAGCGGTGTAACTATAATTAGTTCTTTACGTGTGAGCATTTAGTGTGCTCAGGTAGGAGAAATTAGGTTAAAATCAGATTGTCGGTGTTTTATATCCCAGTTCTTGGCCAGTTATGAGAACAGATACCAATAAATCCGTCAGAGCCAGAACCCAATACTTTTTTTAAATTTTTTTTTTTCAACGTTTTTTATTTTTATTTTTGGGACAGAGAGAGACAGAGCATGAACGGGGGAGGGGCAGAGAGAGAGGGAGACACAGAATCAGAAACAGGCTCCAGGCTCCGAGCCATCAGCCCAGAGCCTGACGCGGGGCTCGAACTCACGGACCGCGAGATCGTGACCTGGCTGAAGTCGGACGCTTAACCGACTGCGCCACCCAGGCGCCCCGAACCCAATACTTTTTTGTTCCTAGCCACTGTAATGTGGATCTGATACTGTGGATCCTCAGCCCACAGCCACTGCGCTGGCAAGGAAGTAGGGGATTTGATCATTGATTGTGGGGAGTGGTGATAGCAGGAGAGGGGATATACCAAAAAGCATTTGTGTGGAGAGATTGATGGCCTCTATTGTTCTACATCTATGCCTCAGCTTACTTAGCACATTCTATCCTTGTCCTGTTTTTGGATTCCTGGCAAAGGAGAGCAGAACAATTCCTATATTTTGTTCTGTGGCAATTAAACTTCAAACAAGGACGCCCTCTGAGCATCGTGATTTCTGAGTATATTCTCAGTTATTGATTCTCCTTGCAGAGACTTTCTACAGTGTCATCACTTTGTATCCCAGCCTGGGCAATCATCCTCTGAAAAGACATCACCAATTGAGCCTCCGCCTCTTCTCCCAACCTCTTACGCACCTTTCTCCTTCCCATTCCCCTCCCTTTTCTCTTCCCCTCTCTCTCCTGCTCTCCCTTTCCTTCTGCAGCCAGCAGCCTAAGAGCAACCCAGCCATACCTGAAGTGTTTAGCTCCATCTTCAGATCTGAGTAGGGGTAGTCTGGCCCATGTCTTAGTTTTTTTTCTGTATCTTCTATAGAGTCTGCCAGAGTGTTGGATACATAAATGAATAAAAGAACTTGAAACACTTTTTTTCTCATAGTTATTATTCATGTTTTCCTTGTGGAAGATTCAAACACTCAGTATAGAAATATGAAGAATGAAATAGGCAGTATATCACACTGATTTCCACTCCTTCCAGCTTCCACCCTCTTCTGATGACATTGCTCTTTCCAACTTGATGGGCATCTTATACACACACACACACACACACACACACACACATATTTGTTCAGTATTTTGCTTTTTTTTTCTTGGAATCTTTTTCATGTCACTATGTGCAAGGTTTCCATTATTAATATTCTGTAGGATGGGTAACATATAATGCATTCATCTAGCCTCCTATTGATTGACATTTAAATAGTGTCAAATATTTTGCTATAGTAAACATCCTGGTATGCTAATCATTTATAAGCACATATTGCTTTGAATTTCCAACAAGTGGACTTGTTGGTTCAGGAAGTTATATGCATTTTAATTTATAATGTATACTGACAAATTCTCATCAAAAAAGTTTTTGCCAGTATATACTTTCACCAATGTTGTTTGGGACTACGAGTTTCTCTGCATTAGTTATTATTATAAATTTATGCTGTTATGAAATCATTTGATTCACATGCATTTCCTAATTAGAAGGGTGGTTGAGCATTTCCCCATGTCTTTTTTTTTTAAGTTTTTTAATTTTTTAAGTAATCTCTACACCCATCATGGGGCTTGACCTCATGACCCCAGAGATCAAGAGTTGCATGCACCACCAACTGAGCCGGCCAGGCGCCCCTCTCTGTGTTTTTATTTGCCATTTGCATTCCTTCTTTTTCAAATTGTATGTTCAAATCATTTGTAATTGGAAAGGGGCTGTCTTTTTTATTAATGATTAATAGAAATTATTCATATATTTTGGATATTCTTGGTGTATACTACATATGTAGCATATATTTTCTCTCAGTTATGCTTTCTTTTAAGCATCATTTATAGTGTCACTGTTATATCAGTACTTTGTCAAATTTGTCTGCCTTTTTAAAAAAAAATTAATGTTTATTTATTTTTCAAAGAGAGAGACCGAGCACGAGTGGGGGAGGAGCAGAGAGCAAGGAGACAGAATCTGAAGCAGGGTCCAGGCCCTGAGCTGTCAGCACAGAGCGACTTGGGGCTCAAACTCACAAACTGCAAGATCATGATCTGAGCTGCAGTCAGACGCTTAACTGACTGAGCTTCTCAGTTGCCCCTTGTCTGCCTCTATGTGTTCATTTTTTCCCAGGGGTTTTGTAACTTGTTTTGTAACACTTTTCCTACTCAACTATTTTTAAAACACAATTTTCTGTATTTTCTTCTAATGGTTTCATTTGTTTAAATAATTTTCTCATTCTCAGGATACCTGGCTGGCTCAGTTGGTAGAGCATGTGATTCTTGATTTTGGGGTTCTAAGTTCAAGCCCTCATTACTTAAAAATAAGATCTTTTTTATAATCGCCTGGGTGGCTCAGTTAGTTAAGCGTCTGACTTTGGCTCAGGTCCTGATCTCGGGGCTTGTGAGTTTGAGCCCCACATCGGGCTCTGTGCTGACAGCTCAGAGCCTGGAGCCTACTTAAGATTCTGCCTCTGGCTTTCTCTGCTCCTCCCCATCCCTTCTCTGCTCATGTGCACACACATACTCTCTCTCTCTCTCAAATGTTAAAAAAACCTTTTTAAAAATAAAATCATGAAACATTTTTCCTCATTTTCATTTCTAATATTGTATAATTTCTTCATATACTGCCAGATAGTATAACTCTTTGAGATGCGTTGTCAGTGCTTATCTTGAAATATCTCCTCTTTAAGCTATCTTCATTTTGTTGGCAGAAGGATTAAGGATTTTTGAAAATGTAAAGGACTTCTATATGAAGATTGTAATTTAGATATTCCAATAACCCTATTTTAAATGTGGTTTTTAGTCATACTTACTAAGGAGCTCAGAAGCAGTAGACTAATTATGCTCTCATCAAGGAGGGACTGCAACAGAAAATAATGTCAATTTCATTTAGCTTCAGATCTAAAAAATAATAGTTGTAAAAAACGAAAGCTGAGAAATCCATCAGCATTGGGAATTTAAATTTAAAGTAATATGAAAGTAATTAGAACAGAGGCAGAACAGTGCTTATTTATTGGGAGATCGGGTATAGGCTTGAAGTTTATGAGATTTTGCAGTAGTGACTAAGCTAAGAACTTACAGGGAATAATATTGGTATGCTTTCACCCATGGAGTCCTCCACTGTTTTGTAAAGTGTGTGTCTGTGTTTTTTTTAAAGATGAATAATTTCATGGCATGATTTTGGTGAAATTTTCCAAATGAGAATCTTGCTTTTTAACAAAACAGGGACGGGGGCAGGTGTTGTGGTTAAGGTCAGAAATGTTAAGTATCTTCCTGTAAGTCTGCAGTCCTAAGTCTGTGGTCACACAGAACAGTGGGGGAAAGTTGGATTAGTAGTAGCTCTATACTCATATAAACCATAATGATATTTCTTTGGGAATATTTGGTAAGATTTTTCAACTAAAATGGGAATAAGGACTCCCTTCCTCTTACCATTTCACCTACAACCTCCAGTCAACAGCTGATATTGGCTAGGGCCACTGTGAGGGTCACATCAAGTGGGCAAGGGAGTTGTTAGGAGAATGAGGGGCAGAGCCCCTGGGTGATGATTGGGTGCAGGCTGTCTGATCACAGGGCCATAGGTGGGACTGGGTAGAGGGAGGGGTGGTGATGTGCATCAGGTCTGATCCATTTTTACCTAGCTCCCTGGTCATCAACTGTACATTATCATCAGTTTCAGGAGCTGGTCTTCCCACTGATTCCAACTATTTATTCCAGCCAGTTTTCCTTCTATCATGAGAAATGTTAGAGCTTTTGCCTTGCTATTTTCACTGTATTATACTACAGAGCTATTTCTGGGCAGTGGTGGGGAAACTGACTAGACCCATCCCCTTATTCCTCCCTCCCCCAACTTTTTTCCACATGACTCAACACTTCATCTTTTCTTTCTTTTTTTAAAGATAGAGCGTTTTGCAAAGTATTGTCCAATCTTCTTTTGAAATTCACATCCGAACCTTATTAATAAACAGAAAACTCATCCTTCCCCTAAATTCTGATGTGACTTCTTGGTAAAGCATTGTGATTAGCCTTCCTGTACTCTTGAGAATGACTTACCTGCAGAAGGCGAATTCCATCTTTTGTGTATCTTCACCACTGAGGAATTGTCCAAGGCTCATTTTTTACTTTTTGTTGTTAACTTATTAAGAAGTTAGCATTTTGTTTTGCAGGTATGAAATTACAATATTGAATGTGCTTTTGCAAATTGCATCCTCTTCCTACCCCTTGCCTTAGTAACTGTATGATCCTGGGCAAGTTGTTGAACCTCTAAGCTTCTGTTTCTTCCTTTGTAAGTAGGCATAATCTCAAAGAATTGTTATGAGGATAATATGCAGTATATATATGTGTATTGTATGTATGTTGCTGAGAATAATACCTGGCAAATAGTAAGTGCTTCCACATTGCTACTATTAAAATCCTCTTTCAGTGAAATGGGTAGGCTCAGGTTATTCTATAGGGGAGACAGAGGCTCTAATAAAATAAAGACAATTCAAAAGGGAGAGAAAGGAAGTGAAGAATACTAAGTAGATACTTTAAACTTTTCTGTAGAAGTTGATATTTTTTCATTTATGATATATTGAGAATAAAGTTAAAGATCATATATGGATAATTTCAAAGCATATTGGCAACTGTTATATTTGCAGTTTCTTTTCCCGTGGCATGAGCAAATTTGCTAGCTCTCTTATTGCTGAAAATAACTAGTGATCTTTTTGTTATTGTTTGTTGTTTTTGAGTTATGGTTTGTACAGTTTCTATTCACGTAGATCTGTTTGTTTAATGTTTCAGACAACATCAGAGTCTTGAAGATTCTTGGTTTGTTGCCTCTTTGAACAGGGGTTCTCATTCTTTTCTCTCTTTTTAAAATTTTATTTCTTTATTTATTTTAGTAATTTCTGCAGCCAGTGTGGAGCTCGCACTCAGGACCAGCCAGGGACCCCAGGGGTTCTCACCTCTTGACATTTTTTCATTCATGCTCTGAAGTGAAGATCTCATAAATCTGAGGGGAGACCCCTTGTTTTTCTTGCATTATTAGATTAGGGGTTCTGTTGTTTGATAACATAGAAAAGAAGTGGGTTTTGGAATCAGATTTAAGATCCCACTTAGGCTGTGGAATCTTAGGCTGGTTTCTTAATCTCCCAAACCTTGGTGTGTGTGTGTGTGTGTGTGTGTGTGTGTGTATTTTTTAGGTTTATTTATCGGGGTGTCTGAGTGGCTCAGTTGGTTGAGCGTCAGACTCTTGGTTTTGGCTCACGTCATGATTTTGTGGTTTCATGGGTTCAAGCCCTGTGTTGGGCTCTGCACTGGCAGTGTGGAGCCTGCTTGGGATTCTCTCTCTGCCCCTCTCTCTGCCCCTCCCCCACTTTTGCTGTCTCTCAAAATAAATAAATAAACTTAAGTTTAATAATAAAGTTAGGTTAAGTTTAATAAACTTAGGTTTATTTATTTGTTTTGAGAGAGAGAGAGAGAGCACAAGTGGAGGAGGGGCAGAGAGAGAGGGAGAGAGAGAATCCTAAGCAGGCTCCGCACTGTCAGTGAAGAGCCCAATACGGGACTTGAACTCACACTGTGAGATCATGACCTGAGACAAAGCTGGACACCCAACCAACTGAGCTACCCAGGCGCCCCAGTTTTTCTGTCTTTAAAATGAAGAGGTACCGTCCAGCTCAAAGAATTGTGATTGAAGTGAAAATATTTGTGAAGTGTACACAAATTCTTGCTGTTGGAATCCCCCCTGAAGGATATGTATCTAGCATATAAAGTTGAGCTTTCTAAATCACCTTCATAGCATGGATTTCAGGGATGAGTTAAACAAGTTAGGCTGGGTGTTGTCTTTTATTCCAGGGGAATTCTGCCTGGGGTGTTAGAGAATGTGATGAGCTAGTTCAGCAGTGAAATGTAACATCCTATTGGTTTGCCTTATTGAAAAAAACTTAGGAAATCAAAACTCTGTTTTTAAATTAAGGGACTTCATGTGAACAGCTTAAAATTAAAAGGAAAAATAGATAATTAAGCTTTTTAAAAAATAATAGTTGTATATATTCTGTACAAAATAGTGCAGGAGGCTGGCTTTGCTCATGTTTGTTTAAAAGGGGGAGTTGACTAGTTTTCAGCTTGCAAGTGGGAGTGTCTAGTCAGTGTTTTTCTTTCTACATAGAAAGTTAACAGGACTCTGACACATCAGAGTTTGTACGAAAAGCTTAGGGAACTGTTGGACACATTTCTCGCAGAATGATGGGGCAGCTCATGAAAAATGATCAAGACTGGAACGCCAAGCTGGTGGGGCTGATGTGCTGTATGGGTTAGTAGTCTCACCTGTAATACCACTTTCATGTTTGCAGAACTGAGAAAGGAAAGTTGCATTCCCTATGTTGGTTCGTGTGGCGGGAGTTTAGCAGACTGTGGGGCACCCTTCAGAAATCTGGCCAGGCTCACATAACCACTTCCAAGGCTCCCTGGAGAGATTTTTCACCATATTGTTGTCATAGGATATGTGTTTAAATAATATTAATATTTACTTTACATGTGATACTAAGTGGATTTAATTTTGATTGGATTTTACTGAAAACCAGGCAGTGTAGTTTGTAATAATAATCAGTGCTCTTTTTGCACGTTTATTTGTGTTTTTCCAAATTCTCTTTGTGTTCTGTGTCATTACATGTTTTCAGCCAGGTTGTACTTTTTTAATGTGCTTGTAGATGTATATTTTTAGTTAGTACTTACTCTATAAATGAAATAGTTTTCCAGTAGAGGAATATTATAAAAATTCATTCAGAAAAATAACTGGATAGTCTGTAAAACCAGTAAAATCTGTTAAAATCTCAGGAATGGTTTTCCTTTTTTGTTGTCATAGTAACATTGCCCTAAATATAAATCTCAAAGTTAGACATCCCTTACTGAAGTGAAATAAAGAAGCATTATGAGACTTGTAATTGGAAAATTAGATGGTGTAATCTGGAATACTCCCTTTGAAATAACTCCCTTTTGAAATAATGCCTATGGAAAGTGGCAAATCACATTCTCCCCAGACTTAAATTATTCTCTGATTGTAAGTTGCTTTCCTGAGGAAAGTTGAGGCCCTTAAAGTTGACATTACCTCTTTCCTCATTATTGTAGCACTGTGGGAGGCTTCTAGCATTTAAAAGAACTTGATATACTTGAATGGGAGTCATCTAGGTTTATTAGGGTTTGAAAGAAAAGATTTAGGTTTGTTACTGGTAGAAAACGGTATCAGAACCTACAAATTGTGTGTGTTACTTAGCCTAAACCTTCTCCCCTTATGCATGTACTTTAGTTGTGAGTCATAATCCCCAGGTATTACCTCAGCATTACTTGCCAGATATTTAGCTCCCATCTTACATTTTCAGCGGTGTTTTTGAGTTCCTAGCAAAAACCACCACAGCCAAACCTGAGCAGTCAAAATAGCCTTTTTAGAGTTATGTATTATTTAAGTGAATCTCTTGTCTGTACTGGGAGGTAAATTGTTTGATTAAATCACCATTCTTGATAGATCATGTAGATAAGAAATTAATCAACATACGATTAGTTTTTAGAACATGTTCTTTTTCACATTCCTTAAAATATAGGACCATTTTTTATTAATTTAGAAAATAAGAAATATATTTTATTAACCATTATGTGCCAAGAGGAGAAGAGTTTATAAAATGTGTATAATATGTTAAATTTAATGATAGAGAGTAAATTTGTTAGAGTTTGTGTTATAACATGACGATTCAATAAATTAATAAAATTTTGGAGTTACAGAAATGCCTTAATCCCATATTCTGTAACGTGATATGGAAGCTGTCTATTCTTCAGTGATGAAGATTTTTAATTAATAATTCATGTTAATGTTTTTCTTGATGATTTAACATTAGGGTCCTAGATTATTAATTGGATAGGAATAATGCGGATATCGCTAAGAAGTGATTTTTCTTTTTCCCATACTCTGTTTTCTTTTTGCTGGAGGCTTGGAAAAGCACTGCCGAAAAGGTGATACGAGTGCTAGACTTTGGTGCAGGGGTTCTGTTGTTTTCATTCACTTGTCCAAAGTTCACTGGCATAGCAGGGCTAGATTCCTCAGCACCCAGTCTATGACTGAGTTGTGTTCAGCACTTCCATTTGAAAGTTGACAGTATGTTGGGATAGTGGAAGCAACTCTGAAGGGAATCATAACACGTGGGTTTTAACACATAGCTGGCTTCTGTCTTGCTAATCTACTTGTCCTCCTTCAAGCTCCGTTTGATTGCCCTGGGCAGGGTTGGTCTTTCTCTCAGCTGTGCTTGCTTACATGGTGAGTGCCACATCATTTGCTCAGTTAGTATGTTTATCACATTGCCTTCATGCCAGGTGCCTTATCTAGATGATGTCCTCCCGAGAGCAAGGGCCAGTGCTCTGTCAGCATGGTGGTCCAAGTACCACTATGACACTGGGCTCATCATATGGCCTGATAGATGTTGGAATGAATGAGTAAATGAAAGATATATAGAATCTACATTTTAATCGTAAGTAGGACTAATAGGTTGCTCCTTTTTCTTTGGTCTTGCCTTATGTACTAGTAATTTAGGTTCATTCTGAACTCTTTAGTAATGGCAAGGTTGAAAGACATTTAAAACACCATTATGCTTCATTTGCTTATTGTATGCAAGGATTTATGTGTGTAAATAATTACATATTATTATCTTGAACTCGATTGTGCTTTTTGAAGCATAATTCCCATTATGGGCATATTTATTTGTTAAGTGCATGAAAACATTTTGGCGTCTACTGTGGGGTAGGCAAAGGTGAGTGAGGTATAGATGATACCCCAAAAGGGCCAACGGAAGAATTAATACATATTTTGTGAATGATTATGTTGGTTAACAATTATTGATAGCATTGGTCATAAGGAGAGTCATACCTAGAGATTTTACATTGAGAATTAGTGTTTTCATTTTCTCTGAATAAATATCCAGAAGTGGAATAGCTAGATCATGGGGTAGTTCTATTTTTAATTTTTTTTGAGGTATCTCCATACTGTTTTCCATAATGGCTATACCAATTTATATTCCCACCAGCAGAGCATGAGAGTTCCCTTTTCTCCACATTCCCTCCCACACTTGTTATTTCTTGTCTTTCTGATAACAGCCATTTTAAATAGGTGTGCAGTGATATCTTATTGTGGTTTTGATTTGCATTTCTCAGACAATTTGTGATGTTGAATGTCTTTTCATTTGCTTTTGGTTATCTGTGAATTCTACCAAACATTCAAAGATTTAATAGCTATTCTCAAATTATTTCTAAAAATTGAAGGGGAGGGAACATTTCCCAAACTCATTTTGTAAGGCCAGCATTACATGGATACCAAAACGGAGATTAGGATACCACAAAAAAGAAAATTACAGGCCAATATCACTGATGAACTTAGGTGCAAAATTGCTCAACAAAATATTAACAAACCGAATTCAACAATACATTAAAAGGATCATACATCATAATCAAGTGGGATTTATTCTGAGGATGCAAAGATGGTTCAACATTTGCAAATCAGTCTAAATGAGGGGTGTAAGGATGGCTCGGTTGAGTGTATGACTCTTGATTTTAGCTCAGGTCATGATCCCAGGGTCACGAGATCGAGCCCTGTGTTGGGCTCCATGCTGAGTGTAAAGACTGCTTAAGATTCTCCCTCTCCCTTTCCCTCCACCTATCCCCCAACTCTCTCTCTCTCCAAAAAAAATCAAAATGGTACACCACATTAATAAAATGAAGGATAAAAATTATATTATCTCAATATTTGAGAAAAAGCATTTGACAGTTTTCAGCATCCATTATGATAAAAAGTAAAGTGGGTATAAAGGGAACATACCACAATATAATAAAGGCCACATATGCCAAACCCACAGCTAACATACTCAACAGTGAAAGCTGTATGGTCTTGGACTTTTGTTTGTTGGGACTATTTTTGGTTACTGATTCAGTCATCTTACTGATAATTTTTCTATTCAGATTTTCTATTTCTTTATGATTCGTTCTTGGAAAATTGTATGTTTTTTGGGAATTTATCCATTGTAGGTTTAATTTGTTGGTATATAATTTGTTCATATTAATCTCTTAATGATTCTTTGTATTTTCTTTGGTACCAGTTACAACTTCTCTTTCATTTCTAATTTTATTTATTTGAACTCTCTTTTTTTCTGGGTAAGTCTAGGTAAAGTTTGTCACCTTTATCTTTTTAAAGAGCCAGCTCTTAATTTCATTGATCTTTTTTATTGTGTTTTTGTTTTTGTTTTTTTTCAGTCTCTATTTTATGTATAGATGATCCCTGACATATTATGGTTCAATTTAGAATTTTTCAACTTTACTATAGTGTGAAAGTGATATGCATTCAGTAGGAACCATACTTTGAATTTTGGTCTTTTTCTTTAAAAAAAAAATCTTTTTTTTTAATGTTTATCTTTGAGAGAGAGAGAGAGAATATGAATGAGAGAGGAGCAGAGAGAGAGGGAGACACAGAATCTGAGGCAGGCTCCAGGCTCTGAGCTGTCAGCACAGAGTCCAACGCGGGGCTTGAACGCATGAACCGCAGGATCATGACCAGAGCTGAAGTCAGACCCTCAACTGACTGAGTCACTCTCTCAGTTTGGTCTTTTTCTGAGGTTGTGATAGGTGGTACAATACTCTCTCATGATGCTGGGCAGTGTCAGTTGCAGCTCTCAATCAGGCATGTGATCACAAAGGTAAACAACTGATATACTTAAAACCATTATGTTTCTTGTTTCAGTACAGTATTCAATAAATTACATGATGAATTGGCACTTACTATAAAATAGGCTTTGTGTTAGTTGATTTTGCCCAACAGTAGGCTAAGAAGTGTTCTGAGCATGTTTAAGGTAGGCTAAGCTAAGCTAAGCTTGGTGTTACATAGGTTTTGGCATAATATATACATAATCAACCTATGATATTTTCAATTTCTGATGGGGTTATCAGGATATAACCCCATTATAAGTTGAGGAAGTATTTTCCACTCTGATCTTTATTATTTTCTGCCTTCTAACTTCGGGCTTTGTTTGCTTTAGTTTTTGGTTCCTTTAGGTGTAAAGTTAGATTATTTGAACTTTTCATTGTTTCTTGAGACAGGCCTATATTTCTGTGAACTTCCCTCTTAGAACTGCTTTTGCTATGGGGCGCCTGGGTGGCTCTGTTGGTTGAGTGTCTGACTTTGGCTCAGGTCATGATCTCGCGGTCTGTGAGTTCGAGCACCATGTCAGGCTCTGTGCTCACAGGCCTGGAGCCTGCTTCAGATTCTGTGTCTCCCTCTCTCTCTGTGCCTCCCCTGCTCATGCTCTTTCTCTGTCTCAAAAATAAAAAAATAAAAAAAATAAAACATTAAAAAAAACTGCTTTTGCTGTATCCCACACATTTTAGAATGTTGTATTTCCATTTTCTTTTGTCTCAAGGTATTTTTTGATTACCCCTTTGATTTATTTTTTAATTGACCTATTGGTTGGTAGCATGTTGTTTAAGCTCCATGTACTTATGGTTTTTCCACTTTTGTTCTTGTAATTAATTGCTAGTTTCATACCATTGTGGTCAAAGAAGATGCTTGACATGATTTTAATCTTAAGTTTATTGAGACTTGTTTTTTGGTCTAATATTTGATCTATCCTGGAGAATGTTCCATGTGTACTTCAGAAGAATGTGTATTCTGCTGCTTTTGGATAGAATATTCTGTATATATGTATTACATCTATCTGGTCTGCTGTATCAATTAAGGCTTATTGTTTCCTTATTAATTTTCTGTCTGGATGCTCCATCCATTGATATTAGTGGGGTGTTAAAGTCCCATACTACTTACTACTGTATTGCTTTCAATTTCTCCCTTTAGGTCTTGTTAATATTTGCTTTATATATTTAGATGCTTCTATGTTGGGTGCATAAATATTTTAAGTTTTACATCCTTTTGTCGGATGGACCCTTTATCATTATGTAATGTCCTTCTTTGTCTCTTATACAGTCTTTGTTTTAAAGTCTAGTTTATCTGATGTAAGTATAGCCATAGCAGCTTTTTTTTGTTTCTATTTGGATAGAGTATGTTTTCCATACCTTCACTTTCAGTTTGTGTGTGTCCTTAGATCTGAAGTGAGTCTCTTGTAGGCAATGTATAGATAAGTCTTATTTCTTAAATCCATTCAGCCACTCTGTGTCTTTTGATTGGAGAATTTAGTCCATTTACATTTAAATCTATAATTGATAGGTATATACTTCCTGTCATTTTGTTCATTGTTTTCTGGCTATTTTCTTAGTTCCCCTGTATTCCTTTCATCTCTTGCTTTCTTACCTTGTAATTTGATGACTTTTGTTTAGTGTTATGTTTAGTTTCCTTTGTCATTATCTTTTGTGTATACACTCTAGGTTTTTGCTTTGTGGTTACCATGAGGTTCAGCTATTTCATTCTTATGTATAACAGTCTTATCAATTTTATGTTGATAGTAAAATTTGAGGACATTCTCAAAATTGTACCTTTTTACTTTCCCCCCACCCTCATGTTTTGTGTTCTTGATGCCATATTTTACATATTTTGTCCCTTAACTTGCTATTGTAGTTATTGTTCATTTTACCACTTTTATCTTTTAACCTTCATACTAGATATATGAGTGGTAAATCCACTACCTTTATTATATATTTGCTTTCTCAGTGCAATTTTTACTTTCATATGTTTTCTTCTTGCTATTTAGTGCCTTTTCAGCTTGAAGAAGTTTCTTGGAAGGACAGTTCAGTGGTGATGAATACCTTTAGCCTTTGACTCTCTAGAAAACTCTTTGTCTCTTTGAATTCTGAACGATAAACTTGCTGGGTAGAGTATTCTTGGTTGGAAGTTTTTTCCTTTTTTCCTTTCTTTTGAATATATCATGCCACTCCCTTCTGGCCCACAATGTTTCTGCTGAAAAATCAGCTTATAGTCTTATGGGATTTCCCTTGTATGTAGCAAGTTGTCTTTATCTTGCTGCTTTTAAGATTCTATCTTTTTCTTTAACTTTTGACATTTTAATTATAATGTCTCTTGGAGTGGGTTTCTTTGGATTCATCTTGTTTGGGATTTTCTGTACTTCCTCGACCTGGATGTCTCCTTCCTTCCTTAGGTTAGGGAAATTTTCAGCCATTATTTCTTCAAAAAAGTCTTTTGCCCTTTTCTCTCTTTCTTTCTCTCTCTCCTCCTTCTGGGATTCCTATAATGTAAATGTTTCTGCTTGATGTTGTTTTATAGGTCCCTTAAGCTGTCTCCCCTTTAAAAATTATTTTTTTTTCTTTTTTGCTTTTGTGTTTGGGTGAGTTCCACTGCCCTGTTTTCCAGGTCACTGATCTCTTCTTCTGCTTCGTCTAATTTGCTTTTGAACTCCTCTGATGTGTTTTTTAGTTCAGTTGTTCTATTCATCAGCTCTATAACTTCTATTTGGTATATTCTTATATATATATGTTTTTATCTTTGTTGAAGTTCATCTGTTCTTCTCTCAAGTCCTGTATCTTAATGACCATTACTCAAACTTTTATCAGGTAAGTTACTTATCTCCATTTCATTAAGTTTTTTTTCCTGGGGTCTTATCTTGTTCTTTTGCTTGGGAGATATTCCTCAGTTCCCTCATTTTGCTTGTCTCTCTGTGTTCATTTCTGTGTATAAGGCAAATCACCTACCTCTCCCAGTCTTGAAGGAGTGGTTTTGTATAGGCAATGAACTTTATCATTCAACCTTGCCCTACCTCTTGGTTGTCTCTCAAACCTTTGTGATTATTCAAGCAGCCTACTTTATTCTTGACAGGTCTCAGTTGTTGAGATTGTGCGAATTCCTCTCAGTGTTTCAAAGGGAGTAATCTCAGCCAGCATTTATTTTCCAGCTCATTGGAAACCAGACCCTGAGGCAGGTCTGGCATACCTTTTAAAGTATGCAAATATATACAGTCCTGTGGGACCACAGTCATAACTTCTGCTGGGCTTGCAGACCACATGATTTAGAGATGTCCTTTTGGCAACAGTTGCAAAACTCAGGGCTCCAGATAAGTGTATAAGCTTCTGTCTGGGAGGTACCTGTGAGCTGTAGCAAGGCAGAGGGAGAGTGCAGAGATGCGTCTTCCAGACTATATTGTCTGAGAACTCCTCTGTGGTTTACAGCCGTATGGTAAACCTGAAGCCTGCCCCTCTGGCTAATGCTCCAAGAACAGTAAATAGGCATTTTTCACAGGAAGACTGGGGGCGTGTTTCAGTCTAATATTTGTGCTTTGCCCTGGGGGTGGTAGCTTGCCAGAAACTATCTCTTCTGTTGTTTTAGTTTCATGGAGCCCAGCAATGCAGTCCACACTGGCCACCAGAGACAAGTGCTTAAGGGGTCACTCCTGTGTGCACTGTGTGTGTCCACTGGCTTTGGCTGAGTCAAAGGGGAGCCTAGGGCTGGGGCTAGCCCACAACCTTCAGCAGTGCTTTGGGGGAGCCTGGGGTGGTATAAGTCTGCCTGCCGGCTGAAGTGGAGCTGGGCCACAGGGCACTTGGCTGCCTCAGTTGGAAGAGCGACTCTTGATCTCAGAGTTGTGGTTTTGAGCCTCATGTTGGATGTAGAGATTACTAAAAAAAAAAAACAAAAAAAAAACAACTTAAGTAGCTGAAGTGGGGCTGTAGTGGGGGGAGGATGGTGAGGGGGGTACAGAGAAGTTGTGTGGGGGTTGGGCAAGCCCAGTAGGATGAGCAAGATGAGGGAGCCCAAAAATGGTGCCTGCCAATACTGGTGCTAGCAAACTGGTGTGAGAGTAAAAAAATGACACTTAGTACCTCCATATCCAGAGAAATTTTCAGTATGCCCCTGCACCTCCAGCGGAAGCTTTAAGATGAGCTAATGAATCTTCTCATGTGGTCTAGGTGCATTTTTAAATTGCTGCTTTTGTGCTGAGTGACTGGGTGAGTGAGTCCTTTAAGGGTAGACTTTCTCTGTTCCTCACAGCCTTTTGGGTCTCTTGGATATAAGCCCTGTTATTTTTTAAAGCCATATGTTTTGGGGGCACATGTCTCTGGTGCAGGTTCCAAAGGTTGTGATGTCTGATGTGGGACACAGGTATTTTGCCAGTCAGAGAGATGCTCCATATTTGTGAGATCTCTGCTGGTTGTGGGTCATTGCACCAGCGAAACCGTGTCTCTGCCTCTCCTACCTGTCTCAGTGTGGTTCTTTTGTCCTTTGTTGTAGAGGAGATGTTCAGCTAGTTTTCAGGTCCCTTTCAGAGGGAATTCATCCACATGTGGCTGTAGATTTGGTGTGTCAGTAAGAGAAGGTGAATTTAGGATGTTGCTACACAGCTATCTGAATCCAATCCCCTTAACAATGTCCATAAATACTTTTAATAAATAGAACAAATTTTTCAAAGGCACTTCTGTTCCATTAAAATAGTTTAAGGACACTCAGGGATGAAGAATGAGGAGGAAGAGAGTGAGACATAGCCTACCCCTAGGGAAAGAATAGAGAGCTTCAAACTGTGGCAGAGAAGGAGAGAAGACCACCAAGGAAGAAGAAAGTACTATCCCAGATGCATAAAGGAGGAAGAATGGAAACGAGTATGTAGGGAATTGCTGCCTAGAACCAGGAAGGAAGAAGGTAGTGTAGTTTTGAATGTCAGTTCTGGGTGTTGGAAGATTATGGTTCTCTTTTGAAATAATTATTGAAGAACCACAATATTCGAGTGCTCTTTCTCTTTAAATCACAAGAAGCCATCCCTCACCCTTCTGTGTACCATGTCTGTGTTAACTAGGGTGTATCATACTGAGGATCTAGTTGGGGTATTCTTTTTTACCAAACAATTCAAAACTGGGAGTCTAGGAGAAAAGCAGTATGGTTAGTCATTAAACCAGAGTTTATTTCAGCCAACGGACCTGAATGTAATTATCACAGTTTTAAATATTTTGTTGAACATGCATAGTTTAACCTCTCTTAAATCTTGTTTTCCTCTTTTGTGAGATGGCAATGACACTACCTACTCTTCCCTCTTTTAGTTGGAAGACCAGATGGGATGTAATATGTGGTCAAGTGCTTTGTGAAGTTCAATGCAAGGGCTCACCTGAAGGTAGTAAGGTTTTTGTTACACAACTTCCTGGTTGTGGTAGTTGTGATGGAGTATATGCAACAGAATGCGCAGAGGGGTTTGTTTAATGGAGTAGCACTGGCAAATACAACACCGGGCAGAGACCAATCTGACAGATGGATCTCTAACCTTCTTACAGATAGTTGTAAGTTGGCAAAATTTAACAGGAAAATTCAAGTGTACTAACTGGTATTTTTTGAATACCTTTCATAATCACAGTTGAAGTCATAGTTTTTACCAACCTCATTTTATATCTTTTTTTCCCCCTTCCAGATGAACGGGACAAAGTTCAAAAGAAAACGTTTACAAAATGGATAAATCAGCATCTCATGAAGGTCAGTTTATTATTTTCACATCTTGGAATTGTTTTGCTTACTTTAATTTATTGTGCAGTAATGTATAACTCTGAAGCATTGCTTTTCTTTTTTTTTTAAATAAATTTTTAAAGTTTATTTTTCTTTGAGAGAGAGAGTGACACAGTGCAAGTGGGGGAGGGGCAGAGAGAAGAGACACAGAATCTGAAGCAGGCTCCAGCCTCTGAGCTGTCAGCACAGAGCCCCATGCAGGGCTCAAACTCACAAACTGTGAGATCATGACCTGAGGCGAACTTAGATGCTTAACTGACTGAGCCACCCAGGCACCCCTAGCTTTTCTTTTTTAAAATTTTTTAAAATGTTTGTTTATTTTTGAGAGGGAGAGAGAGACAGACAGACAGAGTGCGGGCGGGGGAGGAGCGGAGATAGAGGGAGACACAGAATCCGAAGCAGACTCCAGCCTCTGAGCTATAAGCACAGAGGTTCGAACTCACGAATACAAGATCATGACCTGAGCCAAAGTTGGAGGCTTAACCACCTGAGCCACACAGGTGCCCCTGAAGCATAGCATTTCAGTACCAACTTGAAAGTTTAAATTCCAGAGCATTTCACATGCATTTTAGGCATCTGTGATTATCTGGTGTGTGGCCTGTAGGTAATGATGAAGGTGAGAAAATAAGTACCCAGTGATTATAGTGCATTCTGTGATGTTAGGAAAACCTATTATTATCGGACTTAAAAAAAATCTCAGCAGTTTAAGAAGTATGTAAATATTTATGTGTTAGGGCATGGAAAAACTGTAATTCTCCAGTAAGATTTTTTCTCTCTCAAGATTCAGACCAGGTTCTGGCCTCAGATTTATGTGGATGGCAGACAGTTACTTATATGAGAATAAAGATGGATTGTAGAGACTGAACTCTAGACTTATTTTTCTTCTTGTACTTAGTATGACATTGATATTGGCTTAATGTCTATGTTTCTCTGTGTAGTAAATAGTTGTGGTTCTCAAATTAATATTTATTTGTGTGCTATGGGACACTTTGAGGATCTGATATAGGCTCTCTAGAAAAATACACATGCACACAAAATTTGCATACAGTTTCATGGAGTTATTGGATCCCACCCTATAAATCTCAGCTAAAGCACTTGTGTAACTTCACAATGGACTATAAGTCACTTTTTTCCCCTCTTACAGACAGTCCTAAATTTGGGAACAGGTAATGTTTTAAGTGTGAGACTTAGAAAGAGTTCTCTCACAAAAAAAAAAACAAAACATTATTTTGAATGTGGTTACATGCTTAAAGCTACTCTACTAATCGTATTTAAAGCATCATGTAGCAAAGTAGTACCAATAATGTACTAGCATCTAATAGCCTTCTATAAAAGTGATTCTTATTTCAAGGGACATACCAAAATTACCTGAGGGATGTTGTAGTCCCCTCTGTCTCACTACCCATTGACAAAATTCTTTCCCCAAATTCTGATATGTCCTTCAGGGAGGCCATGTCACCCACTCTCCAATTGAGAATTTCTATAAAAAAAAAAAAAGAGAGAGAATAAGTTCTGTTGTTGATGGGAGCTGAATCCTTTGATGTGTTGGTAAGAGATAAGAGGTTGAGACATTCTGCTTTATGATGGTTTTGTTAGGAAATATATTGTGAATACTAACAAAAGATACCAGCCGTGTACCTACCCTCTTTCAAGCTTTTGTCTAATCACACACAAAGTGTGAGTGGGACTCTTCCACAGGCTGGGGCATAGGTGGGCTGATTATGAGGGTAAGGGTATGGAACTTTGGAGCTGAAGACTGACAAGATTTCCCCATTTCTGAGGTGAATCCAAGGGAAGCAAAGTTTTTGATGAAGAGGTTCCCTTTTGGTGGCTGATGCCCTAGCAACCTTTGTAGCTGTGGCTCTGTAGGGGTGGGCATGTCAGTGGGCACAGAGGGTTGTCCTACATCTTCTGGAGCATAGCTGCTATACTTCCAGGTTGGTAATCACGTTACAACTGCTGGCAGTGGATGCCAAAGAGAAGTAGAAGTAGAAACACAGGCCCTATAGGAACCATAGCACGGGCCCTGGATAGGTATTTATTGAGAGTCTACTGTGTGCCAGGTGTGTTGGATCGGGCCATTCATTTTATAAGTAGTTCATAAATTGAATGGTTGAGTAAAAGGAGACTTCCATTGCTAAAAATGTCAAAATACCATTCGAGCTGCTAGAGGACAAAGGCTATATTATTTACTCTTAGGACCCATTGCAGTGTTTGGCAAGAGTATTCTCACTGTGTGTAATATATGTTGTATACATTAAATCATTTAATTCTTCTAGCAGCTGCCCAAGGTGGTTTGATTTAGTGGTTATACACACATAGCCTTCAGAATCAGACAGCAAAGGTTCAAAGCCTGATTTACCTGGAATATGTGACCTGGTTTTGTTTTGTTTTGTTTTTTTAAATAAAATGACAGATCTCAAGATTTAAAGTTTACTTTTGCTGCAACACAGTAAGAATGGGGAAAATATGTTATTTTTATGTGCAATAGCTATTAGATAGATGCCAATCCAACTGATGAGGGTTTCAGTCAGATTAGTTTATTTGTTTTTGTTTTTTGGAGTATGTTATAGGGTCAGAATTTAAAATTAACTCTTATTAAATGAGAATTTATTTTAGGGAGTGGGGGAAAGTCAGACTACATAGTCTTGGCTAACTACCACTGTCAGTTACTTACATTCTTGTTCTGATTTGGTCTAGTATCAGCTCAAAGTAGTCTTCCCTTATAATCTTAAGAATTGTGCACTGAGATTTCTGGCACAAAACTCAAATATGTGAGAACATAGTTTTTAATCTTTAATTCTTTTATGTCTGAAGTTATAGCTTTAACCTCAAGTGAAGAAAAATAATCCAATATCCTAAAACTTTTAGAGGCACCAGGCTGTTAAGGTTTGTTTTGTTGTTAGATAACCAGAGAAAGGGCAGCCTTCATGAGAACTTTTCCATGTTTCATTCAAGCAGTGGTTGAGGAATGTTGCACTATGTTGTCAGCCTCTTTTGTCTCACTAAAAAAAAAGAAAAAAGAAAAAAGATGCAGGATGCTTTTGCTCTAGGTAGCCATTTGGTTGTAATCCAATTAGTGGGAAATATAAAATAAGTATATGAATTTTAAGTAAAAATTTTCATATTTGAAAGTAGTATTTTTTCTGTATTGATTTTTTTTATATTCTTCACTTGAAATATTGAACATCTTCAAGGGAGAAACAGAGAAAGGAGAGTAGCAGGTCCCATATATTTTTTGCCTTACCATATTCCTTTTCAGTGAATGAGAAGTATGTTATTTATAGAGTTTGCAATAAAATGGGATCATGGGAAAGGAGGACCACGACAAAGTGGTCAATAAAGTAAAAATGGGTAAGGAGAGAAAAAACTGGGAATGAAATCATTTAGATAATTGAATAATTCTACATGCCTTCTTTATGTTTTGTCACTTTTAACTGTAGTCACAAGTAGTCCTTAAACCATGGGGAAGGGAGGAAAATTACAGGAAAGGGGGAATTATAGGAAAAAAAAGAGAGAAGGAGAGGCGAGGGAGGTGGTTAAAGGGGGAAGAGAGGGCAGGAATGGCTGTCTTGTGCACTAGGAGTGCTCTCTCACAGCCCCAGAGTTGTGCCTCGGGATGGCTCTGTGGGGCCCAGGGTCTGGAGACCCTGCCCTTGCCTCAGCTGCCTGGGAGTGCTAATTCCAGCTAGGAATTATTCTCCATCTTCTGAAATAATTCTTACAAAGTTTGCCTTTTCTAAGTTATTGTTTTATTTATTTTAATTTATTTTATTTTACCCTGTTCTCTGCACCACAGTTTTGCCTCCAGGGAGAACTGTCCTTGGGAGTTCTGCTTGTTTGGGCAGTGAGGTGATTGAGAGGTTTAGTCCCAGAAGAGACTTTCCTTTACTGAGTTTTTCTTCTCAGGTGATAACTTACATATTCTGGTAACTTAGAGCAAATTGTCTTTGAAAGAAGAATGTCTCCTTCAAAGTTGCTAGTCTGTGACATGTAAGCCAAAGATGGGAGGCAAGAGAGGTTAGACAGACAGGGGGTTGTGTCCAGGCTTTGCAGTTTATTATTTGTGTGACCTTAACCTTCTTAGGGTTCTCATCTGTAAAATGGTGGCAGTGATAGATTACTGTGAGGAGTTAAAGGACATAATCCATTTAAGCATAAAGCATGGTAACTGGCACATTGTATAAGTTGCCTCTGGAACCCTTCTGCCTCCCTCATCCAAGTCCCTTTCCTTGCCTCAAGTACTTTCCCTTTTAGTTTATTCATTTTAGAAAAAGCTGGGGTTTAGGTTCAGAACCTGTTGAGGAGATAGATGGACCTATTGCCTTCTTGCCTTAGAGTCCTGCTGGGACACTGAAGAATTACTTATTTGAGGTAATCCTGTTAGCTGTACCTTCCTCTCCTCCCTATACCCTGCGCCCCAGTCATTTATGGGTTGATCTTGGGGCTCACAGGTCTTTTTTATTCCTCTCTTTCCTCTTCTCCCACACACTCTCCTCACAGAAAGGGAATCAGTGAAGACCCACCATACTTCTGAAAGGTTGGCCATTTTTATTCCTCAGTTGTGATTTCACTTAGATTCACAACTGGAGGGCATCTTCCACATCCTCCAATTTTCTTCCTTCATTTACAGAAGGGAAAGCTTGCCACACCAACTTTTACTGGGGAGAGCTGCACCAGAAGTCCTGGGATGAGAATACAAATTAGAATGAGGGGCTGTGTCCGGTGTTTGTTTTCCGTGTGCAGTGTGAGATGTTGCAGATCTGCCAGCAGGTCCCCCTTGGCTATGAGGTTGTGTTTACTTTTTTCTACCTATGGTTTTAACTACTTGTAATTACTCCCTGTGATTTAGGAAGTTATGGTTTATGCAGCTGCAAAATAGCATATGCCCAGTGCTTAGGGGATGATTCTGGCATGGTCAGTTTTTAAAAGTTTATATGACTGAGAAAGGTAAACACTGTAAAGTTTACAAATGATTGATTGAGTTACTATTATATCCATGTGTATAAACATTTTTTTCCTTAAAATATTTGGTTAGGATTTTTTTTTGGAGAAAAAAAACCATATTAAAAATATAGCCTTGATTTATATTCATCATAGCTAAAATTACATTTTAAAGTAAATAGATTGCTTAATTAAAACTTCCATTTGCTGTGAACAAGATGACTCTGGCATTTTTCTAAATATATTTAAATTTTAGTGTTCTGGTATTTCAGTTGTAGGACTAAGCCTGTCCTTAAACTGATTGTTCTGGCAAGAGTGTTTTCCTTTTGAGTCATTATTTTTCAGAATACTTTTATTAAGGGGTGCGTGGGTACCTCAGTCAGTTGAGTGTCCGACTTCAGCTCAGGTCATGATCTCATACTCCGTGAGTTCGAGCCCCGCGTTGGTCTCTGTGCTGACAGCTCAGAGCCTGGAGCCTGCTTCAGATTCTTTGTCTCCCCCTCTCTCTGCCCCATCCCTGCTCATGCTCTGTCTCTCTCTCTGTCTCAAAAAAAAAAAAAAAAAACATAAAAGAAAAGAATACTTTTATTAAAATCCAGTTGACACATTCAAGTCTGTTTTCCTCTGTAAGTCTCTTCACACCCTGAGTAGACTGGATTGTTTACCTTGCAAATTGGATATTGAGGTAAACTACTGGTTTAGGTAACATTTATGTATTGTTCTTAGCATAATTTTAATTATAGTATTAAAAAACATGAGCTGGTTGTTACCAAAAATGTTTGTGATTTCACTTAGCTAAATTTTACCCAGAGGGTTGTTCTAAAACATAAAATTGATGACAGTCTTCTATTACTTACAGTATTTTTTATGTCCATTTTACCTATGGAAGTTTATAAATTAGAGGATCTTCTATCACTTTTTAGTTTTTTTGTGATCACATACAATTCTGTCTTGCTGTCTAGAGATCAACAAGACCATAGTATAAGAAATAGCACCTAAGGTTTAAATACCCGTGATTTAACTTTTGCCTTACTCTGGTGAAAACAAGAAACAAGGAAGCCATTTTTTTGTTTGTTTATTGTTTATTTATTTATTTTTAGAGAGAGAGAATGCATGTGTATGTGTGCCTGTGAGATAGGGAGGGGCAGAGAGAGAGGGAGAGAGAAAATACCAAGCAGGCTCTGAGCTGTCAGCGCAGAGCCCAACCAGGAGCTTGATCTCATAATTTATGAGATCATGACCTGAGACAAAATAGTTGGATGCTTAACTGATCCACCAAGAGGGCCCAATTTTCTGAAATACTTTAACAGTTATCAAAGATCAGAAGATTCTCTTTAATTGTTGACTTGGACCCAGAATTAGCATTTGAGCCGTGGCTGAGAAGCTGCATTAAAGAGGAATAATTGAAGGGGCTGAACAATTTTTAGAACGTTGGAATCCTTACACGGGGCTTTCCTTACCTTGGATCCATCTAACTGGCAGTTTATAGTAGAGATAGATTCCTCAGTACTGGTTAGCTATACTGTAAGTTTATTCCTTAACGTTGTATAATAGAATATTTGGTCTGAATTTTAATTTATTGATATATAAATGCATTTGGAGCGGAAGAGGCCCCGGGTTCCAATATTGCACCACACCCTATTTGGTATTAACCTGCTTGGTTGCCACATGGGAGACACCCAACTGACTATCTGATTTTTGTCTCTGTTCCATCATATCTTTGGAACTCTTCATTTACTCATAGCATGGATATTCTTTGCCTACATTTTATTTTATTTTATTTTATTTTTTTTAATTTTTATTTTTTTTTTTCAACGTTTATTTATTTTTGGGACAGAGAGAGACAGAGCATGAACGGGGGAGGGGCAGAGAGAGAGAGGGAGACACAGAATCGGAAACAGGCTCCAGGCTCCGAGCCATCAGCCCAGAGCCTGACGCGGGGCTCGAACTCACGGACCGCGAGATCGTGACCTGGCTGAAGTCGGACGCTTAACCGACTGCGCCACCCAGGCGCCCCTTTGCCTACATTTTAAAGTCAACGACTTCATGGCTACACTGAATCAATTACACCATTCTTTATTTTCTGATTTGGTGGCTGGAAGGAAATGTAAATCCTCATGCTGAGAACATAGTGATAGCATTCAGAGAATAGAGAAAAAGCTCTAATTTGCTCCGTGTTCTTGACCATCACATTCTTCTTGAGTGATTTTATATCTGTGGGCACAGATGAGATGGGAGAAAATTTGAAGCATTGACTTCATAAAGGGTAATGATAAATACACCTTCTGAAAGTATAAGACAGTGCTTTGGTTCTTAGAATCTGTAAATAAGATATATTTTTTAAAGATCTTAGACTTATATGAGTGGTTCTTAAACTCTAGCTCCATCAGACTCACTTGGAGGGCTTGTTACAGTAGATTACTGGGCCTTACCTGAGAGTTTCTGATTCACTAGACTGGGGATAAGGCCTAAAAATTTCCATTCTAACAAGTTCCAGGAATTTGTGTTTCTAATAAAATGCTGATGCTGGTAAGTTGGGGGCATATTTTGAGAACCCCTGTCATAGACAAATGGATAAATATTTCAAGAACCATCAGTTTTATTATAACCAGCAAATATTCTAATATGGTTTAGAAAATAATAGCAATGTTTTTAAGTTTATTTATTTTGAGAGAGGGAAGGAGGGAGTGTGTGAGCCAGGGAGGGTCAGAGAAAGGGAGAATCCCAGCGAAGAGCGTGACGCGGAGCATGATCTCATGAACCGTGAGATCATGACCTGAGCTAAAATCAAGAGTCGGATGCTTAACCAACTGAGCCACCCAGTACCCCAATAGCTGTGTTTTTTTTATATGCTAGGTACTTTACAATTTTAAGGCCAATATTTAATAATAGCTGCTAATAGTACTTGAGAGGTAACCATGTGCCAGGATCTGTCACTCTCATGTCTTAGTGTATTTAATTCTCACAACTATTCTTATAGTCTGGCCTGATAATTTTTATCCCCATGTTATAGATGGTGAAACTGATGCACAGGGAATTTCCATAATTTTCCAAGGTCATGCACCTAGTAATTTTTTGGACTGTGTGGAAACTAAGGCTACGAGAGCTTATATAATTTTCCATAGGTTAGACAACAGTCTAAAGGGGAAGTAAAAATGCATTCCAATCTGCCTCACTACAGATCTTTTGCTGTCTTGACTACACTGAATTCTTAAGGATGAATTTAGAGTTGCATGATTAAAGCTGAAAGAGAAGCTGAGCTTGACATTTGTCTGATTTCTTTACAAATATGACTTGACATTTAAATTATTTCTATTGTGATATAAGAGATTAACAGTGTAGGTAGAGAGGAAGGTTTGAAAGCTTTTTGGGGAAATGTCTGGTTAAAGGCCCAATGTGTAGAATTGAGAAGTAAGTCAGGACTTACAAATGTGAAGAGATCGTTGATTTCAAGATAGTAAGAGATGTATGGAAGAGTATGAAATGGTTCCATGTAGATAAATATAGCTTGGGATTGAGAAATTCCGAATGTCTTCTCATCATGAAGAAGAATGATACCTTGGTGATAAATTCCTCATCAAGAAAAAAGTTCAGATTAACACTATGTTTACTTTCAACTTTGCTGTAACTTTAGTATAATAAGAGCTGCATTTGAAATACAGTTTAGGAACTATTCTGTTTTCATGCAACTATTTTATTTTTTTAAGTAAGCTCTATGCCCATTGTGGGGCTTGAACTCAGGACCCTGAGATCAAGAGTCACGTGTTCTTCCAGTGGAGCCAACCAGGTGCCCCCATTGAGCTATTTTGTTGGAGATAGTAAGTATCTCCATATGTGTAAAACCATTAAACATTTAAACCATTAAAGTTAGGCAGGGCAGCATAGGATAAAGTGTGCCAGGAGTGGCAAAGTGTAAGGGTTTTAAGAGATTAGATATGGGAGGCTTGGGGTGCCTCTGAGTAGTCAGAGACTGTGTCAGGAGGAGGAAATGGACTTAAGCTGGGTGCAGAGGAGAGGGTGGCGGGGGCGGGGGAGCACAGTGCCTGTGAGGTAGTGGATTGCTAGGATTTGCTGGAAGGAGATCAGATTGGATAGAAAATAATGAAGCCAGGTAAGAAACAGATGTGAATGGTTAGCCAACAATGTTGGAAGTTTTTGAGGACAAGAGTGTCATAATGTAACTGGCATTTTAGGGAGAATCTTGTATTTCATACACAGGCTTTAAGGAAGTAAGTGTGGCTATTGTGAATTTTATGACATGATTGACTGTGTGTTCACATAATAACTCCATATTGTAATGAGCATACAGAGAGATGACTACTGGCTTACCCCAGGGGACTCTTAATTTAATAAATCTGCTTCGTAGCAGATAGTTGAAGTCAAAGAAGGCCCGCTGTTCAGACCTGTAGAGGGGAAGAATACCCAGTGTAATAGATCAAGAAAGCTAGATCTCTAGTCTTATCAAAAAGACAAAATTTGACAGTGAAAGATGTAAAGTTCTGTTTCAAAGATTGACATGTTCATCTGTATGATACAGAAGGTCTGGTATAGAAGTAATTCATGTGACAAGACCTAGGGGGGTTGTTGACCTCAGATTTATAACAGTGGTGTACCTGAATGCAGTCTTAATAGAATTAGGCTGTCTTAATAGAGCTGAGAGTATATAGCTTTTTTGTACTGTTTGCTGATTGGGCCATATCTAGGGTATTTTTTGTTTAGTTCATGGCAGTGCATTTTAAGAGACAGTAAAAGGGAAAGTCTATAAGGAGGAAGTCATGATGTTGACGGCATGGAAACCATCTCTTGGAGGAGGAATGATAGAAACAATGGGGAAGTTAGTTTTGAGAAGACAGGATCAGGAGAAATGTGATGGGTGTTTTCAGATATTGGTAGAACAGTCCTATAAGAAAGAGTACAGTTTTGGTTTTTTTTAAATCTAAAAAGAGGATAGCTGGATAATTTCAGATTTGAAGATTTTAAACTGGGTGTAAAAAAGTATCTGCAAACGGCCTCAGTGCTAGTAATAGATAGTCAAGAAAGTGTTTTGATCTCAGGGTATATTTTTATAGTTTCCTATGGCTGCTCTAACAAGTTACACAAACTTGGTGGCTTATAACAATATAACCTATTCCCTCACAGTTCTGGTGGTTAGAAGCCTGAAATCAGTTTAACTGGGCTGAAATCGAGGCGCTAACAAAGCCGTGCTCCCTTCAGAGGCTCTAGGGGAGAATCTGTTCTTTGCTTCTTTCAACTTCTACTGGTTGCTGGCATTCCCTGTCTTGTGGTCACATTATTCTCATCTGCCTCTGTGGTCACATTGCCTCCTTCTGTTCAGTGTTATCCTCTTTGCCTCTCTTTGCATAAGGACACTTAGAGTTAGGACCCACTGGGATAATCCAGGATCACCTCCCCATCACAAAATTCTTAGCACATTTGTACAGACTCATCTCCAAATAAGGCAACATTCACAGTTTCCAGGGATTAGGACCTGGTTTCTTTCGGGTCCCCACTCAGCCTAATGCATGTATGGACAACTCTAACTCTCTGATGTGCAATTAGCCATGGTTTCACTCCCTAGCCAGTAATAAATTTCCACCAGAATCTCATGGGGATTTAGTTAGAGTCTATCAGAGATGGATTAGAAATGATTAGTATTTTGGTTGGAGGTTGAACTAGGTGGTATCTAATATCCTTTTCAAGACCAGGAAGACATATTCAAATGACTTAGATGACAGGTTATGTGAAGTACTAATTAATAGGGATAGATCAGAGATTTATTTTTATATTTTTAAGTTATTTGTTTGGAAATAATTTTACATTTTAAAAAGTTGCAAAAATAAAAATAGGACAATGATCACTGTATGCTGTTTACCCAGACTGACCTCTTACTAACATTTACCCTCTTTGCTGTATCATTCCCCACATTGTGCATATGTGTGTATGTATGTAAGTGTATATCTATACTTTTAAAATCTGAACAGTTTGAAGGTAATTTATATAGACCATAGCCCTTTGCCCCTAAATATTTCCCAAGAATAGGCATATTCTCTTTCATGGTTATCAACTTCTTACATTTACATTGGTATGATACTTTAATATATTGTTTACATGCAAGTTTTGTTGCTTGATCTTTTTGCACCATTTTCCTTCCTGGGTAGGATCCACTTCATGGTTAGGTATTGAATTAATGAATGAACAAATTAATTAATCCATCCCTCTGCAGATATTTATTACTTATTTATTTTTATTTAAATTCAAGTTAGTTAACATATAGTGTAGTCTTGGCTTCAAGAGTAGAATCCAGTGATTCATCTCTTACATATGACACCCAGTGCTCATTCCAACAAGTGCCCTCCTTAATGCCCATCACCCATTTCCCCACCCACCTCCCTTCCAGCAACCCTCAGTTTGTTCTCTGTATTTTAGAGTCTCTTATGGTTTGCTTCCCTCTCTGTTTTTATCTTATTTTTCCTTCTCTTCTCTTCCCTTATGGTCATCTGTCTTGTTTCTTAAATTCCACATCTGAGTGAAATCGTATGATGTGTATCTTTCTTGGACTGACTAATTTCACTCAGTGTGATATCCTCTAGTTCCATCCACATTGTTGCAAATGGTAAGATTTCATTCTTTTTCATTGCCAAGTAGTATTCCATTTATATATATATATATATATATATATATATATATATATATATACACACACATATATATATAGACACACCCACACCCACACCCACCACATATACCATATATATATATATATATATATATATATACACATATATATATATATATACATATACATATATATATATACACACACACACACCACATCTTTATCCATTCATCAGTCGATGGACATTTGGGATCTTTCCATATTTTGGCTATTGTTAATAGTGCTGCTGTAAACACTGGGATGCATTGCCCCTTTGAATCAGCATTTTTGTATCCTTTGGATAAATACCTAGTAGTAGTTAAATCATCAGATGTTGGCAAGGATACAGAGAAAGGGTAACCTTTTTGCACTGTTGGTAGGAATGCAAACTGGTGCAGCCACTCTGGAAAACAGTATGGAGGTTCCTCAAAAAATTAAAAATTGAACTACCCTAGGTACTGCATTTAGTTGGCATGTCTCTTTAATCTGTTCTGGGAACAGTTGTACAGCCATTTTACAGACTTCTATGACATGAACATTTTTGAAGAATACAGAACAGTGGTTTATTGGGATAGAATGGAAGATGAATTAATAGCAAAATGCCTTTTGAACTTAAAGTTGCTTTATGACAAGAAGACAAACTTTTTTCCTGTGAGAGTCATTTAAACACTTACAAGTGATTTTAGTGTTTGTCGAGAATATAGTGGACTACCTTTTCAAATTAAGGACACCAAATTTTACTCAGTAATTTCATCAGAGATTTTAATTCTATCTTGTGATCAATAGCAATTTTCCTTCTTTTTGACTTCTTTATTCATTATTATCATTATTCTGTCACCATCACTACCTTTTATTGAATGCTTACCATGTGCCAGATCCTGGACTGGATACATAACATACATGATCTGATTTAATCCTTGTTTTTACCAGTGAGGAAACAGGGGCTCAGGGAGGCTAAGTTATCCACCCAGCATGAAGTAGGTAGGATGTGTCAGGACGGAGCTTTTTAGTCTGTCTCTACAGAAAAACTTTGTCCTACCACTACATCATGCCACAACAGAATGACACAAAATTAAGGAATGATTAAGAAGAACTGAAGATAGAGAAGTAAGGGAAAAAAGCAATATGTTGGGATACATTGCACTTTACTTGGTTCTGATTTCTCTCAGCCATATCCCTATATACTTTAAGTCTTTGCTATTATGGCTTGGCCTCTTCACATGACCATAAATTTTTATTTGCATTCTTCCCTAATCAATATACTTTACAAGAATTTGGAGATACAGATAAAATTGTACAAAGAAGCCAAGCAGCATTCCTGAAAGTAGTTGTTTTACTTGGAGGAAGGGTATTGACTCAGGCATTTTTGAAGAAGAAAAAAATTACACTTTGATTAGTGGAGCTAACATTCTTTTTTTTTTTTTTTAATTTTTGAGTTTATTTTGAGAGAGAGGGAGCGAGAGTGGGGGAAGGGCAGAGAGAAAGAGAGAGAGAGAAGAAACAGAATCCCAAGCAGACTCCACACTGTGAGCATAGAGCCTGATGTGGGATTCGAACTCACACATTGCAAGACTATGACCTGAGCCGAAGTTGGACACTTAACTGACTAAGCCACCCTGGTGCCCCAGTGATGCTAACATTCTAAATCATATTGTATGGGCCTTGACATCAGAAGTGTATGCATTCTGTAGTAGGTAGATTAAAGCAGAAGATTTGTTTTATTTGGTACTAGACTGTAAGCTGCATGAGGACAGAGCTGTGTCTGTCTTAGGAAATAGTGTGTCCCTGGAATCTAGTATAGTGTCTGTTACACTGCTGTTTTCCTCAGACCATACTGAGGAATTTGGTTGCTTAATGAATGAATGTAAAGCCAAATGAAACTTTCTCCCAGTTTATAGTATAGTATAGTATAATATAGTATAGTATAGTAACTACTATGATGGGGAAAGTGAAAAGATTGCTTTGGGTAGGAATGAGATAAAAGTTAGCTGGGGGAAAAATAAATTTATGATGACTTTCTTCTTTTAAAGCTGAAAAGATCTGTTTCATTGTAGGTGTAAAAACTGAGGTTCCAAACAGGTCATGATTAGCAGGGCCAGACTTTCCATGTTCTGACAGCTTTTCATGTTATTTCCACTGTGTAATTCAGTTTTTCTGTTTGTGGCTATGAATACCCATAGTCATAGATGAGATTAATTTATCTAAAAGTACTAATTAGTTTTGCTATACTTATCCACTATTTTCATTAATTCAGAATTTAGAAGAATATTGGCTAGAGCTAGATACCTTGGAAATTCTTAATATATTAATAAAATTAGTAGATTCTCTGCAGACTTACTGCATGTAAGGGAGAAAAAACCCTTTTTACCTTCTCTCCTTCTAGATTTTTGGTTGCACTGTGCAATAAAAAATAGTTTAACAAGAGAAAAGCATACAAATGTATTTAATAAAAGTTTTGGGATACAGAAGCTTTCATATGGAAACGAAGGCCAGAAAATATGATTAAGCCTGAGTGTTTCTATATGAGATTTGATGAAGAGTAGAAAGTCATAGAAAAATGTGATAGCACAAAAGGGTATGAGCTAAGGGTAATAAACTGATGGGAAACTTAGCAAGGCTTAGTTGTTCAGTACATTTCAGTGTCCCTTTGTCTTTAGAGATAAGGATGCTCTTTTCCTCCTGGTACAGGGAGGGAACCTCTCACATGAAGGTCTTATGACCTGCTTCAGGGAAGAAGATGTGGGGAGTCAGAAAATCCTTTCAGGACTTGGTGTTTTCCAAATCCCTTCACTGTAAAACATTCAGTATGCTAAAGTGCTGTATTTTGGGGTCATGTGCCCTGACCTCATCATGCAGATGTAGTTAAGTTTCTGTGTAGGTCTGAGATACTCCTTTGCATAGAATGCAAGAAAGCCCTGTTTCCAGGCCCTAATCAGCATTTGCTGTAACTGCAGATCCAAGGGAGAATTCAGAAACTAGTTATCAAAGGGGCTGACAGAGCAAGACAAGTAGCAAAGGAGATAGAAGTCAGTAATCAGAGAGGGTTCAGAATTTGAGATAATTTGATAATGAAAGTGGTCAGGGTGTCAAAGGTGGCAGTGGGTCAAGTTCGACTGTTCCATACACTAGAACTATTTGATCTTAATGTAATATAAAAGAAATTTCTGCTTTCTGAAAAAGGGAAAGAGGGATGACTTCAGAGGGAAATTGTTGGAGCTGGGAAAACTATTGCATACTTCTGTTGCATATATGCCCGATGGCACTGAACTATTGATTTACTCTGCTAATATGTTCTTACACTGATGTTTGTGTCAAGAATTTCTTATCAGAATTGTTCAGGTACTCTTCTTTGTCATTCAGTAAAACTCCATGGAAATACACTACTGATTTTCAAATAAAATTTAGGGGGACCATGGTATTCATTAAAAGATCAGTTTTTGAGGGGTGCCTGGGTGCCCCTCAATTGGTTAAGCATCTGACTTCAGTTCAGGTCATGATCTCACAGTTCTTGGTTCAAGCCCCATGTCGGGCTCTGTGCTGACAGCTCAGAGCCTGGAACCTGCTATGGATTCTGTGTCTTCCTCTCTCTCTGCCCCTTCCCCACTCACACTCTCAAAAATAAATAAAAATTTAAAAAAATAGGTCAGTTTTTGACTCTACATTCGTACAGAATACTTAACATATGAATGGGGACTTTTGTAAGTCATTTTTAGAGAACTGCATTTCCCAAATGGCTAAAATATGTGGTAATGCTGCTTGTTCTCAGGCTAGCCCACTAGATCTTATTGGATTCATGTCCTGTTTTACAGATGTTAAGAGCTCAAGTCCTGACATCAAGGAGACTTAATACACTAGAGGAGAAAGAGGTCTCCTCCCCTCACCCCCAAATAGGTTTAAGCTTAAACCTCACTCTAAATCTTTATTCCTTAGAATCACCCTCTTTTTTTTTTTTTTTCTAACCCCAGGCCCCAGTGCATGTATGTATCCTCCTAAGGCACTGTTTTTCAGAGTGTTCATGTTCCATCTTGGACTCTCAGGGCAGTTGGTCTCAGTTAGGGTCAGGAGGGAAACCTGCTGGGAAAGACTGGTGGGAGCCTAATTCACCACAGCCCATGAATGGTAGAGCCCTCTGGCCATCCTGCTGGAAGGTAAATCCCTGGTAGGGTTTCAGACAGATTCAAGAAAAAAAGTTAGCTGTAGGTAGGAGGCCAGGATGGAAGTAAGTTGGTCATGACTGGAGTGTGCCTTGGCTTAGTTTTTCTAGCCTATACCTACTTTTTATAGCATCTTTCGTCACTGTCCTTTAGAATCCAGGGAAGGCAGTATATAGTGTAGTGGCTGAGAGCACAGGCTTTCAGCTGAGCTGCTTAGACTCACATCTTCCCTTGACTACTTACTAGAGATGTGACCATGACTTTTCCTATGCTTTTGTTGGCTCATCTGTAAAACAGAGAGAATAGCGCCCTCTTTGTATTTATAGATTTTTAAGATCATCATAAAACTTCAGGTTTGTCCTGTCTTCTATAGCAGTGGTTAAAATGGTCCTGATGTTTGCATTTTCATGGGATTGAGTCCTAATGTTGCCTATATATTGAAAAGAGGACACTGCCTAAAATGTACAGTTGTGGTGGTTTTATAGTAATATTAAAATAATGGATACCAGTTAAATGGTGAATTCTAAATAAAGAATGTATTTTTCATGGTCTGGCAAAGCCTCCCTTTAACACCTTTTTTTTCCCCCTCCCATGGGCCATGACAGTTTGAGGTGAGATGCTATGAGTGTTTGGCAGCTAAATGTATTATTTATGAGCCATCACATCACTGATTGAGTTTGCCTAGATAAAGTAGTTCACAGAGCCACAAACACAACACAGCTTGTGTTTGCTTGAGCAGAGAATCTGACGCTTATGTTTTCTGTAAGAGCACTGGCAGCTTTCTAGTATTTCTTAAACAAACAAACAAAAAGCCCCCCCCCCAGTATGTTAAAATCTCCAAAAAGGAGTACTACCTGCTGAATTCTTGAACAGTGTATAAATCCCATTTCTTAGATACAAGTACAGTTATACCAGAAAGATAAATATTGTTGCTCTGACAAGTTCTAAAAGTAGAAATGTTTCCTGTAGATCTGCTGTCCTGAGTTAATGAGTTTTGGTCCTATCCTTTTATTTCACAATTTGTTACTGTTCCTCTTAATCGTAAAAAATAAAACTGCAGGTTATTTTATCAGCAAAAATGGATTTATTCAGGAATAGCAGAGAATTGTAATATGGTACAAGCAAGCTACTTAAAAACAACAACAACAAAAAACATAGGCAAAACCATAGGCAAGTCCAGAGAACAGAGGAGAGGAGCACTATTTTATAGTGGAAAGGGGTGAGTTGGGAGGGCTGTTATAAACAAAAAGTCCCTTGGAGTCAACTGGGAGTTGCAAGTACAGTGGCTTTTCATTGGTTGAGTTGTGATGGTTTCTCATTGGCTTGGCTGTTTGTTGCTTGTTGCTGGGGGAAGAGGAAACCTTTTCTTTCTCCTGCTGGGAGAGTAAAGCAGTAGTAAGAGTAATATTGGCTTGCAAGGTATGTCTCTTCCTGTTGGGTCTGCAGTTGATCACGAGTATCAGGGTGTGACAGGTCTCATTTTTGGTCTCTCAACTCCATTTTAGTGAGGTTTCCTTTTATTAATTTTCACAGTCCCAAATGTTTTAAACATTTAATTTTTATTTTATATCAACTTCAACTTAAGAAGCTGTTTGCAGACACTTTGATTTTACTTAAGTTAAGGAAGAAAAATTCAGCTGACTAAATTTGAAGATCTAATTGGCTTTATTAAGCAGTTCATGGATTGGCAGCATCCCATCTAGCAAGTAGAGGGGAGCTCTAAGGAGTCATATTAAATAGAAAGTTTTTATAGGAAGGAGAGTGGGGCAAGGAAGTTATTAGCAAAAGAAAAGATTATTCCAGGCAGGGTCACCTTCCCTTAGGGGGAAGGACTGGGGGTTCTCATTAGGTGGATTACCTCATCTTTCTTTGGGGGATATCAAGGGCTTTTGTGACAGATTACCTCATTGGTGCTGACCAGAAAATTCCTGACTGACCAGTTAAGATTTCATTTGTGGGGGAGGGTGAAATTGCAATTAGGTTAGGTATTAAGCCCCAGTATTGTGACTTTGCCTGGCCCAAGTGGCTCCATCTTGGGTCTGTGGCTTTCTTTTTAACACTGAGCATTGTATATAGTAGAGTAATTTTAATGTTTAATCCAGGTCATTAAGTTCCACACTTTTTTCTTGTAAAAACGTAATTTCTTATTGATACTTTTCTTGCTGAATTTAAAAATTAATTTTCCAGAGTTGACAAGATCAGATAAAAACTTTTTTTTTTTTTTTTTTTTTTTTTTTTGCAGAGAAGCAGCATTTTTCAAATCAGGTTCCCAGGAACACCAGTGTGATGGTGTGAGATGTCCTGGTGGAAAAAAAAAAAAAAGTTTCCATTGCCAAAGGAATTTGGAAAGCAGCATTCCCTGGTTGAAGAGATTTATGGTATAGATTAGCATATTAAAGACTGAGAACTTCTGTGGTAAAGAACCCTGTTTAATTCAGTGTGTCACAAATTCACTTGGTCATGGATTCTTTTTATCAAAGAGTATCTACTAACATCCCTTTGGGAGATCCTATAGGAGTTTTAAAGTGACTGCTTTTAAGCAAATGTAATTAATTTTAATTTAATTAGAATCCGGATTTGGACAGGATCTAGTTAATTTGGTTGTCATTGCAGGAATATTTTCTCACAGCCTTTCTTATGGGTCACTGATTTTCTAATTAATGGACAACTTATACTTTTGGTTCACTTGGGTTGTAACTGAGCTGTGTTTTTCATTGTCTAAAATTCGCTTATTGTGACTTCCACTCATTTATCTTGGGCCAGCCCTCCAGAATGATAGAAACTATATACGGCAGCTCTTAAATATCTGAAGAAACTATTTTGTCCCTTTTTAGAAAACTTTTCTTGTCAAATTCTATCATTTCCTTTATTAAAAAAATTTTTTTTAACGTTTATTCATTTTTCAGAGACAGAGAAAGACAGAGTGCGAGGTGGGGAGGGGCAGAGAGAGAGGGAGACACAGAATCTGAAGCAGGCCCCAGGCTCTGAGCTGTCAGCACAGAGTCCGACGCGGGGCTGGAACTCAAGGACCGTGAGATCATGACCTGAGCCGAAGTCGGACGCTTAACCGACTGAGCCACCTAGGCGCCCCTCCTTTATTTTATTTCTATGTGATGCAATTTTTATTTCATACATATCTTTTTCTAGCATATTCTTTTTTGGTTTTCTCCATTTGAAATATTTAAGACTCTTGAGTTGAAGGCAGAAAATGAGTTGAAGGAAGTCTACCAGGTAATCAGTTATACGGGAAAAGCATGGGCTACTGTTATCCATAGAGCCCAAGTCTGTTTTTATCATCCAACTCCCTTTCACCTCTCCACCTTAGTACATATTGAGCTGTTTGCCTATTTACTTATATTTTCTTTCTTTCTTTCTTTCTTTTTTTCTATTCCATTGTGGAATAGCTCCTTTAGTCTTAACTGTTTTCCAGTTTTTCTGCAAAGACATGTATTGCTTTTATTATTAGAAAAGAGCAAGTTTTATAAAAACCGTTGCTTCAACTCTTAACTTGCTACAGCAAGAGAAGGCAATTGAATGATTCATCTTCTTTCCTATAGTGACGGACTGATAATGATTAAGGGGCTGCTTGCTAGTCCTAAAGGTGTTTGTGTTTCAACCTGGAACTCTTGGTGGGGGAGGGCTTAGAGGTGTACTGCCTCAGGGCCAAATCTGGCCACCGCCTATTTTTTGGTACCGTGAATGAGGTTAAGAATTGTTTTTACATTTTTAAAGAATTGAAAACAAAAGAAAAATAATATTTTGGGACACATGAATATTGTATGAAATTTCACATTTGGTGTTTATAAATAAAGTTGTATTTTTAAAAAAAATTTTCAATGTTTATTTTTTGAGAGAGAGAGAGAGAGAGGCAGAGTGTGAGCAGGGGAGGGGCAGAGAGAGAGGGAGATACAGAACAACAAGCTGGTTCCAGGCTCCACGCTGTCAGCACAGAGCCCGACATGGAGCTTGGGCTCACAACCTGAGTTCATGACCTCAGTCCAAGTCAGATGCTTAACTGACTGAGCCACCTAGGTGCCCCTATAAATAAAGTTGTATTGACTCCAGCTGCCACCATTCACTTTTGTGTTATCACATCATATGACCTTAAAACCAAAAATATTTACTATTTGGTTTTTGTAGGAAAAGTTTCTTGATTCTGGTGGATGGAATGGTTTTACATATATTTTAGGAAAGGTTTTGTGTATATTCACTTTAGTGATGAGATATGACACCTTGTGTTTCCCTGAATCCCTTTATGAAGATAGCATTCCTTTCCTATATGTAAGGCTAGCTATGGTTCTGTGAATGTGATTTTATACCATAGCTGCTTTTCTGAATGAGCTTCCCTCTTTGGTTTATTTTAAAATACGGTGTTGAAAAGGCCAGCTCAGTATAATGCTTTATTAAAGCAAAATTTTATTTCTGTGATTATCCTCTTTGAGTCAAGACAGTCACGGAGGATAATATGCATTGCAAATGCCACTTCAAGTAGCAAGTTCAATGAACAATGCTGATAGAGTGGATGAAATGTTTCTTCTATCACTTAAATTAGAGGTTTCCTACTAGATTAGTAGGTAATCCTTTATGATTATTGTATTTGCTTTTTGCTCTTTTAATATATACCTCCTTTCTGGCATAAAGGTTTTATAGTGATTGGTATTGACAGCTTTTCCAGCTTTATTAGTACTATGATCCGCCCTTTTATTTAATTATTAATTGATTATATTTATAACAATTTTTCAGTAAGTACAAGTCACGCTCTTTTTAAAATGTATCTTAGCTGACTATACTGATGCATTAGAACAGTCTAACATCCTGTCCTATGTTCTGGGCACTATTATTAATTCTTGTTGAATTGTTGTGAGTATAAACATTTCTCATGTGCAAATGTTGCTGCCATTCATTAACTCGAAGGAAGTGTGATCAAAATATTTTTAAGAACATATTTCCTTGAGGTATAATTTACACGCAGTATTCATTGGTTTTAATTGTATAATTGAACTATTTTTAATTGAATGATTAAAAAACCTTTTTTTTTTTTAATGTTTAGTTTTGAGAAAGAGTGTTGAGTAGGGAAGGGGCAGAGAAAGGGAGACACAGAATCTGAAGCAGGCTTCAGGCTCTGAGTTACAGAACCCGACTTGGGGCTCAAACTCACCCAACCTTGAGACCATGACCTGAGCCGAAGTCGGACGCTTAACTGACTGAGCGACCCAGGTGCCCTTTTAATTGAATAATTTTTAATAAACACAGAATTGTGCAGCTCTCACCACAAGCAAAATTTTACAACATTTCCATCACCCCAAAAAGAAACCTGTAACTATCTGCCCTGTGCACCCCACTCCCCCTGGCCCTAGGCAACCACTGATCTATTTTCTATCAATAAGATTCACGTTTCCTGGATATTTCACAAAAATAGAATGTGTCCTTTCTCTGGCTTCTTGCACTTAGCACAGTGTGTTTGAGGTTCACCATGTTGTAGCATGTATCTTCATTCCTTTTTGTTGTCAAGTAGTATTTCCATTCTAAGGATGTGTTACATTTTGTTTATTCATCTAAAAGTTGAGTGGCATTTGGATTGTTTTCCACTTGGCTATTATGAATAATGCTGCTGTAAACATAAACATGCAAGTCTTTATATGGTTATGTTTTTTTCACTTCTTTTGGATATTTATTTAGGAATGGAATTGCTGGATCATATGGTAAATCTAGTTTAACATTTTAGGGAATGCCAAACTGTTTTCTAGAGTTGCACCATTTTATATTTCCCCTAGCCATGTGGGGGCAGGGGTGGGGCTTCCAATTTCTCTAAATCTTTTCCAGTACTTACTGACTTTCTTTTTGATTTTAGCTATCCCAGTGGGTACAAAATGCTCTCTCATGTGATAGTGATTTGTATTTCTCTAATGATGTTGAGCCTCTTTTCACACGTTGATTGCTCATTTGTGTATCTTCTTTGGCAAAATGTCTATTCAGATCTTTGACTATTTTTAAGTTGGGTTGTATGTCCTTTTATTATTGGGTTTTCTTTTACCACTTATGCCCTTGGTGCTATATATAGGTAATTTTTGCCTAACCCAAGGTCAGAAAGATTTGCTCTTATGTTTTCTTCTAGCAATTGTATAGTTTTTAGCTCTCACGTTTTGGTCTCTGATCCATTTTGAGGAAAAGGTTCTTTTTGCATGTGGATATTGAATTTCTCAGTATCATTTTGTAAAGATTCATCACAGAATTGTTCTTCTCTTCCTTTTGTCAAAAGCCATAAATATGTGGGTCTCTTTCAGGACTTTATTATGTTTCAGTCATCTTTATGTCTATTTTTATTTAAAACATTTTGTTATAGATTAATTATTAAGTTCTGATAACCTGATTTATCAGAACACCAAACTAATTTAGATGGGTTCAGGAAAATACTTAGACGGTTGGCATGCCAAAATGAACATTTCTCCTCTGTGTGTTAATCATTCAGCAGCATTTATTTAGCTCCAACTGTGTGATAGGGCATGAAGCTAGGTACTAACTCTCATAGATGCCATGATAGGCCCTGGGAGCAAAGACAGATCCCTTGCTAGGAAATGGCCCAATGGAGTTCTTGATCTGTTTTCTCAGTTGCTCTTTTCTTCCTGTAACTGGGCAGGCATTCAAGGGCCCACAGCTGAGGGCATGCCTACATTCACAAGCAAAGTGCAAATGACTAATCTTTTATTTATTGAACAAACCGTCTTTGAATGTTTACTATATGAAAAGTACTGTGCAAAAAAAGCATGCCACATTTACAGTGAGGACCTAAGACAGGGCCCTGTCATTTTAAGGGGCTTATGTTTGAGTACATCATGTACATAAAACGATTCTATAAGGAAAATGATTACTGGTGTCCTGGAATAAACCATGGAATATATGAACATAGAAGAGAAGCCTTCTTAGTCTGGGTGGCATTACAGGTTGACCTGGAAGGGAAAAGTAAGATTTCAATAGCCAGAAGAGGAGGGGGAGCAGAGCAGCATTTTAGGTTGGAGGGAATACCATGAGTATAAGTGGAGAGAGATGACAGGGGTAGTTTCAAGAATGTGACCTCAGGGCGCCTGGGTGGCGCAGTCGGTTAAGCGTCCGACTTCAGCCAGGTCACGATCTCGCGGTCCGTGAGTTCGAGCCCCGCGTCGGGCTCTGTGCTGACGGCTCAGAGCCTGGAGCCTGTTTCCGATTCTGTGTCTCCCTCTCTCTCTGCCCCTCCCCCGTTCATGCTCTGTCTCTCTCTGTCCCAAAAATAAATAAACGTTGAAAAAAAAAAAATGTGACCTCAAGCATTCAGTTTAAAAAAAATTTTTTTTTAACATTTATTCATTTTCGAAAGAGACAGAGTACAAGTGGGGGAGGGGCAGAGAGAGAGGGAGACACAGAATCCGAAGCAGGCTCCAGGCTCTGAGCTGTCAGCACAGAGCTCACCATGGGGCTCAAACTCACGAACTGTGAGATCATAACCTGAGCTGAAGTTGGACGTCTAACTGACTGAGTCACTCAGGCGCCCCAAGCATTCAGTTTTCTTTTCACATTCTCTTCGCCTTTGGGATTAGAAGGAGCGCTCTATTGTTCAGGCACTGGCCTATATGTCTTGCACTATACGCACAGCTGTGTCCTGTGGTTCACCTTTGCACATGTGGTCTCTGATTTGCTAGGTGTTACTTAGCTCAAGCCTACTCTTGGTGAGTCTTGTCAGCTCAAAAGAGAGAGTGCTCAGAACTGAGGCTGGAGAGAAAATCACTCACACTTAGATTTGAGGCTCCAGTATGAGGCATAAATACAGCATCTCCTCTGGTCGTGAACAGCTGGGAGGATTAGCCGTTGAGTATTTGTGGTGCACAGGACTTGGTTGAGTAAATGGAATCTGGAAATTTGGCAAAATTGTAATGTCATTTAAGAAGTGAATCAACTTGAAGAAATTAAAGACATCTTTGAGAGTTTTAATCTTCCTACAGAAGGTATAATTCTGTTACAGGGATTACTTTTAACAACAGTTAATAGAACCTCTGTCAAAAAATTTTTATTAGGTGACTAATAGAATAAAGCTGTGTTTGTAACTCTGTGCAAAGTTGCCAGTTTCCTAAATATGTTTTTCAGTGTTTTTATTTTGGAAATATACATCATGGTACTGGGGAGTTGGAATTTCATCTGGATTTAAGGAAGCTTTTTTTAACAGGGAAGAGGTGTTAAGCATCAGCATGGATTGTAGCAAAGATAGAGGAATCTCATCATCTAGAAGTATCTTTAAAAATAGTTTCATTGTTCATCTCCCTGTGACAGTTGTCTTGGTCATAATCCAGGGTTATTTCAAAGGTTTAATGTAGAGGATACAACCAGTTGTTCTCAGTGGTTTGTCAGGACTCGAGGAAATGGGCTTATGTTTAAAGAAGAGTGAATTAATTTATGTATAAAGTATCAGAGAGTGTCAGAGTATTGTAAAGGTCTTAAAACTATAAAATATGAGGTGCCTGGGTGGCTCAGTCAGTTAAGTGTCTGACTTTTGGTTTTGGTTGGGGTCATGATCTCATGGTTCGTGGGTTCAAGCTCCACGTCAGGCTCTGTGCTAATAGCACAGAGCCTGCTTGGGATTCTCTCTCCTCTCTCTCCCTGTCTCTCCCCAGCTTGCTTGCTCTCTCTTTCAAAACAAATAAATAGACATTAAAAAAAAAACTATGAAAGAAGCTACTGAGAGACCCCATACATTTTCCACCCCTTGATACTTAAAAAGAGATGAAGCTACCACTTGTATGATGGCCTCCCTTGGTAGTCTCTTGCCCAGTTCTCCTAAAGGGAAGTAGCCGGGGTGCTGTGACCAGGAGATATCTGCACTTGCCGGCTCCACCTTCCCTGGCCCCTTCTCCACAGGTGGATTTGATTACTCGCCTAGCACTCCCCCTTCTCTATGAGGGCCTTGCTTCCTCCCCAGCCTAGAGCCTGACTCCTATTGCAAGCCTTCCAGCAAGTGGCTCACTGTTTGCTTGAGGACTGGCAGAAGCATGCTGGACATCATCCATGAAGTAAGATGAAGTTCCTTTTTGAAGGCTTAGCCGATTCTCCGTTTTTTGTGTGTATGCTGAGATAGTACCTATTTTTTTCTATAAGCAACGGTGTTGTAAAAGGTATTTTCTTAATTTTTATTAGTTTTTAAATTCCAGTATAGTTACCATACAGCGTTATATTCATTTCAGGCATACAGTGTAGTGATTCAGTAATTCTGTACATTACCCAGTGCTCATCAAGATGAATGTACTCTTTGATCCCCATCACCTATTTCACCCATGCCCCACCCATCTCCCCTCTGGTAACCATCTCTGTGTTCTCTATAGTTGAGAGTCTGTTCTTTGCTTTGTCTCTTGTTTTCTTTGTTTCTTAAATTCCAAATATGAGTGAAATCATATGGTATTTGTCTTTCTCTGCTGACTTATTTCACTTAGCATTATACTGTCTTTTTCCATCCATGTTGTTGCAGATGGCAAGATTTCATTCTTTTTATGGATGAGTAGTATTCCATTTTGTGTGTGTGTGTGTGTGTATGTGTATACATACACCACATGTTCTTTATCCATTTATCTATCAATGGACACTTGGGCTCATCCATAATTTGGCTATTATAAATAATGCTGCAGAAAACATAGGGGTGCATATGTCTTTTTGAATTAGTGTTTTGTATTCTTTGGGTAAATACCCAGTAGTTCACTGGATTATATGGTAATTCTATTTTTAATTTTTTGAGGAACTTCTGTATTGTTTTCTACAGTGGCTGAACCAGTTTTCATCCCCAAAAGTGCATGAGGGTTCTTTTTTCTTTACATCTTTAGTACTTGTTGTTTCTTGCATTTTTGATTTTAGCCATTCTGACATGTGTGCAGTGATAACTCATTGTTTTGATTTGCTTTTCCCTGATGATGAGTCTTTTCAGCGTCTTTTCATGTGTCTCTTGGCCATCTGTATGTCTTCTTTGGAAATGTCTGTTCATGTCTTCTGCCCATTTTTAATTGGATTACTTTTGGGGGGGCATTGAGTTATATAATTTCTTTATATATTTTGGATACTCTTTATCAGATATACCATTTGCAGATATCTTCAGCCATTTAGTAGCTTGCCTTTGAGTTTTGTTGATGCTTTCATTTGCTGTGCAGAAGCTTTTTATTTTGATGTAGTGTCAATAGTTTATTTTCACTTTTCTTTCTCCTGCCTGAAGAGACAGATCTAGAAAAATGTTACTATGGCCAGTGTCAGAAAAATTACTGACTGTGCTTTCTTCTTGAATTTTTATGGTTTCAGTATCTCACATTTAAGTCCTTAAATCCATTTTGAGTTTATTTTTGTGTATGGTGTAAGAAAGTGGTCCAGTTGTAAAAGGTATTTTAAATGGTGCCACAAAGAGAGAGGACAGTTCTTTTTTGGGGACAAGTATCTACTTAATTGTTGAATTACTGTGTAACATGTCAGCCATTGACACTCTATAGGGCATCTGACAAATGCCCTAAAGGAGATAATTCAACTCAAAAGTATTCAGTAAGCAGGTGCCATAACAAGCACTTTAATCAGAATTGTGAAGTAGCTGACATTTTTGTCACTTTTCTATATCTCTTTCTTGGACTCTTCTGTCTCCACTCACCAGCTACCCAGAGTTCTCCTGCTGCCTTCTTAGTGTTAAAAGCTCTTACTCTGGAATCCTACCATGCCCTGCACTGCAGTGCTTCCTTCAGACTCTCTGCCCACCCCCCTCCTCCCAAAAAAGTTATGCCATCTAATCATCAACCATGTAAGGTTTCTCTGAAATTGATAATGGGTGTTAAGAAGAAAATCAGTCAGATGAAGTGACTTGGCGTTAAGGGGCGAATGACTGATAGGTTTCTGTATTCCAGGAGCTGTCTTCATTTTCATATGGGAACTGAATATATTTACCTGAATGCATCACCATTTTCTAGTAACTAATCTGATCTTGACTTATGATACCGGTGTAACCTTCCCAAAGTCCTTAAGTGGGGATTTATTGAGGAAATGCACATTTTGTGAACTAGTTGTAAATTTTGGTCATGACTGTAATTTAAATAAAAGGAATTAACAATTTAAAAGAATTTACATGATTTTTACTGAAAAATATGCACAATTCTGTTTCAAACTTTTTCATTTGAAACTAGAATTTGAAAATACAGTGGAATCTTTCAAAATGTTGGTGGTGAAGGGTAGGACTTTGATGCTGTAGTTACAGACCATCTAGGTTAAATAGGCTTAATTTATGTCTAGTTATGTTTTTTAGGAGTTGGCACATATGAATTCATGTAGTACCTAGCTATTATAATAGTATTCTGCTCAGCTGTCATGATTTGTCTTATTAAATTATTATTGTTGTCACATATTTACATCAAAATTTAGTTTCTAATGAAAAAAAATTTTAGTCTCATTGACTAGCTTGTTAATTATTCATTAGAAGTATTGTGATTATGACCCTCCCCACTTTGGCCAGCCTTTTCTTTCTTTTGCCCAAATTGTGAGAATGTGAACCAGAAAGAGGTGAGTATAAAAATGCCAGTGATGAGGGGTGTCTGGCTGGCTCAGTTGGTAGAGCAAGCAACTCTTGATCTGGGATTTGTGAGTCCAAGTCCTGTGTTGAGTGTAGAGTTTAAAACAAAAATGCTAGTGATTGGTTCCTTCTCTTTAACTTATGTTATTATTGAGAGCTGCTCTTGATAGAATAGCTTTTACTGTGATTTTTTTTCAAGTCATAAATGGTTTAAAGAAAGATATATGTAAGTAATGAGCTAGGAGGATACTTGAAAAACTTCTAAAAGGTGATATCCATATCCTCCTGCCAAACATCATTAGATTTTACCCTTGGTGACAGAATACTGGACAGAAACATCCTTTAAATCTCAGCTAAAATAGTGCACCCCATCCTTCCTTTCCCTACTCCATTTAAAGACTACGTGGAATGGATAATGCTGGTTTCTTTATAAATCAGTGTTCATTGGTCTGACATTATAGTACAGAGGTTGTCTAGCTCACATCTTTAATAAAAATTAACTCCAAAAAAAAAAAAACAGTGGACAGATGCAAAAAAGTAAGTAGAGTAACTGATTTTTGAATTCATTTTTCTCTTTCAGTGACATTATTTGTAATTGCTCAGCACAAGAACTATACAACTCTGCAAGTGATCAAAGATCTGCAGGCTGATGGGGAAATAAACACAAAAATAAATTTTCCCCCATCTTCCCTTAGAGGGAAGAACTGGAAGGAAATGTAGAGGATTCAAACCCAGACTAAACCAAACCAGAACCAACTATCCCAAACCCAAAACAGATTTTTATGGAAAATAGTTGCATGCTTGCAAAATTTTAAAAATTGAAGGAGCCTTTTGAAAAGATTCCTATGATAATAGTGAAAATGTGCAAAAGAGAATATAAAAAATATGTAGGTGAAGACTAAACTGTTCCCAAATCTTAAAGGTGTTTATTAGTAAAATAAATGCTTTTATTTTATTTAACCATCTAATGTTCTACCTTTTAGTGGAAGACTAGAGAAGACCTTTTTGCTTTTGTTTTTTAAATTGATTATAGATTATAAACCTGAAAGTTTAAAAGAGAAATCTTCTTTGTCAAAGAACTTACTGGCTCCAACATAAAGAAGACAGATTATTTGTACTGCCCAGGATCAACATTGATTTGTTTTAAACGCTTCCTTATTTTATTCATTAATACCTTAAGATTTATGATAAATATCTTTATAGTTTTATAAAACAGTAAAGAATATGAATTAAGTATGGCCTTAATGCTGACCTAATATATTTACTAAAAAAAAAGCATGACACCCCTTTTATTATAGCAGACAAGGATATTTCCCCATTATACTTGCTCGCACCAATTTAGAATTTATAGTAATTTAAGTAGAATGTAAACTGTAGCTTTTATTCTTTCACAATTCTTGAAGAAATAGTACTGGAGTAAAGAAAACTGTTCAGATAAAGCAACTAACTGATGCAGGCAGGCTGGTCTGAGGACCCAGAGGGGTCCCTGCGGGACCAGCCAAGAGGATCTTTGGCTTCTCACAGGATGAAAATCAAACAAGAGCCATGTTGGGGTACCTGGTGGCTCAGTAGGTTAAGTGTCTGACTTCAGCTGAGGTCATGATCTCACGGTTTGTGAGTTCAAGCCCCACGTCAGGCTCTGTGCTGACAGCTCAGAGCCTGGAGCCTGCTTCAGATTCTGTGTCTCCGTCTCTCTTTGCCCCTCCCCCGCTGTCTGTCTGTCTGTCTGTCTGTCTCTCTCTCTCACACACAAATAAATAAACATAAGGGGCGCCTGGATGGCTCAGTCGGTTAAGCGGCCGACTTCGGCTCAGGTCATGATTTTGCGGTCCGTGAGTTTGAGCCCCGCATCGGGCTCTGTGCTGACTGCTCAGAGCTTGGAGCCTGTTTCAGATTCTGTGTCTCCCTCTCTCTGACTCTCCCCCGTTCGTGCTCTGTCTCTCTCTGTCTCAAAAATAAATAAACGTTAAAAAAAATTTTTTTTAAATAAATAAACATTAAAAAAAATTAAAAAACAAAAAAAAACAAGAGCCGTGAGCTGACAGGAAAGAAGAGCCAAGTTTATTGACGACATAGAGCAGCTACAGACAATGGTGTCTAGGAGACTCAGGAAAAGGAGCATGAGTCTCATCTTTGCTTAGGGGTCTGGAGTTTTTGTTTTTTAAAGATTTTATTTTTGAGTAATCTCTATACCCAATGCAGGGCTCAAACCTACAACCCAGAAATCAAGAGTGGCATGTTCCAATGCCTGAGCTGGCCAGACACCCCAGGGGGAGGGGGTCTGGAGTGTTTAACTGAGGTCGGTGGTCTGGTGTACATGTTCTCTCAGGCATCCAGGAACTTGTCCAACTAGGATGAGTGCTCAAGTGTCCTCCATAAGTCACTAATGCTCTGGAGCCAGGGGTCTTGACATCAAGGTGTTTGGAGTCAGTGGTCTTGGAGAACATTCATGGCAACCTACCTGGTCACTCCTTAGATGTTATCTATTGGTTGGAAGACTCCAAAGAAATCATTAACTCCTTGTCCTTTATTAGGAGGATATACATTAAAGCGTGTGTAAGAGGGGCGTGTAGGGTCTTAGCAAGAACAGAAGCATGAAAAGAAGCAAAGGAAAAAAAAAGCCATCTCTTTCTTTCATGGGGTCCCTTTGGTTTTCCTGTCTCATAATTACCCAAGAATATATATTGTTTTTAAACATATCTGTGTATTTTAAAAACATTAGTTACTTATCACTAGTTAGTAAGGTAATATATTGATAGATTAATTTAATTTTATGTTTGCTCCTCTTCCCTATTTTTATTTTTTGAACTAGAATTTCTAAGGATCTCTCCCAAGAGAATGTGGTAGCTTATTTTTCATGAGTGTATTGGTGTGAAGTAAAAAAAAAATTGCATTGAAAAACATTTTAGGGCGCCTGGGTGGCGCAGTCGGTTAAGCGTCTGACTTCAGCCAGGTCACGATCTCGCGGTTCGTGAGTTCGAGCCCCGCGTCAGGCTCTGGGCTGATGGGTCAGAGCATGGAGCCTGTTTCCGATTCTGTGTCTCCCTCTCTCTCTGCCCCTCCCCCGTTCATGCTCTGTCTCTCTCTGTCCCAAAAATAAATAAACGTTGAAAAAAAAATTAAAAAAAAAAAAGAAAAACATTTTAATTCATAGTTTTCACTGAAGCTGACTGTCCCTCTTAACTCAATTAGTAGGCTGTGAGGCGATCTTATTTGGGACAAGCCTTCTTTTATTATTTATGTTCCTTCCTAAAGATAGCTAGTTGTTTTCCAGAATACTGTATCCTTTGGATGTAGGACTTATTTAAGAGAGGACTTTGGATGCTTCTTGTGGCTGCTGTTGGGCCCCTTGCTGTACTGGGATGTGTGCATTTTACCCAAGATTTACTGATAGAATGCTCCCTCTGCTTTTTTCTGAGACACCTTTCCTCATTATTGTATATAGATTTGACCCTCAATAGCTTTATCTGTGATTAGGGTTTAAGATAATACCTTATTTTACTTTATTTTTTGCTCAAGATAATACTTTACAAGGAAGCTTTTATATTGGTCAGACATACTGAGTCCTTGTTCTGCTTAAGAGCCTTCTGTGGTTCTCTTTGCTCAGGAAAGGTCTGAGCTTCTTCCCAAAGTGGCATGCAAAGCTGTCACGCCGGGTCTCCCAGCCCACCTTTCCCCACCTCACCTTCTGCCTCTCCTTTCACTCATTTCACAGGCTGCTTTCCTTCCTTGGAGCTCACAACACAGTTGTGTGCGTGTTTGCCTGGTTGTCTTTGTTCTTGCTCTTCCCTCCGCTTGGAACATTAAGCTCTTTTCTCCATTTCTGTCACCTCAGTCTGAAGGCTTCGAGAGGCGGCACTCTCTGATTATTCATCTTTGTACCCTTACAAGTTAAATGACACCCGGGCATGTAATGGACGCTCAGTAAAGATTTAGTGACCTGAACCGAACTGCAGCTACGTGGTAACTTTAAGTTTAAACGTGGGAAGTAACATTGTGGAATTTTCCTAGATTAACAACAACCACTACAAAATCAGACTTTTAAAAAAGGCAGTCTTAAACGTATTTAAATGAACAGCTAGATGATGATCTTATCTTCAAAGTTGTATTTGACTTAGGCAACAACAAACCAAACAATCAAAAGTTAACAAATTTTCAGAGTGGGGTTTTTGGTCATTTAAGCCATTTAGATGATGTAAATCTGGCAGAATATATACATATATATCTTAAAAATGAATTGCAGTATTGCTTATGTCATCATCACTATCACCTTGTTTACAATCTCTCTCCTGGTGTGCCCTCCCCACCATTTTGTACTTTATTTTCCTTCCTTAGGATACTCTTCTTAAGCAAAGGATTAGTGCCCTCTAGGGGTGAACTGCAGATGCAACGCAGTGCGCACCTTTTAAAAAGCACTGCAAATTCTAGAATTGTATGAAATACAGAAAATGATGCTTCATCCTTATTATGTAATTCAAGTTATATAATTTAATCCCAGAGTATCTCAGACTGCTTTCACTTTGCTCATCACTTCCCGTAGCACGATTTATTCAGACAGTTCTTTTGCCCCACGGGGGAAAATTTCCAAAATGAGAAGAAAGAACGTTTTATTAAAAATTGAAGCAGAAGGTTAAGACTGCTGGCAGTTAGTATAGTCATCTGTGAAGGAAAGTTACCAGGCCAAATGTCTATGACTCAGGCTTAGGACAAAATAAAAAGCTTTTCTGTGTCAGTTTAACTATTTAATTCCTTTTTTTCTTTATAAATTGGTCACTAGATCAGCTATTTCTAGAGAAGCCCAATTATTTCCACTCATTTCATCCACAACCACTCATTCCCCATAATGCAGATTTGCTGACTTTTAATAGTTGATTAACATTTTATTTCATCCCATTGTTTGGTGGTCAGGAAAATGAGCAAATACAAGCACTTGAACACAGACAACCTCAGGTGCCTAGGAATAGTTCATTGTGTATGTATTTGTATTTATTATTATTACTATTATTATTATAACTCCTTTTTTTTCTTAAGATTTTATTTTTAAGTAATCTGTACACCCAAGGTAGGACTTGAACATACAACCCTGAGATCGAGTCCTATGCTCTTCTGAATGAGCCAGCCAACTGTCCCTGTATTTATTTTTGTTAATAACGGTAACATTTGCTTGACATAGCATGATAAAGATGGTGATAATGGTATCGCTTGCAGTTGTGTAGCATTTTTTATATGTAGTATTTACGTGAACCTTCAGAATAATCACTTGAGGCAGGAAAAATAGGCAGTATAGCCTCAGGATTTTTTCAAGTATTACAGAAATCAGATTAGTGTATTTCTGTATTCTCTCCTAAAATTCTTAAGAAATTAAGCCATAAGACTTAAGGACAGCTTTCCATTGTACCATTTTCCCATCACAGAATTTTTGTTCTCTGGTTTAGACTAGAGGCCTGTGTGCAAAGTTTTATTTTGAAGATGAGAAAATTGAGGCCTAGAGAGGATAGGCAGCTGGTGCTAGTTCATGAGACCCGTGGCAGAAGCAAGACTAAAATGCAGGTTTCCTCATTCTTTTTTCCCTTATTACATGTTTTCTTTTTTCCTAACTTGGTTTTGCATGGCATCATATTATTATTATTATTATCCTTCTCTACACATATCTAACTTAATTTTTCTTTACTGTTGGCATATATATGATGATGAAAAATGGCACCTGATTTTGGAAATTGTCCCTGATGTCAGAAAGAAGGTTTAGTTTGGTTTGGCAAAAAGCAAGTTGTGAAATTGCCTTCCTATGAAATAAGTGTTCAGAATCACACTTCATCTTTAACTGTCTGAGAGTGAGAATGACAAAGGAAGTGGATGTGGATTGAAATGTGGCTTTGGCAGTGCGTGGGCGGGTCCAGTGGACCAGCGAGCATGGAATTCTCAGCACTATGTGTTAGTTCCTGTCATGGCAGGCCACATCCTGATCGTGCGCTGAGAATGTCAGACCTGTACAATAAAGTCATTTATTTTGAGAGATTAAGCCAGGATCAGGAACTGCATAGTATTATTTATATAAATGTGATCTCTTTTAGGTTCAGGCTCTTTTAGAGTTAGGCTGCCTTCTCGTTACACTGGAGATGCACAGGGAAGTACTTAGATCTAGATGGCATTGATGTGCAGAAATTGATAAGCATAACTCTTCTGCCTTGTTTTTAAGTAGGTCCTTAGTCTTGTAAATTAAATTCATAGTTTGGAATGGGACTAAAGGAATTCTTACAGTGCTCCAATGAATGAGTAGAAAAGTAAGCATTAAGGGTGCTGGGTGACTGTCAGTTGAGCTTTCGACTCTTGGTTTTGGCTCAGGTCATGATGTCATGTTTTGTGCGTCAGGCACTGCTGCCAGTGTGGAGTCTGCTTGGGATTCTCTCTCTCTCAAAAGAATTAAATAAACTTAAAAAAATTAAAAAAAAGAAAAGTATTAGTACTCATTTCTCTAGGTTGCTTATTTGCATGCATATGTGTCATGCGTGTGGTAGATGTGTTCCTGAAAATATTCTTGAAAATTGATTCATCTCTGAAATATAATTGAGAACTTGAGGGGATTGTCATTTAATGGTATCCCAAATGGAAGGGATAATCACTTTATAACTTTTTTGGATATTTACAGATTTTCTAAATTAGAACTGCCTAAAATATGTTATGCTCTTTTTTTTTTTTTAAGGAAACTAAAACATTTTTTAAACTATATTTTACTGTTGCATTGTTATCTTGTGACACCAAAGATTCAGCTGATATTTCTCAGGAATTAGGAAATCAAAATAAAATGTCAGTCTGTGAAGATGGGGACACTTGTTTTAAAGTAATTTGACTCACTTTCAGTGTTACTGGACATTTTATAGGTACTATTGATATTAGCAGTTATTTAGAGCTGTTGAGCCTACGTTTAATACTTACATTATTTGTGGCTAATGATCCCTAGATAGGTAATCAAATATTGAAAAGTTCTGTGATTTAGGCAAAAACACATAGGAATTAGTAAGTTTAATATGAAACAAGGGAATTTTTCTTCATTAATAAAAAGTATTTTCTGACACAGACAAACTGCAAAATATGTATGTAGTCAACTAAGATAATAAAATGTAATAGTATTTGAAGTTTTTTAGGATGAAAAACTTAACCATCAAAAGTTTGTTTCCAGTTTACTTTAGCCCTTGCTTGTTATGCATTCAGATAGTTTTGATCATAGTTTAGATCTTGTTATTATTTTGTGCTGTATATTCACTTGACATTTTGGAAATGCAGAGAAGTTTGACTTATATGTACAAAACCTTTGAGTGTTTACCACACCAACTGGCAAGCATATACGGCTTGTGCCCTATGTGTGATGTAGGTGGGATTCTGGTCTCTGCCTCTGGGCCACTTTCTTAACTCTTTTAATGAGATCAACACAAAGTAATGCAGCCTGGAATCACTAAAAGGTGAGAAAATGGAAACATGCCAACCCGCTGTGGAACAGCCATCTTAATAGCCTGCTTTGACATTTGTCTCTCTAGCACAAACCTTAGAGCAGGCCAAGTATTTACAGGAGATATCCCTACTTGGCAGACTGAACAAAGCTTTTGGGAAATCTTTGGTGTTTTGTGCTCTAAAGTCACAAGCTTAAATCAGGCCTGTGGAATGGAGGAAGAAGCTATTATAGATTAGGTGTTAACTTTGTGCTAGTGTTAATGTGGTTATAAAAACCCCCTGTCACAAGAAGATTTATGTTGTGCACAGGATGGTTTGGGCAGAGGTCTTCTAACTTGACATACGTGAATTAAAATTTTTTTTGAAATAAATATAGAGACTAAGGAAATTTCAAAAATAGTAAGAATATAGTCTCATGGGCCCTTCACCTAGCTTATATTTCTGGAATTTTGAAGTGTGGAACGTGTATATCTGGCCTCCTGGATCTAGTGGCACAAAGAATAGGAAGAAAGACCAGCTCGGGTTAGGGGGAGGGGTGAAAACTTGCTTGTCTTGCTAAGGTGGCTCTGGCTGTTATATCAGGAATCATGAATAAGGTTATTGCCATTGCCTGTATTTAAAAAATTGTAACCCTATGTAGTTGTCCAAGCTTATTTATAGTAACTCTAGTATGTTAAAAAGATAACAATTTTGTTTGTCTTTAGGAATTACTAATATGAAATTTACTTTTTTTAGTTTTTTTTAAATTCAAATTTAGTTTTTAAGTAATGAGAAAATCAAAGTGAAAATATTGCTGCAAGAATGAACACTGTATGAGGAATGTTTCCTACTTGTCCTTGTTCTTGTTTTAGTGTTAAAGATGATCTACGTTCTAGGCCCAAAAGTTAAATTGCTTTTCTTTGTGTAGGTTCGAAAACATGTGAATGATCTCTATGAAGACTTAAGGGATGGACACAATTTAATCTCTCTTTTAGAGGTTCTTTCGGGAGATACCTTGGTAAGTTTTAAATTTCCTAATTTAGTTTGAAGAACACGTAATGCTGTCTACGTAGGGACCAGTGTGTTGTTGGTAGAGACTGTTCAGATTTTGCAACATTCACCTTTAGAGCTGTGAATTCTGCCTGAAAAAAAGAGTTCTGGTTAGATTCCTGATCATTTTCAGACTTCAAGTGATGTGAATTTGGGAGATTGAAGCCCTTTGACTACTTTGCTTATGTAATCAGTTCTATAATAAAACTACTATTTTTGTTCTTGCTTCTTTTTTTACCTTTGGGTTTTTTTGCTTAGCAGAGGTTGGATGCATAATATAACCACATATTAAAAGACTCACAAATAGCAAGGAAATAAACATTGCTTTCTGGAAAATGGTCTAACCCATTCCACAGGTGTCATTTCCTTTTTTGTGAACATTACTTCCCCTTCTTGGTTACTTGTTCTCCTTCATTATGTTCTGTTCATGCTCTTCATTTCTGGTCTGTCTTGTGTCTTTGCTGTCCTATCTTCTGTCTGTTATATTCATTAGCCAAGGGAGCGAGATTTTTTGAAGACCTTACGATTGGTGAGTGCAACAGAAGCATGCGAATATGAACAGCATGAGGATGTGGAGGATGAGGATAAGGGGGTAGGTGTCGGCCCCCATAACTCGACTAACCTAGCCATTACAGTGCGGTGAGCGCTAACGTGATAGAGAAGTAACCCATGGGTTCGGGCTCCTTTTTAGAAAATTGTAGAAAGGACCAAAACCCATAGTGAGGTAGATGTGTGTGTACCAAAAAAATTGGACAAAGGAAATATTTTCTCTTTAAATTTATTTAGACATTACTGTGCAGTGCATGGTAATTGAACATATGTGATTGAATTATATGATGCCATTTTAGCTAAAGAATTTTACATGCATTTTATATAAATGTGGAAATCTTGACAACTAGCCTGCTAATTTTTATGCAAATTTGTTCCACTTCTGGAATTTATATTTCAAATGTGGCAACTATTGCTTTATTTGAAGGGACTTATGGAAATTTATTTCCTATTTAAGTTTATGCTTTAAATCATACTGGCAATAGGTATGTGATGGACATTATTTATGTATTTTCTATGTCTTATTTTTATTTAGAAGGGGGGAAAGTTTTAAAATCTGGATTCCTGGTAGAACCTATAGAACTGTTTCATCTTCATGACACTTAGTTAACTTCAGCCCACCTTTGCAAGACAGATAATGCTTCTTTTGTCATCTACATCCCAAGTGCCCCTGATTTGGAAATTGTGCTTTTTTTTTAGATCCATTGGGTGAATTTACCAACATTATTTCTACCTGTTTATATAGAACCTATTTTTCCGTTCTGTACTCTGCTGTCTTTTCATTATGGTGCCTTGGCTCTCAATATTCATATTTGAGAAGCTAAGCTGTCAGTGTTTTTTTTCTTTTCTTCCTTTTGGGAGATTTTATGTGAAAAATTTCAACTCCATTCTTTGTATTTTTGTTAAGCATCTTCTCAGCTCTATCTCCTTATGTTTTCTGTCTGCTAACTTGTTACATTTCTCAAGGAAAACGGCACCAACGAAAAGAATTATGGATTGCCAGTTTTCCTGAGATCATAAACAGTCATGTCCATCCCTAAGCAGTAAAACTATTAGAGTCCAACTGATTTTGTGAAAAAGCTAAAATAAAATAAAGAGGAAATATATGGCTTTAATTGCTTTTTTCTCTTCCTCTATCATGGCTAAGTAAGACTCCATCTTTCTCCTTCTTGGTGATTTTTATACTAACTGCATGCTACTTTACCTTATTTTCATTAACGTGCCATACATATATAATTATAAAAACCCGCTTGACAATAGACTTTATTAAGAAGGCAAAATGGGGAATGGTATTTAATTCTTTCTGTGCATCCAAAGCTAATAAACTGTAGGCTAGAATTGTAGTATAATGACTATAAAAAGTCTGTATGTTCTGTGGCATTTTTTCTTTTCCTTTTGTTTAAATAAAGCAAAATGGAATAAAGCATATGTTTAAATAAAACATTTGGAGAAATCCCTATTTGTTTAAATTCAATTTCAAATAATACAAAACGGTTAAAAGTATTTAATGTAATTTAATTTAATTTTAATTTAAAAAATCTAATGGGTTTACCCAAATATTAAATCCTGTTTTGATACGTTAAGATGAGCATAAAGTATATTTATAGAGTATACGTCATAAGTGTATTTAGCATGGTCAGTGGTATCAGAAACTATAGTGTTTTTTATACCCTGCATTTTTCTATTCTTAGCCCAGAGAAAAAGGTCGGATGCGTTTTCACAGACTACAGAATGTACAAATTGCACTTGACTATTTGAAAAGACGCCAGGTATGATGTTTTTCAAAGACTATAATCATATAAACATATGTGATGGAGTACATCTAGATAGGAACATGTCAGGGGATGAAACGGTTACATTTGTCAATTATAATGTTTAATTTTGTGCTTTTGAGAGACAAATATTTAAAAATATGTTCAAACATTTGCTCCAAAGAAAAGGAAGTTAATAGTAGGTGTAAGCCCACAGGAATTATAAGTGGCTGCATTTCCATCTGAATAAGAGCTACTGATTTTCCTTCTGTTAGAATTGGAATGCTTTGCCTAGGAAGTTAATGACCTTTTAGTAGCAAGAGAATGTTAAGAATGCCTATGAAAAGTTCTTAGTAGTGGGGCAATATTTTATTATTTATACTTAGTATATAAAATTATTTTTATAAAAAATAGTTGATGGACTACTTTCAAAAAACTTAGTGTAAGCATTTTTAATACTTAGTGATACGACAATATTTTTTTTTATAAATAGATAATATTGGGTAATTAAAAGCAGTTAAAAATAAAACAACAACCTCCAACTAACTTGAGGTTTTAGAAGCAGTCATGGTTAAAGAATGAAAACCATATTGGATATGATCTTGATTTGGTGGCATTGTGGTATTATAGTGGTATAAGCCAAAATATTGGTAATTTTTCAAATAGTAGAGAAAAGGAAAGAAAGAAAATCAGGGGAATGGAAAATTACTGCGAACAATGAGAAATCAGAGGTGGCAGCAATTTAGCTTGTTAATGGAATAAAGAAAAAAGGGAGGAAAACGGGGAGAGGTAAACACCATTTTTTTATTCATTTATTTAGTTTATTAACATTACAGTGATTTATTTAAACTCAGATAAACACTGCGTGCTTAAATATGTTAAATGTTACTTTTATTTACCTTATTATTCTTTTTTAAAAAATATTTCTGAGGTTTATTTATTTGGAAAGAGCGAGAGAGTACAAGTGGGGGTGGGGGCCATAGAGGAGAGACAGAATCCCAAGCAGGCTCCGCACCATCAGCACAGAGCAGGATGAGAGGCTTGAATTCAAACTGTGAGATCATGACCTGAGTTGAAATCAAGAGGCAGATGCTTAACCAACTGAGCCGTCCAGGCACTCCTATTTACCTTATTATTCTTAATTCTAGTGGAAGTTTTCAGAAGGACTGATGGTTGATTATGTTTCCTTGTCTGAAGTGTTTTTGTCAGTGTTTTGTCCAGGAAGTGAGATGTCAGTTATTATTGTGTTTGATTCATGATATTTAATTATTTTTACCCAGGATATAAATGATAGGTATCATTACTATATTTGTTTACCTGAAAATGCATAATTTGATAGTTAATAAGCTTTAAGTCTAAGTATTATTATTGTTTGTTTTTATTTTTATTTTTATTTTTCATATTTGAGCAGCCTTCCAAATATCCAGTGACTTATATATTTATTTATCTTGGTAACAATTTATGGTAGATAAATGGAAAAAAGATGCTAGTTTTTTTTTTTAATTTTTCCCTACTTTGTGACAGAAGTATGAGAAAGTTGTTAAACTATTTTATGGTTCAGAACAGTATCTTAATGGTTAGAGCAAAATAAAGCTTATTTTCAAGTGATAAAATTGTGTCTAATTTTAAAATCTCAAGTATTTAAGAATTCCCAACTTCAGTAGTATTTTTCAATTGGAAAGTGATTACTTATAATACTTGTTCTAGAAGAAAAACCAGAGTAACGCCCTTTTTTTTTTTCCTTTGTGGTGACTCTATAATTTGCAATCTAAAGTGAGTAGAGATAAGGGAGTAAGACAATATTTTGAGGATTTACTTGTATTTAGATCACTCAATTTTTTTCTTTGTGTAATTTAGAATTGATTTTATGTAGGTAAATATAACTTATGTGCTGGTTTGAAAAAGTTTTCTTTATTTCTTCTTTCCATATAACACAGGTGAAACTAGTGAATATTAGAAATGATGACATAACAGATGGAAATCCCAAGTTGACTTTGGGATTAATATGGACAATAATTTTGCACTTTCAGGTAAGCTTAATTTTTCTTAGTTATCATTTCTTTTAGCCTCTCATTGCTGATTTTCAAGTGGTTCATATGAAGAATAAATTATGCACTTACATCCTATGGAAGAAAATAAATTTCAGGCTTCTTAAAAAGTACATTTGAATTTTTCCTTTCAAGTAACATACTGCCTGTGAACCTTGCACCCTGTCTCCTGGTATTGATGAGCTTAAATATTCTAAGATGCTTGTAATCCTGTTGTGGAAAACTGGCCTCTATGCTCTGGAGCCCAAATATGTATGGTGAAGACAAGAGTTTGGATATAAAGAGGAACAATAGCTTTAAGAGGAACAATAGCTTTGTTGCTTTGAAGACTGCAGCAGGCTCAGGCCCTCAAAATACAAGCCCACCTGGAGGAAGGGGCTCCAGGATTTTATAGGGAAATACAGGATCCAGCTGGTTTCCACAGGAATTGTGTACCTACTACTAGCCAAGTTCATCGTGTTTTCTAGGTGGCCCTGGGTTCCTGAAGCAAAAGGCTAAGAAGGGATGAAGGAGAGGTTTACGGAAGAGAGGAAAAAGGTTACTTAGTTTAAAATTGAACCTCCCTGAAGCATTAATGCAGCCATTTTGATTTTAACTTCTGCTTTTAAGCGGTTTCAGTCTCAGTGTTGGAAGACACAGATTCTTTTTATGGAATGCAGACTCATTTCTTTTATTTATTGGATAGTATTACTTGATTTAGATACATAAAAATTTTATGATTCAATCCTTAGAATGGTTTTTATAGGTTCTATGGTTTCTCAGCTATGCAAACTCCTTTTTCCTGTTGATAGACACTAGATGGCAGTATAATTCTCATAACGGTATCTCCTGAATTAGAAGAATCTGTATTTTGTGTAGACCTGTACTTTCTCAAATTGGATTTGAGGAGAGTCAGTGCAGATTTGTTAACTATGATTTATATAAAAAATCTGTGCTCGTTGAGGGCTTATTTTGATTTTTTAGTTTTTTTTTTTTGAAAAAAAAAATCTTTATTTGATTTAAGGTGAATCCTAACTCTGGAACTTTCTTTCGTTTATGAACCATTTTCCTGCTGATGCATATTCTCTGTGCAGCCCACAGCCTGACCCATAGTAGGCATGTGGCAAGTCATACTGAATGACTGCTGTTCAATTGGACCTTAAAGGAGGAAGAGGTAGCTTGCCAGCTTCAGGAAGGAGCTGGGATTTGGAACCAAATCACAGGAGGAATAATACTTATTTCTTAATTTGTGCAAGTTTTATTGGGATTTAAGATTTGTAAGGGAATAGTGGGAAATAGTGTACCTGGGGCTCATTTGGGAGCAGGATAAATGTGACAGGTATGGAGAGCTATAGGAATTAGAGTCTAGGTAGTCCCAGCACCTGAACAGGCAGGTGAACAAAATTACAGCGGTAGGAAATTGGAGAAGACCCAGGTGACTAGGTGTCACCAGGCTGACTACAGGGTAGCTAATACAGGTGAATGTTCCCACAGTGTGGGGGTATTGCTGTCAGGGTGATCCAGTAGCAGGAACTAGAGGCAAGACCCTAAAGATCTAAGGGTCCCAATTATTAGAGCACTCCTGCCTTAGGGGATTAGGGGACTGAGCACTAAACCACAGCAAGGATTTGGGCCCAGAGCCAAGACCTTGTTTCTAGAATTGGGTAAAGGCTAAGTAGAACTGGCTGAACAGCACATTTCATGTGTAGTTCCTCAGCATTCTCAGTGATCCTTTAATTATTATTATTTTTTAAATTCTTTTAAATGTTTATTTTTGAGGGAGAGAGAGTACGAGCAAGGGAAGGGCAGAGAGAGAGGGAGACACAGAATCTGAAGCAGGCTCTAGGCTCTGAGCTGTCAGCACAGAGCCCAACACAGGATTTGAACTCACAAACCGTGAGATCTTGACCTGAGCTGAAGTTGGACACTTAACTGACTGAGCCACCCAGGTGCCCCTGGGGATCCTTTAATTAGTCCTCAGTGGATCAGGTCCCACAACTTTTAGTAGGGTAGAGACTGCAAGAACCCCACATGGGAAGACAAAATGCCTGTTGGAGCAGGGAGCCAATCCCATCATTACCGACACAGTTGGGAAACAGGCTGTGGCTGGAGTTTGAATGTCAGAGTAAGAGCGCTATGAGGCAGTAGGAAGCCACCCAGACTGTGGTGGGAGGCAGCGCTAAGTGTCACCATTAACTCTTACTTATGGCAGTTGATTACATTGGGTGCATCACTTAACCCTTCTGAACCTGAAAAATAATGTTTTAGGAAACTAAATCTATCAATTCTACATGAAATAAATTGAAATGAGTAGAGTCTGTAGTTAGGGAGACAAAGGTGGCTAAGAAGCCGAGGTGGTGATCTCAGAGTAGAGTGATAAAGGTCAGGACTCAGATGGGGATGAAAATTGAATCCAAGGGATGGCATTTTGAAAGAAGAAAGGAATGGGCTTAGCAACAGAGCACAGAGAACAAAGGAGAGGGATTAAGGCTGACTCTGAACCGTTGCGCCTGACAGATAAAACAAACAAGAAACCAGTAGATGACTGAGAGAAACAGAGTGATGGTCAGGGGAGAATGAATGACCTCCCGGGTGGGTTTGATGGTGTGGCGGGCGTCCTGTGCGTCTGTGCACTGAGCAGTTTGGGAAGTCGGCTACAGGTGACACACTTGGAGTTATCAGTATAAAAGTGTTGGAGAGAGGGATCTCCAGAGGATTTGAGAGAATCCTCTTGAATACATGAAGAGCTAAGGACAGAAGTTTAGGGAAGGCCCATGATTTGGGATGCAGGAGGAAGAAGTTCCATCTGGGGAAACAGAAAAGGAACATTTGGAGAGATAGATGAAAGCAACAAGAAAATCTAGTATTGCTGAAGCCAGGGGAAGAGAGTTTCAATTATAAAGGAATGATGAGCAGTATGAAATAAGAAAATGAAGACTAAGCCATAGTTTTGTCTAGGAAGGAAGACTTTGGAGACCTTGGAGAAAACATTCCCAAGCGACTGGAGACCTTGGAGAAAACATTTCCCAAGCAGAAACCAGAAAATGTCAGACCAAAATGTGAGAAAATGGTTGGGAATTAGAATCAGTCTATATAGAACCTTAAGTTTGAAGAGATATAAAGCAAAATGTCATTCAAAAAAGAATTATATACTGGGGAGCCTGGGTGGCTCAGTTGGTTAAGTGTCCAACTCGATTTCGGCTCAGGTCATGATCTCACGGTTTGTGGGTTTGAGCCCTGCATCGGGCTCTGCGCTGACAGCACAGAGCCTGCTTGGGATTCCCTCTCTCCCCTTCTCTCTGCCCTTCCCTTGCTTGTGCTCCCACGTGCTCACTCTCTGTCTCTCTCTCAAAAATAAATAAATAAACTTTTTAAAAAAAAATTCTGTATTAAGAAACTCTGCGTTTTGTCATTGGGAGAAAAAGGAAGACCAGCCACAGAAGTACTTCTAATATAATCCTAATGGTCCTGTGGCATGTATTATGAGTTCTAGTGTATTTTAGGACCTGAACTACAATAACTACAGCATATTAAATTAAATTATCACCAATATTTAAAAATTAGACCCAGATCTGTTTAAAGTGGAATGCAACAATGTTTTGGTAAAATAAAAATTTTTTTTTCTTATTTGAATGAAAGAACTTTTCATAGTACTTTGAAAATTTAAGATTAGAATGATTCTCTGATTATGCCAAGATAAAAGGCTATTTACAGCAGTGGTGATCATCCTCACTCCAAGTGAGTTTTGGTTGTTTTTGTTTGTTTGTTTTGTCTCTATACTTTGCATAAATAAGGGAAGTAACTTTAAAAGATCAATTAGTTATTAAAAATAGATTTATTACCAGTATCACAAGTTGAATCTCTTTTCCAGTCAGGCTGTCTGAAGATAAGCATTATCAACACAGTAATCCTCTATCAATAGTTACCATATGCTAGATTCAGAGATACTAAGATAATGAAGTATGTTGTTCTATCTGTTGGGACAATGTTCATAAATCTATTAGTGACGAGTCCAATGCAATATAAATAAAAATGGGGATCCTTGTGGTAGGATCAGCAAGGTGTTAGAGAGTAAGGGAAATTTTTACTGATATTAGAGCTAGACTTTGCAGGACGAATGCTAGCTTCCAGGCAGAGACTAAAGTTGGGCCATTTCTGGGAGAGGGGGCAGTTGCTCAGACTGGCAGGGCTAGAAGGAATGGCGGATGGGATGCACATCACTGGTTAGTTGTGCCTTTATCTTGCCAGTACAGACTCTAGCCATTATACTTTTAAATTCTCGTGAATAATGTTCCATTGCCAATGAAGACATTGAAAATCAAATTAAAAATAAACCCACATCTGAGCCTTTATTTTTGCCGGTTTGTCTCCTAGGATACTCAGTTTTGCCATTGGAGATTGTTTCATTATCTCTTTGAATCATTAAGGAAAGCCTCATCACACAGGCCTATTGACAAGTATCAGCAACATTGCTAACTTGCCTATTTAATTGGATATTCTTATTTAGAAAAGTATAATGAGTTCCGTCTTCTGATCAGTCTACCTAGAGAATGGCAATTATTTTTTTTTTCTAATGAGTCAAATGATAATCTGCTTACGTGTAAGTCCAGTCATGCCATACTAATTTTCTTTTTACCACATCTGTGACTCAGTTTTAGAAATATGCACACCTTAGATAATCAGGCTCCATACTGATTTACTATTTTTACAGCAAGACCCTAGTAAAATTGCATAATATTTAACTAGGGTACAATTACAAAAGTTATATATGAAGTTTAACTGCCTTCCTTCATGTAAAAGAAACACATTCATGTGTTTCTTTTGGCTAAGCATTTTATGCTTTAAATCATAAAATTTATCAATTTGCTTATGTGAAAATACTAATGATCACATAAGGAAAATGACTTGGAAATTGGTGTCATGTGAAAATGTGAAAAATATTAGAAACTATTTTGTAAGATTTTAGAAATAATTTTAATTGATATTTTTAGGAATTTAGCATTTATTATCTCTCCTTCAGCGATTGACTCATCCTGTTGGTTTTTTTTAATGGCTGATGTTTTTAAAAAGTCTGAGTATAATTTACATAGATTTTTGAGCCTTTTTTTTTTTGGCAAGTACCAAAATTAGTTGTTTTTTCTTAAGAAAAAAATTATATGGTAGAGACTCTCTGAAACTAAATTTGAAAGACATTTTGTTAAATTACTCCTGTATTTGCTTTTTGTTTGCTCTCAGATTTGTTGAACCACCAGTAGTTTCAAAGGTTAATGCAAACTTTGGTAGCGTAACTGCATTTCTGAAAATCGAAAGTTAGAGTGAGGGTCAGAGTCTTCTCGTGTGATAAAGCTGAGGTTTGCCTTGAAAGCTCAGCAGCGCTGTAATTTTACCGTGAACACTAATGTTTGTCTAAAAGGATTGGTGGCCAGAAACAAGCCACGGTGTCTAATGAGACACAGGGACCCAGCTGGGCAAGATGCCATGGCATTTCTTGCGTGTGTTTTTCTCATAAGCAAAATGGCTTCATGCTGAAGAGGATGGTCACAAAGTCTGAGGAATTAGAGGTCAGAGTGGGACTTTCAGACTTAATGCGGAAGATCTAGGTAAGCCCTGGATTTTGAAATGAGTGAATCTGTGGAACTGTGATTTCCTGCAAATCAAATGGGGAATGTCTGCAGATGTGTAAGAGCTGAGAAAGAAGAACAGTATTTAGATCCTGCCAAAACTCCTTTGAGCCCTGAAAAATACTCTCCCAGAAGAAAATATTTCAGGAGAAAACCAGTCAAGACAACTGTAGGTGACACAGACTCAGTAGAGCCAAGCCAGGACAATGAAGACAAGAGGGAGAGCAGCGTTCAGCTCTCAAGAGAACAGCCTGCTTTTTCACTCAGGGGACTGGTGCGGGAGGGATCTGCCGCCCCAAACCTCACACCGGAAAGTGGTATTCGGCAAGAGGGGACAGCAGTTGTAGTTGATGATATGAAACAGAAACTTGTGCCGAGTACCGTGAGCATTCGGTCTTACCATGTGGACACCTCTCCTGCTGATGACAGTGAAACAGAAGTAAAAGTTAGTGATCTGGACGAAAGGATTCCAGAAAAGAACAGCACTCCATATTGTGCAAAGAGGAAGGAACATTTAGATGCTGTCAACAGGAGAGAAATAACATTCCAAAGGAAAACTGAGGTTTTCTCTTTACGAAAGGCAGCCAGCTTAAGTTCCATTCACTATGGTACAGAGAGATCTTCTGAAAAAAGTGGGCTTTCTGAAGACCCATCAAAAAATTATAGCAGTGTTCAAGAAAAGCATAACACTGAGAGATTCTGCCCTCGTGAGATAAACAATTTTCACTTTGGAAAAAAGAGATGTCATTCCCTCTGTACTATTGTGTTCTCTGCTTCCAGGGGCACAGATGGAAATGAGGTAAGTGAAACACAGAGTCTGAGTTGCAGGTGTAAATAAGTACTCCTGGTGCTTATAATCCGAGGGAGGTTCTGTAATTTGTTTTAAATTATTTTCATATTAGCTTGTGTGGAAGTTGGAGAGTTCTTGGTGCGTTTTATTGTCTGTAATCTTAGGTTTGGTTATTGTGATTTTTATTTTCTGTGATTTCCACATTCTTTGATCACACTTTAAACCCCTATACATTTTTGTTGTCGTCGGAAGACTTAAAAAAGCTTCATTGAAAGAGAATGCACATCTTCTGAAGTTCTCTAGTTCACATCTCTTGACTTTTCCTGTGGAATAGCTTTTGGAAACTTGTAGGCAAAATTGAATCAGAAAATAGTCATGAGAAGACAATAGCCTCATGACAAATGTAGACAGAATACAATACAGTTATCGGTCAGTGCTGGCTTGCTAATTGAGAAGTTTGGAAAAGTCAGTTCTAGTTCTCTATCAGTTTTCATGCATAGGAACACTCATATACTTGCTTTAAGTTTGTGTGTGTGTGTGTGTGTGTGTGTGTTGGGATGGGTAGCACGGAGGAAATCACCCAAATCTTTTGTCTCTGTTACATGAGTTGTTCCTCAGCCCCCATCTAAAATCAGAAACCATTTGGGCAGCATGTCATAGGAATTTCAGTATGACACCATCTGGCAGGAAGTTGAGATCTTTATTCCTAACACTGATATTTAGCTTCAGATGAGTTATTTCTCTGGGGTTTCACTTGTCTTTAAAACGTAAACATAAGCGCAAAATGTATATTTACTTACATTTAAATGTAAGTAAAATTTATTTACTTGCTTGAGACATGTGTTACCCAAACAGCCTCTACATGTTACTAGTTGGAATTTGATGGCTTTTTCTTTAAGCTACTTCTAACTTTGTCTTTTTACACAAACTCCGGACATAAATGGGGTATGTGATGATAAACAGTCTTGGCAAGGTCAGCAGAGATCATTGGCACAGTGATAGAATCAAGTTTTATGAGGGTCAGTGTGCATGATCATTTTGGGCCTTAGCTGCTGAATTCGCTGAAGATGTTTTTGTTTACATACATCACCACACCTTGCCAATATTATGTCATCCCTTAATATTTACAGTTTTCAGTGGTTACCTTTCGAAAAGAAAGCATATAGTCCATGTCAGCGTGAAAAGAAACGACTTAGCTGTTCCGTGTTTACTAATGCAACCTCTTGCTTTGCTTCATGTTTTCCAGGTGTTTTTTTTTTTGTATAATTAGGCTTCTTGTAAGCCTTAAAATTTTTTCAATATTGGAAATTCTTAAAATCAAAGTCTGTTTCCTAAGTGCTACACAGACCTTCTTTCCCCCCCCCTTGTATTATTCTCATGCCAAGGATTTTACTTTTATAATTGGAATATTTTTGAAGATTTTTGAAACTTCAATGGTAAATATATGTGAAAAGAAGGTGCAAACCTGCCAGTTAGATTTGTTAAATAATTGTGATGTGGAAGTACTTACCAAAGCGTTACATCTTTCGGGGTGAAAACTGAATAGGATAGTCATTGTCTAAGGAGTTTGATGTCTTATTTTTCTGCAGTCCAGAAAAAGACTCTTCATTCTGGGGCTTACAAAGTGTCAGAACCGACAGCTTAGGTAACTTCTCTTAGGACATTCTTCCTGTCACCTTTTGAGGTGTTTGATTCTGTTTGCTTAATTACCTTGGTTAGAACTATTTATCTTGCATTGGACTCTACTTTTTTTTTTTTTAATCTTTTTTAATCTTTATTTATTTAAAAAAATTTTTTTTTCAACGTTTATTTATTTTTGGGACAGAGAGAGACAGAGCATGAACGGGGGAGGGGCAGAGAGAGAGACACAGAATCGGAAACAGGCTCCAGGCTCTGAGCCATCAGCCCAGAGCCTGACGCGGGGCTCGAACTCCCGGACCGTGAGATCATGACCTGGCTGAAGTCGGACGCTTAACCGACTGCGCCACCCAGGTGCCCCGAATCTTTATTTATTTTTGAGAGAGACAGAGACAGAGTGCGAGCAGGGAAGGAACAGAGAAGAGAGGGAGACACAGAATCCAAAGCATGCTCCAGGCTCTGAGCTGTCAGCACAGAGCCTGACGTGGGGCTTGAACTCACGAACTGTGAGATCAGGACCTGAGCTGGAGTCAGACGCTCAACCAACTGAGCCACCCAGGCGCCCCAGACTCTACTTTTTTTGTTGGAGAATCAAATGCAAATGAGAGCCCTCAACCCCTTTATTAGCATTACAGCTCAGAAATGACTGGTTAGCTAGCATTCCTTTTATTTAATCCTTCAGGATCTTTTTCATATCTTCCCTATTGATTCCACTCTTTCTCTTGGTCATTGTCTGCAGGATTGAGGTTGATGACTTTTAAGTTAGCTTCCAAGTAGAATAGTGTACGGTTCTCTGAACTTTTATTAAACTTCGACTTAGTGCAGGCCTCTGACTTTAACTTCCCTGGTCCTATGAAATTTATCATTCTTAGTATAGGTGATCGGCCTACCTCCCCTTTAAATCCTTGCCATCCTATGCTGACCTAGAATGCTCCTCCAGGCGCAGGGGTTCTGTGGAGGTGGCTCAGCCAGCCGCTGTTTGAGTGCCTACCAAATAAAATCTCAGAGTCATGTTATATCTTGCCTCTGATCAGGAGTTGAAAATAAAAAAAAGGAGTATCTTAGATTTCTGTATTGCTTTGGAATTAGAAAAAGGATTTTAGAAACATTGTGGCTTTTGATTATCCTGACAACTGTATGAATAGGCAAAATTGACAGTTCTTCTTTTATAGAATGAAGAATTCAAAATTAAGGTTAAGTAATGTCCTTAAAGGCAGCACAGTAAATGGCAGTAGCTGAGTTGAGCTGCTCAGCAACCTACTTAGATTAATTGTCAAAGTGCTGAAGGATATTGCTGTGAGGTCAGAGCAGGGGTTGATGTTTATAGGAGTTGATGTTCATCTGTGAAGGATGAGTATTATAAACAGTGGTGGAAAAGGCAGATCATGTTTGGGAACAGGGAGGAATGAGCTCATTGCAGTCACCTTCTTCAGGGATTTATTTGTCTAAGACTTACATGCTTCCTGTACCTTGTGACAAGGTCTCCTACCTTTATCCTTGAGCTTTTCCCACAAAGCTTTCTTATTTCTCTAGTTTCATAAATCCCACCTCTTTCTAGTCTTGTTACATTGATCTCAGCAAAGATGGCTGTCTTCTCTGTTTATAGGCCGTTGAATCTCTAACTGACCACATGTAAGTGTCACCTGAGGGCCTGGGGGCACCTGGGTGGCTTAGTCCATTTAGCGTCCAACTTCAGCTCAGGTCATGATCTCATGGTTTGTGGGTTCAAGCCTTGCATCAGGCTCTGTGCTGACAGTTTGGAGCCTGCTTCAGATTCTGTGTCTCCCTCTGTCTCTGCCCCTCCCCTGCTCACACACTCTCTCTCTCTCAAAAATAAATAAAATGTTAAAAAAATTGAAAAAACAAACAGGTGCCTGGATGTCACCCCTGTGATTCTAATGTAATAGATAAGGGTACAGCTCCACAGATGATTCTAATGCCCAAGACTATGGGTAGGAAGGTCCCTATGCTTCTTATTTCTACAGCAGTGCTTCTCCAAGTGTAACTCCAGGGTCCTTGCAGTAGAATTATCTGGAATGTTTATGGGAAGCACCTTACCCTTGAGTTAACTTGATCAGAGTATCTTTTAGTGGAGCATAAGAGAACGTGGCATATGTTTTAGACATATACTTCTTAAAAGCATGTTTCCGGGTGCCTGGGTGGCTCAGTCAGCTAAGTGTCCAACTTCAGCTCAGGTCATGACCTCGTGGCTTGTGAGTTCAAGCCCTGCGTCGAGCCCTGTGCTGACAGCTCAGAGCCTGGATCCTGCTTCGGATTCTGTGTCTCCCTCTCTTGCTCTACCCCTCTCCTGCTCAAGCTCTGTTTTTCTGTCTCTCAAAAATAAATAAATGTTAAAAAAACATTAAAAAAAAGCATGTTTCTTAAAAATGCTAAATTTTGGGAACCAGCATCACCCTAGCTTAGCATTTGCATCTTGTTCTCTTCTCAATGTAGTTTTTCCTTTTTCTTTTCTTTTCTTTTCCTTTGTTGTAATATTTACTTATTTTTGGGAGAGTATTAGTGGGGGAGGGCCAGAGAAAGGGGGACAGAGGATCCGAAGCAGGCGCTGTGCTGACAGGCTGACAGCAGTGAGTTCGATATGGGGCTCAAACTCATGAACTGCCAGATCATGACTTGAGCTGAAGTCGGATGCTTAATTGACTGAGCCACCCAGGTGCCCCTCAATGTAGGTTTTCTGATAAGCAGTGCGGATTTGGGGCCCAGGAGGCAGGAGGTCTGAGTTCTAGTCAGCCTTTGCCCCAGAGAGCTGTATGACTTGGACTTTTTAAATTTCTTTAAGCTCAGTTTCATTTCCTAGAAGAGGAGAATATTGGACTAAATCATGAAACTGCTATTAATAATAATGGTATTTGTTGAGTCCTACTATATGCCAGACACTGCACTGTTGTGATATTTAATCTTCAGAGCAAGCCTATGGAATGGTTCTGTTTTTAGCTCCATTTTACAGAGGAGGAAACTGAGCCTTAGGAAAAGTAAATAACTTGCTTAAGTCACTCAACCAATAAGTGGAAGAGCTTGACCCACATATTTTTACCAAGCTGAACTCTTAACCTGATACAAGTTACCTACCTTTTCCCATATACCTCTCTTTCACTTTTAAATATCTATGAATTCATGTATGTAACTGCGTACCTTTTTGTTTGTTTACTGTTTTCACCCTTTCCTCCATCTCTCTCTTCTTTTATTTCTCTGTCAGGCACTTATTATGTACCTGTTATATATTGAACCAAAACGAGGCACTTTGAGAGTAATAAAACATAGCTCTTTTCTGCGTGGAGTATATCCCATTGTTTGTGTAGAACAAATGACAGGGACCATGACTGTAAACTTAGTCACCTGGAAGTTAGGCCTCTGGGATGGTAATCATGAAGAACTTTAACTTCCCACCATACTGCATAGCCACATATTAACTAATGAAAGCCAAACTCTTCCTATGTTCCTTTTCATCTTTTGGTGAATTGCCAACGTATAGTTCAGTAACCAAGGAAAGAAGCCAAGGAGAGAGGATGAGAAATAAGGAGTGTGGATATTGTATAAATTATATTATCAGTCTCTAAATAATGAAGAGTTTAATTTTTAATTAACTTTCGTATTTTAAAACTTAAAAAAATTGAGAACCACCTCAAAATGTTAGAAGAATATATTAATGTTCAAACTCGCTAAAATATAATTATTTGATATTATTTTCTTTGGCCAAGTCTTTTATGAATCTTAGACTCCAGAATTCTTTATTAGAATTCAAGCACTAGGATAAAATCTAAATGCTTTTCCTTTTATATGATAGCTTTGGTCTACTAATTTTGAAAACAAAGGTAATTTGGTTTACAGTTGACTAACTCATTCCTTTCTGAACTATTTCATCTTTTAAAATGAGAAGGCATTTATTAATTTTTAAAAATGTTTACCATTGTTAGTTGTTACTTGGATTTCATAACCAGTTTCTGAAAATTTAGTTATGAAATAGTTGCATAGAATTTGGGTCTTTTTCAGTATTACAATGCTTTGATCTTTTCAGTTAAATGAAGGACGTGCAAAAATTTAAAGCCTTTGGTGTACAAGGAGAATAGTTATATTTTCCCCCTTATTTGATTAAGAAATAAATGAGCATTTCCTAAATTTAAAGCATTAGTACTTGAACTTTATCAACTTTTTGCTTTTGTCCTTTATTTAACTCTTCCTTTTAGGGAGACCATTATAGCCAGACAGAATTTTCAAAATATTTGTGCCATCTTTGCTGTTAAAAATATTTTGTGGAGCATTTTCACACATTTTTGAAACTTGGAAGCACTGACTAAAAATGTGTTGATTACATTTGTTTCTGCCAAAATAGTTAAAACATCTTTGAAGAGGTTGTCTTTGGAAGCAAACATCTTGGCTTGGAAATACTTGCCTGTGTTGACAAACTCAATATGGGATTTGCTTTTGTCTGACTACATTGTCGAGTAGTGTGAATCAAAGAGTTTATGCAATAGTCCCCACCTGGTGCACAGTTACCTCTGCTCACTGGGGGCAGGTGCTGTTCTGAACCCTGTGTGTGTGTTGTTTTAGGCTCTCAACATCTCCATGAGGAGATACTTTACATGGGAAGAAACTGAGGCCCAGAAAGCCCACAGGGCTAGTATGTGGTGGGGTCCGGAATTGAACACAGGTCACAACCTTCCACGGCTCTGTGCCAGTCTTCCTCTCATTGTTACACTTTTACTCGTGAAACAATTATGTTAAGAAATTCTGGAGGTAGAAGAATTTTGAGGTCCATTTTTTCCAATGTGCAGCTTTCATTCTTCTTCATACCAGAACTCTCTCAAATAGAATATAACCTCTTTTATTTTAACAAATATATGAAGGAATTGAATTTCCTTTGATACCACTCTTGTGTCCAACCCTCTGAAACCAATAGTTGTTTTGTGTTGTACAAGGAAGAACATTTGATTAGCTATCATTTCTGTATTTACTGTGTCCGTTAAATCAGTTTTTGCTTTTATAAAATGAGATGGTTCACTGGTAGGCACAGCTTTTTCTGGAATGTTTTAAGAAGTCAGTACAGATTTGGGGTGGCAGAGGAAAGGGAACTTAGGAAATCTTGAATCAGAAGACTAAAATTTAACCCAGTCTTATTTTCCCCATCTGTGAAACAGGGTGGTGTGTTTTGAGCATTAAATGAGGTAATATATGTGAAAAGGACTTACTTAACTTCTGGTTAAGTACTTGATAACTTCTATCTTATTAGTGTCTTCTGCTGCTGTGGAAAAGAGGAAACATCTTGTAACCATCTGCTGAGTAGAAAAGCTATATGTTTTCCAAATTCGTAACAGGGCATTTCTTTCGTTCCTATGGACATGAGGCATTATGCATAAGCAGAGTAGGCTGCCTCCTTCTGTCTCCCCAACTCTACTCATCCTCTCACTATATTTTAAGCAAATATTTACTGAATACCTATCATTTGTCAGACAGTATATTCATCTAACTCTGTAGTTAAAGATTTTGTCAACCTGTCAGAATAGAAATAACCCCTGGGATGAGCCAATTCTTGGAGCTCATATTGGTTATGGGCACCTTAGTACATGTACATTTCAGAGACATTATTGTTAGTAGTTCTGGTATGAGAGTAGAAGAGAGCATGATGCCAGGGAGAAATCTACCATTCTGTGGGGGAAATGCTGTCAGTTAAGGTGTTGTGTTTAGTGAGGAAAATTACTGTGAACCCTGACCTTCAGTTTATGTCAGAGATCCAAGGGTGTAGCTTCCTCTGAAAATGTGTAGAATTTTATATATCAGCTACTTTGCCAGGATAGAGACTGAGAAGCTCCGGTGAAAAGGGTCTTGACTTCAGGGGTTAAGGCAAAGGTAGAGGGTGCTCTTTCGTGACCTATGTGTGGACAGCCATTTTCCCAGCAGAAGGCACACTGAAAGGAAGCACCCACTGTGGCTACTGACCCAGAGAAAAAATTAGTGGGAGTTGTAAGGATAGATTTCTTTTGTAAATGTGAAGGAGAAACTTCTTGCAGATTCTAAATTGGAATTTAGAAGACCCAAGTCCACACCCTAGGCCTTCTACTAGCATAGGAGATGCTGGTCAAGTCACTTCACTTCTTGTAGCCTCAGCTTGCTCACAAGTGAAACGAGGGAATCCTCCAAGTGCCTTTGGGTACTTTCAGCTTGAGTTCCCCTGATTCCTTAATCCTTAAGTATAGTTATAGCTTTCTCTAAGCTAAATATCTTAGTTCTTTTTACTTCAGAGATGTTGCCTTTCCCATGTTACACATAAGTTATTTAAGTAGTAAATTTGATTAAGCTTTTTAATCTTTTCAACAAATTGCAGTTATTAAAAAAATAAAAAAATAAATGTTGCATGATTTGCCTTGTATAGAAGAATGAAATACATGCATTTTTTTTAAAAGTGAATCTTTTAGGGAGTATCTGACTCAGCTTTGCAGTTTGGCTGTTCTTGTGTTCTTAGTGCATGCCAGAACCATGACAACATCTGTAAAAATAGGGTGTTCCTATCTCCCAGTTGTCTGGTGGCATTGACTTTGCTCAGAGGACTTTCACATATATGGCCTCAGCTGACCAGCACAGTGAGGCTGTTGCAATTCAGTTAGCAGTAAGTGGGTCATCTAGTAATAAGCTGTGAATAAAATCAGAGTGTGCTATGAGATGGGTTATGTTGGCTTGTTTTCTTTTATTGGAAAGGCATTTTGAGGTAGTCTGTTGTGTCAAGTTTATGGAATTGTTTTAGAAAAATGATTTAGATGAAGCTCAGTTTCACTGCTTAATGTTGGGTTCTCACTGAGTAGTCTCTGGGCTTGAGCTTGCTGCTGGGTACTTTTGTGCAGTAGTCAGGGCATTCTATTATTATTGGAAAGCGAGCTTAATTGGAAACGTTTTACTTTTCTAAAATGACAAGTCTTACATGACATGACAGGTTAAAACTCATCTCAAATGAAAACATGAAACATGTTTCTGATCTTGCATTATATATTCCCTCCCTCCACTTATTCAGCAGATATTGAGCACCTAATCTGTGTCATGTTAGGCAGAGTATGAGGAGAATGTTCCAAGGGGAGTAGTAGCTTGAACAGAGGACCCTAGGAGAGAGGGAGCATGTGGTTCACATGGTTCAAAGTTCAGATGGTTCGATCATAGAATAGGAAGGAGATGGCTTGAGTCTAGAGAGAGCAGCCAGGGGCACCTGGGTGGCTCAGTAGGTTGGGTGTCCGATTTCGGCTGAGGTCGTGATCTCACAGTTTGTGGGTTCGAGCCCCGCGTCGGGCCCTGTGCTGACAGATCAGAGCCTGGAGCCTGCTTCGAATTCTGTGCCTCCCTCTCTCTCTGCCCCTCCCCCACTCGCACTCTGTCTCTATCTCTCAAAAATGAATAAACGTTAAAAAAATTTTTTTAGAGCAGCCAAAACTGAACTGGAAAACTGTGGCTGTGGAGTCAGGAACAACCTGAAATGGCATTTGAAAGTAAGCCAAGACTTGGTGCAGTGAGACTAGTTAGGAGACTATTACTAATCCAGACACTGAGGCTTAGTTCCAGAAGGAGGTGGAAGCTCGCTTGAGCCCAGTATTATTCCAGGTGTCTCATGACTGTGTCTTAAAGGATGTCCTTAGTATTGACATTGGAGACTAGAGGTGATGGTCCAGACCAAGGATAGAAATTATTGCCACTCGATAGTTTGTAGTGGGAAAAGAGAGAAAACAGGGAATATAAGACCCTCCTCTCCCCTAGAAACAGTCTTGGGACAGCTAATATATCCATGTTACTGATGCTCGTGTCTTCCTTAGGGATGTGGGAAGCTAGCAGATGCATGAGTTTGAGTGACACAATGAGTCAACGCCCATGGGGAGGTTTCAGGAGAATTGGAGCAACTCATGCTTTTATGTTTTGAGAATTCCAACACTGGATTCTTTGGTTCCATTTGCAGAAGCAAACAGTCCATTTGTTGTTGGGTGTGTATTGTGTCTCTGAGCTGTTTGGTGAGACTGTGGTTCACATTTCCTGATGGTGCTCTATGAGGCATTTGGTCAGATGTGCACTATGAAACAAAGCTCATCCCTGAGCAGGCACATGCCTGGTTCTACCGCAGTTAGAACTGTGTGAATTTGGGTCAGGCTTTCTTTCTTCTCTTTGAATAATGTCTGCACCCTTTCCCCCTCCCCTGCCCAGAGACTTCTCCTAAAGCCCCTTGGGCCTTCTTTTAGTTCCATTTATTAATGTTTCAATCATTGTATGTTGTCTCAGCTCTGCCAAGAGGAAAAAGGGAAATTATGTAGTAAAATCTTAGTGTTGAGTGTAAGGGTAGAGGTGATGTGGGAATAAGGGATGTGAATGTAGGAAAGAGTATGAGGATTTTTGTTTTGTTGGTAGCATTTTTTTTAGGCTGAGGTTTTTGGTTTTTTAATTTCAGTTTTTGATCTTATATGGAGTGAAAAGAAAAAAAACAGATATGGTGACTTCTTTATTTTCAAGGCTCAGGATCCTGAACTATGAAAATGACTTCATATACTTGGTATCTGGATTCTTTTTTAATGCCCTAAATGGTTTAAAATAATTTTGCCAAAATATATAGCCAGCAGGCATATTTTTAATTCAAATGGGTTTTGGGACTTCCTATCCAAATGGTTAGATTTTTCTGAGATTTACCAGTAGGAACAATACTTTTAGAATCCACATTTGGAGAACCCACTGTCTAATAACATGACCATGCCATTTTTGAGAATGCCTTATGTTGTGTATTTTTAAAGCTTGGAACTGTTCTCTGTAAACCAGCTTTTGTCAGGGCTCTGGAAAATACTTGCTCTTCACATAAAAACCTTGTAGATTTCCAAATTTCGGTTTGGACTGTCCTCTTGGAAGAGGAATACACATAAATAGAGTGGTGGTAGACAGCCAATTACCCTTTCTTGCTCTGGCCATGTCACGGCACAACCACATTCTTGACTTTATGGGAAGGAAATAACGTTTCCTCTGTAATTCAAGTGAAAACTACTTACTGAAATTTCACATTTAAAGCAGATAAGCCAGAAAAAAAGTCAGTGAAGTTGCTTAGTTCAAAAATTAAGGAAAATAAGCAGAAAGAATTATTTTGATTATAGGTAAAGTGGAAAGCCAGACCAAAACTTGACAGTTCATACGAACTTCAAATTTCCAGTAGTGAGACTCAGTTCTAGAAGAAGGTGGAAGCTTTGCTGAACCCCATACCATTCTAGACTTATCATAATTTTGTCTTAAAAGATACTGTAAGATTGACATTGGCATTCACTTGGACTTGGGATATAAAGACATTTTAATTCAAACATGTCACCCTCCTCCCATCATACTCTTCCTTGAACTTGGAGAATACTAGATTTAGGTTATTTTTACACAGTGCCAAAATAAGTTTTTTGGAAAATGCTGCCAAATATGTCATTTTTACTGTTTGGATAGTAAGCAAAAACCTACAAAAAATGGTTGAGTGACATTTTTATGGGTGCATCAGTTTTTTTGCTTGGAGTTTGCACAGTGTAGGTAATAAAGCCTCTCCTTCCTGTGTGGGACCTTGACGTATATGCTAAAGCAGAAGTGATCAAGGGTATCCTGGTTGCCTGAATGAAATAATTTAAATTCCAGAGGTGCCTAACTCAATCACAAAGATATATGCTCATGGGCATTTACTGTCTATTATGTGCCAAGCAGTGACAGAGTTAAGACACTGTAATGCTAAAATGAATAAGACATTGTCATTTTGTGTACGTTTGCTCACATATTAGAGGGACAGAAGATAAATCAACAGATGATAATAATACACAACACGTGCTATTACAGTAGTGTGTGTATGCGCCGCTGTGGAAGCAGAGAGGATGGTGGGACATCTCTCACAGACCCTGGAGATTGAATCAGCTGGGGCTTTTTCAAAGAGATGGATGAGTGAAGGGGTTGAGTGGGATGGCAGCTGGTGAGGGCATTCTGTAGGTAAGTAGTAGCATATATAAATGCATAGTGTCCTGTGGAAATGTATTGTTCTTGAAGGAACAAGAAGTGGTTCAGTGGGGCTGGAGTATGAGGAATTTTGGGGGGTTGTGTGTTGAAGGGGAGGGAGGAGAGAAGAGGCTGCATAGGACTGTGTGACCAATTGAAGATAGGTACAGATGGAGATAAAGGCATCGAGGATGACTTCAGCGTTTTTGATTTCCGAGCAACTGGGTAAATGATGAGGCCATCCTCTGAGCTACAGATACAGAAGGAAGAGTGAGATGGAGAAAGAGAAATTCAGCTTTCTCTATAGTGGGTTTGAAGAGGTTGTGAGATAAAGCACAGTGAAGCCAGGTAGATGCAAGTTCAGGTGTTACTTCTACCTGTTAGTAGTTTGTGTGCACTTGAGCAAGTCACATAACCACTTTGTGCTTCATTATTATTTGTAAAATGAGATTGTATCTAATGATGATGAGATGATATTTGGGAAGTGCTTCAACACACTGGCTCCCTGAAGTGCTCAATATATGATTGGTTTTACTATTCTGACAGAAGTGTTCATTAGGGAGTTAGAATTTATGGGTCTTATGTTCAGGGGTAAGTTTTGGGAGCAACATGGGGATCCCAGAGTCATTGGTATGAGGGGGGAAGTTGAAACCATTGTAGATGGTGAGATTGTACAGGAGGCGTGAGAAGAAGCGGGGGTGCTGAGGACTGAGCCTGGGGAATAGCACTAAAGGAAGGGTAGCAGTGGAGCCTCTACTGCAAACTGAGAACGAATGGCCAAGGATGCAGGAGGAAAACCAGGAAAGAGTGACATCAGGAAAGTCAGGGAGGAAGACTGCCAGTGACAGATGCCTCAGACAGATCAGGAGTGGAGAATGGACAGATTGGAAAGCAACCCTTGAGCTCTTCTCTGTGATGTTTTCTGTCATTAAATTGCAGGCTCCATGAGGGTGGTTGTATGACCAACTCCTCGTAGTGGTACTAGCAGACATTTGTGAGTGCTTATTGATTAAGTGAGACTATGGAAGAGGAGGTCGTAGATGATTGCTCACAATATCTTTCAGCTCTTCAGGTACCACGTGACCTCCCTCCTTTTGTGCTTACAACTTGCTCTGTTACATTTTACCATCTGATTTCCTTTTTCTCCTGGGAAAATCGAGTCACAAGCAGGAAGCTCCCTCACTTTCCTGTCTGGTCACCGCTACTTAGTTTTAGTGGAGTGATTGGGATGGAAGCCACATCACAGCAGGTTGAAGAGTAAAGATAATAGAGCTAAAAAATACAAAAATAAAGTCTATTTAAAAAACATGAAAATTACACAGGGTTTTTTTTTTTTTTTTGTTCAGTTGCTTTACTGGAAGAGAGAGACAGTGATAAGAAAAGAGGGAATTGAGTTTATAAATCTTGTTTATTTTTGTTTTAGGATGGAAGAGATGGGCATTGTCAGTGTGGAGCCTGATGTGGGGCTCAAACTCATGAACTGTGAGATCATGACCTGAACGGACATCAAGAGTCAGATGCTTAACTGGCTGAGCCACCTAGGCACCCTGAGATGGGCATTTTTATTTTATTTTATTAAAAAAAAATTTTTTTTTCAACGTTTATTTATTTTTGGGACAGAGAGAGACAGAGCATGAACGGGGGAGGGGCAGAGAGAGAGGGAGACACAGAATCGGAAACAGGCTCCAGGCTCTGAGCCATCAGCCCAGAGCCTGACTCAGGGCTCGAACTCACGGACCGTGAGATCGTGACCTGGCTGAAGTCGGACGCTTAACCGACTGCGCCACCCAGGCGTGGATGGGCATTTTTAAATACTGAGAGCCAAGACCCAGATGTGGAGGGGATGATTGATAGAGTGAGAATTCCCCAGGAGACAGGAGGTGGAAGGATTCTGAGCATATGAGAAAAGCAGGTCATGCAAAAGCCAAGTTTGTGGGTAGCAAGGCAGGGCAGTGAGGGAGTTCTTACTCATGTTGCTATTTTCTCGATAAAGAAGGAGATTAAAAAGTGAACGCTAAACGTAAATAAGGAAGTGGTACGGTAGGGAATTTCGTGCAAATGGTAAAGAATATTGAAAGAGAGATTGTGAGGGATAGAAAAACCGGCCAATTAGGACACCAAGAAAAAGTGCCAGCTTTCTTAGCGTGCTTAGCTGAATTGCAGACCTGGAACCTGTGGTGGCAGCAGTCCACATGGAACTGCAGTTTTCTAGTAGAGCTTTATAGCATAGGGAAGAGTAGGGGAGACGTGCAGCTGACTTGGCCAGGATTGTGGTTTGGCTGGGGGCTTGCAGGGCAAGGAGAAGGGTGTGAGGGAGTTGAGGAAGTTGGTTGAAGTGGTGGATCACGTGTTGCAGGCCAGCTAGAGAAAGAGGTGAAGATAGAAGAGGGCTCATAGAATGGATCATAATGAGGCATATCAAGCAATGTGAGATGTAAGTGAAGCCAGATAAGTGGTTTTTACCTAGGGTTGGGTAATGAAAGTGGTAGAAGAACAGGAAGTCACTATCGGAAGTTAAATATCGGAGGCGGACTAGTTCTGGTGTAAGATGATGAGGTCCAGGACGTAGCAATAGATGTGTGAATGGATGTAGTGGAGAGAAGAAGGACTGTGAGGATGTGGCACAGCATGGAGCCAGGTACACACTGAGCCAGGTGTCAGATCTTTGGGGGATGCAGGAATCTTTTTTTTTTTTAATTTAAATTTTAGTTAGTGCACAGTGCAGTGCTGTTTTCAGGAGCAGAATTCAGTGATTCGCTTACATACAGCACCCAGTACTCCTTACAAGTGCCCTCCTTAATGACCATCACCCATCTAGCCCATCTCCCACCCACAGGGATCATTTTTAAGGAGAAGAAGGTGGTGATATAAGAGTGAGTGGCCTACAGTGTAAAAGTGAGGTCTTCATACCTATGGGTCACGGTTTGAAAACTATCATTTTTGCATCACTGGGGGATTAGAATATGCTTGCCCTGCCTGGTGGTATGTGGGACTTGACCGGAGGTGAGAGGGACAGACCAAGTTCAGTAAAATAGTAGAGGCAGTGAAGGTACTGAAGTTTTAGGAGCCTTTGTTTACCCTGGAATAGATATTTCTGGAAAGCTTGAGAGTGGTGGCAAGCTGGGTCAGGAGAGATGAGACAGGGATGAAATATGAAATACAGGCTCAGGAGGCTCAGTGACAGGAAGAGCTCGAATTTGGGTGGTAGCCAGCAATGACCTGGATGTGAGGCATGAGGGCTTCAAGTTTCCAAAAGGAACTCTGGTGTAAAGGATTTTGTTTGCTTTAGGTGCTAGCTGACAGATTGTTGGTGAGAAACTTTAAGTGGCAAATACTACTAATAAAATTGTGGTGGGAGAAGCTAACATTTGTATGCCAGGCACTGTGCTAAGCATTTGATGTGGATTTATTTTACTGAATCTTTAGAACCACTCAAAAGAGGTAGAAATTCTGTCATAATTTAAGTTTTTTAAATGAGGAAAACGGATTTTAGATGATGTGGATGGCTCTGGGTTGTGGTCCCGTTTACTCTTGGAGCTGGAATTTGAACCCAGGCAGCATGAATGGAAACCTTCTCTGGTCTCCGTATTGACTTCAGGGTCTGAAAGGAGGAAGCTTGATTACTTCCTAGAACCACACCTGACCTTTCACTGAGGGAGGGTTCAGACTGTTGTGCTGAATGCATAGATTTTAAATCAGGGGTCATCAATGACAACTGCAGACATAAATTTTAGAGTTTAATTTATTTTTCATTTTGGTTTTGATTGCACAGTATCATGAAAAGTTTGATATACTCAAGAGAGGTAGTAGTTAATGGTAACAGGACATTTTAAAAAATACCTTGAGTTTCCCTATAGGAATAATACTCAGGTAATTGGAAATGGCAGGAAAAGCTGAAAATGAGTCAGTGTGTTAGTAGTCCTTAATTATGTTAAAGTTTGGTTCATAATATTTGAATATACATTTGAAAATCATAGCTTTTTAAATAGTGTATGCATGTGTAATAACCTGAAGTAGTGTGTGGGAGTAACAATCTGAAATTCATCCATTGGAAATTTATTTAATTAGACTATACTGCTTTCTCCTGGTTGATGTTTAGACCTTTTTTCGACCTCAGAACTCCCCCTTTAATATCCTTCCTGGGATAAAATGCTGAGCAGCACTTGAACCTATTAAACTTACCTTGTAGTTGAAATTTACTGACTTCCCTTGTGAAGAGATAATTCAGTGACTGGACTGGCATGGAACGTTCTTGACCAACAGAAAATAGTCCCCCGCCTTTCCAACTCTCTCCCTTTTCTTTATTTAGTTGTGATTACCACCCACGGAGCTCCCTTGTGGTAAGGGTTCCCAGAAGCAGTTGATTTTATAATTTGTAAAGACTAAGAGAAGCCTCTTGTGAGATTTTGCCGGGAGGCATAACTTTCTTGTTTATAGTTTCCTAGATTTGTTTCTCTGAACCCTTGTTTTTATAAATGTTGATTTGCTTGAGGCAACAAATTTAAAAACTTTTTACTTCTCAGGGCACCTGGGTGGCTCAGTTGGTTGAGTGTCCAACTCCTGATTTCAGCTCAGGTCATGATCTCATGGTTTGTGAGTTCGAGGCCTGCATTGGGCTCTGTGCTGACAGTGGGTAGCCTGGTTGGGATTCTCTCTCTCCCTCTCTGCCCCTTCCCCACTTGTCACTCATGCTCTCTCTCTCTCAAAATGAATAAACATTAAAAAAAAACCTTTTTACTTCTCTTTACAGTAGGAGAATTGGGAGAATAATAAAGCCAAATTTTTGCTTCTCCCTTTGTAAAAAATAATAATAATAACCACAACAGTAAGGTTGCTGACATTACACTGTGTTCGTGTTGAATTCTCATGACATAGCTTAATAACTATTACCATCATTATTTTACAAGTCAGAGGATGGTCTTGAAACAGTTGAGTAACTCGAACATAAATGGTGGAGATGGAATTTAAACTCCTGGGATGTACTAGAAGGGCTCTCTAGCATAATTTCAGATCAAGGTATCAGTTGGAAGTTGGGGGTGGAATAACATTGGTGATTTTTCTGCTCTTTTTTTCCCCACATTAAAAAAAAAAAGGAATTTGTCCTGTATATACTATATAATGTGTTCATGCATGCACATAGTTCTTTTCATGCTGTGGAGATTAGCACAGGTTCTTAGAAAAGATGATTAAATTGAGACCGTGAGCTCATATTTATTTCTTTTTTTGTTATAAAAATAATTAATTAATTTAGATCGAGCAAGGGAGGGTCAGAGGAAGAGGGGAAGAGAGAGAGAGAGTCCCAAGAAGGCTCCACACTGTCAGCACAGAGCTGGACAGGGGCTCAAGCTCACGAATCGTGAGATCATGACCTGAGCCAAACTCAAGAGTTGAACCCTTAACCAACTGAGCCACCCAGGCACACCCTGAGCTCATCTTTCAAATCATTTGTCAAGGAGCATGTCTCATACTGTGGCTGAGAGCAAGCTCCGCAGGGCATGGAGATCTATGCAGAATATTGGAGAAAGGGTGTGTGTGGCTCCCGCCATCATGTCCAGGTGGTGGTGTTAGAGGCTGCCAGGCCTGGCGTGGGCTTTTGCTGCTGCAGCCTGCACCAGGTTCCTGGTTGGCCTGGCCTCCAGCCCTTGTGGCAGCTGGGAGGAATAAAGGGCTTCCTGTCTGAGCCTAGCACTGCTGCATGTCAAAGGCTTTCTTCAGTCTGGGACGGTAAAATGTTCTACTTTCAGTTCTTTGACTCTGGCTCTTCTGACCTCTGACTTCTGTGTTGTATTTACAGTCTCTGGGCAAGACTAGATTGACGAGAGTCTTAAACATGATCTGCTTCTCCCTCCTACCTCCTCATTTTATAGATGAGGAAGTTGACTCACAGACATGAAATGTATTATTCAAAGCTGTGGAGTAGTGGCCAGAACTAGAAGCCAACCTCATGACTTGAGTGATTTTTTCCTGTTACAAAATGACTTGTGCCTCCCTATATATTGCTTCCAATTCTTTATTTACTCATCCTGATCCTGGCTTCCCGCCTGTCTTTCTTGATCCCTTGGCTTTCATCCTGCACTGATGGAAGGAACAGTTGTTTCTTGGTGTTAATCCCAGCTTTGGAATCACTGTGTGACCCCTGGTAAAGTCACTTTGTGCCTTAATATCATTATCAGCAGATTAAGTAGGACCCTTGTTAGAGAGGTTCTTAAGAAAATGTCAATCATTATCAGCAGATTAAGTAGGACCCTTGTTAGAGAGGTTCTTAAGAAAATGTCAATCATGTGAACTGGTGACCTGTTTTATTTAGTGAAAGAGACTTATAGAAAATTAAATGAAAATGAACAAAGTATAGGGAAAAAAATCAGTTAATGAAGGTATCCTGTTGAGTAAACTGAGAAAGGACTCATGAGAAAATTAAAGAGACTTTAGGTCAAATTGTTATGTAATGTAGTTAATTGGGGAAGGTACTAGTTTCCTTCTTTGTTCTTTACACAGAATACCTGTCAGATCAAATCCTGCTCTGCAGGTGGTAATATAGATTAGTTTGTAGGTTTTACTTTGGATCCATTTGAACTTGGCAAAACCTTTGGTTGGATTATTTTACAGATCTGATTAGTAAAGAGGAATGTAGAATTCTCAGTGCTGTGACATTTTGGCATAATAAAAAAAAATTAGGTGCTTAAGTTAAATCCTCCTTTTCTATCTATGAACCTCTTTGAAACTCAGTTTCCCTGTATGTAAAATGGGAAAAATACATTTAGCTTTCCAATGAGAGTTATGAGGACTAAGTAAAATAACACTGATGAAGTGCTTGGTACATAGTAGTTTCTCAGTCTGAACTGGCTTTCTTCCTAATATTTTAACACTTTCTGTTGTGTTTAGATATCTGATATCCATGTTACTGGAGAGTCAGAGGATATGTCTGCGAAGGAGAGATTGCTACTGTGGACACAGCAGGCAACAGAGGGTTATGCTGGAATACGGTGTGAAAATTTCACTACCTGCTGGAGAGATGGAAAACTATTTAATGCCATCATTCATAAATACAGGTATGGAATTTGTGGGGTCTGTTTTCTTAGACAAATATGAGAAGTGTTTCTTCCATTTCCAGATTTTAAAATAACCTTTTATTATTATAGAAGCAATACATGTGCATGGCAGAAAGTTAGAAAATACAGACCAAGTACAAGTAGAAACATCAGATTCTTACCACTGCGAGATCATCACTCTAAGCTTGGTGCATACACACAGACCACAGAGCTATATCATATCTTTGGATTTTGCTAGTAACTTGGAAGACAGTAAGCTCTGATATATAGAGTCTTCAAGTGGATGAGCATGATTGTACAAATGGAGAACTGATGAGTTGTAGGGTAAGGGTTTAGTTCAGACTTAGAGCTCACACGTGCCCAAATTACAGTCTCCTACACTGGTTACTCTGATGAGTAGCTGGGTTCAAAAGAGGAAAACTTTGGGGTCGTAAACAGTTTTCTGGATGAGAATTATTAACAACTGAATCCCCGTTAACACTGACATAGCACTTACCATAAAGTGCCAGACACCACCCTAAGCAGTTTTTACATATATTGATTTATTTAGTTCTTACAGCATCCCTATATCATCATTCCCAGTTACCATACAAAAACTGAGGCACTGAGTAAATACTTGCTTGCAGTCACACAGAGCAAGTGGCAGCTTTGAGATTCAGACCTGGGGCCTCTGGCTTTTGACTCTATGCTTTTAATGTCTTCTAAGGAGCTAGAGCGCCAGAAAATATTTATTGAAAACAATACGTGTGTTGATCTCAGTAACTTTTCTTAGTTTTCAAAAAATTATATCGTGTTGTTGAAGGATGTCTTCCTAAGTAGAGTAAGCTTAAGCTATAGCTCATTGGACTAACAAATTTATTTGATAAAAATAATAATTATATAGAATAGTTAATATTTTGATAACTTTCTACATGTGGGGCATTCTGTTCATTGTTTTCCATATGTTATCCCATTCAAATCTCCTAACAGTCCCACAAAACAGGAACTGTTATTATCCCACTTTTGCAGAGGAGGAACCTTGGGTTTGCCAAGGTCTCGCTGCTAATACATCATAGAGCTGAGATTTTAATCTCGGTCTGCTTGATTTAAAATCCCATTCTCCCCATCTGTCTCCCTTCTCTTTCTTTTTTTCTTTTCACTCCCCTGAGGACCTTACTCTCTTTCCCTCTTTTTTTTACAAAGGGGAGAGATCTTTTTCTCTTTCCCTCTTTTTTATTTTGGAAATTTTAACATCAATCAAACTGTAATGAATCTCCCACGCATCCGCACCCAGAGCCCCTTTATAACACTGTAATAGTCTGCTTCTTTATGGAACGACATTTCAGTAGAGGTAGGTATAGTTTGCCTGATTAGTAAGAAAAATCAGAATCAACTCGCCTACACTTGTTGAAAATAAAGTACCAGATCTCCTTAAGTAACACAGTGCCAAGAGGGTTTAGTCGGTACAGACATTGCTGTCATCATACTGCACTTCTATGTGACTTAAAACATGAGGCCATCAGAAGGCTGCATAATTGGATATATTTTATACCTGGGATGGTAAGATCTTGGCCTTTAAATAAAAATATTTGGATTGTTATACCTGAAGGATTTATGTCATGATGTACCTTTGAGTGTGTGCTCTTTTCTCTTTGAAGTGTTTTAAGTAGAAGCAAAGCATTTAGAAGCCAGCTATTATTCTAAAATAATTGACTTTTAAAAACAATGGTCTCCGGACATTGTCTCTTCAATACTTGTGAAAGAGTATAAGTACAAATTAGTATATACATGCTGTGTGTTTTTCTCCTACATATGTGTCAGAAATGCTGAAATTTCCTGGGGAAGTTTAATATTATAGAGCTCATATTGCTTTAGGAGAGAATTTGGATCTTTTGAATATTATTTGCTTTGAACTTTTAATTTGACAGAGTGATCATTTTAGAAAATTGTTTAGCTTTATTGGAGCACCTGGCTGGCTTACTCACTGGAGCATGTGACTCTTGATCTTGGGGTTGTGAGTTCAAGCCCCACGTTGGGTGTAAAGATTACTTAAAATCTTTCTTTTTTTTTTTTTTTAAAGAGAAGAGGGGCATCTGGGTGGCTCATTTGGTTAAGCATCTGACTTCTGACTTTGGCTCAGGTCATGATCTCATGGTTCTTGGGATCGAGCCCCATGTCGGGCTCCACACTGGCGGTTTGGAGCCTGCTTGGGATTCTCTCTCTCTCCCTCTCTCTCTCTGCCCCTCCCCTGCTCTCACATGTGCATACGTGCGTGTGCGTGCTCTCTCTGTCTCTCTCTCTCAAAATAAATAAATAAACTTAAAAAAAAAGAATTGTTTAGTTTTAACTTTGAACTTTGATTTCCTAGTTGGCTTTGTTTTCCCTTGTTAGAATTCATGGTAGAAATACTGAGTATCAGGTTTAAGTGCTCACAAGATTTCTTTGTTGCTTATGTTCATCATCATGTGCCTCATAAAATACTACTGTGGCCTTTTTCACTGGAAGAAACTTTTCATGTGTAGAACTGTTTTTAGCTAAAAAGTACTCGGGCTTTTCTTTTTACTTAAAAAATGATCGAGTACTTTTCTTCTAGCATGTGTAAGAAATGGATGGGGTTGAACTACACATAGTTTTCACTGTTGAATGCTTTAAAATACTCTAAAGGGGAAAGAGAAAGTTATAAACAATTGAAATATCACTGTAAGAAGACTTTTGGATATTGGACAGCAATAATCACATTTAGAGAGTAGTGTCTAATTTATAGTTGTTTTTACTTGATAATTATTCCCCTAAATTTTGTGATGTATTTGGACTTGCTGTGGAAACATATCCGTTTAATTGGGTTTGGGGGTCTAGTTCTAGATTAAAAGTTGTTTTTTATATATGAGTTTCATGTGACTTATGTAATAAAAATGATCTGAGGTGGTACATGGGTTTGGTTTCTACTTAAATACCAAGCCTAACTGTATGGAGTACTCGGTTGAGAAGGATCTTGACAGGGAGTGAGGGCTTAGCAGGAAAGAACCTTGAGATTCCTGGAGTGGATGGGCGGAGGATTGTGGTGCCACTCATGAAGCAAGTTTGCACGCCCCAGAGAGCATATGAAAGATTTCTCTGGGGATTGCAAGGAAAGTGGATACTCTTTGTCATTTCAACTACTTTTTTAAAGGTTTTATTTATTTATTTTGAGAGAGAGAGAGAGTACTAGCATGAGTGGGTGAAGGACAGAGAGACAGAGAGAGAGAGATAATCTCAAGCGGGCTCCACATACAGGCCTCAATCTCTTGGAGCATGAGATCTTGACCTGAGCCGAAATCAAAGGGTTGGACGCTTAACCTACTGCATCACCCAGGTGCTTCCTATGCCCCGTATTTGTCATTTAAAAATAAACAAGTATTGTAGTAAATGATCTGGTCAGATTTTTGTGTACACATCTCCTGAAGATTTAGAAATATTGGTCTGAAATGGGGACAGAATAATAGCACCCTTCAGATTTTGTGTTGCTGTCAATACTGTCAAAACTTAAGTACATTAATTTGGATTGCCTAGCATAATTTTATTAGTGTTCCCACATAGAATATGACTTATGAAGTGGAGAGAATGTTTGTTAACCCCAGTAAGCAGTACTCGACTAACATGAAATAAAAAAGAAATTTTTATAGTAAGAGTAATTTATAGACATTACACAATAAAAACCATCCCTGAAGTTAAAAAGAAAGTAACTGTTGCATAGAAGGCACCCAAGAAATATGTGTGGACTGTTGACCATGTATCAATTTCTGTGTTAGCTGTTTTTATATATGGTAGCTTTTAAAATGATCACAGTCCTGTGAAATAGATGACACTATTTCCATTTTTATCTGCGTATTAAATGATCACATTATTAAATTACTGAAGAAACTGGGGCTCAAAAGGGAAACTAATGTACTCGACATACCTTTTAAATGATGGAGGTGACAGTTCAGGAGTCTCAAGTCCTCATATGCTTCTGTGTAACTACTTACCATAATACCCTGCAGGTAAACTAAAGATCCAGAAATGGAACTGTTGACCTGAGCAACTGTGCTAGGGCAGTGTTGAAAACTAATGATATTCAGCAAAGATACATGAGAATTCTCGATGAATTTAAGAAATGTCTACATGAATAGTATATATATAGATGCCAACTAAGATCTTTGTCCCTCGTAAGAAATTAGTGAGGGACATCAGTCACATAACTTAGAATTAGCCGTCAGTGAAAATGGCATTAGCAGCAACTCATAATGTGAGGAAAATTGTAGATAATAAGAGAACATTAAAACACTCAACATAAGTGAGAGCAAAACCACAAATGAGCTGTTCTGTAGTTTTGGGTATGTCATATTATCCCCAAGAAGGTGAAGAGCCTGGATTATGCAACGGGTAATAAGAATGATAAAGTACTATGATATAGTGGAAGAGATTACAAAGGATAGCTCTTACAGGTTCTACTTAAATAGGTCATTGATTCAGATGGTAACCATGATTATTGCTTATCGTTGTGAGCATGGTGTAATATATAGAATTACGGGATCACTATGTTGTATGCCTGAAACTAATACAACATTGTATGTCAACTATCCATCAATTAAAAATAAAATAAATAAATTTTTAGGAAATTCTGTTCCTGATTCCTTCTAGGAAATTCTGTTCTATTTTAGGAAATTCTGTTCCCGATTCCTTCTAGGAACGTCTGTTTTTTGTGTTCAGTTTTCAATGGAAAGAATTCAAATAATAAAACTACCACATATCTGTACTAGTTTGCACTTGTTTTGTTTGTATAGTTTAAATTTTCTTGAAAGCGTATTAAAATCTTTACACTGAAAACCACAGCTGGTAAGAGATCTTAGGTAAATAAGCCTCACTCTTGCCCCTAACCTTGGTTTTCATTCAAAAGAATAACAAGGTAGACTGGATTTGATGGACTTAGATCAAAAGGATGTCACAAAAGCATCTGATGAGTAAGTAGCTTATGAGCAAGAGAAGTAGAGTTAACTGAGAATCAACAGCCTCTGGGATTCTAAACTGCAGTAGATTAATCATTCTCCTAGAGTTTGGATACAGAGGACTAAAATTCCCATTAGTAACACATGTTCTTCATAGTAGGTGTTACAGTCAGACCGTTCAGCTGATTTTTCTGTGCTCTCATTTAAGAGTGTGCTCAGTTATCACAGTAAAACTGATTTTGTTTTTCTTTTTGAGAGAAATAAAGCTCTGGCTTCTAGCTTGACATTCAGCCCCTGACTTGTCCTACTTTATCAGTCACTGCATGCAGATAACTGCCCCAGAACATTGATGAAAGCCAAGTTCCCAAACAGCAGCACTCACTGTGAAAACATGTCTGCCTGAGCAGGCATGAACATGAATGTGCGCCCACAGGCCACAAAGAACAGGGCAACATGTGCAGTAGAGCCAGGTGAAAACCTAAGGTGGTAGGATGGAAAGGTACGAATATGTCACGACTCACATGGTAGAGGGGTGGTGTGTTTGGCAGAGAGATTATTTCTGCTTGATAGTTTCTGTTTGTCCTAGTCTTGTTTTTAGTTTATGCCATTCACTGGTTTGAATTTCCTTTTGAGGCCCTTGGCATTCTTTTCACAAGCATGTTTTACATACATTACGTAACCAAGGAAGAGTCCACTTTCTTAGGATAGATTGTGTTCAGGAGCACGCCATTTAAATATTTTCTAATCAGGCAGCCAGAAGCTTTTCACTTGTCTGAGTGTGTAGTTTGATAGCAATTATTTTGTTCATTGTTTGCATTTTGAATTAGAACTTAATGGGACCATCATATTTCATTACATTAAATGTTTAAAGATGCTGTAATTGGGAAGATTAGACTGTAAGGCTGTGGTCAGAATCATCATGTTTAATAGTCTGACCTGGAGGCCTGTGATTAAGCCGCATGCTTGGATTCAGTCACACCTTACAAGCTGAACTGGATTGGACTGGTTTAATACTGGGAGGAGGCCCTTTAGGGTTTGAAATGTTCCCATAGGAAGTTGGATTAGTGTTGATGAGGGGATTTTTTTCCCTTCAGAACCAGGTCTGCCCTTAGGCTGCAGAACCCAGAAATCTGAGGGTGTGTGTATGTGTGTGCGCATACACACAAGTATGGTCTCTGGTGTGTGTGCGTGGCCATGGGCTAGGCAAAGACACAGAGCCCTGAAGGTTATAATTTTTGGAAAAGTCACAAGTATTTCAGTTTTTGAGGCAAAATCAAATTGCTTATTTGCCTTACCAGATAAACTCAACACAGTTGAATTCTGAGAGCTCACCGTGAAAGCCTGGTAAATTTTATAGTAGGTTCTCCTGTAGGTATTTCTTGCCACAACCCTACTTCAACTTGCATCTGTGACTTTTATATAAAAAAAAATAGCAACTAACAAAATGTAATACATTAACATAGTAAAATTCTCAAATAGAATAAAGGCGAATGCATTGAAATGTGATCTCTTTCCCCAGATACCCAGTCCCCTTCCCTAGAGACAACTGTTCAGTTTCTTTCATAGTCTTCCAGAAATGTTCTGTGCATATACAAACACCTGTTTTGGGGCAGGGTGGGGGGAGGGTCAGCTTGTTGAGGTATAATTTACATAAGCACCGAATCTTGAACATTATTATAATCTTTTCTAAAACACAGTTGAGAGAATGGCATATATGTTATTTCACATTTTTCTTTCTCCTTAATTTATTTTGGATGTCTTTCCATATCAGCAGAAATGGGTTTACCTTATTCTTTTAAAATGCTACAGAGTGTTCTGATGTATGGATGTAACATTATTTAATAGTATTGTGTTGATAGACTTTACATTTTTTTGCTATTAAAAAGTGTTGTATTGGACTTTGTATGTGTGCTTTGCAGATGTGTGAGTGTGTTGGTTTGACAAGTTCCTAGAAGTAGAATTTCTAGGTCGAAGGGTAATGCATTTAAAGTTTTAAGACCTATATCTGAATTGTCTGCTAGAAGAGTTGCACTGAAATACCCTTCTGTACTGTTTCCCCTCCATGATGCCTTTAAGAAAGAAACATTCAATTATTTGTTAATGACATCCTAGCAGATATTAAACCCCATTCATTTTTTTTCTATTCTTCTTTTAAGTTTGTTTATTCATTTTGAGAGAGAACGCGAGCATGCAAGTGTGCACAGGTGGGTGTGGGACAGAGAGAGAGGGAGAGAGAATCCCAGCAGTGCAGAGCCTGACACAAGGCTCGAACTCATGAACCATGAATGAGATCATGACCTGAGCTGAAATCAAGAGTCAGACACTCTACTGACTGAGCCAGCCAGGTGCCCTCTCTTCTTTTTTAATTTACCCTTTTATTCATACAATTTTTTTTTCAGCTTTTAAGGTATGTGCCAGAGCTGAAATTGCAGGCTTATGTTTCCCTCTGGTGTGCAAGCTATTAGTCTAAACATGTATGTGTTGAGAGTTTAGGGGAAAATGACCAAGTAAGTTGGCAAATTTGAGAGTGATGTGATCATTTAAGACGTTAGAATGCCAGCAGTGGGGGTGGTCTTGAGGTAACATACAAGAGAATGTGGGCCACAATGCCAGAGGTTTGGGAAGTATGTAATAAACATCGGATTCCTTCCCTTCCTGCTGCCCACCCACTAATAACAGGGCACGTGACCGTAAAGCACAAGAGAAGCTGGGCTTTGCTGAAATACTCCCCTTACTTTGAAACTTGACATATGCTTCCTTCGTCCTGGCTCCCTTCGGCATTTTCTTACCTTTCTCTAACACTAAGATTTCTCTTATGTTGCAAGAGTAGCTGACATATCTTCTATCCATCTATTTTTCTTTGATAGGTCCGTCTGTTTTGTTGCAATATGTCTTTATTTTGACTCATTTTCAGATTCCTGTTCCTATGTTATTTTGTGATATGAAGCGGTTTAATATTTTCTATCAGACTAAAAAGTGAGTTTATCCCTCTTTTGGAGGCATATTTATCCCCTAGAGAGTAAGATTTACTTAAGTTCACTAAAATATAGGTATTGAAAGAATTAGGTCTCTATCAAAATCAATACTATTCTCTGTGTTTGTTAAAGTGTATGAGGCTGTTATGGGGTTAATTGTTCTTTGTGAATTGAGACTTGTAACTCCTTAGGTATCTTTTAATTTCCATTGGTAGGTTCCAATCTTGAAGTACTAACAAAACTCGCTGTAAATCATAGCATTTTTCATACTTTGCTTTCTGTCTTGTTGATAGAAAGTTACTTTATAGAAAAAAATAGGAAGAAAATTTGAAATAAATTGAGGCATCTAGTTCTGAGAAAGGGAAAATTACCTTCATGGCTTTGTTTCCTTCTACAATACGTGGCCAAATAGGAGCATAAAGGAATATATACACCCATTTACAAAAATATGGGTGGGTCTCTTGCATGTTCATCTTTATTTGCTGTCCTTTTTTTTTTTTTCCGCTGAGGGGAGGGGGCTGAGGGGAGATACTTTTTGTACCAATAAGAACAGTAAAAACATGCTAAGCCTGAACATGATTTAATCCAAACAGTCATCTACGGGAATTTGTTATGGTAACTGCTGAACTGCCATAGGATAAGTGAGGCATATTGAATACATATTGTTATTGTGTGATCTATCAGAGAACAAATGTTGAGTAACATATGTGGCTTCATGCATCTGTGTGTGAGTAGGTGCGTCGTGTTCTGGAGTACAGACATTGTTTTAAGACTAATTTCTAGGTAAATGGAGGTTTTGGTTTTTTGTTTTTTTTTTTATTTCCATATAATTTCCTTTCAATTCCTTGCATGCTGCTGAGTACATACTAGTTTTCCAGCAAAGCCTGAGCCTGTGCGCGCCCAGCTACCTGCTTTGTCTGTGCATGTACTCAAGCAGTGAAACGTACCAGGAAAAGTCATATGCAGATGATCAGTTTCACTGTGACTTCATGCTTACCAGCTTCAACTGGTTCTGATCAGCAGTCTTTTCCTATCTGTGTTAATTCACACCTTCTCTCACTCATACTGCCTTTTCTCCCCTTACTATCAGCTGATGATCTGCACTCCTGCTCTCAGAGAATACTGACACCAGCAAGTGAAATGTCTTTCTCTTTGCTACCAAAGATACAGACCTGACTTCGTTTGCATCCATCCCAGCCCATCTTTGCTCCTGTTTGACAGACGAATTCCTCCTCCACCTCTCCAAGGCCTGTATCCCTCCTCCTGTGCTCTGGATCCCATCTCTACCATTGCCTCAGAAAACTTCGTTCTCATTACACTAAACCTTTCTCCCTCAACAGATCTTTCTCCTTGAATTTTAAGCACGCTGAAGCCTCTTGGCTAATAAAACAACAAAAAAAAATTCCTCTCTTAACTCCATGCTTTTTTCCCGTCTACTGCCTCACATCATTCCTTTCCTTAAAGGCCAGACTTGTCAAAAGAATTGTCTGTACCCTCCATTTACATTTCTTTACTCCATATTTATTCCTCACCTCACTTCTTCTGGCCTCTGGCCCCATAATCCACCAAAACTCTTCTAGGGTCAAGAATGACTTCCATGTGGCTAAATCCAATGGGTCGTTTTCAGGCCTCATTTTTCTCCTCTGTATTTGACCCTACTGACCATTCTTTTCTTCTTGAAATACTAGTCTTTTTTCTTTGGTTTTTATGGCTCTACACTGCCCTGGTTTTCCTCCTGTTTCTTGGGCTCTTCCTGCTCAGATCTATTTGTAGACTCAGCCACAAGGCCAGTACATGTTCGGAGTTTTTGGGGGGTTGCCTGTTGACTTTCTTTTCTCTCTGTGTTGACTCCCATCCATGCCCACACCCCTAAGTTCTGTGGATTTAACCTTCGAAATATCTCCTGCCCTGTCTGCTTCTCTCCACTGCTGCCACATTCTTTTGCAGTCACTATGGTTCCCTACTGGCTTCTGTGGGAATACTTTGAACACTTGAGATTTCTTCTGCATCTAACCTCAGATCTGATCATTTAGTCCTGTCACCTCCTTAACGCATTTCAGTGCATTAGTTCTTAGAAAAATATTCAAAATCCTTTAAGAAGTTCATGAGATTTGGGGCCTCTGGGTGGCTCAGTCAGTTAAGCGTTTGACTTCAGCTCAGGTCATGGTCTCATGGCTCATGAGTTCAAGCCCGGCATTGGGCTCTGTGCTGACACCTCAGAGCCTGCCTTGGATCCTCTTCTTCCCTCTCTCTCTGCCCCTTCCCTGTGCACACGTGTGTGCACATGTTCTCTCTCAAAAATAAACATAAAAAAAAAAGTTCTTGAGATTCTGCATTATCTCTGCCCCTGCGTCCTTCCAGTCATCTCTCACCATGTGTCCTCCTGATGTTGGCTCCCATCCCAGGCAGTGGTCTCCTTGTTCTCACGTGGCCTCCAGGCCTGAACATGTGCAGGCTTTTCCCCCTCTGCCTTGGTGCTCAGGGTGTTCTTTCCAACCAGGTTTTCTCCTGGTTTACTCCTGAACTCCCTTTAGAGCTCTGAGCTCTTCGTATGCCCAGTGCCTGTATTCTTAGTGCCTCTTTGCCCAGCACATAGTAGGTGCTTATTAAATGATGAGTGAATGAATGAACTTTCTAGTTTGTTGACTAGGAAGAATTATTTAGAATTAGTGTTCTGTGACATTTTCATTACATTGGTTACATGCCAGTGGATGCTTTTTAATAACCCGTGCATATAGTGGTTTATATTTAGTTTCACAGGTACTTTCACATGAATCTTCTCTTGAGACCTTGGACAAATCAGTTGGCTTCTTCAGACCTAAAATGGCTTTCTTCCACTGCCACACAAATCTCAAGACACTCCCTGGAATTCCAGACGATTCTTATAGTTCCTGATTTTCTGTAATCCTTGATTTTCATTTTTTTGTAGGAGAAATGAAAAACCTGAGACACGGGTTTCTGGATGCATGTTCACAGTCAGAGAACAAGTTAGGACTAAGTCACAGGACACCTGAGTCACAGCCCTGTTACTTCTTTCTATCTCGGTAGAGCCTTTTCGCTCAAATATGTAAAAATGGTCTTTTAAATTTTTTTTAAAGTTTGAAAAACTGTGGTAAAATATACGTAACATTTACCATTTGGTATGTTAATACACTGTTGCTAAACCATCACCGCCATCCATCTCCAGAACTCTTCTCCCACCCCCCAAACGCTGGCAATAACCATTCTACTTTTTGTTTTTTTGTGTGAGAAAGAAAATTATTGCTCAGTGTCCTTTCACATGATCTGATATCTCCTATCATGAAGTTTATATAAGTGGTTTTTATTTCAATGAAACAATCTGTCACCAAATGCTGTCTTCATCAGCTACCTTGTTTTACAGTCTATTCCAGAGTTGGGCCAATATGAAATGTGACTCCGCCCCATCCCTCCAATCCTAAACGTGTTCTTTTCCTCTTGATTTAAGCAATAAAAATCAGCACTGGAAAAGAGGGAAAAGGCTTGCTGTCTCCTACTGAGAGTCTAAGGCAGTAGGCATGTTTGTGTTTGTGTCAGCTTTGTGTTTGTCTTGTTACATAATTATCTGATAGTGTTATGGATTTTTTTTTTTGCCAGTGCAGAATATGGATGATTTTGAAAGAAAATGAGAAATGTATTAGAAGCAAGAAGGATTTTAAAATGATTTAGTTCCCAGACTTGCCTGATAAGAATCACCCTGGGGGAAGGGGAGAACCTTGTTAAAATACAGATAACCAGGCCTTTCTCTACATTCTGTCAGTCTAGAGTAGGGCCTAGCACCATTCCAAGTGTGGAAAACATTGTTACAGTATATATTGATGAGTACTGTTTGGGTGACAGTCTGGAATTACATCTTATTTCATACAGTTTATTTTTCTGGATATGCCAGCACGCACAGACACACTCTCTTGTGTTTCTTGTATTACCATCATCATTATCACTTTCCCCACCAGCAGAAGCATAAATTCTTCTCTGTTTCCTTTATCTTGATTTTTCAGCTTCATATCGGATGTTACGATTTAATTAGATTTCAGTTTATAATGCCAGCACAGCGTAGCACGTTGCTCAGACTTTGTAGAGAGATACACCTGGGTTCAAATCCTGACTGCCCTTGTCAGCTTGCATTCTTCAAATTACTTAATCTCTTAAAGCTTAAATTGTTTCATCTGTAAATTCAGAGTGATAATTATACTTCTTGAAACTTTGTAATTTATCCCTTGCTTGTTGTTTTCACTGCATGCCTGTTTTCAGATTGTTTTTAGCAGAGAAAGCCTTTAGGAAACCTTAAGATGTGTGTTTGTTTAGTTCATGGAGAAGTTAATGGCATTGTGTTCTGTCCCATGTGGATTTTGATAAGGGTGTGAAATCCTGATTGGAAGCTATCGATGGTAGCTTTAGCTGTAGAAATTAACAAAAAGAAAAGGAACAAACCTAGGAATCAGGAATTTGAACCAGGTGCCAAATAGTACCTTCCAGTCCTCAAAGCTATTCATTTCTTTATAATTTATTCATTTTTCAAATATTCGTGTGCCGAGCATCATGCTAGATATTGAAGGTACAAACATGGCTAAAACAAGGTCTGCCTTCAGGCAGCCTGCTGTCCATTGTGAGAGGCAAGTGCAGAGTTAGAATGAATTGTGGCAAAAGACACATGAGGATAGTAGACAGCATCTGGGAATGTAGAAAAGCAAGACTTACAGGAAGAATCTGAGTTGATCAGGTCGTGTCATGTATGGGGGTGAGGTATGCAGTGGACATTTGTTGAGCAAAGGAAAGAGACAAAAACCCGATGTGTTTTTGCTTTGAGAAATGGACTCTGCTCGTTTCTCTTTCTGTCGTGATTCCTAAAAGGGAAAATTTCTCAAGAGGGTTCAGATCCTGGATAGCCAAAACTTACATCTATACCCGCACAGTAAATAGTGATTGAATGCCAATTGAGAGCCAACACAACCCAGTAAGCCCTATGAATTTAAATAAATTTTGCATACTTTGAAAAAACATCTTGATTTGGATTCTGACTACTAATGTTAGATCTATCCTTGCAGCCATTATCATACTTTTGGTTCGGAATTTGTTAATCTTGTGTCTGCACTAATGCTCTCTTAGCTAACTTTTATCAGTGTCCCTTCAAGGATGTTCCAATGGCCGTTTGTAAGTCTAAGTATTCTGACTTGGTTTCATGTTCCTTGTAGTTGAGCATTTCAGTGTTTGGCATGATGTAATGTGGAAGTCTTAGGTAGTGTCTTGTGCTAATCTTTAGCCATTTGTAATACTGCATAAGTCAAATTTTCTCTCAGAATCCTATCTAATTCTCATGTGAGCTAATATAATAATAAAGAATTTGAGGACTGAAAAGTTACTTTGGGGTGTCTGTACCAAAAAATACCTTACATAGTTTTAATGTTATGTTAGTTTGGCTATCTATTAATGTGGGTGGTAACATATATAAAATATATGTCTGTCTATATATGTGTGTTGTGTGTGTGTGTGTGTGTGTGTGTATGTATATGTGTGTGTATATGTGTATATAAATATAAACATAAATAAAAATGCCCATATACATGTATATATGCCTGCAGTTTTGTATGCGTGTATGTGTGTGTGTGTGTGTGTGTATGTATGTGTATAGCCTATTGTATAATTTTTTTGTTTAGAGAGAATGCTCTTTTAACATGGGTGTTATATGAAAGATAAACATTACTTTTATCCAAAATTATTTTGTATTATGGCAGTAGCCACTTTGAGACCTTTTGGTCCTATGTTTTTAAACAAATTAAGGGCACTAAGCATGCGTACAAGTGCTTTGCACTTTTGGCTTTGCTTTCAGTTTCATCTTATGGTCTTATCTTGATTTTATACTCACACTATATAATTTGTGGTATCTTCTTTTTTTAAAATTTGTTTTATGTTTGTTTATTTTTGAGAGACAGAGCACACGAGTGGGGGAGGGGCAAAGAGAGGGGGACAGAGGATCCAAAGCAGGCTCAGTGCTGACAGCAGAGAGCCCAGTGCTGGGCTGAGAACTCATGAACCATGAGATGGTGACCTGAGTTGGACATTTAACCAACTGACCCACCCAGGTGCCCCTACTTTGTGGTATCTTCTTGTGTTTTTCTTTGTAAGCTGTTTTTAATCATTTATGGAAAAAAAAGTAGGATAAAAATGTATGTTTTTTAGAAGTGCTATCTGTGAACATTGAGTCATTCAGAAAAGATTATATTATTCCAGAATAATGACACAAGTTAAGAGTTAGGATGGCCCTTTTCCCATAAAAGACTAACATATGTTACTTTCAGTGGCAGAGTATTACATTATACGATTTTGAAAGGTTTGAAGAAAATAGGGAAACTAGAAAAATTAATGCAATATAGGAACATGGTTGTTGCCTTGTACCTGTTTACAATGTAGTGTAGACTTGGGTTAGTCAAACCTAAGATGGGAACGAAATTTCCTATTAAAGTTCCACAAAAAGGAGATCTTAAGCTGGAATGAAACCTTTGAAATGAAAATACAAACCTGTAGGTGGAAAATAGCTAAAGTTTTAAAAAGTTATATGATCCCAGTGAGCCTGTAAAGAAGAAGAAAGATAGGTCACAACACAAGCGTCTTCTGGAAGCTCCAGACAGTTAGAGGAAAGGCAGAGTAGAAGACTGAAAATGACTGAATGGTTAGGAGATGAGTTTGGAGAGGGATAGAATTTTGAAAACGTTCAGGCTGTTCGTTTCTCATAGTGGTTTTACAATTTTTTTCTTTTTTTTTTTTATTAATTTTGTCTACTGCAGTCTTTTAATAAAGGAATGTCACTTCGTTTTTTGTTCCATTAAAGTGTTAAATATCATGATAAAAGAGGTGACTTATCTCAACTCAGTGTATTATACAGCTGCCTTTGTGCTGAAATGACTATGTCATTCTGAAGGAAGTTTTATGTTTTATTCTCTTAGTCAAAAACTTGGTTCTTCAATGACTTTATTCATTCCCTCTGGGATTACTCACTGTTTACTTTCTTGCTAATGGCAGGGTTCGTATAACAACATGCCCTTTCTTGTTGGGAGATTTGGCAAACCCAGAAAGGCTGGTTTTTATTTCTTCAAAATGTGTGAACTTTATGGAAGCAAAACAGTTTTTTGAACTTTAGGTATTTGTTTTTGTCTAGACCTAAATTCACCTGTTTAGTAATCTTGAAGTTGGCAGATTCTTCAAAAATACTTCTTTGGGAGTAAAAAATATTATTTTTAGAGGTATGTAACTTACCTCTATTGTTGTCAGTAGATTTATTGTTCCTATAATAAATGTAGGATCACTTTTAAGTAATCATGTTGGTGCATATGAAAAACATTAACAAATTTGCTAATAATTTCCCGGGAAATAGGTAGGTAGGTCATGGCGGCTACATTTCAAGGTTCTGAACACTTTGAAAGTTCTGTAAAACTGTAAGTAGATTTCTTTGAGGTCTGCTTTCTTATCAGATAAAAAGAAGACTGCAAATTGTTGTTTACCTTCCTAAGAGTTTTTCATGTAAACAGCTTTCCAAGTAGTATTCAAAATAATTTGCATTTCAGTCCTTCTCCATGACCTCTGAGCCCTCCCACTCATTCTGCAGTTCCCAGATGACTATTCTGAGCAAACCAGAATATCTGTGGGACATTGTTAAGAGCCAGCCTTAGAACTTGATAAGAGTGGGTTCTTAGTGATTTTGAGGGTGGGTACCACTCTTTTTGAGCTTTACTGTTTCCACATTTGTTTTTGCATTCTTTTAATGCTTTGCTTTTGAGATGAACATTTCCTGACTGGCTTTTGGCCTTGTGTTAAGTTTCCAACTACCACATTTTGCCGCTGTCTATGCAAGGAGTATTTGGGAAGTCTTTCCCTTTTCCTGTCTTGTATATAGACAGAGATAGCTTTAAAGTATCCCTGTGGTTTAGTAAAACATGCAAGTCTCACAAAATAGAAAGGGTTGAAGTCTGGTGTATGAGTGTGTGTGTGTGTGTGTGTGTGTGTGTGTGTGTGTGCGCGCGCGCGCGCGTGCGTGCTTGCGCCTGTGTGCATGTACACGGGCATGCACATAGATGCTTGTGAAGATGTAAACTAGTGCTTATTTTAGTCTTTCATTTATGATTCAAATTACTAATTAGCCAACCTACTTACCAACTTACTGCTAGATATTTGTTGTCTGCTAATTCTTTGTCATTCTTTGTCTCAGCAGAAGGATAAAATACAAAAGTTTATTAATACATGGTTCTTGCTGACTTAGAGTTAGCTGGTTGTGAGAAGCAAGATGTGCATGCACATTAAATAGTGAATTAATAGGGCAGGGAAGCGTATGATTATTCTGAGGGCCAAAGTGACAAGCACAGGCCCAGGAGTGTGTAAAGAGTTCAGGCAGCAGAGAGAAAAATGAAGGTTGGGAAGATGAGTGAAGGCTTCATAAAGGATGATAGTGCTCGCAAAGATGAGTCGACAGCAATCACAGCACATGACATCCTGTCCACTGGTCAGTGGGTGCCAAGGAAGCAGCATTGAATTCATCATAAACCTTTGTGTTTGGGGAGAAACTGAGAGGATGCTAGTTGGATTGGAAGGATGCTGTTGGAATAGTAGAGTTTATGATTATGAGGAATTTGTAGATTGTGTTGAAAGTTACCAACTTTTTATAATTTCCTTGCTACACTTGGTTTTGGCACACAAAAGTTTTCTTTTTTTTTATTGGGAGAGAGAAAAAGCACATGCGGGGGAGGGGCAGAGAGAGAATCTTTTTTTTTTAAGCTTATTTATTTATTTTGAGAGAGTACACAAGCAAGCGGGGGAGGGGCAGACAGAGAGAATCCCAAGCAGGTTCTGTACTGCCAACTCAGAGCCTGATGTGGGGCTTAAACTCAAGAACCGTGAGATCATGGCCCAGGAGTTGGACCCTCAATTGACTGAGCCATCCAGGCACCCCAGCACACAAAAGTTTCTGAGAAAAGTAAGCATTGTTAAATATTTGATGAAAGTCTCTGTATTTCAACATAGGCTTAGTATTAGTATTTGCAGAGATGGTATGTAAATAGATAAACAGGTTCGTGTAATGTTGAATTAGCACGTGAGAAAACTTAACTGATTGCAGTGAATTTTTTCCTAGGCCGGACCTGATAGACATGAATACTGTTGCTGTTCAAAGCAACCTTGCAAATTTAGAGCACGCTTTTTATGTAGCAGAAAAAATTGGAGTTATAAGACTTCTGGATCCTGAAGGTGAGTTGTTCTGACTAGATGTAGACTGGCATGAAAGTCTGGTCAGAAGTAATCTGTCAACATTTTGAAATAATTTATGTGGCTGCTTTTAGATGTTGATGTCTCCTCACCTGATGAAAAATCAGTAATAACTTATGTGTCATCTCTCTATGATGCATTTCCCAAAGTCCCTGAAGGTGGCGAAGGCATTGGTGCAAATGTGAGTATTGATTTTTCCCTACTAGAAGCTGCGGATTCAGTAATGACCAATTAATGACCAGTTAACTGAATTCTTTGATAGAGCTTTTTACAGTATTTAAATGTGAAATATTCTTTAAAGAATTTGAGTTAAGATGCTATTTAATGAACCAGTACTGTTTGCATTTTGATGACACTATTCTACCATTATGATTAAAGTATAACTCAAAAAAATTTGTTCTGTGTCATAAAGTAAGCTGTTTAGAGTTACATATAATTTTATAATTAAAAGCTCTAAAGCACCGAATTTTGGAGTTTTTCCTTTTTAACTTGCTGCTGTTTTATATTTGCTCTGTTTGATGTCCTTCTGTATCTGCAGAATATCTCACCCCTGAGATCACTTTCAATGTTACTAATTCTCATAATCTCATGAAATAAGTTGGCTAGGAATTGTTTTTCAGATTTAAAGGTGATTATCTAGAGGAAGGTTATTTGATTTTGCCAAATTAACAAGCTACTTCATAAGCAGAGTGAAGTGTGGTACAGAGATCTTTGGGCTCCTCATTTGTCCACTGTTTCCCAAACATTTGTGTAATTCAGTTCAACGGTGCATTTTGTAGTGGTCATACGAACACAGATGGAAGCATTTATGGAAGAGAACGGGAAACCATCAGTTGTGCGTTAGAGGATGAGCCCCTTCACCCTGGACTTCTCACCCTTTCCCTTGCAGATGTCTTTATTCCTAATTTACTTAGAAGATTTTGGAGCTCATCTTTTTCACCTCTGTGTGCTTTTGTTTCTGCACTTACTTCCATTCTCTTCTCCCTGTTCTTTCTCTCAGAGGTGTATCGTCTTCTGATCCCTGAGTAACTTGCTCTCCTGTTCATCCTTTACTGTGATGTCTGCCAACAGTTGAGTGTTGAGCGTTGCTTGAGAATGTTTCTCGTGGCCATTCCTTGCCTTATCTTCTCCCTGCCTTCACCCCGTTCCTGCCTCGTACTCCTTACTAGGATGACAGCTTTTCTACACTTTTCTGCCTCTGTTTTATTTCTCTTCCCATCAGCACTGCACACGGTCGCCAGATTGATCTTCCTAAAACCTGATGTCTTTGGCTTGAAAACGTTCAGTGATTACATATAGCTTGTTAGGTGAAGTCCAGCCTAGATACTCTGACATTGAAAATTCTGCGTACCTCCTTTTTTAGCTACAGTGTTTCAACACAGGCTGTTTGCTGGTAGCCAGGGCATTTCTAGTTCAGAGTCCTACTCACTTGGGGCTCCCTATCTTTTATCTCTTCCTCCCCCCTTCCCCCAACACTTACTGGTTGTTGCAGAACTGCTCAAGGACTTCTCTCCCAAGAATACCTTGGTGATTGTTTTGAGGCACATATATAATCACCTGATTCTTATCTCAGCCTTTATCATATACTACCTGTTTCAATTATTTCAGCACTTAATTAACTACTGCTTTTCATTTTGCTTAACTGTTTATATTATGACTCTCCTGCCTCCCTATCTAGACAGTAACTCTTTGATAAAAGGTATTATGTTTTAAAGTATTAAATTCTTATTACAACACATAGTATAATGCTTTGAATGTAATAAGCACTTGTCAAATACTTTTAATTCAACAGAGCAGGTGACAGCCTTCCAGTTTCTTTCCATTTTTATAAAAGGTTTGCTTAATGAGTAATCCTACCACATACATTTTCTATAATTTTTATTCCTGTCTGCTTTCCTGCATACTCTATAGACCATTGAGTTCAGGTATACAGTGGATTTAGATCTAGAAAGGTTGGAGGACATAGCAGCTAACTTGGCTTGTGCACGCTCTTACTCCCTCATTGTGGGTGCCTGGAAAACCCCAAAATGATCACAGTGTTTCTTCCTGCTGCATTTGGATGCAGCCTCAGAAGCCATCTTAACATAGTGCCCCAGGCAGCCACCATCTCTGGATCAGAAGTGACACTCATTAGGTCAGTCTTCGTTGTCAGATGTTGGTGGCATGTTTTCACATCTCTTTATGTGGGGCTGTGTGAAAAGTGAGAAAACAATGAGCTGGTTCTGACTGACCAGCTTAAGGACATATACATTCACAGAATGACCTTTGACTAAATTGTGTTAGATATGAATGTTATTATTTGCAGACATGGATCTTGTCTGTCATTTTATTGTTCCAGGATGTTGAAGTCAAGTGGATCGAATACCAGAATATGGTGAACTACCTCATTCAGTGGATTAGACACCATGTGACCACAATGTCTGAGAGAACATTTCCTAATAATCCCGTAGAACTCAAGGTCTGTGTCACTGTAGAAGTTACAAAGGATTGGGCTTGATTATTAAACTTTTAAATAATGTTATAATAGTTCCATAATTTCAGAAGTTCAAGAAAAATTTCCCTTGGCAAGCCACTAATAAATAGGCGGTTTTTAAATTTATTCATCTCCCATTACTCAAAGAAAATGGAGGTAAACGTTAATAATGAAAACATAATAGCAATAACACCTTAAAGAAATTTATAGTCCCTTAGCTTTGAATTGTTGGGAGTTAAAAGATATAATTTGGGAGACCCTGGAACTGACATTGCCAAATTGCTTTTGGTGCATGGGGAATGCTTGGAACCCACCATATGGCTCAGGCAGGAAGGGCTCTGGGAAGCTGGTACAAGTTTAACCATGGTTGGGATTGTGCCTGTGGTTAAACCCTGTTAAAAACTCCTGTAGAGGTTTCTTTTTGTAAAGCAAGAAGCACATACTCTATTTCACCATGAAATGAGAAACACATACCTGACTTCCATTTTGTAAGACATTTGCTGCTACCTAAAAACAGGTCCAACTCTTTGAGGCAAAGACACCCTAGAAATATAAAAGAATTATAGATATGTAAAATTACTGATGAGTATCATCTCATTTTGTATATTTGGATTTGTAATAACAAAGTAATCTGCTTTATTTTAAGAAACGGATAATGTGAATATTAACAATAAAGTCTTAATTCCTTGAATTATAGGCTTTGTTTTTTGATCAAACTGGAATTGCAAAAACTGTAATAACCCAGGGTGGGTCCTGTTAAAATTATTCATCGTGTTCATGCATCCGTACAGAACATCTGTGGAACAGTTTTTATTCACATTGCCATGGGGAGTTTGTCCTTGGCGTGAAGTTACTTGGCATGTGTTGATATGATGCTTTTTAAGTGTCCTGAAGTTGTTTGTGTGATGTCTCCCTTTGTGGATGCAAAACTTCCCAGGGCCAGAAAGATGTCCCCCTTCTTTCACCACATCTACCAGGAATGGTGGTTAGCACATAACATAATGGCACCCCGAGCTTATTTTCTAGTGGGTGTCCTGAAACATTGCATTTTGAGTTCAAAGCAATTTGCAGATTTGAGGTTCAGCTTATTTCCAAGTGGGTTCCTATTGTCCAGACACTTGGGTAAATTTGTATTGGCTTCTGATTAATGCAAATTCTTAAGGTTTTGGAAGAAATTTGAGTGGCTACACAGATTATTTGCTGGTGCCTAGGACAGCACATGATACATAGACGAAAACATCATGGGGAAATGCCAGTAATTTCATTAACCAGTAAAACGTTGAATGGAATCCTTCAGAAATCCTGCCTGAAGATTTATATGGAATTTTTTTAGAAAAACAACATGAATGAAAATGAAATAATTTGTATATACTTATTAATGTGGATATGTTTTATCTATATAATTTTTATGAAGGTCCTTTTTAATATTATATTTAAGATATTTTCAAATTAGTATCTACAAAGTAGATAATTGAATTATGTAGTTGAAACTTCTATAATAATAGCTGCAACAAATAACATCTATGTTTGTTTATTAAAAGATCTGTTTAGGGGCGCCTGGGTGGCGCAGTCGGTTAAGCGTCCGACTTCAGCTAGGTCACGATCTCGCGGTCCGTGAGTTCGAGCCCCGCGTCAGGCTCTGGGCTGATGGCTCAGAGCCTGGAGCCTGTTTCCGATTCTGTGTCTCCCTCTCTCTCTGCCCCTCTCCCGTTCATGCTCTGTCTCTCTCTGTCCCAAAAATAAATAAACGTTGAAAAAAAAATTAAAAAAAAAAAAAGATCTGTTTAACTTGGCCAACAAGTTAAAGTACTATAATGGAGCATGGGGTCGTTTTACTGGGACACTGGAATCAAGATTTAGCCTTATCTATATGATAAGAATTCTGTTTTCAAGGATATATCCATAATACAGAAGAGAACATTTTTTTCTTTTTGGGAATTGCATCAGATTATTTTTCCAAAAACTGAAAGCTAAAGGGCAGCATTTGGAAAGTGAATCTTTTAAAAGATATGTTTTCTTGTTTGTATGATGAGAGATTTTTAGTTAGAACCATATTAAACTCTGTCATGGCTTATTATTATCCAGATCCCTGCATGGCACATGTTAAATCACAACGCACATCAGTAATTACACCCTTGTCAAATCTTGCGTTCTGCAACCTAGTCACCAACTAGCTGGGAATCAGTATTGTCCTTGAGTGTCAGTTTTATAAAGCAATTCCACTGAATGCATATAGCATAGTAAGTGAGATTTGAAGTGGTACACTGTGCGGTAATGAAAATAGGTCTTTGAAGTTTGGGCCTTCATTTATTTTCCCTTTCATTCTAGGCACTTTATAATCAGTATTTACAGTTTAAAGAAACAGAAATTCCACCAAAGGAGACAGAAAAATCAAAAATTAAACGCCTATATAAATTATTAGAGGTAAGTAGGAATTTCCTTTGTATTGTCAAGCATAAATCTTTTTTTTTTTTTTTTTTTTTTTTTTTTTTTACATCCTTGCTTCATACTACATTTTTTTGTTTTCTCAAGATTTGGATAGAATTTGGACGCATCAAACTACTTCAAGGTTATCATCCAAATGACATAGAAAAAGAGTGGGGGAAACTCATTATTGCCATGCTCGAGAGAGAGAAGGCACTTCGACCAGAAGTAGAAAGGTAGGCCTGGGGATGTTTTCTGCCATGGGTATCAAGTTGGGCACGGGGAGGTGTCTCTTTGTTCTCATAGGAAGAACTTAAGTTTTGGAGCCAGGCAGGCCTAGGACCAACATTTATATTTTTCATTTCCTTTGCTGCATGACCTTGGATAAGTCACTTAGTCTTTCTGATTCTCCCATTTTCTTATCCAGAAACTCATTCAAGAGATGTGAAGAGTAAATCAGTTAAGTAATGTTCAAATAGGACATGCTAGGCTGGGTTGGTGTGTGAAGTCTCCTCTAATAATCTAAATTACCTGTGGGCATTTCCCATATATTTAAGTCATCAGGGCCTGGATCCATTTTCAGGTCAACAGTTAATTTACTTCGTTTTTTATTATAATTTTGCCAAGGCCATCCTTCCGTGGGGCAATGGAAGCCAGACTCGAGTCTGTCTCCATTTAAAGGGCAGCGAAGTGGCCTCTAGAGAACACTCAGGATATGCTGGTTCAAATTCCTACTCCCACAAACGCAGTTATTCCATGAAATCATCACTGACTATCATTCTCTCTCTCTCCCATTCTCTCTCTCCCAGTGCCTGGGAAAGCACTGCTTAGTCCTTAGGAGATATTTGTTGAGTGGATTTGCCTCCATCATAGTACTTCCCTCACAGCCTGTCCTATGTATGGCATTGGGGAAGGGAGCTCCGTAGGGGCTGACCCTCACAGTATAGGCCTGTGTGGTCCGGTGCACCTCTCTGGCCTTCTCACTCCACACCCTTCTTGCTCCCTACCCTGTGGCCACACTGGCTGCCTCTCAGGAGCCCTGATGTGCCAAGGTCCCACCCTCCTCCATACACAGGATCTTTGCACCATCTGTTCCTTTGGCAGGGAAGTCTCTTTCATCCTCCATGTCTCTCTTCACTCCTGATCAATCTCAGATCCCGGCTCCAGTGTTACTTCCTCACGAAACTTCCTGTGGTCTCCCACGCTGGTTCAGATGTCTTGGTTATAACTCTCATATTTACATGTATTGTTCTTTCATATCACAGTTGTAATTTTATATTTATTTCTGTGATCGTTTGAGTCAGGGCTGCCTGTTCACAGTTATGAGCCCCAGGAATGTGGAGACAGACTTGGTTTTGCTGTCTTTTGTGTTGCCAGTGCTTAATGCATTGCCTGGGACACAGGGAGCGCCTAGTGTACTCAAGTTCTTTGTGTTCCACACATGACTCCCGTGTTGTTGAAATAGGAAAGAATAATGCTTTGAAGATATGAGAGCAAGGCTAACGTGTCAGTCATTTATGAAAATACTGATTACACTTCTGTTAAAGTATAATATTCTATCTGCATAACTGGATCTAGATCCAAAATAAGCTTGAAATACCCAGGGTGAACCTTTTATGGAGGAGATAATTGTGGGTGATTAAAATTATACACTAAACTAATCATCAGAAGTAATGGAAAAGTATGTCTCAGAAAGGATAATGGAGTAGATTTTTAGTTGTCAGAATAGTAACCGGATTTTAATGCAGTGGTTGAGTTCAAGGTCCAGGAGCTAGTCAATCCTGGATTAGATTTTTAGCTTAACTTGCAAGCTGTGTAATCTTAGACAAGTTCATTAACCTCTCTAAGCCTCAGTTTCCTTATTTGTAAACAGGATGTAATAGTACCTACCACATTTGGTGCTTATAAGTATGTGATGAGGTCATGCATATGAAATGATCAGTTAATTTCCTGGCACATAATAATTGCTTAATAAATGCTAATGCTGCTGTTATTATTTCAAGCTTTTCTGCTTACTAACTATATTTGATATGATACTCTCAAATTTCCCCTTTCTTGCCATCTGAAAAGAAAAATAGCTACCTTTAGAGAGGAGAAACAACAGTTTTGCTTTGTAGTGTTGGGTATATGAAAATACTCTAGGAGCTTGGTTGGATAAACGCCTTCATTTTTCTTGATGCAAGTTTTTTGGCATTAAGTATTAACTGCAAGTAATAACCATGTGCAGTGAGAGTGTATAAAAGGTAAATGAGAAGTAACCAATGTTCTTTTGCCATGTAATAACCTATAGAAAGGAAAAACAAGCACAGACAAGTTGAATTTGCAAGCATTGCATTGATATTTTTCTACTTTAGTGCTTTGGCATTCTTTCTTTCTTTCTTTCTTTCTTTCTTTCTTTCTTTCTTTCTTTCTTTCTTTTTCTTTTCTTTTTTTTTTTAAAGTTTATTCATTTATTTTGAGAGAGAGAAAGCATGAGTCAGGGAGGCACAGAGAGACAGAGAGGGAGAGAATCCCAAGCAGGCTCCACACTGTCAGCATGACACGGGGTTCGAACCCACAAACCGTGAGATTGTGACCTGAGCCGAAGTCTGAAGTTTAATAACTGAGCCACCCAGGCTTCCATACTGCTTTGGCTTTTAAAAATATAAAGTAACAGTAGTAAGATTAAGTAACGTTCTTGAGAGCACATCATGTGAAAAAAGGCAAATGGATAATTTTCCAGTTAATTTAATCTAATAAACAAATGACATAGAGGTTAAAATGGAAATGTACTTTGTTTCTCATCAAACTCACTTGTTTACATGTGCTTATAAGTACCAGCTTTTAGCCAGGAGAGACAGACCTGGCCCTTTACAAAAGTCCGGCTGTGATTGAATATTTGTATTTTTAAGCTGGTGATTGGTATTGCCTGAATAACCTTTACAATTGTACCTGGGCTTCAGTGAGAGGCACCTGAGTTGTTTTTTAGGTGACTGCAACTGGATGACTCTTGATGAAAATATTTGGCAAATATTTTTCAGTGACGCCCTGATGAGCCTGCCTTGTCCATACTTGTAGAGTTTTCATGCAGGCTACAAAAGGCAAACCTCAGCTAGCAAACGCATGGCTTTAGGCGAGATTCTTTTGAATGGTTACCAGCACATTATTTGCTGTATGTTGAATATGCAAGTTGGAGCGTATTTAAGGAGCTATTAAAGCTGTAACATTTAGCTGTGGTTTTCACCGTTAGAAGTAGAGCTTTCAGCAGACCTTCTACTTTTTAGTCTACTTTTAATGGTCAAAGAAAGAACATCGTTTCAGGAACAAAAATGCACAGTAGTAGTTACAGCTACCGTAGCAGTGATTCTGTGTTTAGTAACACTACTAGCACTCGAACCAGTCTTGATTCAAATGAAAACTTTCTCTCGGTTAATTGTGGTCCAACTCTGATCAACTCCTGCATTAGCTTCGGCAATGAATCCTTTGATGGACACAGGTATGGAATCATCGTTGTAGGATTGTGTTTTGCTTTTGGTGGGGAATTATTTTTCAGGGGCGGTAAACTTTGTACTTCAAAGGGCAAGGCTTTAATTTATTTTGTCCCTTCTTGTAGGTTGGAAATGTTGCAGCAGATTGCCAACCGAGTTCAAAGGGACAGTGTCATCTGTGAAGACAAACTGATACTTGCCCGAAACGCTCTCCAGTCTGTAAGTTAATTTTAGGAGCCATTGGGATTATGGTGGAGGGGTCTGTACCTTTGGATGAAATATAATTTTTGTGTAACACTTAGTTGATTCTTGGTATTGTCTTCTACTGAAACTTAAAGTTTGTTAAAGATTGTGATCACTGTTTCCTCTCTTGAGGAAGAGTGAGCAAAGAGAAAGCATATTTTTGAACCAAAAGGGAAAACAGAGAAGACCTAATAAGTAACTTTGCATTCCAGTATTTTGAGTTTCATATTTGAGGCTAGTTTGGAAACTTGTTTCATAGAATTAATATTGAGTTCTTTTAAAATACAGGATTCTAAAAGATTAGAATCAGGAGTACAGTTTCAGAATGAAGCAGAAATTGCCGGGTATATACTTGAATGTGAGAACCTTTTACGCCAGCATGTAATCGATGTACAGATTCTTATTGATGGAAAATACTACCAGGCAGATCAGTTGGTACAGAGGTAAGATTGCTACGTACTCATACCTTATCCTTTTGTGTAATCACTTCATGGGTACTTGTGATGGGAATGCAGAATGTGGCAGTTTTATGAAATACATTTCTTATGCTCTTTTCAGTTGAAAATGGGTGTTGCCTTAATTCAGATGTATTTTGAGATGTTAAATAGGTATTTGTTTTTCAAAGATAAGTAATAGAAAAATATAGCACATACAATATGGAATACTGCAGTAATATACTTACGGTTAAAATAGTTGTATGACATTTGAAAAAGGGAAAATATAAGAAAGTATCCTTTATAACTGATTTTTTAAGTTATCGATTTATCCTATCATGAAAATATTTATAACAAAATGTTGAAAAAAAATGTATAAAATTCTGTGTCTCTGAGAAGTGGGTTTAGGGGTAGGGAATGGAACCCTTTCAGGTTATAGACTGTATATATTATATATAATATATATATATATATATATATATATATATATATATATGAGATACATATTAAGCAAAAATTGTAAATGATGCTTTGACCCAGTAATTTCACTTCTAGGAATTTGTAATAATTTTAAATATAGAAAATATATAAATAAATAAAGAAAAAAGTTTTTTGTTCATGTCAGAAATCTTTTATAATAACAAAATTTGGAAATATCCTACATGTCAAATAATAGAATGATGACATTGTAGTGCAGTAATTATGTTCACTAGAAAGACTATGTGATAATATGGAAAGTGCTTACTGCACAAATTCAGTGAAAAACATTGTGATGCCAAATTTTGTCAGTATGATTATAAGGACTTTTTTTTTTTTTTTTTTTTTTTTTTTTTTGAGAGAGAGAGAGTGAGCACGTGCAAGTGGGGAGAGGGGCAAAGGGAGAGAGTGAGAGAGATTTTTAAGCAGGTTCCACACCCAGCGTGGAGCCTGTCTCAGGGCTCAATCTGAAGACTGTGAGATCATGACCTGAGCCAAAAGCAAGTCAGACTTTTAACCGACTGAGCCACCCAGGTGCCCCATGATTTTTTTTTAAATAGACTATTTTTTGGAGCAGTTCAGGTTTACAGAAAAATTGATTGGAAAATACAGAGTTTCCTTATGCCCCTTTATACACACCTTTCCCAATTAGTAATATCTTGAATTAGTGTGATTCTGTTGTTATAATTGATGAGCCAGTAATTGATACATTACTGTTAACTGACTAATTTCCATAGTTGGCATTAGAGTTCACACTTTGTGAAAAATGCCTTTTGCGTTATAGTTTATGTCTTCTGATGTTCTTTCCAGGGTTGCAAAACTCCGCGATGAAATTATGGCCTTAAGGAATGAATGTTCCTCGGTGTACAGCAAAGGGCGCATGCTGACGACGGAACAGACAAAACTCATGATATCAGGAATTACTCAAAGTTTAAACTCAGGATTTGCACAGACCTTAAACCCCAGTCTGAACTCAGGGCTGACCCAGGGTTTAACGCCTTCCCTGACCCCTTCTAGTGTGACATCAGGCCTGTCATCAGGTCTGACTTCCCGTCTGACTCCATCTGTCACTCCAGCTTATACACCTGGTTTCCCATCAGGAGGATTAGTTCCAAGTTTCAGTTCAGGAGTAGAGGCCAATTCATTACAAACTCTGAAATTGATGCAGATCCGAAAGCCCCTTCTAAAGTCTTCTTTGCTGGATCAGAATTTAACAGAAGAGGAAATCAACATGAAATTTGTTCAAGATCTTTTGAATTGGGTTGATGAGATGCAGGTAAAAAAATGTTTACCTGAAAGTTTTAGTCTTTAGTCTTTATTGCTCTTAGTTTCTTTTTTTAAATCTAGTATCTTTCTGTTTAAAGGTGCAGCTGGACCGCACTGAATGGGGATCAGATTTGCCAAGTGTTGAAAGCCATTTAGAGAATCATAAAAACGTTCACCGAGCTATTGAAGAATTTGAATCTAGCCTTAAAGAAGCTAAAATCAGTGAGGTATATGAATTTAAAATCTGTATATATTTCATTTTAGTTAGCTATTGTTTTGCTCTTTTTTTTATATATAAAGAGCCTATAACAAAATAATAGATACAGTGAGTATGAGTCAGAATTCCTTAGGATCCCTAAGCTTGATGTCTTTTTATCCCATGTTATAGATCCAAATGACGGCACCTCTTAAACTAACTTATGCAGAAAAGTTACACCGATTAGAGAGTCAGTATGCAAAACTCCTGGTAAGTTGTGTTTTTTGTTTTGTTTTGTTTTGTTTTTACTTTCTGTTTCCCTTATCTCTATTTGGCAAAGACATGATTCTTAACAATGATTTTTCTTACGAAGAATACATCCAGGAATCAGGAACGGCACCTTGATACACTCCATAATTTTGTAACTCGTGCAACTAATGAACTTATTTGGTTGAATGAAAAAGAAGAGGAGGAAGTTGCCTATGACTGGAGTGAAAGAAATAACAACATAGCTCGGAAAAAAGATTACCATGCTGTGAGTATGGCCTTTGTCATTGAATGCCAAGGTTGTATATCAGGTGTAGATCTTTTTCTAACCTCACTTCTTCATTCTTTGTTAAATTAGGAATTAATGAGAGAACTTGATCAAAAGGAAGAAAATATTAAATCAGTTCAGGAGATAGCAGAGCAGCTACTTTCGGAAAATCACCCAGCCAGACTGACAATTGAGGTAAGTCAGGAAGCGTAATGGTCATGGTCGAATATTGACATTTGATAGTCACTCTTTAGATTCTTTTATTGCTGATAAATTCAGAAATACAAACTATCAAACTTTTAATACAACGTGACTTAAAAATAATGTTTCTGACAAATCATAGTGCTTCTTGCCTTTAGCTCTCTTGCTTTTTCTGTGTTACTCACCTGTCACTTAGAATAAGGTACCTTTGTCAACTCCCATGGCTAAAGGGATGTATTATAGTAAATATGAAGGCTCTTTTTTTATTCCTCCCTCATACTGTGGTATTGTGCAAGCCATGTAACCACACTTAGCCTCCTATCCAAAATGGGGGCTATCCTCTAACCCATAGCATTGTAGTAAGATGAGGCAAATAATGTACTCTTACTACTTAGTACAGCTCTGGTTACATATGTTCCCAGGAAGTATTTACAATTATTATTTAACTTAACAATTTTATTCACAATCTAGTTTTGTGAGGTATATTGGAACAACAGTCTGTCAAAGCCACATGGCATAGTGCACACATTTCACATCCAGAAATGGAGAAGTGGTGTGGGATTTATCAGGTTTCCCGTGCGGTAGTGGTAGTGTGTTTACTTTTTAGTCCTAATATGTACTAGTTAGAGTTAGTGACTTTCTAAAAGTAAAGGGGTGTTATATAAGAGAGACATGCATCAAACATGGACAAATGCGGTATATTGCCAGAGGGAAAAAATGGAGCTGTGCTTAAAATGTGACATGCTTCAAACTCTCACAGGTGAGGAGAGGAATCTGATAGTCTTTGTTCACTGAAATTGCCACAAAACAAAAGATTAGTGAAATTTTAGGCCTCAATAGGAAGTTTTGGGAATGTTATATTTGACCTGCTTCATAGAAAAATGGAGTCTTAGGGCACCTGGGTGGCTCAGTCAGTTAAGCGTCTGACTTCGGCTCAGGTCATGATCTCACAGTTTGTGGGTTCGAGCTCCGCGTTGGGCTCTATGCTGACAGCTCAGAGCCTGCTTCAAATTCCGTGCTTCCCTCTATCTCTCTCCTTTTTCCCTGTTTGTGCTCTCTTTCTCTCAAAAATAAATAAATAAACAAACATTAAAAACAAAAAAAATTAGAGTCTTGCATGCAGATGAAATGCCAATTAAAGAGCCAGTTAAAGAGCTAGAAGAGTAGTGGGGAGCACTAGGGAAAGCTCTTTAGAATAACGAAGGATTTGGATATACTTTTGTATGATACTAAACTAAAAATAGAGTATTCTTCAAGGTAGAGATGAAACTGTTAGGAAATATGATTACAGGCTAAGAATTTTAATGGGATTGGATAATGTGAATGTGAACCTGATTACTTTTATGTAGAAATGCTAATCTAATTAAAAATTTCTTGAGGGATAAAATTAAGCTTGAGTCATCTTTATGATTCTTTTGGCCTATCCAATGTCTTGTGGGCACATGGGTAATATTTAGTTAATTATCAACACTTCTTCATATGTTATGTGAAAAAATAAACTAATAATCTAACAACTCACAATGATATGTCTTTTACAGCCAATTTGCTCAAAGTAGCTTAATTTGAGGGTGCAGGTAATATGACTGTGATATGTTGCCAGATTTCCATTCCTACACTGTATATTCCGTTCAGAAAGCCTGCCTGAGCATAGCTCAGCAGAAATAACTTTTTCCAGGAGGGGAAGCGTGACAGGCTTACTTAAGAGTCATTAAAGTATCTAGATCGCCCTCTTCTGGAAGTCAGTGAATTGCATCTTAAATATGAAAGGGTGTTTTATGTTTTCTTTATGAAGTAGGTGTTCTGTTACCTTTTTGCTCTCACAAGAGATTCACTTTATATTCAAAATTTAAGTGAAAATATTTGTAATAAAAATTCCTAGTACTATAATAATTATAGTTCCAGAATTACAGAAATAAAGGATTGCCCTCTCTCTTGTTCACTCTTCCCAAACCTCTCTGGCAAAAACAAATATGTAAGTCACCCCCCTGACCCCAAGAACTGCTGGCCTAGTTTTAGAAACAAAAACAAGTGAAAACTACAGAACCATCTATTTTTATGTGCATTTTTAAATATTTATTTTAGATTTAATTTAAATTTAGATTTAGATTTTTAGGACTGGCTTTGTGCAAGTGAGAGCTCTTGTATTAGAGGGACATTTCACTACCCTAATTTTCAGGTCTTGCTCTGTTAAAATGATCTCATCACCTATTTCGATAGCAGAGTTTCTCATCCTTTAAAAGCTTTGTCGAATGTATATGTCATTCCTCTTCAGCCAGTTACAATGGCTGTGATTTTTATCTTCAAGGCCTATCGAGCGGCAATGCAGACACAATGGAGCTGGGTCTTACAGCTGTGCCAGTGTGTGGAGCAGCACGTCAAGGAAAACACCGCGTATTTCGAGGTATGTGAATGGGATCACAGCGTGATTTGGGCCGATTTACAGAAAGCATCTCCCTATTTATTAAGGACATGTATGTAATGTGCAGGGGAAAGAAACTGAAATATTTTCTTTGTAGGATATATGGGAAAAATGTCCTATAGGATAGACTGAAGCATTGTATTAAGGAGGAAATCCTTTAAAAGCCTTTTAAAATGTCAGAAAATCTTTATTTTATAAATGCCTTTTACAAGGAAATATTTCATTATAAAGAGTCATTACAAAGAGCTCTTTTTTTTTTATTCTTCAGGAATTGTAAAATATTGGAATTTCTCTCCTACTCATAAATTATTTGGACCCTCAAGTAAAACAAAGCTTTAGCCAGAATAATATAGTGCCAAAGCACAATACAGATATCAGCTTTAGACACTTAGCATTTACTGACAATCATCCAAATTCAACAGTGGTTGTTTGGGTAAAGGAGGAATGTGACTATTAAGTTGTCTTGTGATTTTATTCTCTTCGCACTCATGAGGGGTCCACGGGGCTCTGGTACTTGGACTTGACAACTCTGTGCTTGACTGGCATTGAATAAACTTGAGCTGCCGGTTTTCATCTTTTTATAGTTTTTCAATGATGCCAAAGAAGCTACTGATTACTTGAAGAATCTCAAGGACGCCATTCAGCGGAAGTACAGCTGTGACAGATCAAGCAGCATTCACAAACTGGAAGACCTGGTTCAGGAGTCAATGGTACCGGTGCAAGAACCTTTGCATTTCATCAGTCACGTGAATCAGGAGTAGATTAGTATTTCATCATATTGTTATGTGTGCAGAACTTTATATTTTATTGGTACTGTTGGTATTTCATTTGATCAGGCATTTAAACATTCAGTTTTATTGTGTTTTGGTAACAATTACAACAAAAGTGTTTTTTATGTGATTGCCTTCATATTTTAAATACATGTTTTGATAGTGGTGTGTGTGTGTGTGTGTGTTTAGTCATGCACTTCACAAATAACTGTAAGCACTTTGTATATGGTAGACACTATTTTAAGTACTGGAGATAGAGCAGTGAAGAAAAGAGACAAGAATCCCCACACTCCTGGTGCTTCTGTGTGAGAGGGGGAGCAGGCAGTAAACATGATAAATGAGTAAAATATAGGTAGCATAGTGGTAAATGCTAAAGAGGAAAAAAAAAAACATAAAGACAAGGGAAGAGAGATGCCAGAGGGGGCGGGGAGGGCTTGAATGTTTAAACCAGGTGTCAGGGACTTTTGTGATGAAATTTTGTTTGTGTAAAGCCCTAAAAGAAGAGAGAGTACAAGTCTTTTATTTTTCAATATCTGTCTTATGTATTACTTAGGAAGAGAAAGAAGAACTTTTACAGTATAAAAGCACAGTAGCAAGCCTGATGGGGAGAGCAAAAACAATAATTCAGCTGAAGCCGAGGAATCCTGACTGTCCACTCAAAACTTCTATTCCAATCAAAGCTATCTGTGACTACAGACAAATTGAGGTATTGTAGAAGTAGACCAATTTCTGGCATTATTCTTGTATTTCTTAATTTATTTTAAAGTTTATTTATTTGAGAGAGAGAGAGGGTGAGCAGGGGAGGGGCAGAGGGGAATACCGAGCAGGCTCCGTGCTGTCAGTGCAGAGTGCAACTTGGGGCTTGAACCCATGGTCCGTGAGATCGTGACCTGAGCTGAAATCAAGAGTCAGATGCTTAACCATCTGAGCCACCCAGGCTCCCCTATTCTTAATATTTTAAAAATGAGGTCATATTGCTTGTTCTCGTGGTAGAGTTTTCTACCTCAAAAAACAAACAAACAAAAAATCCCAAGATTGGGTATGATAAAGGATTAGTTGATAGTGACCTCATTGCGTTATTCTTTTCTTCATTTAAAACCAGATAACCATTTACAAAGATGATGAATGTGTTTTGGCCAACAATTCTCACCGTGCGAAATGGAAGGTCATCAGCCCCACTGGGAATGAGGCTATGGTCCCGTCTGTGTGCTTCACAGTCCCTCCACCAAACAAAGAAGCAGTTGACTTTGCAAACAGGTGTGTATGTGTTCACTAAACACATAGAACTGGGTTTGGAGGCTCTCTGAAGGTTGAAGAAACAATCAATACTTTGTCAAGGCCCATAGGATCAGAAGGATCTAGAACTAGTAAACACGGGATAGTTCACAAACAGAAAAATTGTAGCATGTTTTCAGAGGGAGTGAAAAGAATTAAGTGTTTGTTTGTTTTTCATATTTTTCAGAATTGAGCAACAGTATCAGAATGTCCTGACTCTTTGGCATGAGTCTCACATAAACATGAAGAGTGTAGTGTCCTGGCATTATCTCATCAATGAAATTGATAGAATTCGAGCTAGCAATGTGGCTTCAGTAAGTATAAATCTACACATCAGCCTGATCTGTCCAAAAATGTGGGGCACATTAGCACGAGGGGTGGAATTTTGTTTTTGTTACAGGATAGGATGGAGCCCAGCAGATCCATGCTAATGTTCATCCATTTAATGATTATTTGTTACATACCTGCTACAGGCACTTTGTAAGAATTGGAGAAATCTGGAGATCACATTTCATTCAGTGCTTAATACATTTTGATAAGGAGACAGGGTATAGTGTTTGAACTTATGGGATAATTTGATTTCATTTTTTGATGTTTTATAATCTTGTTTTTCCTCATCTTTTAAAACTCAAAAATGTTAATTAAGAATAACATTAATTTCAAATGGTTCTTCTATTTATGGCTATCAATATGAACTGATGTGTACCAGGAGACCCTAACTTAAGCACTGTCCTGTTTAAATTTAGCTCTTAGTACCATAATCACTTGATTACATGGATCATTGGTCTTCCTTAGATAAAGACAATGTTACCTGGTGAACATCAACAAGTTCTGAGTAACCTGCAGTCTCGTTTTGAAGACTTTCTGGAAGATAGCCAGGAATCCCAAATATTTTCAGGCTCAGATATAACGCAACTGGAAAAGGAGGTTAATGTATGTAAGCAGTATTATCAAGAACTTCTTAAATCAGCAGAAAGAGGTAAAGCATGGGAATCTTTATCTTTTTTTCCCTCCATAGGTGTTTAGATCAGGCTATTTTCTGCTGTCAGTGGGAATCCTGATCTTAGGAGTGTTATATTACCCAACCTATGATAGATAGGCACAGTGCTACCTATCAGACATAGAAATTAAAAGTATGTTTGTGGTAGGAAGATACAAGAGAGGTTCATTTATTTCTAAATGATCAACTAATTAAAAAATGCCAACCAAATAATATGACAAATGGTGAATTCTTAACACATCGCTTTTCAGCATTTCCTTTCTTTTTTTTTTAAATTTTTAAAATTTTTTTTTTTTAATTTTTTTTCAACGTTTATTTATTTTTGGGACAGAGAGAGACAGAGCATGAACGGGGGAGGGGCAGAGAGAGAGGGAGACACAGAATCGGAAACAGGCTCCAGGCTCCGAGCCATCAGCCCAGAGCCTGACGCGGGGCTCGAACTCACGGACCGCGAGATCGTGACCTGGCTGAAGTCGGACGCTTAACCGACTGCGCCACCCAGGCGGCCCTTAAATTTTTTAAATTTTTATTTATTTTTGAGAGAGACAGAGACACAGGGCACAAGCAGGGGAGGGGCAGAGAGGGAGACACAGAATCCAAAGCAGGCTCCGTACTCTGAGCTGTCAGCACAGAGCCCAACGTGGCGGTTGAACCCACAAGCCGTGAGATCATGACCTGAGCCAACGTCAGGCACTTGACACACTGAGCCACCCAGGCACCCTCCAGTATTGTCACTATTTTGTAATGCAATGTTCCGAATGATCTTTTAGTTTCAGTCATTTTTCTATGTACCGAATCTGGATTTTTTTTTTTAAAGACTTTATCTTTTGGAGCAGTTTTAGATTCATAGTAAAATTGAGAGGAAAGTACAGAGAGTTCCCATAATCCAAACTGGATTTTATACAGGGGTTAGAGGAAAAGGTTGTGTCTAGTTAACTTTTGTTAAATATATATTTTCTGAAATCTTTTGATATTACCTAGAGACAAGAGAATTTATTAGTAATCTATTAAAAATTTTTTTAAAACATTAACAAATTCTTTACCTACCTTTCATTTTTAAGGATTTTTAATTTAAAAAATTAATCTGCAGCTAATATAATTCACATTTTTGTGATCATAAAACAGCATAATATATTTACTTTCCTTGGACATCATATCAGAAATTGGCGGGGCACCTGGGTGGCTCATTCAGTTAAGCATCTGACTTTGACTCGGGTCATGATCTCACAGTTCTTGGGTTTGAGCCCTGCATCAGCTCCGTGCTGACAGCTTGGAGCCTGGAGCCTGCTTCAGATTCTGTGTCTCCCTCTCTCTCTGTCCCTTCCCCACTTGTGTACTCTCACTCTCTCTCTTTCAAAAATAAATAAAACATTAAAAAATAAATCAGAAATTGGCACTTTTGGGGAAATATTATTAACTGTTCATAAACTGTGATGTCACTGTTTCGAGATTTATATCTTTAGGGTGGGATTTTGGTGAATGCCTGGTAACAGTGGTTCTACCAGCGATGTCCCAGTAGTAGTAACACTGCCACATTAGGATACGAACAGCAGCATCCAGAAGATGGAAAACAAGGTGTTTTCTAAACGTCACATTTACGTTCACAGAGGAGCAAGAGGAATCTGTGTATAACCTGTACATCTCTGAAGTTCGAAACATTAGACTTCGGTTAGAGAGTTGCGAAGATCGGTTGATTAGACAGATCCGCACTCCACTGGAAAGAGATGATTTGCATGAAAGTGTGTTCAGAATCACTGAGCAGGAGGTGAGATTCGTAAATGTGTTGGGACAGAATTAAGGTAAATTACTGTCTCGGTGACCTTCGCTGTCAAACTCCGGTGACTTCATATGCTCAGCTTTGCCCACTGGTCACGTTGTGAGATCTGATTATGTGTTTATTTCTTATTGTGAAGCAGGATTCTGTAATTCAGTTCTATATTTGACTCCGGTAAATGTAGAAATGTGTACCCTCTTACTGGACTTGTCATAGTGAAAGTCATCATATGTTTATTGACCACCTGCTGAATGCAGAAGCACGGAGTTAGATATTTGTGCCCAAGGAGATGGGCAGTAAGGGAATTACTGATTATGAGACTTGAATGCTGTGGCTTACTTTCCATGATAAAGAAAAAGTAAAGAATATGTAGCTTTTTAAGTCAGTGATTATAATGTAAATTGTGTGTTTTTAAACTGTTTTAGGAAAGATGCCCCATCTGGAGTGACAGCCCAATACCTATGTTTATTCTCTGTTTTATAGAAACTAAAGAAAGAGCTGGAGCGACTTAAAGATGATTTGGGAACAATCACAAATAAATGTGAAGAATTTTTCAGTCAAGCAGCAACCTCTGCATCAGTGCCCACCTTACGGTCTGAGCTCGGTGTGGTCATTCAGAACATGAACCAAGTCTATTCTATGTCTTCCACTTACATAGATAAGTATGTAATCTCTGTCTTTTTATTTATTTTTATTTTTTTACAATTTATTTTGAGAGAGAGAGAGAGTGTGAGTGGGGGAGGGGCAGAGAGAGGGGGAGAGAGAGAATCCCAAGCAGGCTCCATGCTGCCAGCACAGAGCCCAGTGTTGGGCTCAAATCCACAAAACCGTGAGGTCATGACCTGAGAAGAAACCAAGAGTCGGATACCCAACCTACTGAGCCACCCAGGCACCCCTGTAACCACTGTCTTAATATAAATTTGCTTCATGGGGTGCCTGGGTGGCTCAGTCAGTTGAGTGACCGACTTCGGCTCAGGTCATGATCTCATGGTTTGTGAGTTCGAGCTACACATTGGGCTCTGTGCTGACAGCTCAGAGCCTGAAGCCTGTTTTGGATTCTGTGTCTCCCTCTCTCTCTGCCCCTCCCCGACTCATGCTCTGTCTCTCTCTGTCTCAGAAATAAATAAACATTAAAAAAATTTTTTTTAAAATTTGCTTCATACAACTGTCCTATATACACATGCTGTTCATTTAAAACATTCATCTTTATTAAAGTAAATACTCCCTTTTTTGTTTTAATAACAAATGTACTAAATATTTCCATGGATTTATTATGCTTCATATTGAAAGGAAATGTGCCTCAGATTAGAGCATATGTGGACAGGTGTTCCCACATTTTGCCCATAGTTTTAATCCCACATCTGTTGGAGCCCATAGTATTTTTTCCTCTAGAGCTTGGTCTAAATAAGGTTTGAAAGAAGACCACCTTATGTTGCAATCTCTTGCAAAAGAGCATTTGCAGGGCAGGGCATGAGAGCACATACCCTCCATTAAGAAGAGAGTTAGTTGAATGTTGATCTCGTAGTAAATGTCTCAGTGCTGCAAGATGAAGAACAGCTGTATCGTCCGTCATTATGGTGCATCAGGACTGTGTTATTGGAAAATAAACATTTACTAATAGGAAGCTGTTGTTGCATTCTCTTTTTTAGACTGAAAACTGTTAATTTGGTGTTGAAAAACACTCAAGCAGCAGAAGCCCTGGTAAAACTCTATGAAACTAAACTGTGTGAAGAGGAAGCAGTTATAGCTGACAAGAATAATATTGAGAATCTAATAAGTACCTTAAAGGTATGTGTCTCATTTCTGGCTCTTTTATGAGGTCACACTTTATTTCTCCAGCACCTGGATCTTCAAACATTAAGTAAATAACTTATTTGAATATATTTATATTCATTTCATTTCATATCTCTCTATAGCCATACCTTAGCATAAATGAGTCATTTTTAGTTTGTGGATAGTTTTTCTCATTTGAAATTTGCATCTTTTTGATAATAGCTTTTTATAATCAGTTCATGTGAGCAAAAGGAGTTGAAGCTAAAAATTATATTATTTTTAGTAGATTCTCTTGCTGAAAGAGGCAGTTAAGACATTAAGGATGTAAGTAGAGGAGTTAATTCAAGAAGGGAAGTAGACAGGTAATTGTACTCGTCTGTATTGATATTTCTATGTATAAAGCATGAGTATAAAATTATTGCAAAGGAGTGAAAAATGGTCTCTTTGATTTTTAATGCAAGTATTCATTTTTAACCAATGAGATTAGTAGATACTTAAGAAATAGTCTTGCTTAATTTTGTTTTATTGATATGCAAATTATTTTAGGCTGAACTTTATAAAATTGCTTTTTTTAAAGATCAAAGTGCAGTCAGATATTGATAATTTCATATGGTTCAAACTAATATATTATTTTTCTTTATGAAAGATAGTCTGTATTTTATTTTATATCAGTCATTTGTACATAAATTGTAAAATTAGGTAAAGAGTGTGTTTGCCTAGTGAGTGGTTGACACATTTTTATAACTTTCACCCATTAATGTATTTTAGCAATGGAGGTCTGAAGTAGATGAAAAGAGAGAGGTATTCCATGCATTAGAGGATGAGCTGCAGAAAGCTAAAGCCATCAGTGATGAAATGTTTAAAACCTATAAAGAACGGGACCTTGATTTTGACTGGCATAAAGAAAAAGCAGACCAATTAGTTGAAAGGTGGCAAAATATTCACGTTCAGATTGACAACAGGTTAGTATCCTCTTGTGTTCAGTGTCAGCACAGATGTAATGTTTATCCTTGTGTTCTAGTAAAATCTAAAGTTACTAGGTTTTTTAAAACTTCATATATAGTTAATTTCACAGAGTTACTTTCCATGTATAGTTAATTTGATTAATTGCAAGGGCTCTATCTAATTATATTTCTTTTTGTTTTGGTGGACTTTAGCAAGACAGTTAACTTCAAAATAAATGTTTTTCAACTCTTTTAATTAAAAAATGTTTTCAATGTTTATTTTGAGAGAGAGAGTGTGAGAGAAGGAGAGTAGGGGAGTGGCAGAGAGTGGGAGAGAGAGAGAGAGAAAGAGAGAGAGAGAATCCTAATCAAGCTCCATACTGGCAGCAGAGAGACCGATGTGGGGCTGAAACTCATGAACCCTGAGATTATGACCTGAGCCAAAATCAAGAATTGGATGCTTAACCATCTGAGCCACCCAGGAGCCCCTTAACTCTGTTTCTGTTTTGTTAAAACTGCTGATGTATTCTGGCATTTGTATAGTAAATCTACTTGTCTTTTCTGAAGGAAAAAAATATAGTTCTATGAGTTATTACCAACGTACAATATTCAAATAGCCAAGACTTAGTAAGAACATGGATCATGTGTTTGAGAGGGCTGTATGAATCAATCTACACCTAAGAAGTGTAAAGCGATTCTAATGACCTGATGTTCATTTTAATTTAGGTTACAAGAAAGTTGAAATCATTCACCCAGTGACTGAAGTAAAAAAGTGAAAGCAAATGGGATGGTTTTAGGGCTCATCTTAAAGGAAATCAAGTCCTGTCCTTTATCATTCATTGTAATGTTTATATTAATGCCAATAAAGTGCTTTTATAATACAGGGCCATTCTTGAGAAGTAAAATTATGTCCAAATATATGTTACCTAATTTCTGTAAAATATGTGTTATGTAGTAAATGTTTAATGTAGTAGTCTTAAAATCATAGAAACTGAGGTGTTTTTTTTTTTTCTCACACTTCCTAGAAAGCGCTGAGTCCATGTTGAACCACCTATTGAAATACTTTGTCATTATTTCAAAAGAGAACTGCCATTGGATGCAAGCTTTGGGTATTTAAGATACACCAATTGATAATAATTATGGTTAAGTTTCCAATTTTCTTGATTTTTAGCTTTAGTCTGTTGGGCTTGAACTTAGAAAAATCAGAACTACTAAGTTGTACAACCCCAGGACAAAATGTTTATATTCAACCTAAGCCAGTATGGAGTGAGTCCCTTGGAGATAGGCCTTGAATTATTTACACTTATCCCTATTGTTGTACCTAGTGTGTTGTGTGTCTCACTATACCTTGCACTCTCTTAAGGGATACTGTTGGAAACTATGAGTATCTTGTTTTTATTTTCTTAGGTTACGGGACTTAGAAGGCATTGGCAAATCACTGAAGTACTATAGAGATACTTATCACCCTTTAGATGATTGGATCCAGCAAGTTGAAACTACCCAGAGAAAAATTCAGGAAAATCAGCCTGAAAATAGTAAAACTCTAGCCACACAGTTGAATCAACAGAAGGTATGTAAAAACAGTTCCTTATACTAAGGTTGTGCCTGCATTTGGTGAGTCATGACCCTTATCTTCCTTTACCTCGTTAAAAGAAAAAGCCAGCAACTATCTGGAGGAAGGTAAGGAGTAAATCATAAACATTAAAATCCTATAGTCCAAACTTACATCCATCATGTACTTTGATTTCTTGGAAGTCATTTTTGAAAATATAAGGCATTAGAAAATAGCATGTTGGGACAGTGTTCAAATGTAATCATTTACTCATAAGTATGGTCATTTAATCATTAGTATGGAAATCTCTTTGGCACTTTTGTGGCCACAATAGTTTTGCAGTATCTTAAAAAAATAAAAATGGCTAGTGTCTGTAGAAAATTAAACAGCCACGTTTGACAGAGAATTGAATTCTTTGAGATTTCTGTTCCATCTTGAGGGGACAATAGTGTCCAGTTCCACTTTGATCAGGAATGGGGGGGGGCAAGGCCTTCAAGTCCACTTTTGGATAATTCCTGGGGAGTTTAGTAATTTTTGCTTTGGAAGCCCCCTGAGGCTGGGTCACTTATGTGGCTTAATCTAGAAGTTTGTAATTTGCCTCACTACATACTAAGTACAAAGGACTAAAGAGCTTTATTATTAAAGGGTATGGTTATTTCTTAGTTCCTGAGCATTTTAGTAGTTAAATAGCATAGAGTTCCTTGTTCTCTTTCTTCTAAACTCTATGTGTTTATAGATGCTGGTGTCCGAAATAGAAATGAAACAGAGCAAAATGGATGAGTGTCAAAAATATGCAGAACAGTACTCAACTACAGTGAAGGTAAGAAGATTCAGTTACTTGCATCAAGTTCAATGTTCAGGTATGTGATTCAGCAAAATACTGAAGAAAAAAAAAGCCTCTGCAAATAATTTCACTGTGTTAAAAAGTAAAAACAGAGAATCTTCATTTGAACCCTGTGACACTTACCTAATAATTCTTTGTGACACGTGAGGCACATGTCAGCCTCGGGTTCATTCATTTTCTCCCAATCACACACGACACCCCGGAATAAATGCATAGGTCTGAAGTTGTTTTTTTGTTTTTGTTTTTGTTTTTTTATCACTTTGTGCATGTTTGTGTATGTTCTGTCTCTCTCTTTCTCTCTCTCTGTCTGTCTCTCTCTTCTTTACTATTGCTAGAATATTCCCTGGAAGAGCTTGGCTTTCTTAGGAGACAGTTCCCATGTGTTTTGAAGCTGTTGACAATGCCTGGGCTTTAGCCATCAGACCTACTCTTCCATTGCCCAGCCAGAGGAAAGGGAGGCTGAATATAACTAGGATATTGTAACTAAATGTTCCCATGAACTTCTAAAGAGACCTAGGAAACTTCTGATCACCCTAAGTGTTTCTTATTTTTATTACCACCTTGGAAACATTCCAGGATTAGATAGATTCCTAAAAGTGTAGTTTTGCAGTAATTTCGTAATGTTGCTCAGTGAAACTAGGTTCCATTTCTCTGTATCGAGTCACTGAGTCACTGTAGAATGAAGTGTTAATGCTTTGCTTTAAATAATTTAGTCTTATTGACTCCATTATACAGGACTATGAATTACAAACAATGACCTACCGGGCCATGGTAGATTCACAACAAAAATCTCCAGTGAAACGCCGAAGAATGCAGAGCTCAGCAGATCTTATTATTCAAGAGGTAGTAAAAGCATGAAAGAAGGGAGGGGACATAAAAGAGAGAAACACTACTGAAAGAATTATAATTATCTATTTGTATTGTAGTAGAATACATATAATAGGAAATGTACCATTTTAACCATTTTTAAGTGTGCAGTTCAGTGGCACTCCGTATATTCACAGTGTTTTGCAAACATGACCACTGCCCGTTTCCAGAACTTTTTTCCTTGTCCCAAAAAAGAAACTCTCTGCCTAAAACAATACATTTTATTAAGGGTTCTAGAAAATCCTTCAGAAAGCTTTATTCCAAGATTAAGTATTAATTACAGAGAATTATAAATGTACTTCATCATTACATTTAGAGAATTGTCATGTAGTATGGTTTGCACAGCAGTAAGAAGCTCATTCCTGCCTACTTACCACTATTGGGCAGTTGTGTATTTTACTGTCACAAAGCCTAGTTAATGTTATAATTATTAATCAACATTCATTAAACTCACTTAGAGCCACTGGAGGTTGTATTTTTATTATTTATTTCATTATTTGCAGTTCATGGACCTAAGGACCCGATATACTGCTCTGGTCACCCTCATGACACAATATATTAAATTTGCTGGTGATTCATTAAAGAGGCTGGAAGAGGAGGAGGTAACCATTAACTATGAACAGCTAACTAAAAGGAACTATAATATTTTTGGGAAAACAAAAAAAAACTGTACATGGTTGAGAAGTAATTATTTAATTAGAAAATCACAATGAGAAAGAGTAGAAGCCTAGGATTTTTTAGTTTGTTTCTGAGATTCTCTCAAATAGGAAGACATTGTTGATTTTCACTCTAAGATGCTAATATTATTAGAGTCATGACTCTATTTAAATTATGGAATGTTGGTAGTTTGGCAGAATTTTTTAAATTTTTTCTCACATTTGAGAAGTATACTTCTTTGAAGTATAGTTACTACTGTTAAAATGTCTACAGAAATACTACTTAAACACATTTCTCTTAAGCATTTTAAAGTGATTTACATCTTTAAGGATTTAAAACATAAAATCAATCAATTTAGAAGAAAGGTTTTTGCACAAAATGATACTACTTTTTAAGAATTGTGGAGGTTTTTATTTTGATTTTTCCTAAAGATCTATGGTGAATGGTAAAAAGACTATTTAAGTACCATTCTAATTTGGAGGATTTCTGTGTTTTTATTCTACATTCACAAAATATATTCAGAAGTAGAGCAAGCAGTTGATGAAGATACATTGTCATAAAAGGCTGTTGTATCTAATTTTGAAGGGATAATGCTATGCTTTATTATCTTAATATGTTTTCTATGCCTAACCTCAGAACAGACAAAAATAGTACACAGAATGCTAAAGTAAATAAATTGCAAGGCATTAGCTGTTTTAAATTAGGCTGTTGATAATTCTGAAGATGATTATACTTAGTGTTAACACTTCTTATAATGAGAGAATGTAAATGGTAGTGAATGTCTAATAGATGTTACTTTATTTTCTACTATTTTAGTCTGTTCAGAGTTAACAGTTTTCTGCAACTAATTCACTAACGTAGCTAATTGCAAGTCTTTATAACTAGATTTCTTTGCACTTAGAAAGGAGAACCAGAATATTTGTGACCAAATAATCAGTATACATCTCTCATCAGTGAAAGAACATCTATAATTTTTTTTTTACCCTTTTAGTTTTTGAGAGCTATGATTCCACTTAAAATGATATGTAGATCTTTTAGATTGCATATTTAGTAGTTAAATATAAGTCCTTTTCCTTTCTTAATAGTGTATATGTGATTTGCACATACATGAGCCACTTTGCTTAGTTTATCTGATGAGGTATAATACTAGAAGTTGATAGAACCAAAAAATATTTCAGAAAGCCTGAGATAATATACAAATTAGGCTTGTCATCTTTTGAAATGTAAAAGATTCATATTGGATTGAAAGTCAAAACAGTAGAGTTTATGGAGGACCATGCAGGGACTATAACTCAAAATAGATAGAACACATTCCTGATTAAAAATTCACCAGTAAAGGATCATATTAATGCAGTGTCTTATAAAAGATACATAGTTCGGTTTTCAGACCCAGGAAACAGTCTGCAAAGACTTACATTGGATGTCTTGGTCTGATAGCAGAATTTTTTAAATAATAAACATAAAATCAAAGAGGGATACAAGTTAATTTCAAAAGATGAAACCCAATTAAAGAAATGTTAGTGGAGTATAATGGGTATTAGATGGATAAAGAGATTTTCTAATCTGTGTTGAGAGAAAAACATATCAAGCATTAATTGATGGGATTAAAGGACAGCATGTCCTTTCTGACTTTTCATTTTTCTAACCTCAGAACATGACAGAAGAAAAAAACAGCTTAAAACCTCTTAGCAACAGCTAAGTTTTAAAAGATTTTAATAAGGAATTGAGATGAAAAAAAAAAAAAAACAGAAATCACCTCAAAAAAAAAATACTGAAAATTTGATATTTAAGCAGGTAGCATGATTCAGTGTCACCAGTTGATCCTGATAACAAAATAAAATAGAGCACTAATTTTTGCAGGTTGTGATGAGATTTGTTTTTATATTCATATTCTTATTAGGAGAAACCATATTTAGGTTAGCAGGAAACAACTGATATTCTTGTCAAAATTATTGGGGATCAAAAATTAGAAGAAGTGGTATAAGATGTGTGGTCTATGATGTAAATTAAATTCTTAAAATGCAAAGCCTCTCAAAGAAAAAAAAATCTGCTACCTAGAATAATTTCACTTTTCCTGTTTAAATTGTTTCTAATTATGATAATTTTGAGTTAGTGATATGAAACTAATAGTCTTATGGTATTAATAAAGAGAAATTAAATTGGAATTATATACTAGCCCTGATTATGTAGTCCTGTAGTCAATGCAGAATGTATTCCTCTTAGCTGAGACTGATTCTTCTATCATTTGAAAAATAATTTTTTTTTATTCTATACATTGGAGCTGACTCCCTAATTATATTTTTAAAAGCATTTGTATTTAACAAATATCTTTATATTTATGGAGTATCTAAAGGTACTTGTCAAGGTGGATTCATATGAGACATGTCATTAACAACAACAAAGTCTGTGAGTATATGAAGCACATCTTTTCTAAAGGGACTATAGCTGCCTTTGCATTAGCAACTCTGATTATTATAATTGTCATAATATGGCAAGTATAAACAAATAAGGAATTTGGCTTGAGAAATTACAAGTTTTTATATAATTTTCCTCCTTCCCCATGTTAGGTATTATTTCTTGTTTTGACTCTTTAAAGTAGTACCAAAACCCCATATTTTGTTTCTTTAACCATAAAACAGAGAGATGTAAATATCATTTTAAATTTCCATTGGGTGACATATTGAAAACTAAATTCTTAATTGTCATTCGGTTCCTTTATGTTCTTAGCTTGTAGGACTAAGTTGTGAGTGAAAGCTGAAAGGGCGCCGTTGTGAGTCTTACTTCCCACTTTGTCACTCACCTGTTGTGAGGGTTTTCAAAAGTATTTGACCTCCCTGCAACTCAGTGTCCTCATCTGTAAAAGGTTGGGGTCATGCTGTATGTTTTGTGAGGTCCCTCCTTTCTTGCTGTAAAATCTTGAGCCTACCTAATTTTTAAAATGAAATTGTTCTTGAGAGAAAAGAAAAGATTCTTTGGGTTAGCAAACCTGACATGAAGGATTTTTTTTTCGCTTTTCCCATTGCCAGCTTTCTGAAGCTTCCTCTCTGGAAGGTGGTGGTGGTGGTGGTGGTGGTGCTTGTTCTGCGATTTGTTCCCCTTGTTTTTATAAGTACTTTTATGAGCATCGCTTCAGGTTTTTGTGGATAAATTTGAATAGAACACTTTGACACTTTTAAACATCTCTTGTAGATTAAAAAGTGTAAGGAGACTTCTGAACATGGGGCATATTCAGATCTGCTTCAGCGTCAAAAGGCAACAATGATTGAGAATAGCAAACTTACGGGAAAGATAAGTGAATTGGAGAGAATGGTAGCTGAACTAAAGAAGCAGAAGTCTCGAGCAGAGGAAGAACTTCCAAAGGTCAAGGAGGCTGCAGAAAATGAATTGAGAAAGCAGCAGAGAAACGTAGAAGACATTGCTCTGCAGAAAATCAGGGCCGAGAGTGAGGCCAAGCAGTACCGCAGGGAGCTGGAGACCATTGTGAGGGAGAAGGAGGCTGCAGAACGGGAGCTGGAGCGGGTGCGAAGGCTCACCCTGGAGGCCGAGGCCAAGAGGGCAGCGGTGGAAGAAAACCTCCTGAACTTCCGGAACCAGTTAGAGGAGAACACCTTCACCAGGAGGACCCTGGAAGATCATCTTAAAAGAAAAGATTCGAGTCTCAATGACCTGGAACAACAAAAAAATAAATTGATGGAAGAATTGAGAAGAAAGAGAGACAACGAGGAGGAACTCTTGAAGCTGATAAAGCAGATGGAAAAAGACCTAACATTTCAAAAACAGATAGCAGAGGAACAGTTGAAAGAAAAGCAGAAAATTGAACGGGAAGCGAGAAGAAGAATAACTGAAATGCAGTATTCGTGTAGAGAAAACACGTCGCCTGCCTGTGCAGTCGCCCAGGCTACGTCATACAGGGGAACAGCAGACAAACAGAAAACAGAAGAACTCAAACAGCAGGTAGATGAGCTAACTGTCGCCAATAGAAAGGCCGAAAAAGACATGAGAGAGCTGAAGTACGAACTCAGTGCCCTTCAACTTGAAAAAACTTCATCTGAGGAAAAGGCTCGTTTGCTAAAAGAAAAACTGGATGAAACAAATAATACGCTGAAGTGCCTGAAGTTAGAGTTGGAAAGGAAGGATCAGGTGGAGGAAGGGTATTCTCAACAGCTCAGAGAACTTAGTAGGCAGTTGAACCAAACCACAGACAAAGCTGAAGAAGTTTTGCAGGAAGCTAATGATCTCAAGAAAATAAAGCACAATTATGAACTGGAATTAGAATGTCTTCAACAGGAAAAAGGGAAGCTGCAAAGAGAAGTAGACAGGATCACTAGGACCCGTGCTGTAGCGGAGAGAGATATTCAGCATTTAAATTCACAAGTGAATTCTCTTCAGGCTGAGAAGGAATCCTCTAATGAAAGAGTACGATTCTGCCAGAGAAAGTCGGATCATCTAAAAGAACAGTTTGAGAAAAGCCATGCACAGTTGCTCCAAAACATTAAAGCTGAAAAAGAAAATAATGATAAGATCCAGAAGCTTAATGAAGAATTGAAGAAAAGTAATGAGTGTGCAGAAACACTAAAACAAAAGGTCGATGAGCTCACGAGGCAGAATAATGAAACCAAGTTAATGATGCAGAGAATTCAGGCCGAATCGGCGAACGTGGTTTTAGAGAAACAGGCTATCCAGCAAAGATGTGAGGCCCTGAAAATTCAGGCAGATGGTTTTAGAGATCAGCTACGCAACACAAACGAACACTTGCATAAGCAGACAAAAACAGAACAGGATTTCCATAGAAAAATTAAATGCCTCGAAGAAGACCTGGCCAAAAGTCAAAATTTAGTCAGTGAATTTAAGCAAAAGTGTGACCAGCAGAACATTATCATCCAGAATACTGAGAAGGAGGTTAGAAACCTGAGTGCAGAGCTGACCGCTTCCAAAGAGGAGAAGCGACGAGGGGAGCAGAAGGTACAGCTGCAGCAGGCTCAGGTGCAGGAGTTAAATAACAGGTTGAAACAGGTACAAGACGAGCTGCACTTAAAGACCATAGAGGAGCAGATGACCCACAGAAAGATGCTTCTGTTTCAGGAAGAATCTGACAAGTTCAAACGCTCAGCAGAGGAGTTTCGGAAAAAGATGGAAAAGTTAATGGACTCCAAAGTTATCACTGAAAAGGATATCTCAGGCATCCAGCTTGACTTTGTGTCTCTCCAGCAAGAAAACTGCAGGGCTCAAGAGAACGCCAAGCTGTGTGAGACAAATATTAGAGAACTTGAAAGACAGCTTCAGCAGTATCGTGAGCAAATGCAACGAGGGCAGAATGTGGAAGCAAATCATTACCAAAAGTGCCGGAAACTTGAAGATGAGCTGGTAGCCCAGAAACGTGAAGTTGAACGCCTGAAGCAAAAGATGGATCAACAGATAAAGGAACACGAGCATCAGTTAGTTTTGCTCCAGTGTGAAATCCAAAAAAAGAACCCAGCCAAAGACTGTACCTTCAAACCGGATTTTGAGATGGCAGTAAAGGAGTGTCAGCACACCGGAGAACTGTCCTGTAGGAACACGGGGCAGCTTCGCCCAGCGACCAGATCTCCATTGCTGAGAAGGACGCGAGAGTCACAGCAATCAGGGGAAAAATGGCAACATCGGGTTGTTGACCAGATACCAAAGGAAGTCCAGTTCTGGCCATCAGGGGCACCGCTTGAGAAAGAGAAAAGCCAGCAGTGTTACTCTGAGTATTTTTCGCAGACAAGCACTGAATTACAGATAACTTTCGATGAGGCAAACCCTATTACAAAACTGTCAGAAATCGAGAAGATAAGAGACGAAGCTCTGTACAATTCCAGGCCACCGGTTAGGTATCAGGATGACAAATGTGCAATGGACCTGGCGAAGCTTTTGGCCCCCTTAGAGGTATACTCTGGATTCTGAGACCTTATCAGCTACCTCATGTCAAGTTTCCTCTTGTGTTTTCTTTCTCTGCTACACTGAATTTTTTAATAACATTGAGCAAGATTGGCCCTTTGTAGTTCTGGCAGAAACTAATGCTATCATTTTCTAGTGATTGACTTGAATCTTTACTACAAATTATCATTCTTTAGTTTTTAAATGTTTGAGATCAAATACACAGATGTAATAGTTATACTGTGACATCTATGGTATTATATTCTGATGGACATTTTTTTCTTGAATGTTTATGTTGAGAAAGAGAGCAAGTGCACACATGTGTGAGCAGGGGAGGGGCAGAGAGAGAGGGGGAGAGAGAGAATTTCAATCAGGCTTCATGCTATCAGCACAGAGTCGGCCCCAGGGCTCAGCCTCTGGAACCATGGGGTCATGACCTGAGCTGAAAACAAGAGTCGGACGACTGAGCCACCCAGGCACCCCTGAAGAATGTTTTTTTGTTTGTTTTAAAAGCTAGGAAAACCAAGAAGTTCACTTTAATTTCTAACAGTTTCTGGGGACACATTTCATCTTTTTTAAACATTTCATTTTTTTAAGATTTTATTTTTAAGTAATCTCTATACCCAGTGTGGGGCTCGAACTTAAAACCCCAAGATCAAGAGTCACACACTCTACTGACTGAGCCAGCCAGGTGTCCCTAAACATACCATTTTAACACCTTTATTGTCATCCAGGTAAACCTCACACTCTCAAAATAATATTACTTGTCCCTGAACCCTCTTTGTTTTGAAAATTTTCTTCTCTTTACTTATTTTTGTTATTGTAGGAAGTATATTTGGATTAAGGATGGGTAAAGTGACGTCACGTTCTTTAGATGGCCTTTAACGTCTCATGAATTCCTGTTACAGATAGCTAAGAGCAAGCAGTATGATATGCACACAGAAGTCACCACATTAAAACAAGAAAAGAACCCAGGTCCCAGTGCTGAAGAATGGACGCTGGAAGGGTGCAGAGCATCCAGTGGACTCCAGAGAGAGTTTATTAAGAAAGGCTCAGAACGAGAGACCTTCCAGAATTTGGATGGCGATCACGTGTGTTCAGTTAGGGACGATGAATTTAAATTCCAGGGTCTCCGGCACACTGTGACCGCCAGGCAGTTGGTTGAAGCTAAGCTTCTGGACATGAAAACAGTAGAGCAGCTGCGACTTGGTCTCAAGACCGTTGGCGAAGTTCAGAAAACTCTTAGCAAGTTTTTGACGAGAGCCACCTCAATTGCAGGGCTTTATCTAGAATCCACAAAAGAAAAGATTTCATTTGCCTCGGCAGCCAAGAACATCATAATAGACAAAATGATGGCTTTAGCATTTTTAGAAGCTCAAGCCGCAACAGGCTTTATCATCAATCCCATTTCAGGTCAGACCTACTCTGTTGAAGATGCGATCCTTGAAGGAGTTATTGACCCCGAATTCAAAATTAGACTCCTTGAGGCAGAGAAGGCAGCCCTGGGGTATTCATATTCTTCTAAGACATTGTCAGTGTTCCAAGCTATGGAAAATAGAATGCTTGACAGACAAAAAGGTAAACATATGTTGGAGGCCCAGATTGCCAGTGGGGGCGTCATTGACCCTGTGAGAGGCATCCGCGTTCCTCCCGAAGTTGCTGTGCAGCAAGGCTTGTTAAATAATGCCATCCTCCAATTTTTACACGAGCCATCCAGCAACACGAGAGTTTTTCCTAATCCCAATAACAAGCAAGCTCTCTATTACTCAGAACTACTGCGGATGTGTGTGTTTGATGTGGATTGCCAGTGCTTTTTGTTTCCCTTTGGGGAGAGGAGCATTTCCAATCTCAATGTAGGGAAGACCCATAGGATTTCTGTAGTAGATATTAAAACAGGAGCAGAACTGACTGCATACGAGGCTTTCCAGAGAAACCTAATTGACAAAAGTACCTATCTTGAGCTTTCAGGGCAACAGTATCAGTGGAAGGAAGCCACGTTTTTTGAATCTTATGGGCATCCTTCTCATATGCTGACCGATACTAAAACAGGATTACAGTTCAATATCAATGAGGCTATCGAGCAGGGAACAGTTGACAAAGCCTTGGTCAAAAAGTACCAGGAAGGGCTCATCACACTTACAGAACTTGCCGACTCCCTGCTGAGCCGGTTGGTTCCCAAGAAGGATTTGCACAGTCCTATTGCGGGGTACTGGCTGACCACTACTGGGGAAAGGATCTCTGTCCTAAAGGCCTCCCGCAGAAATTTGGTCGACCGGATTACTGCCCTCAGATGCCTTGAAGCCCAAGTCAGCACAGGGGGCATAATTGATCCTCTCACCGGCAAAAAGTACCGAGTGGCAGAAGCTTTGCACAGAGGCCTTGTTGATGAGGGGTTTGCCCAGCAGCTGCGACAGTGTGACTTAGTAATCACGGGGATCGGCCATCCCGTCACTAACAAAGTGATGTCAGTGGCGGAGGCTGTGAATGCAAATATCATCAGTAAGGAAATGGGAATGAGATGTTTGGAATTCCAGTACTTGACCGGGGGGTTGATAGAGCCCCAGGTTCATTCCCGGCTGTCACTAGAAGAGGCTCTGCAAGTGGGTATTATAGATGTTTTCATTGCTACGAAACTCAAAGATCAAAAGTCCCATGTCAGAAATATAATATGCCCTCAAACAAAAAGAAAGTTGACATACAAAGAAGCTTTAGAAAAAGCTGATTTTGATTTCCACACAGGACTTAAACTCTTAGAAGTATCTGAACCTTTAATGACGGGAATTTCTAGCCTTTACTATTCTTCGTAATAGCACATGTTTAAGTAACTGTGCATGGGGGTGATGCTGTCTACTTCATATCTGTCCAGAGCATGACGACATGAGTTAAATAGACAGTCTAGCAACTATGTCACATACTCAAAAGGGCTGTTTATTTCTTGAGGGCTGGAAATGGCTGACTGTTCAGAAGAGAGAATAATTTTTAAATTGAGAGTCGCAAAATATTTACTCTTCTTCAAAATGGTTTCCTTTGGCTTTTAGGTTAGTCTTGTCTACCACCCCCCTCCCCCAAAAGGTATTTTATCTAGAATATGGGGTAAACTTGATGAACTCCAGCAAGTTCATAGCATCCTTTCTTCAGAATTCCTCGTCACTGAATAGATCCAGCCTGAGGTTAGGGCTCCCATTTGTTAAGTGATCCATTACACTCATTGAAAGAGCACCTCAAAAAGCACCATAGAATCAAAGAGAAAGATGTAAATTTGTTCCCACATCCCTGAAGCTATTGTGTTTCAGATGGCCGTGAAAAGTGAAAAAGTTTTTAATTTTTCAGTACATTGTAATTTTCTTTACATATTAAATGTTTACCACAATCTCCCATTTCCAGGTGGACTCTGTAATTAAAAGTAACATTGTGTGTTGGAAAAGGGGGAAAGATTTTTCTTCATTCTGTGCATTTTTCATATGTATGTACACATTCACGCCTCTTTCAGCTTTCACTTGTTTGATACTTTTCTGTGAAGACAATTGTGATTGTAATGCGAATGCAAAGGCAGCAGCAATTCAAAGATCTTCTAGTGCTTCATGAATAAAATTGAGTTTATTTGTCATATTGGTAGACCAGCTGGGAGTTTAGACTGATGATTATAGAATGTCACAGCTTCCTTTGCCACCATAAACATTTTGGAAGTACATCTGCTATGTGTTGTGATAAACATGGTTAAGGAAATGAATAAAATACTCAGTAACCTGGTGTGATGAAAAAATATTTCTACATTCTTGTTTTCTGTGGAGAGGTCAGTTTCATAGCTCAATCATTTACTGGAATATATATTTTTTTTTACCACTCACACTTGTCAGAAGTCACTGGAAGAAGAAAAGAAAGAACATGTTGAAAAAGCCAAAGAATTACAGAAATGGGTATCAAATATCACCAAGACATTGAGAGATGACGAGAAGGCTGGAAAATCTCCCTTCTCTAAGCAAAAGGTATTCAGTGAGGTTCTGGTTTAATCATAATAATGGTAGAATTTACTGAGTTGAAGCAGTCAAACTAAAAAAAACCACTTTAGTTCTTTACCTTAATTTTCCCCAATTTTATAGGCAATTACAATGATGGCCAGAGAGGTTAAACTTGCCCAAGGAATTACAGTATGCAGCAGAAGAGGTGTCTCTGATTCCAAAGCCTGAACTACATCTATTAGTCTTACTATTAGTGCTTCTTCTAATGGTTAGATCTGCTTCTTGATTATAGTGAAGAGAGTCGCTAAGGAGCAGAGTCATCCTATTTTGTGCCCAGATTAAATCCATGCACTCCTTATCATAAAGATATGGTCTCGTTCTCACAAAGGTTAACAAAAAGGTTCAGGAACAATGAATACAAACTAGGATATCAACATTTTTGAGGATTTAATTTAGCTGTGCTTTGTATTTTACAAAGAAGTGTTCTCTATAGTCAGTCACTGGAAATTCTAGATTATTTCCCGCACCTAAATGAATTCTTTTGTGCTGTGGGCTGTATTCTCCAGCTGCTCAGCACTAGTTGGATAGCTGCAGCTTGTGAGATGTTAGTGCTCCGTGATGGCCGTTGGAAGGTGCTACTTGAATCTCTCAGGGCATCGATAGCTAAGGTCCAGTGTTGATGATGCTGGCCTTGACACCGGAATTGAGGCTGTATTTAAAAAAAATAATAAGTTTCCACTAAGTTAAGCAGCATTTTTCTCAACTTGCCCTCCTGCCGCTGCCTGACCCTAGGAAATGATGGGGCTCTCATTAGCTTCCTCTTCTAGCTTTGCATCAGTGTTCAGTTGTCATCAGTTGAAACAGACATTATTGACATAATTAAATAGAAAACTTCAGTGTCTTGTCTAATTTTGCCTGTGATATGAGGGCAGATGTAACTTATCTGGGGTTCCCCTTAGAGAAGTATATAGACCCAAGTATATGCTTGGATTAGTATTCAACTGAAATAAAGCCATATTAGCTCATAGTCTTACATACTGTATTTCATATTAGTGTGGAAGAAATCAGAAGTTGGCAAGCAATTACATTTTGTGTCTGAAACCCCAAACCATCAAAGCAACTTTATACAAATATTTAGCTTAAACTATTTTCTCCTTTTCCCCCCTATCAGAGAAAGAACTAAAATATGAACATAAACCTTAGCAAGGATTTCTTGGGGGAACAAGTTTCTTTTGAGAAATGTGGATGATAAACCTTGGTATTTTCTTATTCTGCACTTTTAAATTGCCCAAAACTTCACTAAATTCGTTTTACTAGATCTAGTAGACACTTTTTAAATGCAGATCATGCCCTAAATCCTACATCTCTAGTAAAGATTGCCTTTGTGTCAGGTGAAATTTAAGGAAATTTGATGTGAGTAAAAAATGTGTGTATTAAAAATCAGTATGGCCTCATGATTACCTGTAATCATGAAAAAAACAGACTTTAAGTTGACTTTGTTCTGAATAGAGTACATTGGGAGAAAATAGACTTTTCATTTGTCCATCATTTCCTCTCATTTCTGCTTGTTTAAAAGAGTGGCAGTCCATTTCTGAAAGTATTCAGAAGTAATACACTGCGTAATTGGGAAAAAATGTTACAACTTCTTGCTTTTCCCTAAACAGATAAATTTTATTCCTCTGTCATAGATGAATTTTGCAAAGTTTAGAAATCGAAAATATTTAATCTTGGTCTGCAGATCTACAGATTAATGCTTTCACCATAATTTTTTCAAAAAGAGCAGGGTATACAAGAGCATGGGAGAAAGAAGACACTCTTTTGGAGTAGTGTTCCACGTTCATGTATCTTTTTGATGCAAGGATGACGTTGGGCCAGTGAAAAATCTCTGGCCACTTGGGATGTTAAGGCAACCTTTATTCACTGTTGGGCTGTGACAAATGCGACAACCATATGATGTAGTAGTATTATTGCCTATGAAAATGATGGCATTATGGTTAGAGAGAGAGACTTTCCCTAATTGGCATTCTAAATAAAGTACTCTTCTTATTCAGGCCTGTACACTGGTAATCACTGATCGGTTATTGACTTGTGCCACCCAGAAAGTAGTCCCTTCATTTGGATCTTAATTAAAACTTGATTAATGTTTAAAAATTCCTATTTTCTAGTCTTGATGAGGGGGAGAGTTTGAGCATGTTTTCTTAACCTTGCAGATTTCCAGTGAAGAAATATCAACCAAGAAGGAACAATTATCTGAAGCACTTCAAACCATGCAGCTGTTTTTGGCAAAACATGGAGACAAGTATGTTGGTTTTTATTAGCTCTTTTATTCAAAATAGAGAAGTGATGTTAATGTTCAACAAAGCAAAAGCTGATAAATTTTAATTGAGATTTAAAAAATGGAAGCCAATTAGAAATTTACTTAATATAATAACATACAACTATAAAGTTAGCAATTTAATTGTCACTTTTAGTCACGTCTAATGTTTACCAAAACCCTGAAATGTACCTATTATTCCCAGATATTAGTGAGAAGAAAATGAGTTCAGGGAGATTAAAGATCAGTAGCTAGTGAGTAGTAAAGATTCTAAGGCAAGAGTAATTCTAAGTAGTATTCTCTGTGACTTTACTTTTCGGAAAATGTGTGTGGATATATCGTTCACTTTCTTTGCTGAGACTTGCAGCAACCTGATTTTGCATAGTTTGGTCCCACTTTTTCCAAAAGAGCACTTCATTTATTTCAGCTAGTGCCTCAGGCAGGGAAGAAATCTACCCTTTTCTTAAATCCTTTTTGGGGCTGTCCCCAGGATCATTCCACAATGACTTTGTATTGTACCTTAGAGAATCAGGTTAATCTCCTTGTAAATTTTTTATCTTTATTCATACTTCAGCCTGAACAAGTTTCATCTTGAGTAATGGTATCTTTCTGTCTCATTTCTGTGTTAAACTAACAGTAGGATATTTCCCTCTGTCGGATAACAACAATTGTTATTTTAGGAATGTGTATATGCTGGAGAAGTGCTGATCTATTAATTCATATCCTTTCCTCCAGTCTGTTTCTCAGGCAAGAGAAGGATTCCTGGATGTGTAAGGGCCATTCTTAATTTTCATACACAGTCATTCTGAGGCTTGAGCAATCTGTATCTGAGGGTTTATTTTATGACCACGTGCTTATTTAGAAAAGGATTCTACTTTGCAAAATCATTGAGCCTAATATGTCGTCTTCATCACTTGAAGCCTTGCATTCCTTTTTTCATACTTTCTGGTTATTTTAGAATGACAGATGAAGAAAGAAATGAATTGGAAAAACAAGTGAAATCTCTTCAAGAAAGTTATAATTCATTCTTCAGTGAATCTCTGAAACAACTACAAGAATCACAAACCTTAGGAGATACAAAGGTAGAGGAGAAGGTAATATAATTTTTTTAAAACACGATGCTTTTTCAAGATTCTTAGCTTTACTGCATGGTTGTAGAAATATATGTCAATGAGGAAGAAATGACCTTGAATTTGTGTACATGGAAAAAACATGGATGGAATTTATCTATTTAGAGATCTCAGTGTTGTGTATTAAATGCAGTCCTACACTTGCCGTCATCAGTTTCTGTGACATCTTAATCTCTGCCTTGCATGGTAAAAGAAAAGAATCATTCATTTTTCTAACTCTTCTCTTTAAAAGCCATTCGTCTGCTATATTAGGTATTTTACTATGTATAAAGTAACCTTGAGTCATCTCTAAAGATGACATTAGAATGTTAGGAACTTTTTTGATTTTTAGAGATAACCATGAGATTTATTTGAGCGAAACTGGGCCATTTGCCATGGTGAGGATGCCCTAGCATCTTCTTACAATATAACAGAAATCGCTTAAAATTTGGCCTGTCCTTAAACTTTTGAAACGTGACAATACATATTCACAATTTGCAACACAATATTCAGTATTGAAAAAGTTATCTTTATATTCAATTTCCTTACTCCCTGGAATACTTTACACACTACTTGTCACATTTTGGGGGTATGTAACAATTTTTCTGGTTCATTTTTACTGTCTGCGAACAAGGTCTGTATGCTGTAAACATCAATAGCATGGGGTTTGATACTCTCTTTCATGTCAGTCGACTAATCTCACCCAGTTGCAGAGAGCATGATTTGCCTTCTTAGGTATGTGTTCTGTTTTCTCACTATCATCATTTACTCTGTTGTGTCCTCACTAACCTTGTTAATGTACACAATATTAAGTTTTCAATTCACAGATGCATGTTGTTTTCAAAGCTTTTATCACATCCTGTGCTGTTGAATAGATCACTGACATAGATCACTTGTGCATTTGAGCTGCCTAACATTCACAGCATTGCTGCGCCTTGGTAAGTAGAGGATTTTCATGTTGAAGTGTATTATTTATTAAAAAAAAATGCCAACTAAGTTTCATGAAATTCTGCCCACCCTTGGCTCACACACTGACCTGAGAATTTTGTATTTTCCTTTCAGCTGGCTAAAGTGATTGCAGGCACCATTGATGAGACAACTGGAGAAGTCCTGTCAGTCTTTCAGGCAGTTTTAAGAGGCCTTATTGACTATGACACAGGAATCAGGTTGCTTGAGACACAGCTGATGATTTCTGGTCTGATTTCACCAGAATTAAGAAAATGCTTTGACCTCCAAGATGCCGAAAGTCATGGCCTTATTGATGAACAAGTTTTATGCCAACTCAAAGAACTAAATCAAGCAAAGGAGATCATTTCCACCATGTCATCTACCACAATTCCAGTGCTGGAAGCTTTGGCTCAAGGCATGATATCAGAATCTATGGCCATCAGAGTGCTTGAGATACTACTTTCCACTGGCTTTCTAGTTATTCCAGCCACCGGAGAACAGCTGACCCTACAGAAGGCTTTCCAACAGAACTTGGTTTCTTCAGCGTTATTTTCTAAAGTCCTGGAGAGGCAAAATATGTGTAAGGATCTTATTGACCCCTGCACCGCTGAGAAGGTGTCTTTAGTAGATATTATACAGAGAAGTATTTTACAGGAAAACACTGGGATGCGGCTTCTACCTGTGAGACCACAAGAAGGAGGTAGAATAACATTAAAATGTGGAAGAAACATAAGCATTTTAAGGGCGGCTCATGAAGGTCTCATAGACCGGGAAACCATGTTTAGGTTATTAGGCGCACAGCTGCTATCTGGAGGTCTGATCAATTGCAATTCTGGTCAGAGAATGACTGTTGAAGAAGCTTTGATGGAAGGGGTGATTGACAGAGACACGGCTAACAGTATTCTCACATATCAGGTTCAAACAGGTGGAATCATCCACTCAAATCCTGCTAAACGTTTAACCGTGGATGAAGCAGTCCAGTGTGATCTCATAACTTCGAGCAGTGCTCTTTTGGTACTAGAGGCTCAGCGAGGCTATGTGGGACTCATCTGGCCTCACTCTGGTGAAATATTTCCTACATCTTCTTCCTTGCAGCAAGAATTGATTACAAATGAATTGGCATACAAAATCCTGAATGGCAGGCAGAAAATAGCTGCTCTTTATATTCCAGAAACTTCTCAAGTCATTGGTTTGGATGTTGCTAAGCAGCTGGGAATTATAGATAATAACACGGCATCGATTTTAAAAAGTATAGTACTTCCTGATAAAATGCCAGATTTGGGAGATTTAGAAGCTTGTAAAAATGCCAGAAGATGGCTCTCTTTTTGTAAATTCCAACCATCCACAGTCCATGATTACAGGCAAGAAGAGGATGTTTTTGATGGAGAAGAGCCAGTGGCAACTCAGAGCTCGGAACAAACTAAAAAATTATTCCTGTCTTATTTGATGATAAATAGCTATATGGATGCAAACACAGGGCAGAGGCTTTTGTTATACGATGGAGACTTGAATGAAGCTGTTGGTATGCTACTGGAAGGCTCTAGTGCCGAGTTTGAGGACACACCCGTAAAAGAATGTCTTGATGTCTTAGGACTCCCTGGTGTATTTCTGAATAATGCTCCAAGTAGAGGAAGGGATGACAGCGTAGCTTCACTGACTAGTTTTGATAAATGTTATTGCAGAGAACCTAAGTGTAAAGAAATCCCTGAGGAGAGAAAGAATGCCGTAGATGAAGAGTTTAATGAAATGGGAAATAACATTACCAGTAGTGAATTTCATCAGTCAGAAAACCTGGCAAATATAGTAGCAACTGATCATAAAGTTAAGAATTCATCCAGTGTGCGTGTTCCCAATTCTGTATCGTGTTTAACACAGCCTGGACTTGTACCAGTTAGCATGCTTAGACAAGACTCTGAAAACAAAAACTGTGAAAATCAAAGTCAAGTTGGAATAAATGAAGATGCAGGTGAATGTAGTCATTCTAAACATACTCAAAACTTTGCAAGTGACTCGATAACAAATCCTATTATGAAATCAAAAACTAGTAGAACCAGTGATTTGAATGAAAAAGAGAATGAAGATAATATAAGCAGGGATTTGACAACCTTTGACTATTCTCCCAGGCTGAGTGCCTTGCTAAGTCATGATAAACTGAGGAATGATCAGGAAAGTCTTAATGATTTACATACCACAGAGAGCCATGGAAACAAATGTAAAGACTCTACTTTGTCATTCAGTGACCAAACCATGTTATCGGGTCAAAGAATGGGAGAAAAGTTTCAAGACCAGTTTCTGGGAATTGCAGCTATCAGTATCAGTTTACAGGGAGAACACTGTCAACAAAATCCTTTAAATATAGGTGACAGTGATCCTCAGGTACCATCTCACAATGATAAATATAATTCAGATATTTATGGTGAGGATGAAGAACCGCACGCTGCTTCTCAGCAGAAACCTGAAGCCGGGAAAAATGAGTCCCAAGTGGAAGAGTACTCCTGTGCCACAACTCCACAGGGTGACACTGATAATGCCAACCCATCTCGTATCTGTGGTACATCGCTGCTTGAAGAAACTATCTGCGCCGGTGACTATGAGACGTCACTGCTGGATGATCAGCACAGTGTGACAGAAACAGACACAGATAGTGATGATGATTTTTATGATACCCCCTTGTTTGAAGACGACGACCACGATTCTCTGCTTCTTGAAGGTGATGATTGTGATTGTCTACAGCCTGAGGACTATGCCACACTGCAAGAGGAAAATGATGGGGCTGCTCCTCCTGGTGATGTTTTTTATGATGTTTCAAAAGAGATTGAAAATTCTGTGGTGACCCAGGGAGCACTGGTTGATAGCTTAAGTGTGAGGGAGGACACACGGTCTCCTCAGGGTTTTCTCCCAGGTACTGAGAAAGCTGAATTCGATTCTGGTGAAAGAGTACGCTCAAATTCAGCTGACTCAGACAAGGACAATGGACAGTTGCTGGAAACCGTCTCAGAAAGTGAAAGCGCAAACAGCCTTGAAGGTGATGAGTGTGACTCATTGGCTGATTATGGAATTGTAGAGGGAAAAAAGAGCTTCACTGCTTCTCTAACATTTGATGACACTGGGTGTTGGAGAAGGAGACAAGAAGAACATATAGCTGAACAAGAATTTAAATCTGATACTGAGCATTTAGATTCTGTGCAAAGTGAAGAAAGTTATGGGTATTATGTATGTGACAGTAATGATCAGGATGATGACAATTCTGATGATGATGATGGTGACAGTGAAGAAGGAGTAGAAGGTGAAAATGGAAAGCCCCCATACCAAGATGAGGGTATGAATAGCCAGCTGCGTGCCACCACAGTAAGTGAAAAGGAAAACGGTCGTGAAAATCAAAGGGTTACTAAAGTAATTCTCCCGGATAAAGCGCACAACTACAGTTGTTCAGAAAAACAGCAAAGTGTAAATGTTTTACAACTAGAATCAACTAGTAAAAATAGCTTAGTTACTGAAAGAAGCAACCTTCCAGAATGTACACCCGAGGCTGTTGGAAAAAGCAAAGAAGACCTGTTGAATCATGACATGGCTCTTAAGGATATATTGCTAACTATCACTAAAGACACTGAATCAGAAAACACCTCTGGCTCTGTAGGTGTTTTAAATAATACTAATGCCTGTTCGACTTCTGAAGTAGATAAGGATCCCATGAATGTAAGGTTTCAGTTGATTCAAGAGCCAGAGTCTACTGACACTGTGAAAGGTGGAGGTCAGTATTTTGAGAATGTGACAGTTCAAGACTCCTCTCCTTTTGATAAAATCATTTGTCCTGAGCCTGATTTAACAGGAAAACCTGCTGAGGAAAGCCATTTGTCATCCGTAGCCTGTGTAAGTGCCAAAGATCATCAAGTACCTGAAAGAGGCCTAGTTAAAAAGAACAGTGACCAAAATGGTATACTAGTAGAAGATGAAACATATGTTCATAAAATGTGCTCAGGTAAAGGAGATGTGCTTAGAGAAGGGCTAGAAGAAGAGAGTAGGTCTCTCAGACCTCTGCCTGGTGAAAGTACAAGGAAGAATCTTGATTTAGTGAATGATCAATTTCCATTTCCACCAGTCACAGATAGTGAAGAACATAATGTGAAAGGAAGCCTGAAAAAAACAACTGTAACTCTTGCAGATGAACCACAGAATCTACAAACAGTGGTCAGCAAAAGTCCCGTTCAGTTTGAGAATCTTGAAGAGATATTTGAATCCTCAATTTCCAAAGTGATCAGTGATGACATTCTTTCAGACATTCCATTGTCTGAAGGGAATACAGATACTGAGAAAGATTCATTCACTGATGGACCTGACAAAGAATCTGACCTGTTCACATATTTAAAACATTGTGCCAAAGATGTAAAAGCAAAAGATGTATTGAAACCAAATGGAGATATACCAAGCTGTGTTCTAATGGCTTCCCCTGCTGTGAAAGAAGACATACAGTTCGGAATAAATAATGCAAAAGAGAAGACAGCTCTTACCCAGGAAGTCTCACCTCTAAATGAGACGGCCCAACAGAATGATCTTTGTAGTAACAAAAGTGCCTCAGAAGGGGGAACAGAAGTTGGTCACTTCACACCAGAAAGGAATGAAAGCACACTTTCAATCTTTCCTCTTAAAAACGTGGAAGACTTTGGGGAAAATACTGATTTTGTGTCACCAGAACTCTGCACAAATGTGATAAGAAATGATAACTCCAGTAGCCCTTTAAGCACGGACTACTTATTTTCAGAAATTCACGGTAAGATGGAAGCAATTGAGCAACGGCAGCAAAAAGAACAAGCTTTGTCTCTAGGACTCCAAGAAAAGGAGGTTCACATTCCTGAGTCATCTCAAGTATTTGTTGAGGGTGTAGAAAGTAGATTGGAAGAAGGTCCTATGAATCCTCAAGAAGTTGGAGAATCTCCAGTCTGTTCAGACACTGAAATTTTAATTCAAAGCTTAATTAAAAGGGTAAACACATTACAGTTGGCAAAAGAAGCATCTAGTGTGCCCAGTGATTCTAAAATTGGTGACTGTTCTAGAGTTTCCCCCATGAATAACTCACCAGAACTAAAAGCAGAGAGTAGAGATGATCCATTCTGTATTGCCGATCTTAAGTCTGAGTTTCTCCTTAATATACTTAAGCAGAATGAGTATAGCCAGAAAATTACTGGAGCATTTGAATTGATGAAAGAATTAACCCAGATGGAGTATGAGCTCGAGAAAAGAGGTATTACATCCAAAGTACTTCCATTGCAACTTGAAAATATTTTCTATAAGCTGCTTGCTGACACATACTCAGAGAAAGTAGAACAGGTCAGAGACCTGAATCAAAAATCATCCACTGCTTCTGAGGTTGTGGATGAAAAGTCACACATTCTTGATGATCTTAAAGGTGAAGAAGGAAACCACTGTTCCCGTAATTTACAAAACCTAAAAGATACCGGACTTGAAAACCCGACTGCGTGTGCATCGGCATTGCCGAGTGATGAGAAGCTGGGGGAGCTATGCAGTGATATCCCAGAACATCTGGAAAGTATTTCAGGGTCAAAACGAGTGACTTCAGGAGATAGCTCAATGGAACAAGTAAGTTGATATTACATTTCAAATGGCAGTAGCTGCATGAAGCATTTGGGAATAATCCCATTTATTTTATTTGCTTTGAAAAACGATGTAAAGGCTATTGATTTAACATGTCCAAATTTGTGTTTAGTTTTCCAGTGAGTTACAGCAGTGTTTACAGCACACATCAAAAATGCACGAGTATTTGGCTTTACTTCAAGATATGAAGCCCCCCTTAGACAACCAGGAGTCTCTGGATAATAACCTGGAAACATTGAGGAACCAACTTAAACAGTTAGAGGTGAGAACTGTCTGCTGCCTATTATGAATGGTAGTCAGCTGGTGTTAATTTGGAAAAAATAAGCATTGTGCTTATTTTATTTATTATATTCTAAATATGTAATATGCTACATATGCTATTACGTATAAAATAATAGTTATATTTGTGTTTCTCACTGAATAGTTCTGGGATATATATTTTTTGCAGACATTTGAATTGGGATTGGCTCCAATTGCTGTTATTTTAAGAAAAGACATGAAGTTGGCAGAAGAGTTTTTAAACTCCCTTCCCAGTGACTTCCCCAGAGAACAGCTTGAGGAATTGAGTCTAGGCCACCAAAGTTTGCAGACTGCTTTCTCTTCCCTCAGCAGTGTGTCTTCAGAAAGGATGAAACGCGTCACGCTCGCAATTGACTCTGAAATGGTAGGCATTGAAACTGTTCACGCTGAGTCAGAATTTGAGTCTTGAAGAGAATTTTGATTGTTTGAAAATTTAGTCATAAGATGAAGTCTTTTATTTTCATACTATTAGCCCTTGAAACAGAACCATTTTTTGTAGGAATTCAAAATTTGGGGATTGACAGAAATGAACACGCAATTTTATTTTCTAGTCTAAACTAGCAGTTTCCCATGAAGAGTTTCTGCAGAAACTTGAGTTGTTCTCACATTGGATATCAGAGAAGAACAAATCTGTGAAGGATATTGAGATTGTGAATGTTCAAGATACTGAACATGTGAAGAAAAGTTTGCAACTTCTCAAGGCAAGTATCAAAATAAATGAGATGAAGTGCATTGAAAAACCTCCATATTAAAAAATTTCTTTTAATGTTTGTTTTTGAGAGAGAGAGACACAGAGTGTGAGTGGGGGAGGGGCACAGAGAGAGGCCCAGGCTCCAGGCTCTGAGCTGTCAGCACAGAGCCCCACATGAGCTCACAAACTGTGACATCATGACCTGATCTGAGGTCAGATGTTCAACCAACTGAGCCACCCAGGCACCCCCCTTTTTAAAAAAATTTTTTTTTTCTAAAAACTTCTGGGTTTAAGATAATAAATGTGTAGGGGCACCTGGGTGGCTCAGTCAGTTGAGCATCCAACTCTGCATTTTGACTCAGGTCATGATCTTACAGTTTGTGAGTTCGAGCCCTGTGTCGGCCTCTGCACTGACAGTGTGGAGCCTGCTTAGGATTCTCTCTCTCCCTCTCTCTGCTCCTCCTCCCCCCACCCCTCAAAATAAGTAAACATTAAAAAACTTAAAAAATAAATAAAATAACAAATGTGTAGAACAAAACATGACTGCTAAATCTAAAATGATTATTTCCTTTCTTTGTCTCTAGAAGATGTTTGTGTCACACACGTTTATGGTTATAGACACAACTGTAAAATAATCACAACTTTGTGGATGTCTTTCTGATGCTGTTCCAACTGCCTTACCACTCTCTTCCCACCACTTACATCTTGAAATTTGTATTTATTTATTATTCACATAAATACATAATAGTTAAATTATTCTTATAAATACATCATAGTTAAGTAGTATTTATGTACTGGTCACTTTTGTCATGGCTTTTTTTTCTCCCCAAGTTCTTAATTTGAATGGCATCCCTCATGAATGATGCTTAGGCTCCTGGCCGGTGAGTCAGAAACTGAAATTCTAACTCATTGAATTTATGTTTCAAATTCTCCATTGGCTTTTTTATGAGCAACCATAAATAAATGGATATTGTAAATATTAGCAAGTAATAGTTTAATGTTGATTTCCCCCTTTAACGTGCCATGTATATGTAAGTTGGGTCTTTGTTTTTTGTTGAGTTACATTTTAAATGTAATGTGTCAGGCAAGATTAAAATGTTCTTACAGGTGTTGTCTTTCCATATAATATTAATTACCATAGTAATGAAGTAATTTTTATCATTGCTGTCTGTTACTAGGTGATGAATAGATTTTTGACTAAACAAATCATGAAAAATGTCAATAAAACCTTCAGTCCATGATATAAGAAACATATTTTAAAAATATTATTGATGTAAACTTTATATTATGGCTTAGCTCCCTTTTGTACCTTGTACTGTTTTGTTCACAGAATGTGTTAAAAGACCTTGGACCTACCAAAGTGCAGCTGGAGACCACGGCTTTTGATGTACAGTTCTTCATTTCGGAATATGCACAAGACCTGTCTCCCAACCAAAGCAAACAACTGCTGAGGCTGTTAAATACAACTCAGAAGTGTTTTCTTGATGTACAGGAATCAGTAACTACCCAGGTGGAACGTTTAGAGACTCAGTTACAGCTAGAACAAGATCTTGATGATCAGAAGGTTTGCCTTTCTTTGTCGAGTTGGCATTCTTTGTTTTTAGTTCTTCCGTGCGAAACCTGTAATGAGGATACCTAAGGATAATGGTGTAATATGCAAAGGCAATATGGAAAGGCAGTTAATGGAGAGGGTTAATGTAGAGATCCTGGAGGATACAACAATATTGTTTTCCATAATAATGCTGTAGTTAATTTTGATTTTTTGTGACTCCTTGAAACTACTGTTTTCAAGTGGGAGTCTTGATTTTTTTTTTTTCCGTGTAGTAGGAAATATGAAAGTACTCAGAAATTTCGATAAATTGATGAACATATGGATAAAGAAGGTTACGGTGTCTTCTTCCTCTGGGAGTCAGTATGCCACGGCAGTGCAAAGTATGGGCTGTGGAGCCAGACTGCTTAGTGCGTCCCAGCTGCACCCAGACGGGTGTGGTCTAGGGCAAGCCGCTCAACCACCATTTTCTCAGTGGTAAACTGGAAATAATCACTGTGCTTACCTGGGTAGGATTGTGAGCATCGATAAAAAAATGAATATAAAATACTTAGTGCTTGCCTGGTATGTGTTAGGCTCCTAGGAAACATGATCAGTGGCTATCAGATGAATAACTAGTGTATGAGTAATAGGAAAGTGAAAAATGCAAGTATTAGTATTGACTTACTAAATTCATCTCTTAGTTTAGTGAATTATATTAGAATACTACATCTAATAACAATAATGAGCAAATGGGTGGGAATGGAATTAGGCATAGTGGTTAAGTAAAAATATTGCATGCACATGCTTTTATTATTTCTTGAAGCGCCTAGGTTTTGTCTCTAGCATGATAACCTATATACACGTATTAAGTATGTTCACAGACAAATCACAACTAACTTCTGTTTTGATATCCTTTTGCAGAATTAATTGTGTGTATCGCAGGTTTCAAGAGCTTAAGAAAATGGAATGTTTCTTCCTGTCGGTCAGAGGTTCCATCTCTTACACATATGCATGGCCAGTATTCTGCTGAGCAGTTTCATCCACACATCTCCTCCTTTGTATATGGGACATGCTTTCACTTTCTGTGTCACCTTGCTCAATTCGTTACCCCACTGCTATCATGTTTACAGCATACTCAGTAAATCTTGCAAGATATGTTCTGATTTTTCTATTAGAACTTGCAAAGTGTGTTCTAATTAGGAGTAATCACAATAGTTCATGTGCACACATTTAAGATGCTTTGATTTTGCCCCGCTTTAGATCGTGGCAGAGCGTCAGCAGGAGTACAAAGAGAAACTCCAAGGGATATGTGATCTCCTCACCCAAACTGAAAACCGCCTGATCGGTCACCAAGAAGCCTTTGTGATTGGAGATGGAACGGTCGAGTTGAAGGAGTACCAGTCCAAGCAGGAGGTAAAATTTGGTTTTGCATCAGCAGGTCTATGTTGCTGTTAAGTTTGATTGCTATTATTACCAAATCGTTTTAGCTTTTCTGAGCCAAGACATACTTAGATGGCTCCAGGCTTGAGCTTTAAACTTTATACTAAGAGTTACATTTCCATTTCAAGAAAGCCAGGTAATTTTCTTGACTGGTTTTAGTGAGATACTCAGGGAAGGAGATACAAAAGGAGGTTGCTAATGGAAATACCTTGTGTGAGGAGTTAAAACTTGGATCTATTTAAGCCCAGCTCATTCACTTGCACGTCAGGTGAAATAGCCATTTATTTGGGCTCGTTCTCTTTCTTAACGCCTTCTTATTCCTTTCCTCTTTCTCTACAATTTGTTCCTTTTCAGTGAACAAATAGTGATGGCAGGTAAAGATATAATTTATATTGCTATCAGGAGAAAGAACACTCTCATTGTAACTAGTTAGCTCTTGGTTCAAATCCCAGACTCTTCCACACTGTTAGCTTTATAACCAAATCTGTTTGAGCCTCAGTTTCTTCATCGGTCACACTTCATTGATTTTAAGAGTTAAGTAAATACTGTGTGTTAATTAAGTGACTAGCACAGTTAATGTCACATAGTATTGGCTTAATAACTAGTATCTCTTTCAGTTCAAATGCTTCTGTTTTTGCAAGTTTTATTTATTTATTTTGAAAGAGAGAGAGAGCATGAGCAGGGGAGGGGCACAGAGAGGGAGAGAGAATCCCAAGCAGGCTCCATTCTGTCAGTGTGGAGCCTGATATAGGGCTTGAACTCCCAACCCATGAGATCATGATCAAATACTTCTTAGAATAATTTGATGAGGCTGAAATTAAAAATATGAAAAAATAATATGAAAGTTCAAACGGTGTAATATGAAGAACGAAAATGCAAAGTAAAGGAGGAAGAGAAGAATAAAAATTCCATAAAGAAATCTAGATTGAGAGGAGCTGTAACAGCTGGGGCAAAGAAGCAAACATTGCATTTTAGAGAGCTTTGGGGTTTAGAACTTAATGTTAGTTCACTGGGAGAACTACTTTGTTTTTATCCTGAGTAGAGATATATATTAAAATAAATGTAGGGGCACCTGGGTGGCTCAGTCGTCTGACTCTTGATTTTGGCTCAGGTCATGCTCTCACGGTTCGTGAATTTGAGCCCCACGTTGGGCTCAGTGCTGACAGTGTGGAGCCTGCTTGGGATTCTCTCTCTGCCTCTCTCTCTGCTCCTCCCTGGCTCAGGCATGCACGTGTGCGGGCACTCCCTCTCTTACTCACTGAAAAATAAATAAACTTAAAAAAATGTTTAGAAATTGAATAAATAATATTACCATGTATTTAAAAGCTCTTATAAATGTGCTCACATGATGTAAGAATACCTGGTGTGTGCCAATTTGTATAGATTATATTATTAAATTCATTATTTTCAGTGTTTTATAAACCATATCCCTTTGTGAAATATGAAAATCTGACACCTTTCTTTAATGCTGTTTGAGATTTTGAATTATGTTAAATATTGTGATTTAAGTAACCAGCTCAAATCGACTATCTTTTGTCAAACTCTGTATGCTAGATTCTCCTTGCTCACACCCTCTTTTGGAATTACAACTCTGGAAGAATTAAATAGGTAATCATTTAATAAGATTTTTTTTGTTTTGTGTTATAAGGAATTACAGAAAGATATGCAAGGAAGTGCACAGGCTTTGGCAGAAATAGTGAAAAATACAGAGAACTTCTTGAAAGAGAATGGTGAAAAGCTGTCACAAGAAGATAAGGCTTTGATTGAGCAGAAACTTAATGAAGCCAAGTTAAAGTGTGAACAGCTTAATCTAAAGGCAGAACAGTCAAAAAAGGAGCTGGATAAAGTTGTGACAACAGCAATCAAAGAAGAAACTGAAAAGGTCTTTATTCAAATATATGGTACACTGTTGCTTTGTTGAAAACGATTAGTGTAACAGCCACTTGAATTTTTAAGTGTTCCCAGGCAGCAGTAAGCAATGCTGAGCACCAGAGACTAGAATTCTGGGCTTCCAGTTATGTAAGTGACCAAATACTACAGAAGCTTAAAGAATTGGCTTTGTTTAACTTTAAAAAAAAAAAATTAAGTGGGATTCTAAGACTTTCTACTTGGGAAATACATGAGGACTTATCAATTGTAGTTAAAATTTTTAAGGACAGTGGAAACTTCCAAGTAATTGCCTGTTGCTCTAAGGTTTAATTTCACTGCATTCAGTTTTCAGTGTGTGTCAGCTTTTAGTATCCCCACTCTAAAGTTAAATGATCTTAAAACTAGTGCCTCAGCCTGCATTCAGAATACCTACTGTGAACTTTCTCTGCCCAGGTTGCAGCTGTGAAGCAGCTGGAAGAGAGCAAAACCAAAATAGAAAACCTTTTGGACTGGCTGTCAAATGTGGACAAAGATTCAGAAAGGGCAGGGATGAGACAGAGACAGGTAATTGAACAGAACGGGACTCATTTTCAAGAAGGTGACGGCAAGTCAGCGATTGGAGAAGAGGATGAAGTTAATGGTAACTTGTTGGAAACTGATGTTGATGGACAAGTTGGAACCACTGAGGAGAATCTGAACCAGCAATACCAGAAAGTTAAGGTTGGTTATTTTACACATAGAGATATTGTCAAATTCTGTTTTTCAGGTCGGTTAAAGAGAGGAGCACTTGAGTTATCTTTCACAGCCTTAATGACCAGGGCATCTGGGTGGTTCAGTCAGTTAAGCGTCTGACTTTTTTTTTTGTTGTTTGTTTTAATGTTTGTTTATTTTTGACAGAGACAGAGCATGAGTGGGGGAGGGGCTGAAGAGAGAGGGAGACACAGAATCTGAAGCAGGCTCCAGGCTCCCAGCTGTCAGCACAGAGCCCGACGCAGGGCTTGAATCCACGAAGCACGACATCATGACCTGAGCCGAAGCTGGATGCTCAACCCACTGAGCCAAGGCACCCCAAGCGTCCGACTCTTGATTTCAGCTCAGGGCATGATCTCAGTTAGTGAGATCAAGCCCCACATCGGGCTCTGCACTGACAGCGTGGAGCCTGCTTAGGATTCTCTCTCCCTTTCTTTCTGCCCCTCCCACTACCCTGCTCTCATGTTCATTCTCTCTTTCAAAATAAATTGTCTCTCAAAAACCATTAAATGTCTCTCAAAAACATTAAAAAACCTTAATGACCATTAAGAGTAAAGTCCCATTTTCTAGGTTCATCATGTCAAATGTAAGTTACTGTGAGAATTCTAAGTAACTCAAAAACAATGAGAAATCATTAGCTATGGCATTCTTCTAAGTGAAGCGACTTCTAAGGAATTGATAGAAGTAATAATAAGCTGATACTTATAGAGAAGTTATGGTGGGCCAAGTACTCTTCTTAGCTCTTTCCATCTCAACACATTTAGTTCACCCAGCTCCCTCTGAGGCTACATACTACTCATGATTCACAGGTAGGGAGACTGTAACTTTATAGAAGAAGTCACTTGCCCAAGTTTATATATCTAGTGAGGGCTGGAGTTTGGATTTAAAACTAGGCCATGAGCTCAGTTGCTGTGCTAAGTTCTACTCCATATTTGCAGACCAGCTCGCTGTGCACTCTTGAGCTCTCTAACGTTCTCCCTGAGCCTTGGCTCATCTCTATAGTCAAGGGCATTGCTGAGAAGAGGAATGAAAAGCCTTTTAAAAATTTGTGGTGTGAGTGCGAATTGAAGTGAACAGTAATGCTACCACAGGACCAAAGGCAACTTTGGAAAAACCTTTTTCACAGCGTCACACAATTGATCATTTTATTTCTGCATTTGGGTTTTGTAGTCAGATGACTGGACTTTGAGGCACTTTTGCAGTTTTGTGTGTTTTCCTCCATGTCCTTGTCTTTGTAGTCTTTGGAATAGAATGCTGTCCGGGAGGTTTTTATATTACAGGAAATCTAAGTTAAACCAGAAGAAAAGTGGAAGTATTTATTATATTTATGGTTTCTGGGGGCTCTTACAGAACCTTGCTATAATTATTTCTTAAAATGAAAAACTTAATGAATTCCTTTAGGAATGCCTTATGAGTCCATTACATAACAGTCAGGAAAGGTTAGTAACTTGACACAAGGAGTGAAAAATACGGGTGGGTGGATTGAGACATAAAGATGTTTCACTGCATGAGGTTTGCCTTCTGATCTTTTTGCTTCTAAGAATACGGACTCTGAAAGTGCTGTAGGAATTCCTGATGTCCTGGCAGAGTGGAGAGATAGCCCCAGTGCCCGTTTCTAGCTCTTTCTAGTTGTGCCACATGTCCTCAGCCATGGCATTTCTTCCTTCAGCCCGAGTTGCCTCACCTTAAAAGGAAGGGGATGGATCAGAAATTTCTAAGGTGTTCTGCATGTCTAACTTACTATGTTCAGAAGACCCACTGGAGAATAGTATGTGGTTCCATTTCAAATGCCAAAGACACAGTCTGTGGGAGAAATGTTCTTTAGACGCAAATATTTATCTTGTGCCCACAGTGTGGCAGGCGTTGTTACGGATAGTGAGAATACAAGTAGTTCGCTGCTGACTAGTGGGGGATCAGACTTGAAAGTGAACAGTTGCCCTACAGCGGTGCTTCTCGGTCCTGTCTACTTCACAGCATATAGTTATTCTTATTTAGCCCTTGTTGCCAACACTGCTCTAGGTGCTTGGGATTCCCCAGTGAGCAAATGAAATTCCTTTTCATGGTGTTTGCATACTGGGAGAGTGAGGATGATAGGTCAGACAACAAACCTAAATGTTATGCGATATGGGATGTTAGAAAGTGGTGAGGTTTTGCTGAGTTGGGTACAGGTGGGTGAGCGTGGGGTTGGGAGCCACTCTTCAGCATTAAATAGGATCATCTGAGTAGGCTGCATGAGAGGATGAGATCTGTGTGAAGACATAGAGAGGACATGTCAGAGGGAAGGGGGTTGCGAGGCAGATACCTGCGGGAAGAACCATTTGGTGAGAACAGCCAGAGGAAAAGGTCCTAACATGCCTAACAAGGTGAGGGAAGAGGTAGTATTTGAGAGACTGGCATGCCTCAAGTAGGGTGGGAGACAGCCAAGCAGTAAAAGAGCTCGGCGTTAATGTTACCAGGCCCTTTGACTCCCTGTAAACCATTATGAGAAATGTGGAAAATGACCCAAAAGGATTCTTCTCCTTTTTGCCACATTTATATGGCATATTGCGGGGAATGGAAGGAGCTGCTATGGCTGGAGAGAAAGGGACTCCAGTGTATTTTAACCCCTGGCACATGCCAGGCTCGTCAGCAGGTATTCTACACGTGTGACCTCATGTACTCCTTTCAGCAAACCCATGACGTGCAGGGGTAATTGTCTCCATTCTCCCCATGCAGGAAGCTGAGGGCCAGAGAAGCAAAGTAGCTCCAGCATTCTCTTTGATCTCATTGGGCTCCTCTGAATGTGTATTGTTCTCGCTTAATTGTTGTCATGGGATTTTTATAGCTTTAAAAGGAACAAATTCTCTTTTTCCTATGTATGTGTCTTTTCAGGATCATTTCTCAATTAAAATATTGTATTTATCTGCTCAATAATTAGCTGAAGACATGAGCAGTCTCTTTAAGGTGATTGTGAGGAAGCAGTGAGTAAATTGAGATTATACTGTAGATGTTTGTTTTAGACGTGGAAGAGAAATTCATTACATTTTTTCCAAACTTCTCAAAAACAGTACTTGTCCTATGTGATCATCTAAGTACTTTCTAGAGAAGATTGGGAAACCTCCTCAGAAGTAAGGTTAGGGTGGTCAGAGCATGCTCTTCTGAAATGCACCAGTACACGGGACACACTGTGCACCTTGACAAGGTTGATGAGAAGCAAGTCTGTCAGTCCTGGGCTCCTGACACCTCAGTGTCACCCCATCGCCGCTCTGACCTTACGGCTCATTTGTTTTCACGCAGGCCCAACATGAGAAGATCGTCTCTCAGCACCAAGCAGTCCTCATGGCCACTCAGTCTGCACAAGCCTTGCTTGAGAAACAGGGTCACTATCTCTCTCCTGAGGAAAAAGAGAAACTGCAGAAGAACATGAAGGAACTGAAAACACATTATGAGACCGCCCTGGCCGAGTCGGAGAAGAAAATGAAATTAACGCATTCTCTGCAGGAAGAATTAGAAAAGTTCGATGCAGATTATAGCGAGTTTGAACACTGGCTGCAGCAGTCAGAACAAGAACTGGAAAACCTGGAAGCAGGTGCTGACGACCTCAGTGGTTTAATGACCAAACTGAAACGGCAGAAGAGTTTCTCAGAAGACGTCATTTCTCACAAAGGGGACTTGAGGTACATCACAATTTCTGGAAACAGAGTGTTAGAAGCGGCCAAATCTTGCAGCAGGAGAAGCGGCAGTAGCAAGGCTGACCAGGACAATATTGATACTTCTGCAACCCACAGAGAAGTCCAGAGCAAATTGGATCATGCTACCGATCGCTTCAGGTCTCTCTACTCGAAGGTAATTTCATTTTTAAGGGAAGATCAGACTATGACTAGAGTTTTCACCCTGTCCCTCTTAACTTTTGTTTTGGAATTAGAGGCGAGAAATCTAAGAACTGAAGCAGAGGAAATAAGGTGGTTTCATCCTCATTCCGTCTTTCTTATGCATGTGCTTTACTTCTGCAAACCTGTTTAAAGGTTAGGAGCCTAAAGTTATACCTAGTTAGTGTTTTGAGATGCATTTTCCAGGCAGCCTGAACTCTAGAATGCCAGCATCTGATTTGACCACCAGGTGGCGTATATGTTTTGGTTCCGAGCCCAAAGCGTGGCTTGCTAATTTGCTTGCTAATTTGCGTCCTCTCAGGCTTGGGATGTGACGTTTCATCTCGGATAATTCCCTTCACATATATGACTCTTGTTTGTTTTGCAGATAACTTTGATCAGTGCACTATTTTAATACTTAATGGCTAACAGACTGTTTCAGCTTCTTGTGGACAAGCAGAAGAGTTCTGTTTAAAAACAAAACAATACGAAGAACATTTCCCTGTTTACAGTATAAGCTGAACACACTGGCCAAGTTGCACAGATGGTTTGAAGAGCATCATTGATTATTGGCCTTTGCTTCATTCTGATCTAGATTATTTGCCCTCCTTGTGCAACATCAGTCTTGTGTAACATATGAGTGATTTATTATAAGCACTTTGAAAACCTTTCCATCAAATACATGGCTGTACACATGGTGTATAAAACTCCTTGGGAATGTGCCCTGGTAGATTAGCCTCCTCTGGTGACTGATTCCTAAATCCTTTGTTCTGGGGTAAGACCCAGATCTTGTAAATATGTTTTTGAATTGGTATAAATCTAGAACTACCTCTTTGTTTTTATTGTTACTCTTTGAAGATGCTTCTGCATGTAAAAGAGAAAATCTTAGTCCTGTAGGTTTCACTAACTTTGGCTGAAGTCTGGTGTTTTCCAGGTTGCATTGCTCATAGGTCCTAAGGTTTTTAATACATGCGAAGATAGTGGGATTTTAATCCCTCATGCTTTTTTTCTTCTGATTTTTTTTTTTTTTTTTTTTTAGTGCAATGTCCTTGGGAATAATCTTAAAGACTTGGTGGATAAATATCAACACTATGAAGATGCCTCATGTGGACTTCTTTCTGGGCTCCAAGCCTGTGAGGTCACAGCAAGCAAACACTTATCTGAACCTATTGCTGTGGACCCTAAAAATCTGCAAAGGCAATTAGAAGAGACCAAGGTAAGAGAGAGAGCAAGAAAGAAAGAGAAAAGTGAGAGATCAACCCTTCTGTCGTCTTACTGAAAGCCATCCGTCTCCCCACACTCGTGTGATGGTTTCACGTAGGAAAGGGGAATAAAGTATGGGAAAAGTACTTGTCTTTCTAAAGGGAGGTGCAACTCTAATTCACCATCCAGTTCAGTTCTCTTTCTAATAAGATTGTTTTTTCCACTGTTGTTTAACTGTTGGATGTTGCTGTTATGGCTGACATCCCACTGCTCCCTCCTCCCTAAAGAAAAACCACTATTGCCCTGGCCACTTACTTATCTTTACACCTCTTTATTTTGTTCATTGCAAGTAAGTTCCTTGAAGGTAGGTGTGTTTTCCTCCGTTTTGCTCACTGCTACCTCCCCAGCACCTAGAAGAGTACATGGTCCAAAGTGGGTACTCAGTAAATACTTGTTCAAGAATGAACAGGTGAAAAGGAAGAATGGATGTCACTGTCCCATCTGGGGTCTGAGGGCCAGGATTGGTGTTCCTATTGAGTATCCCTGTAATTCTTAGAGACATAAACTTCAGTTATTACCTAGCACAGTTCTCAAAAAGTCTACCTGCTCTTCAAAAAATGCAGGCTTGGTGTCAGACTGAATAATTGAAGTCTCGGAATACCCACAATGGAAGAGTGGGTATTAATCTTCAATTTAATGCGTATATTATTTATTTTTCAAAAAAAATTAAGTTTATTTATTTATTTTGAGAAAGAGAAAGAGTGCACAAACAAGGGAGGGAGAGAGAGAGAATCCCAAACAGGCTTCTTGCTGTCAGCACAGAGCCCAAAATGGGACTTGAACTCACAAACTGGGAGATCATGACCTGGGCTGACATCAAGAGCTGGAGGCTCAACCGACTGAGCACTTGTGCAACCGAAAGCCTATTTTAAAATCTTAATGTAGTGAGATAACTTTTGAAGTGTTTTACTCCTGTTCCATGTGACTGATAATTTTGAATTTGAAAGTTTCATTTCATAAATCTGTTCTGTCTTTTCTTTTAGCAGGTGGGTAGCAGTCACTTATTGCTGCTGTAGCTAGAAAGTAAACACAGTATTGCCCGTCAAACAACTAACTACAGTTCAGAGTTTAGTTGCCTCTGTTAGTTACAGAATCAAAAAATCATTATTATTGTGCTATTACAAGGAAAACAGGTACTGTAACATTAGTTACTGCCTGAGACTGGCAGCTTCTGCCTGGAGGTCATACCAGAGTGAAATGTGGCAGGTTAAGGCCAAGGCAGAGAGATGGGGATGGGAAGCACGGGATGAAAGGAGGGAGGTGAGGTGCCCAGAGGAGAGGAGAGTGGAGGGCGCTGCTTCTGTCTTTACTCAGGGTCACATTAGGCACCTGGGAGAGGTCCAGTTCCAGGTCAGAATCCCTGCAGTGGTGCTGCCTCCCAGGGGTTGTTTCCTTCCTTTAGATGTGGATTATCAGTCCTGGACCTCTTTGCTTTTACCCTTTCTTTTTTTCTTTCCCACGAGCACTGGAACAAATCTGCCTTAATTAAGTTTTCAGGTCACACTTGATTACGTGTCAAAGGACAGTATGGCTCAGTGGGTTGAGCATCTGACTTCAACTTACGTCATGATCTCACAGTTCATGAGGTCAAGTCCCACATCGGGCTCTGTGCTGACAACTCAGAGCCTGGAGCCTGCTTCGGATTCTGTGTCTCCCTCTTTCTGCCCCTCCCCCACTCATGCGCTCTCAAAAAGAAATAAAACATAAAAAAAAGTTAGGTGCTTTTAGTATAGGAAAGTATATAAAATACAACACATTTCAAGTTAGGTCTCTATCAGGAAACTGATTACATACTATATGAAAGTAATTTTTTTATAACTGGAGCAAAAAGAGAAAGAAAAACCCCAAAGAATGCTATGGCTTTTAAGTTAAACAGATACATGGATTAATTCTAAAACAGGAAAACTTACTTGGTATGTGCTGTGGAAGAAGATTCTTTCAGTCACAAGGCAGCCAAAGAAATAGTAAAGAGGAGAGCAATGTCTCAAAAGAGGATAAATTCTAATTAAGCCACAGCATAATTTAAAAAATTAAATGTGCAATTGAAGTTGTTCTTGGCATACGTTCATATTTTCCTCACAGATGATCTCAGCATGTAGCAAGGATAAATTTTTATGAGGGTTGGGTAGTCTCCATTTCTTTCATTTTTATTAACATGTAAAATTATTTTTCTTTAACAGTAATATAAACACATAAGACTACCACATTTTGTTTTGTCTACATTTGCAATGCTAACATATTCTATTGGGCAGATAATGTGATTTGGGGGTACCCAAGTCGGTTCATGTGAAATAATTCTCCCAATAGCACATTGTCATTATCATTATTATTCAAATGACTGTTAGCTGAGTTGTCTGCACTCTGATACCACTGAGCTATAATGACCTCCTCAGGATCGGCTTCCAGGAAAATCCATGGACCAAACAAAATTTTTGTCCCATCTGAGGCACAGAAAGACAAGATTTGGGGACCAGCTGAGAGGCCTGGGTTTGGGAGCAGGTGTGGAGCTAGGTCATGCTGCCTGGCAGTATCTACCCTGTAGCCTTGCCTTGATCTCAGGCATAGTGTCAAGTCAGGAATCTTCTATGAGTTGGACAAGTGCCCTTTACAGATTTCACGCTTCTCTGGTCCAGGCAAGGGGCCCAAGGTCATAATCTTTCAGTATTTCCGGTCATAGATGCTCTTTCATGTTTTAATGTCATTGAGATCCATTAAAAACTACATATGGTACCCTTTTGACTATTTTAATTTGCAGTTTTATCCTAAAGTAGTATTGTAAACCACTGCTATCACCAAATTATAACCCAATACATGTTGGGAATTAAAAACTGTTGACTCTCTTAAACATAATTATGCAGAGAAAAGACATGGGATGTTTTGAAAAGGAGAGGGGAAGAAAAAAAAATGCTGCTCTTGTAATCCATTTCTAAGTTTTAGGATGTTTAGTAGGGCCATCTTTGGTATTGGATGTTTTTGTAGAACTTTGACATATATTTTTTTGGTAGACATTTATGTGCTAGGCCCACTGTAAGATTTTGTGAAGACACAGATGTTGAAACCCTGATTCTCCCCTTGGAGAACGCACATTCTAAAAAAATCTGGTTTTGGAGGTATCCATAACCTTATTCCATCTCTTAAATAAGCATGCAATGCAAGTAAGCTGTGTCTTACATTTCAGTCTGGTTCTAGGTAAAGTTCCTGTCTTGAGGAATTTTTTATACATTCTATAACTAAACATCTGGAAGAATTTCCTAGACAGACCCACTCTGACACAGATTCTTTGGCTTCTTGGGACAACGTTAGGATCTGGTATACAGATCACAAATCACATGTTGGCCACAGCTTAGTGGGCCTTTTGACATATATGTACTGCCCATATGTCATTTAAGTTTTCTTGAATATAAAAATTAGTGGAGGAAATAGTTGTGATTGGCTATAGGCATTTGCTGTAGTCTGAAATGAAGGCTGAAACAGAAGAGGATCTTTCTGGATCTTATACTTGATATTTTTATTTATTTTCATTTATTTACTTATTCTAGAAATGTTATATGCCAGACATTGTGTAGGCAGTGATAAAAGGAAGCTGAATGGAATGAATTCCTAGTTTTCAAGGAAGTTATAGTTTAAAAGAAGAGACAAACCCAGTAATATTCACAGGGCATTTATGGGAGAACCTGCAGGGAGTACTTAGAACTAGGGCTGAAGAGAAAGTTAGGAGGGTTACCAGCTGACTATGAAGGGCCAGGCTCAGGATAACAGGGAGGGGTAGGTTGCATGAGAAGGTTAGTATGTAGAGATGTTAAACATTGGGTCCCGCTTGAGCAAAATAGCTGTGTTTTTGTACATTTCTGGAACAGGAGGTGGAAGATGATATTGAAGATAGAATTAAGGAATAGATTTCATTGGACCTTTTAGAGTATACTCAAGTCTGTCTTTTTTATGAAGGCACTGGGAAGCTACTGAAAGATTTTAAAGAGAGGAGTGATCTAGTCAGTATATATTTTAGATAGAACACATTGGGGAGGCTATATCAGGGAAGAGACTGGAGACAGGGAGCACAGTTAGGATGCTTTTTTGAGTTGAATGAGATATTATCCTGCAGTGATCCAGAAATACAGAACAGAGGTCTGATTAAAGAAAAAACAGAAACACCGTTAAGCAGGTAAAATTGTCAGGGCCTGGTGGTGGATTTGCATGTGGAAAGGAGGGTTGAGGGAGGAGCCTCAGAGTTACTACTTGGATCACCTGATGCAACACCAGGAGAAGTGCAGGTGTAGGGGATGAGATGATGAGTTCAGATTTAGTGTTTTGAGTCTGTGGTGACTGTTTACACCCAGATGGAAATGATCAAGAGCCAGTTGGAAACCTGGGCCCACGGCCAGGGATGAGTTCATCTACAGTTGGACATAGGGGAATTTGAATTTGAAATCCGAATGTGAGACTGGAAGAGGACCTTGAGTAGCTTCAGTGAAATGAAAGCCAAGCATGGGGCCCATGTGGACAGTGGCCCATTTGGACACAGCTACGTCAGAGGGGTTAGGAATGCCGGGCCAAACTTCTGGAAGACTTATCTGTGGTTCTTGCCTCTACTTCTCTCTTTGTCCTAGCTGTTGAGCTGCATCTGCTTAGAGAAATGGGGGCTTCTCTTCAGATTCAAGGTTATAGTATCCTTTCTAAAGCAGATGACATCAATAACATTTTCCACTTTCTGTCTTCCTGTAACCTTTGGGGACAGAATTGTTCCAGGCAGATTTCCATCTCCTTGATGATAGGTTTTTTGTGTTTGTTTTTTCCCTTCTCATCACTTACATAGAACTCTCTGTGATTCCTTATGGCCTTCTTCTCCAGTGTTTTCCCACTTTCTTCTCTAGCAGTCTCACCATGGGTCTTGGCTTCCAGTGCTTTATGTCTAGTTCCAGCCTGTGTTCAGAGTCAACTCCCTTTCCAACTTCACTGTTTTTTTTTCGTTTTTTTTTAATTCTTTTTTTAATGTTTATTTATTTTGAGAGAGTGTGCAAGTGGGGAAGGGGCAGAGAGATAGGAAGAATCCCAAGCAGGCTCTGCATCATCAGTGCAGAGCCTGATGGAGGGCTTGATCCCACAAACTGCAAGATCATGACCTGAGAAATCAAGAGTCAGATGATTAACTGACTGAGCCACCCTGACACCCTTGGGTTTTTTTCCTATATGAGGGTCCTAAGAGTACTTTGAAGTCATAAATTCCCAGACTCTCCTTTGCTCCCACTTTCGCTTATGAATTCCATTAATTACGTAAGCTCAAAAACTCTGGATATTTCTCTTGTCTTTTCTCTTGTTCCTGCCCCCTCAAGCAGTGATGTCTGATAGAACATTCTGTGATGGTGGACATATTCTGTAATCTCTCCATTGTGGTAACCACTCCTCACCCTTGGTTACTTAGTGCTTGAAATGTGGCTGGTGCATCTGAGGAATTGAATTTTTAATTTTGTTTGATTTCAATTAATTTTAAATTTAAAAAGCCCCATGTAGTTAGTAGCTATCATATGACACAGCACAGTGTTAGATAACCAGTTATCAAGTGCTGTGGTCCCTCCCCTACTCCATCACCAATTCTACCTTCCCAGTCCAGAACGTGGCCTCTCAACTGCTTAAGTTGCCCCTAACTGATGTCTCTCCCTCATTTCTTACCCATTTAGTTTATCCCACACAGTGCTACAAATTTAGCCTTCTCTTAAGACAGCTCTGAGCATGTCAGTCCCTATTCAAAAGCCCTGAATAACTTTCCATTGCTGCAGGGTAAAATGTAAACTCCTTAGCAGACATTTGAAGCCTTCCCGGTCCTGGTACTGTTTATTCACCCATACACATTCTCTAACTGGTTGGGACCCTCCCCTTCTCCTAGGATGTTTCTGTCCCCATCTGTCCCTCTGCAGGGAGCTGTTACCCCTCTCCACTCCTGCATGCCTCAATCTATGTTTTCTTCAGGACTTACCTCAGTCTCACCACCATGGAGGTGGATGTCAGTTCCCTTCCCAGTTATTCCTCTTCTCAGTTTCCAGTAGCACTTAACACTTTCTGACTGTAAGATCCCTGTGGGTGAGCTTTGTGTCTGGTTTGTTTGTTTGTTTTTTGTTTTTTTTGGATCTTCACAAACATAGCAAGATATTTTGGATTTGTTAGATGTTAAGTAACTTTTGTTGAATAAACAGATATAAACATGATTTTGTCTTGAAATGGAAATCCCTAATTGTTTCCTTACTTGGAGTCAGAGTCCCAGAGGTTTTTTGTCAGGTTGATTTTTGTTGTTGTTTTCTGGTGGTTAGTGAGGGTATCCTCTGAAGTCTCAAAGTGGGGACTCAAGGGGATCTCAGGCTAGAGGTAGAGGGTTGCAAGATCGAGAATCAGGCCAAGTATCATGAACATATGCTCAAGGGTTAATTTCAAGACTGAATTTGTATCATCCTGACTGGTTGATATCTTTGCTAACACCACTTTATAACTGGCCTTACTCTAAGGACTCTAAGTTTGTAATGATGAAGAGATTATTCTGTCCAATTTAACTTTATCTTACTGTAAGCAATTTTTTTATACTGGAAATACACCATTTAGTCCTACTGAGTATAACTGAGGCATTCAATCCTCCAGGCTCTGCAAGGGCAGATATCAAATCAGCAGGTGGCTGTAGAGAAACTCAAAAAAACGGCCGAAGTCCTTTTAGATGCCAGAGGATCTTTACTTCCAGCCAAGAATGATATCCAGAAAACACTGGGTGAGTATTGATTTCCTTGTTCACTTTCTCCCGGGTAAATCCTAAATGAAGATATTCTGATATGGAGAACACGTTCACTAGTGTATATTGTGTTGTTTATGGCCTTTCACTGTGAAATGGTGCCTCTCAATCTGGGAAGAGGCATGGCTTTTCTCGGCACGTATATTGGGAGTGGGGGTTGTATTCTTTGAGAGGAGTATATTTAAAGTTTAGTTTTATTTTTAGAAAATGTAACAAAAACTCTATGTAATATTCACCACAGGAAGTAGAACTTCAGATTCTTTTGGCTGATGGCATTGGGCAGAGCTAGCCTCTAATCCTGTAGCCCAAAGAGACTCTCTGGAGGGGTCTGTCTTTGTTGAAAGCAGGAGCGTGGGGCTAAGAGATGTGCTTTAAACCAACATTTCCAGCTCTCCATTTTCTAGAAGCCTTTGAGGGGTCTCACAGGGTTCCAGTTGCCCCAGTTCTTTGGTGATACTAGAACTTGTATCCAGTTATGTTGGTGCTTTTGTGCCCTCTCAGAGTCAACATTTCTTTTTTTTTTTTTTTTTTTTTTTTTTTTTTTTTTTAAATTTTTTTTTTTCAACGTTTATTTATTTTTGGGACAGAGAGAGACAGAGCATGAACGGGGGAGGGGCAGAGAGAGAGGGAGACACAGAATCAGAAACAGGCTCCAGGCTCTGAGCCATCAGCCCAGAGCCTGACGCGGGGCTCGAACTCACGGACCGCGAGATCGTGACCTGGCTGAAGTCGGACGCTTAACCGACTGCGCCACCCAGGTGCCCCTCAACATTTCTTAAGAAAAGAGCTATTGCATGTTATTCTTCGTATCCACTCATAATGTTTAGTTTATAGTAAATGCACAGTGGGGGTATCGATAAATGCTTGCTGTCTTACTGTATGTTTTGCTTTGACTTTGCTGCTTTTCATATTATTTAATGTGTGGTTTCAGGTTATTATATATTTCTACATGTGAAATAGAAAACTTAATGTTTTGTAAGATAATTGGACCTGTGTTTTCACATCAAAGAAAGTGTGAATTAAAATCTGAGCAGAAATTTTAGATGAAGAGAAGGACGAAGCTTTGCTTTTCTAAAACTGCTCTGTAGAAGGAAAACTTTTTTTTACATTCTTAAAGATGTCTAAACTTCTTTGATCACGCACCTCTATCAAATAATTTTCAGCATACACCCTCATATATGCATGTGTATTTATAAGTTACGTACACGTTACTGTCTTATCGCATTATGTGTATTATAATTATAAAATACAAAAACATAACATTTTAAAGTATAAGGTAAAAAATATGAATGGAAGGTCTAACATTTTGTTCCTGTATGCCAGTGTACCATTTTGACATCCCACATTTGCAACCAACTGCTTTAAAGACTTGGGCACAGAGATTTGGAGAAGAAAGAAAGACTATGTTATATGTGTTGCTGTTATTTGCAGAGGCATTTTGACATTTTTCCCACTGTTAATTGTACATAGTCTCATTTTTATTAGCTTAAAACTCCACATATTACACATTATTTTAAGACTTAAAACTTTTATGTGGTATTAGTTTCTAGGAATATGTGAAAATATATTTAAGATAGAGAGGAATTTCTCTAAGATCTATGTGACCTCTAAGAAAACCAATCACTTAAAAAATTAATATTCTTACAGTAGATTTCATTTTGTCACTTTTTATAAAACAATATTCACTTAGTAAAAGCAAGAATTGACTTCAGTGACAGTATTTGATCACTAAGAAATACGAAAATAGTAACATTCAAGATGTGTTAATTTTATTAAAATAGCTGACTTTGTGTGGGACGTCCCTTAGCAAGGCTAAACAGATTGCCTACGTTACCCTGCTGATGCACAGAATTGCCCATTTGAGAAGCAGTTCACCTGGTAATCAATCACTACCTGCAATTCAGAGTATCTTCTCTTGTGACTTTCAAAGCAGGGCTTATATTTGAACTTGCTGCTTGTTTTGTCTGCTGATAGAATCTTGGTGCATATTCAGTGCACTTCCCTATGCCCCCCACCCCACTCCGCCTCCACATTCTCAGGGCTTCATTATGTTCTGTGGCAGAAGCATGATTGTCTCTTTAAATTAAATTTAACCTCTCAATTTAGTGAAAATTTGTCAAACTGTTTTCTCATTATATATTAAAACAATCAAAGGGAAATACTGCTTACATAGATTATGTTCCATGGACCAAACACAACGTGTAAAATATTTCACTTTTAGAGAGGGGTTTCAGGTCAAAGTTTTCTGCTAACTGCACATACAATGTATCCAACTAAAGCATTCAGAAGTAATTAAAATATGTTTCAAATTATTGTACAGTGAGTGACAAATTGATGATTATTCCAGAGAGAGATTAATACATTTAAAATCATTGTTCTTTGAACTTTTTTTGGTCTGCAGTACAGAATGTAGGATGTTAAAATATAGAACTTTATATTTGAGTGAAAAATTGGCTAGAATGGGCTTTTTTTTTAGCATCTTAATTGAAAAGAAAGTTAATCTCATCTGAGATAGGTCAAGCTGTTAACATTTATTTTTCCCTTTTGTCTGCTATCAAACTTTTCAAATACATTCTATTTATATTTTAGAAGCATAACCTCAACCCTCTTTATTTTGAGTGAATTTTCATTATCTGTTTTCTGATTATATTTATTTATTTTCTCATGTTTGGATCTGTCAATTTCTGTGCATTTGAGTACTTTGCTTAGGATGTGAAGGATGACAGAAGGTTAATTATGTGTGTGTGTGTGTGTGTGTATGTATGTGAGAGAGAGAGAGAGAGAAAGAGAGAGAGAGGGAGGGAGAGAGACGGAGAATGTATATGTGTACATGGGAGAGATAACTTTTTATACGTGAGGGTTAATTCTTGATAAATCTTTTTATAGCTGTGTATTGTTTCTTGAGAATAGCTGTATCTGACTGTCACCTTTTCCCCCCCATATAGTTACCAAGTATGGCTAATTTGAAATGTCAGGTTGAGAACCAATATTTATTCCAAACATCAGCAGTTTAGACCACTTAACAGTCTCTGCGACAATTCAAATATTTATGCATCCAAAAATCTCTTTTCAAATGCAGATGGCATATATTTGAACTATTTTTTAAGAAATAATTCTTTTTTTTATATTCCACTGAGATACTTTCCTTCTTTTTTTAAGTTTTTAGATGGTCCTCTGATTATGTATTTTGAATTTATCATTTAAACTTTTTCCTTTTTCCAATTTTGGTATGGAAGTTTTGTGACTCACCTTAGTGTATTTTTGAAAAGGAATAGGTCAAAGAGAACTTCATGGTTAACATTTCCTGATCTCTTTGGACTAGATGACATTGTTGGGAGATATGATGATCTGTCCAAGTCTGTTAATGAACGAAATGAAAAACTCCAGATAACCTTGACCCGCTCACTGAGTGTGCAGGATGGCCTGGATGAAATGCTGGACTGGATGGGAAGTGTGGAAAGTTCTCTGAAAGAACAAGGTCAAGTGCCCTTAAACTCTGCTGCTCTTCAGGATGTGATCAGTAAAAACATTGTAAGTGACATTTAAAAAGAAAAAAAAAAAAAACACTTTTAGATGAAAAAAAAATGTTTAAAAAGTCCCAAGAAGGGGTAGATTTAAGATCAATTTAAGGATATAGAAAAAGGGGTTTCCTGAGTATAACTGGACAGTATTGCTTGCACCAAAACACATGTGTCAGAACAGTTTTTCTGTGAAGTATAGAGAGAGCTTTGTATACTTTTTCATGAGTGTAATTCATTTCAGAGGGCTTACACATACATGAGCCCTATCGTGTGTATCACAGCTTCAGCCAGCTGCACATGAGGTTAATCAGATCAATCTTGTTGTTGTCTAGCCTTTTAAAAATGAGGACCATGGATAATCCCGGGGCTCCATTAGATCCCAGGGGCTGCTGAGTAGCAGCCGCCTCCTGCCTTGCTCAGGCAACTTGCCAGCTGTTCTCCAGTCTCTCTTGAAGAGATTTGGGATTGTGTTCCTCCAGGGACAGATCAGACTTGTCAGTCAGTTGCAACGTTAACTTGCCTCAGTCACAGGTGGTTCAAGCTCATGTTGTTATGAATAGTGATGTTTTTAACACTCTGTGATACTATTTGTAAACATCATTGTGAAACATACGCATTATTTGGTTCATTTCAGATGTTGGAACAGGATATTGCAGGTCGTCAGAGCAGTATAAATGCCATGAATGAAAAAGTGAAGAAATTTATGGAGACCTCAGACCCATCCACTGCATCCTCACTGCAGGCCAAGATGAAAGACTTGTCTGCTCGGTTTTCAGAAGCTAGTCATAAACACAAAGAAAAACTGGCCAAGATGGAGGAGCTCAAAACCAAAGTAGAACTCTTTGAGAACCTCTCAGAAAAGCTCCAAACGTTTTTAGAAACAAAAACTCAGGCTCTTACTGACACAGATGTGCCAGGAAAAGACGTTAGTGAATTGTCTCAATATATGCAGGTGTGTCTTCCTTAATAATCACGAGGTTAATCAAGCATATTAACATTTAAGACCAGCTCATACATGTATTAGCAGAATTATAATTAACGATCATCATTAATGCTGATAGATTGCTGATGGATTAATTGCTGATAGATTGGTAAGGATCTGTGCTTCCCTCCTTTAAAAATCCCAAACCCCATCTTCTCCTTAACATGTTTTGCTCATTCATTAGAAATGAACACCATGTCTCACATACACAGTTTGCACATATTAAAGATCTTAAAAGTACCTTATATGCCAGAACCCACAAAGAGACAGAGTATGAAGAGTACGTTTTTAAATTAAATAAATTTACTATGTTCTCTTTCAAACAGCCTACTGCATGTTTATTTATATTTAGAGTACTGACTACAGGCGAGATCATTCTTCTGTGAAATTCTGAGGAGAGCCATTCTGGCTCCATACATACCTCTTGGTAGATAGAATGCCATCTGAAAATCTAGCAGTATCTTCTATTAATTAAATATCTAAATCCTTTGTAGGAATCAACTTCTGAATTCTTAGAACATAAGAAAGATCTTGAAGTTTTACACAGTCTTTTGAAGGAGATATCTAGCCATGGCTTGCCAGGTGATAAAGCTCTGGTTTTTGAAAAAACAAATAATTTGTCAAAGAAATTCAAGGAAATGGAGCATACCATCAAACAAAAGTAAGCACCCCTTAAGAAATTGGATTTTAGTCTACTTGACACTTAAAGAATGAATTATTTTTCTTTGCTTATGTCAATACCTGAAATAAAACTTGAGAATAAGCATAGGACTACTTTGTAAGTGCTTTTATATTGATAACATTTTTTTTTGCGATTAAAATTAAGTGCATTTTTGTTAAAATATTTAGGAAGGAAATTTGGTACTTTTTCCTAAAAGTAGAGAGTATTATGAAGAAAAATAGTGGTGGTGGTGTTTTACTGAAAATAATCTAAAGTCACTGTAGTCTCTGAAGTTTTTGGCGAATAGCACATTTTATTTGCAAAAGCAGAAATAACCTTGAAAGATAGCTCATGGCTCATTGCTTTTTGGGCTCAATTTAGAAGCTATGCGCAATTTTAAAATAATTCTTGATGGCCTTTTTTAAAACGTAAAATAGTTTACCTTTTAAAGAGTTGTAGAAAGAAATGATTCCGTAAATAAATAAGAAACGAGAAAATGAACTTAAGTTGAGCTAAAAAGCTGTGCTTTTTAGAAATAAACCTTGTGGCTAGACTTTTACATATTTCTGATCTCATGTTAGTTTGGAATATACATTTGGTTTTGCTAAAGAACCCACAAAGATGGAAAACACTTATCTTTTACCTATACTTAATTTCTTCAGGATCCTCTACCTAAAACTTTTGAGTGCTATTATCTATACTATTTCCAGAGCTACATTTTCCATCTTGTCACATAATATTTAATTCACATTGCACGGAAGTAATATTCTTTTTCCTAGGTCAACTCTAGGTTTTTTCTTCCTTCAGAATGGTCCAGTTTTAAGACCACGTAGTCATCAGTAATTAGTCCAGCTTCAGTGGACTCTTCTATGTTGCTATTCCACATACATGCACATGCGCACATGCCATCCATAGGTCATCATCCATGCACCAAATGGGACTGTCCTCACAGCTGTTCCTTGCTGGGCATGTGCCCTCCCTCCAAGGTGCTTAGTGTACAGAAAGATCCTAGAGTTCATTGGGGAGCGTTCTGACGATCTGTGGGGGAGGTGGTGGTTAACATTCTTGTAACCAGGTCTCACCTCATGTTTGGAGAGTTTGGAGAGAACTGTACTCTCGGAGGCACCTGGTTTATCCATCCACTAGAAGGACTGTAGTGTCGTATAGAAACCACTAGATGGCAGGATGTTTTCCTCATGTCAGTGATGTGTAAATGTTTCCCTGCCCGTTCTGTGCCTGCTGGCATTAAGCACCATATAAAGTGGACAGATCAAAGTTTGCTGAATCTAAATAATGTTAAAACTGTTTATATAGCCTTAGAGTTTATGTAGCATTATAGAGTGCCATTACCATATGGGTTACAGATTTCTTAACTGCTCCTATCTTTTTCTGTGGAGTGTGCCTGAGGAATAAAATAGTTATTTAGCTGATTTCACTTGGATCTATGACACCTTTCCTCTTCTTATCAAGGGTTAGAGAGTGCTTAGGGGAATATTTTTTTCTTAATAGTAAGCTTGATACAAGAATAATAATTTATTTATTAGTAATTATTTCTTTGGAGTATTTTCTGTCGGAGACTTAAATTCTTCAATAATTTTTGTTATCTAGAAAAGAAGCTGTATCTTCTTGTCAAGAACAGATGGATGCTTTCCAAGTCCTTGTTAAGTCATTGAAGTCATGGATAGAAGAAACAACAGAAAGAGTTCCTATTGTGCAGCCTTCTTTTGGTGCAGAGGATTTAGGAAAATCTTTGGAAGAAACTAAGGTGAATCATTATCTAATACTAATTCTTACTTGCCTGTGTGAGTCATGAGAGGTTAAAAGACTATTAGTGGTTTCCTTTTATCTAATATCATATTAAGTTAGATCCTCATTTATGTTTGGTATATTTTGGTGATACTTGGAAGTCATAACATAGCTGTGATCCTTTTGAGGAAGAACACAAACTTTGACTTAATTTGATTTTTGAAATATATTTATTAGTGGCTGCCTGTTCTAGTACCCAAGTTTACTTCCCCATCAAATCTCTACTTAGCTTCAGTTTTTATACCATTTCTCATAACGTTATGTAAAAGACCCTGCTCTTCAACTCAGCAATTAACTCTAGCTCAGATACATCACTGTAACCAGTATTTGAATCCCTAGTACAAATAGTGTACAAGTCTTGTCAACTGATTCAAATCATAAAACTTATGACCAGTTACAGCATTTATCCCAACTCCCAACTTTGTGGAGATGTATGTTTTTAAAAATTCATTGAAATTTTGATGATTAAAACTCACTATTAAATAGAATTCTAAATTCCCATTTTTAAAAAAATCATTTCTAGTACCTTTCTTCTTGTAATTTGGCTACTACTGTGAGTATAGTCTTCAGACTGGCAGTTGACAGTTACTTTAGAATCCATGGCAGCTAGAAATAGCCTGACTTCCACTGTGGCTAGGAGCAGAATGCAGGATGGACCATACCTCACTCCTCACCGCTAACAGTGTTAACAGTCACCTGGGCACAGTGTTAACAGTCACGTAGGGATGGTGCCTTTTTTTCTATCCATGCCCCCATGAATCAGGACCCACAGTCATCATTGCTTTAAGATATGTTAAAGAAATTGAATTATAATGTGTAACTTTGAAACTATTATGAAGACTGGAAAATAATGTGTTTTTATATCTCAAGAAATTACAAGAGAAGTGGAGTTCAAAAACACCAGAGATTCAGAAAGTAAACAACAGTGGGATCTCACTATGTAACCTAATCAGTGCTGTCACTACCCCTGCAAAGGCAATAGCAGCAGTCAAATCAGGTATGTGCTTTACTTACATCCGTGGAGAAACCCCTAAGAATTGGGTCTGACCCTGTTACTTTCATTTACCTTAGTTTTTAAATTGATGCATAAAGTAAACACAAAAGAAAAGTGACAAGAAAGATGGCATGTATATGCATGCACTAAAAGTATGCTCCCCATATGGAGGAGTATCTGTAATGAGTCAAATTTCAGATTCCTCTTCTGTTCATTTTCTTAGAGGCTACAGTTGAAATGTAGCCAGATTGATACGTAAGAATAGGGGGAGCTTTAGATTGGGGAAGAGGAAAGAGCAGATTCTAATTTGTTTTTTTTACCGTAATTAATGGAGATGCTCAAATCCTCTTTGAAATATTTGATAAATGAGTCTGGTCTCCTGGGAAAGGAGAGGTGAAAGAAAGAAGCAGTTCTTTTGTGTAGGGTGAATCTCTCCTTTTTTAAAAAATTAAAGTCCCATCTAGGGGCTTCTGGGTGGCCCATTCGGTTAAGTGACCAACTCTTGGTTTTGGTTTAGGTCATGATCTCAGGGTTCGTGGGTTCAAGCCCTGTGTCTGCTCTGCACTGACGGCGGGGCCTGCTTGGGATTCTCGCTCTCCCTCTCTCTCTCTGCCCCTCCTCTGCTTGTGCTGTCTCTGTTTCTCTCAACAAGATAAATAATAAAATAAAAAAATAAAAAATTCCCATCTCCTTTAGCATCTACTTTATTTTGTACAGAAAACAACTATAGTATATCTAAATTGCAGTCATGACTGAGCCACTTAACACAAGGGGAGAGTCATGTATAAGTAATGATTCTACAGTCCATTTAAGTTGTGGATATGCTTTTAAGTTTAAATTTTTTTTTAATGTTTATTCATTTTTGAGAGACAGAGAGAGACAGAGCATCAGTGGGGAAGGGGCAGAGAGAGGGAGACACAGAATCTGAAGCAGGCTCCAGGCTCTGAGCTGTCAGCACAGAGTCCGACACGGGGCTCAAACTTACCAACTGTGAGATACGACCTGAGCTGAAGTCGGATGCTCAACCGACTGAGCCACCCAGGCACCCCAATAGTTTAAAACATATTTATGTTGTTAAAATTGGTGTTTTTTTTTTTTAAGTACAAGAACAGATGGAGGCAAACCTTGTATCTTTATTCTGAGAATCTCTGAGTATCCTTTGTGGTTTATCTGTCCCTCCCAGCCCCCTAGCTGCCCCTTTTGTGAGACTGATGTTCCCGCTGGGCCTCTCTCAACCATTTATTCCGCTCTATTAACCCCATTTAAGGGTCCACTTATGTTATATATGGTGTGATGACCTCTCCTTTCTCTTCTAATCACATTTCCTGAAATGTCAAGTGTTTTGTTTGGCTTTGTTTTTAGAAAAGGAATTCTATTGTGTTTTTAGTTCTTCAGGTCCACTTTGTATTTGCAATAGGTACAAAAAAAAAAAGTTTTTTTCCTACTCTTGATAACTAACAAGCATGGTAGGAATCATTTTTGAGCATCATCAGGATATGTTCACTTTCAACCAAAATGTCAATGTGTGATTTTTTTTAAAGAGACCAAACTTAGATTAAGATTTAGATATGAAATATTATTGTTTTAATCTTGTTCTCATGTGTCTAGTGTTTTAGATAGGAAGCCAATGCAAACTCACATGAGAAAGTCTAATTCAGTATTTTAATACTCTGCTTATGAAAAAGGAACCAAGGCTAGATGTTTAGATAATTAGAGAGGAGTAATAATTACTACTTACTGAGTAGTTCCTATTTGCTAGGCAGTCAGTTAACTGTCTTGAATACCTACAGTGTTCTTGCATTTAAATTAGGTATTATTATCCCCACCCGTTCGGTTGGGGTGGTGATTAATTTGTCCAGTCACCCAGCTAGTAATTAGTGGGGCTGGGATTTAAATTCAGGTGACTCATACGCTGAAGCCCAGGCATTTCTAACCACTGTGCTCTTCTCTCTCTGTGTTGACATAATGTGGGTTTTAGTAATAGGGTTTGTGTGTTTGTTTTACTTTTAACTTTTCATGTCTTTGTACCTCATTCTGTTTCCATTAAACCCATAATAACACTGTGTAACTGTACCAGACAATTTTCAAATTTTTAAGTAAGGATTTTTCTGTCAGTCATTTATGCTTCATGCAACACACTTACATAGTGAGCAACTTTTGAGCTTCAAGGACATTATCACTAAAATTTAGCAATAAAGCAATTTTATCACAAAATTGTTTTATAATTAATACTTAATGATTACTGTATTAATCTAAAGTTATTGACACTAGTATTTAAAGTGATCATGTTACCTTACCACTTTAAGAATGAATTTTATAGACAAGAAAGTTTCTTAAAATTTTCGACCTTTATTTGATTTAGAAATTGAATCAGTGGTCTACATTTTCAAATAGTAATAACATTTGTAAATGACTACTGTTTATGGGGTTTGAGTTAATGCAGTCTACTGTTAACGTGTAGAAATACTATTGAAATCTATGACTACTTCAGTGTTAATAATTTTGCAGGTGGAATAATAAATGGTGAAGGAGCAGCCACAGATACTCAAGAAATTTTGGCAAATAAAGGTGAATAGTAACTTTAAGTGCTTATTGATTACAGTAACTTTGTTTTTGTTTTTGTTTATTTTTTATTTTTTATTTTTTTTTAATGTTTATTTATTTTTGAGACAGAGTGAGACAGAGCATGAATGGGGGAGGGTCAGAGAGAGAGGGAGACACAGAATCCGAAACAGGCTCCAGGCTCTGAGCGGTCAGCACAGAGCCCGACGCGGGGGTTGAACTCACAGACCACGAGATCATGACCTGAGCTGAAGTCGGACGCTTAACCGACTGAGCCACCAGGCGCCCCTTATTTTTGTTCTTGAGAAAAAATCTTTAGAGATGAACAGTACTTATATCGAAATTTCAACCTTGACTTAAAATAATTATTTATTATCATAGTCATTTGCCATAAGTATCATATTAATATAACATTCCATGCAATTTTGTTCATCTGAAGTTAGTGAAACCTGGTAGTTCAGTTTGGTATTTGGTTATGTTCCTTTTTTCTGGTTAAGTAATTTAAGATATTTTGTCACTTGGAATAACATTCTTTGAGCTATTTCCTTGAGTTTGATTTCTAAGAAATTAATATATAGCATTTTATAGTTTTGGGTATTATGCAATGTACCTAAATTGTTTGTTATTAAATAGTATTATAATTCTAAAAAAATTTTTAGAAATATTAACCCTTTAGTTCTAAAAATTCTATGACTTTATCATGGTAGGCTTAATATAGAGAAAATACAAGGGAATAACATGTAAAGCAAACTTATTTCTAGTGTTCTAACTCTAAACTGTCTTAAAAATGTGTCCATCTGATTTTATTTTATTTCATTTTATTTTATTTTTTTACTTTTAGGGTTAACATCCATTAAAAAGGATATGACTGACATAAGCCATGGTTATGAAGATCTTGGCCTCTTACTTAAGGACAAAATATCTGAACTGAATAGCAAACTCTCCAAATTGCAAAAGGCTCAGGAAGAATCAAGTGCAATGATGCAGTGGCTACAGAAGATGAATAAAACTGCAACAAAATGGCATCAGGCACCTACACCTACAGATGCGGAAGCTGTGAAGACTCAAGTTGAGCAGAACAAGGTATATTCTGTGGATATATTTATTGAAGAGCTAAAAAAGAACAGACTAGCATTCAGATGGGACCCTCAGGACCCCTATTGTGATTTCTAGCTCTATAACCTTCAGCAAATAATTTGCCAGTTTTGTTTCATATGTTTTTCTGTAGACAGTGATGATAATAGGAATCTGTTTTACACACAGACATTACAAAGATGAGTGAACTGTTTGGGGTAACTTTGCCACCTTTCTTTGTTTTTTTTTTTTAAAGATTTTGTTTTTAGGAGTGCCTGGGTGGCTCAGTCGGTTAAGTGTCTGACTTTGGCCCAGGTCATGATCTCATGATTAGTGGGTTTGAGCCCCATGTCAGGCTCTGTGCTGACAGCTCATGGAGCCTGGAGCCTGCTTCAGATTCTGTGTCTCCTTCTTTCTCTAACCCTCCCCCACCCACACTCTGTCTCTCCGTCTTTCAAAAAATAAAACGTTAAAGATTTTATTGTTACGTAATCTCTACACCTAACATAGGACTTAAACCTACAACCTACAATGATCATGAGTCGTATGCTCTACTAAGCCCACCAGATGCCCCAGCTTTGCCACCTTTAAATCATGTTAAGTCTGGGATTTTAACCAGTCAACTATTAGAAAAGATTTATGTAGGTGTATTAGGGATTTGTTCTGTCCAGCATAAAATAGGGTAGCTTATGCTTTCCCTTTCTTCAATAGATGGCATTTCTTTCTGCAACTGTCAAGATGGGGGAAATGACTTTTTGTGGCAATTATGGCAAAAATGTCTACAAATATGATTACCTATATCTGAATTTTATAATGTGTTATCCAGAAAAGCATTGACTCACTAGTAGATTCTCAAACCTGGCAGCTTTTATCCAGACTGATTTTCTTCTCAGTTACAATATTGATGCCATCTTCCTTTTTTCCAAAGGGGTTTGTTTGAGGATAATAAGAAATTATTCCTAGGTACTAGGGTGTAGAGTAATTTTCTCCACAGAAAGTGGAGTAATTTTCTCCACAGTAGTAGTGTTCCTCTTTGGGATTCCTTTATCAGATAGTTGAAGATTGGTTAAGAAGAGGAAAGGAGAATAATTATCTGCTGAATTCTGGTCCTCACTCATTTCAGCACCTAACAGTAGATATTTTCGTCTGTTGTAATTGTGTTTTTGTCTTTTGATATTGACATACTTTAACACAGTTTTTTTCCTTTTGTTAGTCATTTGAGGCAGAACTGAAGCAAAATGTAAACAAAGTGCAGGAGTTGAAAGACAAATTGACAGAGCTGTTGGAGGAGAACCCAGATACTCCTGAGGCCCCCAAATGGAAACAGATGTTGACAGAAATTGGTATGTTATGTTACTTAAACCAGAGTCCACCAATAGAAAGAAGCACAGTTACTTTTTAATCACAGTCTTTATCAGAAAAAAATTTATCCAACAGCCTCGGTGTACTTTTGAATTTGCCTTAATGTTTCGTGTTTAAAATGTTGCATATTTAAAAATACCATTTCAAATTATATTGTACTGAGACTTGGCATATCTTGTATTTTTCTTGCTAAACACCATAACTAAGTTTATTTTTATGAAGAGGGTAGATACCGGGAAATAAAATGCTGTGCACTGAGTAACATGTTTTCATTACTGGTTTTTACTTGATTTTTGGTGTTTCTATTTTTTTATACTTTATTATATTTTAGTTTAAATATTCCTTACATGTGTATATGTGTGTGTGTGTGTGTATGTATTATGTACACACACACACACTATATATATATATATATATATATATATATATATATACATACATACACACACACATATATATTCCCTTTGGTCTGGAAAAGACAAACTCCCTTCTCCTTCATGAAGTTCCTTCTGGGACTCGTTTGGCCCCTACTGTGTGTTCTTCTCTTCCCCCATCAGGGTTAAAAAGTAGCTCCCTACAGAAGTCTAGTGATTTTCACTCTTTATCTAGAGTTATCCTCCCATCTCTATCCTGTCCCCATAGAAACGGTTTCTCCTAAACAAGGAACTTCCTTCACAAGCTCTATTATCTTATCACCCCATTTCACTATTATAATGATAAGGAAAATGCGCGTAAGACAATGGTACTAATTTTACCTACTTCATAGTATTGTTTGGAGAATTCAATGAATTAATGTGTGTACGGCTCAGACAAGCTGTACCTGGCACATAATAACTGCTGTGTGTTTACTATGATTATAAGAAGAATTCTTTTACTTTCAATTGTTCCATTATGTTTAGCTAAATATTGTCCTTCCATTAGAGTCAGATATGCTATGATAAATTTAGAAATCTGTAAATATGTTTTAGTTTCAAAAGTTATTTTAAGGGATCTTAATGTTCAAAGCTATATTTAGTCCAACTATAGACTCCTATTGCATTATAATTAATTTGTCCCTAATTCAGTGGCTGTCACCTGGGGTATCAGAGTTACTTAGGACAGTATTATCAAGATATTTGAGAATAGGGGTGAGAGTAAGAAATGCATATTTCAAAAAATCTTCCCGATAAGATTTTGATATTTCTCCCTCCCAATTCATTATTTGAATTGCATTATTTTGTTGTCAGATTATATTTGATTGGAACATGCCATATAGAATGATGCTATTAGGTGAGGTTTTCGGGACTGGGTTCTATTAAAAACAGCCATTTATTGTACTGTGCTAGATGAAAAAATCTGTCAGGTCAACTAATCATGCCCATCAGTAACTGTTTATTGAGTGACTAATGTGTTCAAATGCTGGTCAATAACTCTTGGCCTCAGAGAGCATACTGTGTGAGGGTGGGAACAGCTTGAAAGCCTTCCTGGCAGAGAAATCTAGTAGAATTGTGATGAAGGACAGAGCTGGGGTATACAGAGAGGAGATAGGGCTGTGTTAGGTATGGGGCTTATGTAAGCAGAAGCCTGTTTGGATGATAATGGTAGGATAAACAGGGCTAGGTTAGAGGTTTCATCTCAGACTGCATACCCTCTACTGTTAGTAGATTAGGGTCAGTTTGTGGGAGGCCTTGAATGTGAGGCAGAAGTCTTCTGATTTTATCATCTAGGTGGTGAGGAGTTAGTTATTGAAGGATATGAGCACAGAAATGACATATTTAAGTGACTTTTTAAGGGAAATTATTTTAGAACCAAATTGGTTGCAGGTGGGATACCCTAATTACAAGGAAACCCGTGGTAAGACTAGTAGTCTAGGACTATAGTTCTCAAAGGTGTGCTCCTGGGAGCAACAGCATCAGTGTCACCTGGGAACTTTCCAGAAATGCAGAATTTCAGCCCCCACTTCAGACCTCCTGAATTGTAAATTTTGGGGATGGGGCCGAGCAACCTGTATCCCTCCAGGTCATTCTAATGCAGCTGGGGTTTGAGAAACACTAGTCTAGGCACACCATGATGAGGACCAAAATGGAGTTAGGACACTAGGAATATAAAGGATGGGTTTCAGGTTTTATGATCAAGGATATAGGAGTTCGGAGAGTCATGAAAGAACATTCTGAATTATTGTTTCTCAGTGACGTGGAAGAGAGAATAACCTTTCAAAGTAATCTAAAATCGGAAAAATCCGCCAGTTTCAATAGGAATAAAAAGTGATTTTTTTTTATGTTAAGTGTGAAGGGTTGGTGAGATTTCCTAGTGTAACTTTCAAGCAGCTGCTTGTCAGTGGTGATTTAAATAAAATAGAATGGGCGTGGATATACAAACGTGGGAGTCATTTGCCCAGAATTGATCATTGAAGATTTCCTATTAAAGGAAAGAATTAATGTTCATTGTTCTAGTAGGGCAGTTATTGTTGAATAAACAGACTGTATAGGGCCTCTAGAAGAAATGAGGGTCTCCAGATCCTGTTTGATTTAAGGAATATTCCATATTATTCTACATTATCTTCTAGGGTCAGATTCAAATTTATTTTTCATGTACTTCGGTTGATACCCAGCACCAGCATCATAAAATCTGTATCATTAAATGCCATTAACCCTTAGAGTAGGCTTTAATCGACTGTGTAAGAAGAGTTACAAAGATGGAATGATAGCCACCTATGTACCATTCTGAGTCCTATCCTGCAGTCTTCATACATGTAGTGATGTTAATGTATAAAAACCAAACACCTCTTTTATTTTTTATCTTTTTCTTTTAGATTCTAAGTGGCAAGAACTCAATCAATTAACAGTTGATAGACAACAAAAATTGGAAGAATCCTCTAATAATCTAACCCAATTCCAGACTGTAGAGGCTCAGTTAAAACAGTGGCTTGTGGAAAAAGAACTGATGGTCAGTGTTCTTGGGCCCTTGTCAATTGACCCAAATATGCTAAACACACAAAGGCAGCAGGTGCAGGTGAGTGTTACATGACTTGACTTAATAAGACAAGTGTTTTCATTATAAATACATTAGCTGTGGACAGTATGTGCTGAAACTGCCTTGAAGTGTATTTGTAATGTTTCAGATGCCCATAAGATAACATCCTGAGGTTAGTGGGGAAACCCCCAGGGAACCAAAGCCAGGAGGCATCAGTCTCCTGAGCCCATGAGTGTGTCAAGTCCCTTGATCATTTGAGTCATATTGTGGTTTGTGCAGACCCTGTTAAAAAGGGCCTTCTTTGAAATATTAATGTGATTGTATAAGTAATTACATTTTTATGAGAAGCTGGTATATGCTTTTTATTGTTTAGAAATTGCTCCTTTGAGGTTTTATTCATTTTGATTGTGGTAGAAGATAATGAAACTTGTAAAACTCATGCAATACAGCCCTGAGGGGTGGAAAGACAGAATAAGAAGAGGAGAAAGAGTAAGCAAAACAGAGAGGGAACCTTGAAACAGAGTGGGTTAGACCAGTCTAATTACAAAGTGGATAAATCCACAAGGAGAAAAAAAATACATGAAATTTAAGTCAGAGAGAAAAAGCTCCATTGTGGTTCCAGTTAGATTTCCTCCTGTATATGTAGTGGTATTAGAGCAGTGCGGCTAATCCTATACTTTTGAAAACACAAATCAGTCTTGGTAGTTTAGAGTCAACATGTCCTAGTTCATATATGTTCTTACCCTGAAGACAGTGAAAACAAAAGATATAAATAAATATTTGGCAGAAATAATTGCCCCTAGTCTTGGTAGTCTCCCTAAGATAGATAAAATATTATACTACAATTTAGGGGGTGCCTGGGTGGCTCAGTTGCTTAAGTGTCTGACTCTTGTTTTTGGCTCAGGTCATGATATCACATTTGGTAGGATCAAACCCCACATCAGGCTCTGCGCTGATAGCACGCAGCCTGCTAGGTATTTTCTCTCTCTCTCTCTCTCTCTCTCTCTCTGTCTCTCTCTCTTCCCCTCCCTGCCCAGCCACCCCTCCCCACTGGCTCACACACATGCACGCACACTGTCTCAAAATAAATAAACATTTAAAAACTTAATATAAAAAGGAAATTTTTAGATCATTCATTTTATAACGAGAGTCAGTGTTGAGCCTGCACATTCTGAGCAACATGATTTATTGGCCAAAATTTTTATATAGGGTATAAATGTCAATAATCTTATATTTAAAAGAGCTTTTAGGGGTGCCTGGGTGGCGCAGTCAGTTAAGCGTCCGACTTCAGCCAGGTCACGATCTCGCGGTCCGTGAGTTCGAGCCCCGCGTCGGGCTCTGGGCTGATGGCTCAGAGCCTGGAGCCTGTTTCCGGTTCTGTGTCTCCCTCTCTCTCTGCCCCTCCCCCGTTCATGCTCTGTCTCTCTCTGTCCCAAAAATAAATAAACGTTGAAAAAAAAAAAAAGATTAAAAGAGCTTTTATAAATCAATGCACCATGAGTTAATGTATTCTAACATTGTTATCACTGAACATTTCCTTTGGTGTAAAATGCTATAGAGCATTTAAAATATCCTACCAAGAGACAACTACAAGTAGGAAAATACAAATTTGGTGTTTGTGTGATATGAACTTGTCCAATAGCAGTGCTTGTCTTTGTATATGAAGATTTGTACATGGGTTTTTGTTCATTTTGCCCAGACTGCTATATTTACTCTCTTTTCCCCTTTGAGAGATATTATTTTAGACAAAATGTTATCTCTGTGAAGCACCACTGCTCTTTGGATTAATTTAAGATAATTGCACTGCCCTTGAAATAAAAGCTAGGAAAACAGGAACTAAAAAACAAAAGTAAAAACTAGATAAGTAAATACCATTTATGTCTGTTTAGAAACTCAAAGCTCTGTTTTCCATAATTATCCACTAACTTGTATGTTTATTTACCCTTGTTACCTCTTTGCCTTAGATCCTGCTGCAAGAATTTGATACTCGGAAGCCTCAATATGAGCAGCTAACTGCAGCTGGTCAGAGCATTTTGAGCAGACCTGGTGAACACCCCTCTTTCCATGGGATTGTGAAAGAGCAACTGGCAGCTGTGACCCAAAAGTGGGACAGCCTAACAGGACAATTGAGTGACAGATGTGACTGGATCGACCAAGCCATTATTAAGAGCACACAGTATCAAAGCCTGCTGAGAAGCCTTTCTGATAAACTGAGTGACTTGGATAATAAACTCATCACCAGTGCGGCCGTGAGCACGCACCCTGATGCCATGAACCAGCAGTTGGAAGCAGCCCAAAAAATGAAGCAGGAACTGGAGCAGGAAATGAAACAGATAAAGGTGGCCCAGGCCCTCTGTGAGGATTTGTCAGCACTGGTTAAAGAAGAGTACTTGAAAGCAGAACTGAGTAGGCAACTAGAAGGCATCATAAAGTCATTTAAGGATATTGAACAAAAAACAGGTTGGTCTGTCTTCTTTTAATACATATATTTCCTGGAAATAGAGATCAAGTATTGCCTGCTCTGTATTTCCAAGCTGTTGCCAGGAAGCTAGGACCCTAAAGAGAGTCTGCCCTCACTGAAATTGTAGATGGAGAAGGGGCCACTCACATGAGCACAGAGAGTCATTCTGTGTTCACATGCAGATGCAGCATCGGGGAAATTCTGCACACATAATTGGCAAAAATCCCTTGAACGAAGGCCCTTTCAAATTTCAGATATTTCAACCTGGTTTTTAAAAGATATAAATGTTTGGGGCACCTGGGTGGCTCAGTCAGTTCAACATCCGACTTCAGCTCAGATCATGATCTCACAGTTGGTAAGTTCAAGCCCCACGTCAGGCTCTGTGCTGACAGCTCAGAGCCTGGAGCCTGCTTTGGATTCTGCGTCTCCCTCTCTCTCTCTGCCCCCTGCTCTGCTCACACTCTGTCTCTGTCTCTCAAAAAGTGAATAAACATTAAAAAAAATAAAAAATAAATAAAATAAGGTAAAAGATCTAAACGTTTTTGTCTTGTGACAGTTTCACTGCATCAGAAAAACAGATGAATACAGTTATTAAAAAGGCTTTGTATCATTTTCTCATCTACAGTTACTTTGTTTCATTCTGCCGCAGACAGCTTTTCTAAAGAAATGTGTGAAAGAGAAGCATTTGGCACTATGTTTCTCTCTCACCTACTGTGGCCATAATTCTGTGACAGATGAGCCAGGATGTGTCAGAGGCAGTGGTAGTGAGTTACTACACGTTAGAATGGCCTGCATTTGGCTGCTATCTTCGTTCTGTTTGAAAGTAACAGTGAGTGCCTTGCACCTAGTAAATACTCAGTTTATACTTTTTTAATTGATTGGATTTATTTATTGATCATAGCAGCTGTTTCAGATTTACTCCTTTATTTTGACAGGATATTGGTAATGAATATTAGCTAGCGTGTTGGTGATTATTCCTGTTACGACCACTTTTATGTGACAGGCAGTAAGCCAAGAACTTTACATGTGCTATCATTTAATCGCCACAATAGCTTCTATTGATTTTGCCAATTTACATTTGGGGAAATGAGGCTCAGAGGTTTAGTCATCTGTCCAGGGTCTTCCAGCATTTTGAGAGGCCAGGCTGGAACCCTAACCCCTGTAGTCCCCAGGTGCTCCGTAGTGCCCCTATGACAGGTACAAATCACGGAAGTGGAAAAGTCAGATTTTACAGGAGGTGGGTTATTTATCAGAATAACGTGAACTCTGGACAGTTATCACTTCCTCGTACTGGAATGGAGTTGGCTCCAGGGTCTGGCCTTGACAGCCTCTGTTCTTCCGGTGGTGCTCCCCTGCTGCTCCTCCTCAGCCTCCAGGTCGGACTTGAGCTCACTTGTAGTTCTTACAGTTAGTGCTAACAGGCTTTCCTTTTAGCCAGTTCTGTACGTTTATTTGGGGGTCTTTCTCTTGGCTTTTCGCAGACGGAATTACATTTTGATGAAAAATAAACATGTCTGTGACTTCATTTTTAGAGAATCATGTTCAGCACCTTCAGTCTGCCTGTGCGAGCTCTCACCAATTTCAGCAAATGTCTCGAGACTTTCAGGCTTGGCTGGATACAAAGAAAGAAGAGCAAAACAAGTGTCCCCCCATATCAGCCAAACTCGATGTCTTGGAGTCCTTAATTAAAGATCAGAAAGACTTTAGTAAAACTTTGTCTGCTCAGTCTAATATTTATGAAAAAACCATTGCAGAAGGTGAAAATCTCTTGTTAAAAACACAAGGGTCTGAGAAGGCGGCCTTACAGTTACAACTTAACTCAATTAAAACCAACTGGGATGGATTTAATAAGCAGGTGAAAGAACGGGAAGACAGGGTAAAAGATTCACTGGAAAAAGCCCTCAAGTACAGAGAGCATGTAGAGACTCTCCGGCCATGGATAGTCAAATGTCAAAATAACCTGGAGGAAATAAAATTTTGCTTGGATCCTGCTGAAACAGAGAATTCTGTTGCCAAGTTACAGTCTCTGCAGAAGGAAATGAACCAACACTTGGGGATGGTAGAACTGCTAAACAATGCAGCCAATAGCTTGCTCAGTGTCTGTGAGGTAGATAAAGAGGCTGTTACAGATGAGAATAAATCACTGATCCAGAAAGTAGACATGGTCACCGAGCAACTTCACAGTAAGAAGTTCTCTCTGGAGAACATGGCCCAGAAGTTTAAAGAATTTCAAGAAGTTTCCAAAGAAGCTAAAAGGCAGCTTCAGTGTGCAAAGGAGCAGCTAGATGTCTATGATTCCTTAGGACCCCAGGCCTACAGTAACAAATACCTGACTGTGTTGCAGACTCAGCAGAAGACCCTTCAGACCTTGAAACATCAGGTAGATTTGGTCAAAGGGCTTGCACAAGACCTTGTGGTAGAAGCTTCAGACTCAAAGGGAACCTCTGATGTTTTATTACAAGCAGAAACCTTAGCTCAAGACCATAGTGCATTGAGTCAACAGGTTGATGAAAGGTGTTCATTCTTAGAAACCAAGCTTCAAGGCATTGGGCATTTCCAGAATACCATCCGAGAAATGTTTTCTCAGTTTGCAGAGTTCGATGATGAACTAGATAGTATGGCCCCAGTGGGGAGAGATGTAGAAACATTGCAAAAGCAAAAGGAGGATATCAAAGCCTTTCTGAAGAAACTAGAAGCCCTCATAGCAAGCAACGACAATGCTAATAAAACCTGCAAGAGGATGCTGGCCATGGAAGAAACCTCTCCTGATCTTGTTGGAATCAAAAGGGACTTGGAAGCTTTAAGCAAACAATGCAACAAGTTACTGGACCGAGCACAAGCCCGAGAAGAGCAAGTTGAAGGGACAGTTGAGCGTCTTGAAGAATTCTACAGCAAACTGAAGGAATTCTCTACTCTGCTTCAGAAGGCTGAAGAACATGAAGAGTCTCAAGGCCCTGTTGGTATGGAAACAGAGACCATTAACCAACAGCTTAATGTGTTCAAGGTAGGGAATTCTTCATTTTTATATTTAAAAAAATTTTTAATTTTCACTTTTAAAGAGAATTTTTATTTCATATCTTTATTTTTTATTTTTATTAGAAAAATAAATTTTTATTATTTTCGTTATTAAAATAAATTTATAATTGGTATCTGAAGGAGATTGCCTATTTTGTAGAACCTTCTAATATGGCTGTCATGTAGCGAGCGTTTGAGCCTGAAGGAGCATGTTATGGGGGTAACATCCAGGCATGTGGGGACTTGCAAGCTTACTAGGGATTTGGGCCCTCATGGAATAAAACCTGAGATAATATCAAGAGGTCAAAGGGTACTTGAAAAGTTTTAGGCAAGCCTAAAACTAACATTTTAGAGTCTGCGTCTGATGTCATTTACAACTGACATCTGGAGTGAGCAAAGCCATGTTTTGAACTCTGCTGCAGAGGCCAGCGTATAACACAAAAAGCTTGTTCTCTTCATGTTTGTCTCCCAGCATTTTGTTTAGATGGTGAATTATAGTCTGTTCCTGCTCTTTCCCTTTTTATAGTCTTCTTATCCTTCTTAATTTAATTTCTTTTGTAAACTTTTTCTTCCAGAAGTTCATATTTGTAAAAGCAGAGTGGAGTTCCATGTTGTAATCCTGGTTTTATAAAACAAAGATCTTGGGCTCACACTCCAGAGGATTAGGAAAAAAATTATTTTTGATTGGACTGCAAGCTCCTTCGTGCCGAGAAACGTCTGCCGCTTGATGGCACTGAGTGATGCTTAATAAATGGAACATTAGATAAAAATGGTGGGCAGCATTCAGTGTCACTGGTTTTGACGTCATTTATGACAGTATGAGTGAGAGTTGCATCTCCACAGTGGACAAAGACGGGTTCAACCCTGCACCGAGGAGGTCCTAAGTATTGGGAATGCATGGGACCTATATCAGTCTTTGGGGTTGGCGTGGGTCTTGTTCTATTCATGAGGTATGTTTTGCTTTGCAGTAAAGACCAGTATGACGGTAAGTCCCACCACTAGCACATAAAGGATAAAACAAGGCCAAATGAAAATAGAGCTTGCAAAACTATAAATTATTTCCCATGAGAAATGAATATGAATCAGATGGACTATCATATTCTACGTTGTTATACTTGGCATAGTGTTTCCTTTGCTCATCTTTAATAACGCTATTTAGGTGACTGACTTTTGAAAAATAACTTCTTATTACTATTATGGTCATTTGGTATTTATAAAATGTGTTTAAGGCCTGGTTCCTTCAGGGCTTAAAAATCTGTGATTCTGTATAGATCTTGATTTCTGAAGGTGAAGGAAGTGTTAACCTTAAAAAATAAAACTGGCAGGTACTTTACCATCAAAAGATAGACTTACTAGAGAATAGCAGAGAATTGCGATGGGGGACAAGCATGCCGGGGCAAAACCATAGGCAAGTCTGGAGAACAAAGGAGAGGAACATTGTTTTATGGAGGAAGGCTAGAAGTAGAGAAGGCTGTTGTCAACAAAAAGTCTATTGGAGTAAACTGGGGTTTGAAAGTGTAGCGGCTTCTCACTGGCTGACTTGTTCTGTCTCTCCTTGGCTGGACTGTTGTGGAGATCGGGGTGGAGGGGTAAGTCCTTCCTTCTGCCTGCCCTGCGGTAGAGTAGTATCCACTTGCGAGGTCTGATTCTTCCTGTGGGATTTGCAATTGAGGACTGAGTGGTAGGGCATGAGAGCTCCCCCTGCTGAACTTCCCATTTTAGTGAGGTTTCCCTTAATTAATTTTCACAAAAGCTACCTTACAGTTGATTTGACTTCCCTAATTACTCTGTCAAACTTTCCTATTTCTGCTTTGCAAAATAGAGATTTCCTATGAGAGAATTCACTCTCGGAAAAACAACGTTCTGGGGCACCTGGGCAGCTCAGTCGGCTAAGCGCCCGACTCTTGATTTCTGCTCAGGTCATGATCTCAGGGTTCACGGGATTGAGCCCCATGTTGGGCTCTGCACTGACAGTATAGAGCCTGCTTGGGATTCTCTGTCTCCTTCTCCTACTGCCCTTCCCCTGCTTGTGCTGTATTTCTCGCCCTCGCCCTCGCCCTCGCCCTCGCCCTCGCCCTTGCCCTCGCCCTCTCCCTCGCCCTCTCCCTCTCCCTCTCCCTCAAAATAAATAAATAAACTTTAAAAAAATAATAAAAAATAAAATGTTCTGTGGCCATTGCTGCGTCACAGGTCTGGGGGAGAGCTTGATAAGTGAGTCCCTGGAGTTTTCTATAGAACCCTGACAAAATCTGAATGCTTAAATGACAGTAATCAAGTAGTCTTCTTCCTAATGAAATTGAAGCATGTTCAGTGCTTTTGTGAAACCTATCATTTCTCTGGATTTTTCTGTGAATTTGTGTAGGAAAAAGGCCTTCATTTCTCTTTACAACTTGAACTACTTGTAAGAAAATGGGCAAAAGTAATAATATTGGTGCCGCTGCTTGTCGATACCTCCTTCTTTGTGTTCCCAAGCATGAATACAGTGAAAAAAATGGGCTCTCCATGCAGAGAATTCTTTTGAAAGTAAGAAAAAGCAAGGTAGGACGAGCACTCTCACCACTGCATGGAAAGTGTTTTGCAAACTGAAAAGCACTAAAGCATCATTACCATTAATGTTACAGATTGTTCTGTTTGATTGTGAAGAGAAATAAAGTGGTCACTTCTTCTAAAATAAACCACTTAGCATGCTGTGTTGTCTCTTTTCTGATTACTTTGGAAGCAGTTGATTGATTTTAATGAAATTTAGTAATAGAGAACATCTTGACATAACTTCAGTGTCTTGAGACCTAGGGACTCAAAAAGAAGCTTCCAAGTGGACAAATCACCTGCATTTAATATATTTCAGCAACAGAGGGCAAAAAATAACAAGAATGTTGTTGTGGTAAATAACACATGTGGCATACAGTCACTAATTCTGTTTATTTGTATATGTATGTTTTTTAAAAAGCAGTTACAAGCAGTTAACATTTACGGAGGGCTTAGTATGTGTTAAACATTATTCTAAATCCTGTCTTTAGTTCTGTTAACAGTCCTGAAACATGGATGCTATCATTATGATCCCCATCTTGTGTAAGGAAGCTGAGAGCCAGGGGTTAGGTGACCTGCCCAAGGTCACACAGGTAGTAAGTATCACAGCTTGGATGTTTTGGTGGAAATAATGCAGAACACTGTGTCAGTTTGACTCATCGTGATGCACATCTGATACTTTCTCTGGGAAATTTTGAGTCATCTCTTCTGTAGCCTAATTTGGGTGAGCTAAGTAACCATTGTCCATTTCGAACCAAAAACACCAGGAATACTTACTTGATGAAAGTGTTTTATATAACCGGCTGTGGTGAGAAACATGAAGTAAATGTGTGTGAACCTGGCTTAGAACCTGATGTGTGGATGCTGTAATGACATCATCAGTGATGCAGTGATGACGGTGACCACCACCGCTGCGGTGGAAACAGAACCAAACAGTTCATGGTCTTCCTGATGGTGTCTCCCTTGATTAAGTTGGCCAATTAATCTGTGTACAATTCAGATTCTAATTTAGTTTTCCTTGGACAGTTAGGCTTTGGTTGAACATTAGTTTTGACATACTATTTTAGGAAAATTAAAACAAGTAGAATAATCTGTATCAAGTGAAAAACTAATAGTTTGCTAAAAATAACTATTAGTTTTTATGATTTCTAAAAATAGAAGAGAACTGAAGTACTGGGTCTATTTTTATTATAGACTTTGAAATGTAATTTAGTTTGACATTACTCTATCTGGTAGCTTTAGTTGAACCCAATCATGGATAAAATCTTATAACCATTTTCCATAATAGCAAGTTTGGAATATGACTGAAACTTAGTAGGTATCACCCAGTTACTCAGTAGGAGGTGTCTTCTATTCACTGGGAGGATAATGGATTATTTAAACTAGATAAGGCAGACCTCTCTGCTTCCATTTTTTTCCCCCTAAAAATTATCCTAAGAAATAGCAGCTAATATCCTTGAAAGTTCAAAATTAATTCATGTTTAAGATACCAACCCAAACATAATAATTAAAAACAAATGCTATTCTCAACCAAATGTCCTAATTCACTGTCAGTGAAAGCTATTCCAAGTCTTTGAAAATATTACCTTTTGTGTTAGCTTGAAGTCTTTAAACTATTTTGATTGTGTGAGTTCTGTTTACCATATGTTTTCTGACTTCTAAATATTTGTCATTGGACTAAAATGTATGCAGTGTGAGGTGTTTTCTATTACTGTTGATAACTAAAGTATCATTTTTCTACTTATACTTCTCTATATTACATTAAATTCTATGCACATTGTCATCGATTCCTAGGCAGAAAGGGAAAAATTCCCTTTGGTGTTCCCCCATCCCTACCTCCTGGTAAAGATTACTAGCCTAAGATTATCTTCAAGTCTAAATGACGTTATTAAGTAATATTAATATTTCCACATTTTTATTTATCAAAGACACATGTAACCTACTCGCATACAAGGAACATGTCCCAGCAGTTCCTGTGATGTCATCAACAGCCAGTCAGATCTTCTGATCATCCTGAAGTAATCACTATCACTGTATTGAATTGATTTAACTTCAGTGAAGATCAAAGAAACTTGATGTTTCAATAAGCATATACACCCTTCACACCTCTATCTAGGCCATGGTAAAATGTTTTACCTCAGAACCTGTTTACTGTTTATTTTGGCCACTCTGTTGCTGCCCCAAATTGTCATTCAGTTTGTCCCCACAAATGAACATATCACCAGTACAAAGCTCTCTAACCCAATTTCTTTTTATTTTCAAAATTGAAATAGTACTACATAGAGCAAAGAATTTTTTTAATGTTTATTTTAAAGAGAGAGAGAGAGACTGTGCACATGCGCTAGTAGGGGAGGGAAAGGGGGGGAGACAGAGGTTCCAAAGAGGATCCTATGCTGACAGCAGCGGGCCCTATGTGGGGCTCAAACCCATGAACTGTGAGATCATGACTTGAGCCCAAGTTGGATGCTTAACCGACCGAGCCACCCAGGTGCCCCCCAAATTTTTAAAAAAATTTATTTATTTTGAGAGAAAGAGAGAAATGGGGAGGGGCAGAGAGAGAGAGAGAGAGAGAGACGAAGAGAGAGAATCCCCAGCAGTCTCCACACTGTCAGTACAGAACGCGATGTGAGGTTCGAACTCACAAACCATGAAGTAATGACCTGAATTGAAATCAAGAGTCTGACACTTAACCTGAGCCATCCAGATGTCCTGGGAGCAGAGAATTTTTAAGCCAAGCTGAAACCATAGAACACCTGCCTAATTTGCTGTGATACATGTTCTCTGGTCCAGGTAAAGTCATTGTTTAACCCAGGTGTCTTCATTTGGATAGTGGGTGAGCTACAATGCCAGTTATCATGAGACAAGTGAAACCAGGCAGTTTGAGCCTTATTTGTAAATAGTATTGCTGAAATAAATCACTTTCCAAATATCTTCCTAAGATATTTATGAAATGATCCTAAAACAACGTCTGTGATGTCACCATATTTTTAAAGATAAAATTATCCAAAGATATGCTTTAATACAGTGGATTTTAAAGAGGGTGCCCGTGTTGTTATGTAGAGGTCCATGACAAATCGTTCCCCATTTTTGTTGAGAACAGGAGGATATTAAATAAGGCTGTTGCATAAGAAGTTTTTCTTAGGGAAAAAATTCTTACTTGACTGGACTTCTGTTAATTAGAGTATATTAGCAAGGCACTTGCACGATGCTTTTCCTCTAGTATTTTTAAAAATGAAAATGTTCTCACTATAGAAACCATAACTTGATGCATAGACCTTATGGGAAGATCACATCATTCAATCAGCTACATCAACATGGAATTTAAGATTTTAGGAAGAAGGAATATCATACATGCTGGGTAAGAGAAAAATCCTACCCAAGCAGAGACCACCATAATCATACCACAAAGAGCTGGCGCTGATCTGTGTGCTATCAGTAATCCCTCATATTCTCCTGTGAGAATATGACATAGCATAACACAGGGGTGCCCTCCTTCATACATCAAACACAAGAATGTACTGTACTGAAAGGAGTGACTAAAGGGAAGTTGGCACTGTGTGTTCTCTTCCTGCTTTTTGCTAACTAACGCTGTCACTCTTTATGCTGTGTGGTCCTCTCTTCTCTTGCTTCAATTAAGATTGGGGAATTACAGTAGGTTGTTCTGACGGCAGTTTTAGCCAGAGATTTTATAAGGCAGGGTAGGGATGGGGATTCTTTTTTTTTTTTTTTTTTTGGTTGTTTTGATGGTAACGGGATAAACCTGTATCACCATTTTAAAGCAATCCCCCATGAGCACAAAACTGCAGCTTCTACTGTCATTATCATAGGCGTCCCTTTAGATAAAAGGTGTTCTACATAATTTATTAATGTGGAAAGTTGCTTAAAGGTGCATGTGTGTCTTTGTGCATGTGAGACAGAATTTGCTTTGTGGCTATAAAATTACACATTGGTTTCCTGTTAAGAAAAGTTTGACCTGTAAATGTTTTATAAATGGTTGTCTCCGTCTACAGTCGTTCATAAAACAATGTCTCACAGAGGTAAATGCTGTGATTGTAAGTTAAGGGAAGAGCTTTTGGAGCTGTCCAGGAACCAGAATACCCTGAGAAAATCTCTGTGCTCACATATCCTGTTCCTCACTTGCCTTTAATCACCTTAATTTTAAGACTACTTTATTTCTTTGGTAGTGTTTTAGTATGAAAAGTGTTTTCAGGTTTTGTCTGGTTTTTGGTTTTCTGAAGGAAGTTGAAGGGGATCATTAACAGGTGCATTGGTTTTGCTTACTGGATGGCTTAAAAAAAAAACTTTACCTTTTAGAAGTTACAGTGCACATATGCATATATTTCAATTAATAATGTTACATATAGAATCATTTTATGTTAGGTAGAATTTTTTTATCCACTGTCATCTGAAAACCATATTGAAGATAGAAGAAAAACAGTATTTCCATAACTCACAGGAAAAATAGCAAGTGCCGATTAAAGCTATTAGCTAACATTCACATCAAGATAAATTCCCGTCAAGATCAAACAGTAAATCTGTTAAGTGTTTCTAAAGTTATTTCCTTTGTGGTGGGGTCTGCATATCCTACTTTATTTTAAATATAAACTATTTCCACTGAAATAAATAGCTATTGCATATCCATCTGATAAATACCCTCAAAAATCCTTTAGTCATTTATGTGAAGAAGTTTATTAGTTTGAAAACTAAAAACATGGGTTCTTTCAGTTTTCATTATCTAGTGGTGCATCTGTTTGAGAAAGAACAGAATTTGTTGCTCCTAAGGCTTATTTTTGTATCACGGCAAAAAACAAAAAACAAAAAAACCCCAACAGATCACATGTTTCTTGTTTGCCTTCTGATCCAGATTTCAGTAGCAAGCCATTGGGCCGGGAAAATACTTCTGTCAGTTTTCATGGATAATATTGCATTTACTCACACATTTTCTACTTACTGCACATTGAGTTTCTTAATATCGCCAGTCTTTCAGCTCTAAAAACTCCATGTATCAGTTGATAAAATTAGCCTTTAGCTTTTCTATGAAATGGATTGTTGCACTTAATTCTAAGAGTTTTCAGTAATTATTCTTTTCAAAGACTTAATTTAACTTTAGAAAAATAAAATGAGAACGTGGTTCTACTTTGCTCATTTTTCAGTTGGAATTTGTGTGCTTTTCCAAAATCATCTGCCTTTAGAAGATACTTTAGCTAGGTCACATCTAGTAGGCAACATAAAGTAAGTAAAGTCACATTTGGGGAACATTTAACATTATGACTTTTGTATATATGAAATAACAGTGTTGACTATTTTTCAGAAAAACTTGGTTTATTTTATTCATTGTGTATTTCTCTCTTATGAAAATGTGAGAGATCTAGATATAATGATTAATATTTAACAGTTTAACAGTTTAATATATCTTAATTTTGTTAGTATCAGAAACTTTAACATTTAAAGTATCTGTAAACAGGGGCACCGGGTGGCTCAGTCGGTTGAGGGTCTGACTTTGGCTCAGGTCATGATCCCACAGCTTGTGAGTTGAAGCCCTGCATCAGGCTCTGTGCTGACAGCTCAGAGCCGGGAGCCTGCTTCAGATTCTGCGTCTCCCTCTCTCTCTGCCCCATACCCACTCATGCTCTGTCTCTCTCTGGCTTAAAAATAATAAAACATTTTTTAAAAAGTAAAAAAAAAAATAAAGTAGCTGTAAATAAGTCAGATTTGGGAGGAAGAGATAAACCAGTCTAGTTTTGCTCTAAATGTAAGAGTTCTTTAGTTATCCAGATAGATTTTTGGAATGTGATTTTAAGTAACAAAGGTATATCTATATATCCATATCTTTATAAACACACGTAGGTATGTATATAATTGTCATAAATACCAGTATAACATTAATAGTTCAAATTTTAACTTGAAACAATTATTAGGCTCATCATTTATAGGATTAGTTGAAATTAGTTTAATAAAACAGGAATTCTGTTATTAAATAAATGTCATGTACTTAAACATAATCACCAAAGAGCATTTTTCCACAGCACTCCTTACTTCCAAACTGTATATTGTACCCATTTTCCCATCCGTATTCTCCACTGTACCGTAAATTGTATAAGGACAGGGGTGTCCTTGTATAAGGACTTGTATAAGAAATTGTATAAGGACAGGGGTGTGCACCAGTGTTTTGCCAGTGTTTACTGTGGTGTTTGATAGATAGCACTTTTTGATGATGCTTGTATTTATGAACAAATTATATATGTAGTTTAAAAGTGTAGTTAAAAAAAATACACTAGCCACCTCAACTGTGAAGGTTACATTTTGCTTTTCTTAGCATTACGTAAAGCCAAAATAATATTGTGCTAATAATTCAGAGTTAGAGTTTAAGGTGATTTGGGGCCATTTTTGGGAAAAGTTCTCAGAATGTTTAGGGAAAGGTACTCATCCACATTTCATGGAAAATTTAATATTAATATTACCATGAATACACAGCTTTCCAGTCTTACATATCAGTACAGTGACAGTTGGGAGTAAAACCCGTGGTTTCTTCTAATTCTCAGCCTAGTTCCCAATCTACCGTTCAAACAAGGAAACCGTGTGCACTTTTTTTAAAAATCTTATTAGTATCTCACAATAGCCTCTGTGCTTAAGTACCATAGGATTTAGTGCTTGTTGAAATATTTCACTTCTTGACTATGAAAAATGGGCATTGATACTGTGATACTGATAGGTGTTTTTATACATATTTTTCTTTATAGATGGCTATATATGTGTGTGTGTGTATATGTATATATTTTGTTTTTTTCCCCAACCTAATGATAGCCACATACTGAATTGCATCAAATAATTGTTGAATGGGTGTTATTACATACAGAGTTCCGGTTACAGATAGATTTTTTAAAAGATTTAATACTTAAGTTTATAAAAATAATTTTGGAACAGTATTTCATATTTGGAATAATAATTTTGTTATTATTAAAAGTACAAAAGTTCCCTGCCACATCATTTATGTTCAAATGATGATTGTTTTGTGAGAGTGAGAAAAAACAATCTACCTTTATTTGTAACTCTGCTACTTCTGGTAATGTTGCTTATTTTGTAAACTAAAGAATAGATAGATTTTATAATATTTAATTAAAAGTATTAATTTTTCTTACAGAGGTTAAGGTTTTTCTTGCTGAATTTATTTTCAGTGTTTTCAAAGAGCGTTCAATAGATAACAATCTGTGGAAGTGATTTTGTTTATTAAATATCCAGAGTTACTGACTGCCCTTGATCTTTGCCTGGGCCTTGCATTAAGCTCCAGGGGACTGTGTGGGGTTATTAGTAACTACTGATATTCATGGCAGCGGTGCTCAGGGCCGTGCCCACAGGAATAATTTGCTCTGGAGAACAGTTAGACTTGAACTTGGGCTTTTAAAAGGAATGACTCAACATTGGATCCAAAGTGATCCGCACTTTGCATCGCAAATGCTACTTAAACGGTGTGCAACTGCAGCATATGAGGGTGTGGTTTCAGCCGAAAGGTGGTGACCTGTGTAGTCCCTTTCTTCTTACCTCCCCCCCTCCGCCCCCGCTATTTAATATTCAAATGAGCGCCGTGACCGGCGTTGACGAAAGGATACCTTCGGGGAGCCCCTGGTGTCAGGTTCTGCCTCTGCAAGCCCTTCGGATCTCTCCCCATGTTGAACTCCATAGTTGGTGGGATTTCGAGGATCTCTGAACTCGAGCCGCCCCTCTCCCCAGCTCCATGACTGGGTCTGATGTGCGCTGATGTCACCACCGAGCTATTGCATTGCAGCCGCTCGGCCTCTAGGTACCTCCCCCTGAAACAGCCCGCCGGCTCCCGAGAGGGGGCCAGGAGTCAAAGAAAAGATGACGGCGAAGTTAAGTCGCGGGAGGGCGTAGCAGCGAAGAGAGGGAGCTGCATGCCCGGAGCGCTGCTCTGCGAAGGGACGTAGCAGCTGTTGCTTGAAGAGAGAGGGCGTTGCTGGAAGCGCCCTGGCTCGGGAGGATGCCTCCCGGGGACCGTACTGCCCTAAGGAGCTGGGGACCGCGCAGGACGTCCCTGCTGGAGTTCCTTTTCTGCCTCCTCCACCGGCCACCTCTGCCTCTCTCCAGCTGTAGCTAAAATGAAAGCCAAACCGCGGCCACAATTGGTCAATTTCAAAGGTTAGCGTAGACTTGGTTTTGAGCTGAATGTGAATTACGCTGCTTGTGCCTTAGAGGAAACCCGGAGCTCTTCTTTGCTACAGTTTCCTCAGGTGGAATAAGCCTTAAGGAAGATCAGATAAGACTCTTTGGAAATGACTTTCTTTTTTCTTTTTCTTTTCTTTTTTTTTTTTTTTAAAGGGGAGTTTATAGCACACCATGCTTTCTAACTGTTTACTTTAAACGGTTGCTGGATTGTCCTGGCTTGGCTGTCCAAAAGTCTATTTTTTTCCTTTGGGTAGCCTCGAAGAAGCTTAATATGGGAAGAAAAACTGCCTTTTGAATCAAGATTATTTATAGCTACACCCAAAAAAAGTAAAAGAAAAATTTAACTTTCTTAACAGCATTCGACAACTTATTTTTCGCTGAGGATTTGTTTTTGTGCCTTGACCTGAACAATACATGGTCCCTGTGTTTGTCTTTTAAGTTTCTGAAGCATGGTTTATTTATGAAGGAGATGGAGTTTTGCAAGCCTTCTTTAAGTGGATTACAGTTAACCAGAGTTCTGCCGATATTAACATTCAGCCTAGCCTGTTAAAATGCTTGCTCATTTGGAAATTTTAACCTGGAAATCTCAGATGCAAAATTAGACTAAAAAGGGAAATGGACTGACAGTGGAATGTTTTGAGTGTTTGAGCCACTGTTAAGTGTGTGTGTTTGTTTGTTTTCTGTGTTTTGGAGTATGTGAAAGGGAACCTGGGGGGATAAGGGAAGGGGGGAGGAAGGAGATTTCTGTTCTTTGTTCTCAATGCACTTTATTTTTTTAAGAATCATTTTAAAAACAACCAGGTAAAAGGATAGTTGCATTTAAGACTGATGCACTGATGACCTTAAACACCTCCTATATCACAACCTATATTGTTTGAGCGTGTCTTTATGCTGACGACACTTCATAGTGCTGTCCAGAAGTATACTTTTTTGAAAGATGCTTTACCTTATTTCTTATTTTCTGTGTCAAGAGCTGCAATATTTGTTTTAATTGTCTACAAAATGGGGAAGCCACTCAGCAGACCAGACTGTTTACGTCAGAATCCCCCATGTGTAGGGAAAGGTGAAGAAGAGGAGGACCTAAATATCGAAGACTGTTATGTCCCACAGCGGTCAATCTATGATACTGTTAGGCTGAATGAACAGATAGACTCTGGTTCAAAGGGTAGCCTCTCTTCCAGGCATTTTACAGATCGGACTTTACCCTACAGTCACAGAACACTGGATGTTAGTTCTCTATGCTCTAACGGTGCCCTTGCTTCTTCCAGTGTATTTGAGCTGAGAGGTCGTGAAGCTAACAAACTAGATGAAAAGATGATCTTTGATGCGCTCAAACTAAATAGTGATATCATTCGAACCACCGGATTACCCAAAGCCAAGTCCCATGCAGAAAAGAAAGAACATAGACGGTCATGGCGAATGTTTGTCCCAGCCAATTTTATGGATTATGCAAACAAAAGTGAAAGCTCTTTTGTTGAACCTACTGATATGTCAGATGCTGTTCCCAAGGCCAGCAAGTGCAGATGGGGTACTAATTCTCTAACGTCGGAGGAGGATGACTCTGGTTTATGTAGCCCTCCAGCAGAGAGGGAAGAAAAACAGGGCATTTTAACTGGAGACCAGTCACGAATTAGAAGCTTATCTTCAGCTGAAGATATTCATATGGCAGAGCAATACAGGCCATTTTTTTCTGTTTATTCCATTAGTGAGCAGAAAATCCCATTGCTTTCATGTAGAAGTGCCCACCCTGATGAAAATTTCAAAATGATTTTGCATGATGTTCCTCCACTAGATGAAACAAAAGGTGCAAATGGTCAAAGGGAAATCCATGGTGAAAATTGCTTTCTGCAAAATGATTTAGAAGAGAGCACTGTAAAGTGTGATCCATTGATTATGTCAGGAGATGGGGAAAGCCAGTGTATTTCTAACACTGGAGAAGAATGGAAAACCTATGGATCAGGAGAATCCCAAATCACGGCACAAAGTGGGAAATTTCTGGAAAATTCTGAGGATTTACATCTCTCTCTCACAGATGTGGAGGGAAACGATGCAGATTGTGGTAGCACAAGTTTAGTAAAAAATGTGACCGTGTTGACACCAGATGATTCGGAAGAATCCAACGTTGCATCTAAAGAGGCAGTGGAGGTGCCCCTTTATTCCCGGGAGATGGAGGTGGTCCAAATAAAGTGTTCCCCGAAATTCATACCAGTAAGAAAGCAAGCAGCTTCCAGAAAAGCAAGGGCCCAGGCAGGAATATTGGACACAGTCTGTAATGGCTTTCAGTCAGCTCAGGTAATTAATGGGGAATGTAAGACTGCAATGCCGGGCGTTTGTGGTTCCTTTTTAAAGTGGTCACTAGTGTTTCTAATAATGATCAAATCCAGTCTTTTATTTTGGGAGTTTGCCTAATACCCCACAAGATGCCAGGTATTGATAAGGTGATCACTGTAACAACTTAATTAGGGACCTTTTTTAAAGAATGATTATTCCCAGCTGTTTAGATTCCTACTGTTGCTTGTGCAGGTGCTGGGCTGTTCCCCTGCATTTAGAGTGCTTCCACTGTGAGTTTATGTGAACATGAGGCTTTTACACAAATTGTGGTTTAAGACTCTGCCATTTAAGGGTAGTTCTGTTGTATTTATTAAGGTTGAGCAGGCCTAGTCATGAAGGTACAAACACACAGTATTCTATTGTTGTGGTCTGCGAAGTAGGCTACTCAAATTAAGGACACTTAAAATGTGCTGAAAATCAGAATTCTGTCAGTAGCTCTGGACACGGAAGTAGAGAAGCTGTGCTGTATTTTGCAGTCATTATAGCTGCTAACTTTTTGTGAGCGGTGAAGGAGGTAAGAAAGTAAAGGGTGCAGCCTTGTAATAAGTAGAGGCTGTTTGTCAAGCCTGTAATTTTTTTCTTCCCACTCGGATTGAAGTTCAGCTATTTTGGTGTTTTTACAAAGCTCTTCTGGTAAACTTTGCCTCAGAGGTAATTTTATTTTATTTTAAGCTTTGTGTTTGTGTACTTATGGGTTAGATTAGGGGGAAAGTCTCTCTTCATAGGTATTTGTTACCACTGAGAGATAAGGAATTTGGACAGTATCAGAAATGTTCCTCTTCCCAGCCTATGAAGTCATTGCTCTAGGCAGCATTGCCCTTTCCTTCAGCTTGCGTGAGATGACATACTAGTTTAAAAGCTTAAAAGTACTTTTTTTTTTTTAATGTAAAGGATTTTGCAGTCTATTTGTAGGAAGTAATTGAGCCCTTAGGAATATACAGATTCCTTAGTAGTTTTCTTCTTTAACCCTTAGTATATTTTTTGTAGCACTTCAGAAAATTACGACTCACCCAGACCTACTCCGATATGCAGCCTTAAAATTGATTTCTTTAAAACCAAGATCAGGGGTTAAGGCAATTTACTAGAATGTTATCTTAGGTTTTTTTGCCCTGAGCATTATCTGACAGGAAATGTAGAACTTTTCCCTGAATCCTTCTATACCAGACAAGTTCCTGGAATTAAGAATGCAGCAGTTTTCTTACTGTCCCTCCTTCTTTTTTGTAAGTAGTAAAACCTCTCCAGAGCTCTTAGTTCCTAGAAGTAGTTAACTTAGAAAGTGGTATAGAAAAGAAGTAGCATCTCAGTTTCAAATTCTATTTTTACCACCTTGCCACAGAATTATGAAAACTTTTTTTTTTCCTCAGTGATTTGAGGAGTTCTTATTTCTTTGGTTATGTGTAACTGACTTTTTATATTCAGCACTGCTGTATAGAAACAATTAGCCAGTATGGAAATTGTCTATGAGGATTTTATATACAAGAAGAAACTCGGGCTTTTAGCAGAGAGACTTCTAAGGGAAATGATCATTTATTTGTTTGCTATTCCTAAATTTACTCATACATGCAATAACACAGAACTATCTTGTGCGCCATGCCTTAGGCCAGAGTCTAGACAGTTTTTCTTGTAGCCTCTCCATTATTTTCCATACTGTGTAAAATTATTTTCCATACTACCTCTGTAATTTTTTAAGTATTATTTTGTTACTTGCCTTTTTAATGTTTCCATATATTCTGTTAACTGTTCATTTACTTGGACTATTGGTATATTATATGGTGCCCTGTGGTGTAATGACTCAAACCCCAAACTCGGTCATGTCTTAGTATCTAGCTGAAACTTCCCTTCTTTGGTTAAATTCATCTCTTTTTCTTCATGGAATCCTTTAAGTCCTGTGTTTTAAACATTTGTATGTCTATGAAAGAGTTAATGTATTCTCTTTTGTGGAGTTAATGCCATCCACTCCGAGATGTAAATACAATTTTTCTGTACTGACACGCATTCGGCAAATAATTATTAGGTACATATTACATACTAGGTACTGTGGTAAGTCCAGGACATAGAATGACTATAAGGAAGACAACTTTCTGCTTTCATGGAACTTGCATTTTACTCTAATACATGAGATTTGTTTGCCAGTTACAGGCACTGGAGGACTGTTAGTTGGATGAGACTGAGAGTCAGAGGGAGGGCGTGGGAAAATGGTTGGCGGTGCAGGGGGTGACCATAGAGTCACTGGAGTTGCTGTGCTGGCCACGTGTGTGAGCACGTCTGTGGGGTGAGGTCTCTGTGCTCTTGCAAGTCCTTTGGCATCTCACTAGGCATTGAGGGGGCTGGATGGGTATAAAATTTTTCTATAAAAATTTTTCTATAAAAAATAGAATAGATGGCTATTCTATTTACTATGCCTGCCTAAGTCTTTTCTCTTTTCCTAACTCTGTATTTGGGCTCCTCTGGCAAGCTATAGATTGGCCTCTCGGCTCATCTCATCGTCTTGTCAGTTATCTTCTTTCCCAGTTTGAGTCTCAAACTTCAGTTGTCAGCTAGCAGCAGTTATCCTTAGAGGAGCTTGTAAGGGTCCATGCCCAGGAAGACTGATCTTGGGCCCATCTTACCATTTTGCCCCTTTGCATTTTCCATACTGTTTTTACTAGAGTTATATTGGAATGATAGAAAATATCTGGTTTATGCTAATGAAGCAGTAGAGAGAGGACACAAACTCTTTTCTTGGTTTTATAGGTAATCTGATTAAAGGTACTTAGAATATCATTCTTTAAAATTCCTGAGTGGTTTTGATAATATGAATTTATATTAAATTTAGTTTCTTACTGTTATTCATAAGGTAGCTGTCACATATGAATAGCCAACAAAAATTCTTAACTCTGATAACCGATACTCGATCATTGAACAAATGTTTGTATTTGTTGTTAGATAAGGTAATTTATATAAATGATTGCTCTTCCAACTGCAGGTATTCCAAAAAGAAGAGATTGAACCTTTGCAGGTTAAACAGCAAGATGTGAACTGGTTAGGTCAGGGCCTTATTCAGAGTGCTGCTAAAAACACCAGCACCCAGGGTTTGGAGCATGACCTGGATGATGTCAACGCACGGTGGAAGACTCTCAATAAGAAGGTAATTTTTCCATTCCCTTCATTGTCATTTCTGTTGATTATTATTCTCTAGCATTTGTTGTGACTCGTCATATTTATAGTAGCTAAACTTCCCTAAACATGCCTACCTTTTTATATTGCTGTCAACTCGGCAGCCCAAACTCGGATGCCCACAGGGCTTCAGTGGGCAGCATAAATGAAACAAGTAAGCTGGATGAAATAGGACCTCTCCCTGCCGTTAACTTGACTTTCATAGAGGCCCAGTAGTGCCAGGGTGATGGCAGGCGGCCCGTGATTCATGACCTTGTGTTGAGCGAGCACATACACCTTCAAAGGTACAGCTGGTACTTAGCTCCAGCAAATCATTCCATGTGGGGATCTAGGTTCACTGTTGCCAAATAGTCTGCTTATTTTCAAAGGAACCTGAAAATCTCACTTTTTCTGTGAAGCCTAATTTTCAAATGTCAGCAACTAATTTTACATTGTATTTTACTTGTCACGCTGTGCAAGTGAAAGCCACCGTGTCTCTCTGTCAGTCCTGGACTAAGGGTTTACCACCCTCACTATAGACTATTAACTCTAAATGGCATTTCATTTATGAGATGTAGATCCCACTTTTTTCTAAATGCCCACGAAGGAAAACACTGGAAGACAATGCTCTGGTGTCTTAAGGAGATCATGCTGAAACACAATGGCAGCCCTTTGCATGACGTAAATTATCAGGACATTGTTAGGGGACAACTGTGCTTATCTGGGGGTGGTGGTTTTTGTTCTTGTAGTTTTCTGTGCTTTGAGATCTGAGGTAATTGTGGCCAGATCTCAGAACTACGTTTATCATTCTTTAAAGTCTGATTCTTACTGTAGTGCTCTTCAAACACAATTGGAATGTAGTGTCAGGTGCAAATATATTCAATAGTGCTTAAAACATCTTGCCAACTACTTTTTCAGTCCTGAAGGAAAAGGTCTGTGAGAAGGGCAATAGGATATCTCTGTGTAGGACACAGAGACTCCATTTACTAGAATACAAAGGGTCCGGTTTGTCCAAAAAGCCTGTAGGACTTGGAGCTGGCAGAATTTAATTGGATACTTCACAGGCAATTTTCCTAGCAAAATAAAAATCTGTTTCTCTCTACTATAAGTTTTTTTAATGTAGTGTTTTAAAATATTCATCAATAGGAAATAAAATATGAAGTCAAAGGATAATAATAAAAATGAATAAGACATTGTTTCTTTCGGTAATCTTAAAATATTTGAATTATTCATTGCTAATCATAAATGTACTGGGTATTTCCAAAGTCTCAAAGATTTCATCTTTTACATTACCGTTTGGGATGGTAACCTTTTCTTCCTGGCTTACTTGCTAAACTTTGACTCCTTTCCACCACAGTCCTGGCCACTGTCAGTGCTTTGGGCAGATTTTAAGTGAAAAGGAAAAGAAAAAGCATTTTTTAATGTTTATGTATTCTTTTGAGAGACGGAGGGGGAGAGGCAGTGGGAGAGGGAGACAGAACCCCAAGCAGGCTCCATGCTTTCAGCACAGAGCCCACTGTGGGGCTCGAACCCACAAACCATGAGATCATGACCTGAGTTGAGACCAAGAGTCAGAGGCTTAACCAACCAAGCCACCCAGATGCCCTGGAAAAGAAAATTTGTGACCAGATAGGCAGATGAGCATGAACAGTGGTGGCTGGTGGGCAAACTGCATTTTCTGTGAAACCAGTAAATAAGCCGTCGCAACGGAAACTCCGCAGGTAGCTCAGCGGGCAGCCCAGCTGCAGGAGGCACTGCTGCACTGTGGGCGCTTCCAGGACGCCCTGGAGTCCCTGCTCAGCTGGATGGCAGACACTGAGGAGCTTGTGGCCAACCAGAAGCCCCCATCAGCCGAGTTCAAAGTGGTGAAGGCCCAGATACAAGAGCAAAAAGTAAGTTCGTGATACTTCTGTATTGTGTTTCATGTCCCATCATAACCATGAGAGTAAAGATTTACCTTGTGACTCTCTGTAGTGATAGGATATTCTAGTTGACTGGTTGTTGATGCTCTAGGTATTATTTTTTAGTCATTCAACAAATATATACTCAACATCTGCCAGGTTTCAGACTTTGTTTCAGCTGCTGGCAGTGATCCCTGAACAGAAAAGATGCAAGTTCCTCACTGAGTTTAAGGTTTAGTGGACAGGGAGGAAGAGGGAGAGACTGTAAACAAAGTAAGTACATGGTGGAAAGTTAGCAAGTGATAAATAAAGCAGGGGTGGGAGATAAGTAGGAAGTGACAGAGCAAGGATGGACAGGAAGTGCTGGAGTGGAGTCTGGGGGTGGGTATGTATGCAGTTTCCAGTAGAGTCGTCAAGGAAGATTTCACTCACTGAAAAGGTAACTTGGGCGGAAATGTCGTCATTCCCTTACATAGCAGATTGATCTGTATGAAATTGCCTTTTTTAAAAAAAAGTATAGTTGACACACAATGTAGCATTAGTTTCAAGTGTAGAATACAGTGTGATTCAACAAATTTATATGTTACGCTATGTTCCCCAAAAGTGGAGGTACCGTGTATCACCATACAATGCTTTTACAGTTCTATTGACTATATTCCCCATGCTGGCCTTTTATCCCTGTGACTTACTCATTCCATAACTAGCACCCTGTATTTCTCACTCCTTTTTTTTTTTATAGATTAAATACAGGCCGTTTCTTGTGGCTCAGCCTGTACGAAAGAAGCAAATATTTGATTCATATATGCTAAAGAATGTGTTGTGTCTTTTGACACTACTAATACAGGACCAAGTTGGAAAGAAAGACACACTTGCTGAAGGGGTGATAACATACCAAAAAAACCATTTTGTGCTCCAGATGGTGATGGTCAGTTAGGACGTATTTAGTGACATTTTCAGTACTAATTTGTCAGCCATGACTTGAAATGGCACATGGGAGGGGCCTAGCACACAGCACATTGGTAAGGTTTTTCCCGTGTGGAATCTTAAAAAGAAAGGAATGGATTAAGAGGCTTAATTTAGTTTTGACATTCAGTACTATTTCTAAAAATTCTTTGAGGACTCTAGTATGTTGGGAATTAACCTATTAGAAATAGATTTGGAGATAAGGATTAAAGAAACATAAACGTAAAAAATGATTTTTAAATAGTATGTAATTCATAATATGTAATAAAGTAATAAAGAATAAGAATGTAATAAAGTAATAAGGATGTATAATATTATATATGGCAATATAATTGCTACCATTCACTATTTAATTTAAACCTTTGTTATTCTCCCAAAGTTAATGAACTATGTTTAACCAACAAGACCTATATGTGGATTTTGCTTTCTTAATTGCTAGAGGCTTTGCTATTAAAGTTTATCAGAAGTAATCCACTTAATGAGTTCTCTCTACTGCCTCAATCACCTGTGGTTCGTTGATTTTCTAATGACTCTAACCTGTGTCAAGAGAGTTTGCGTTTCTTCCTCTTCTTTTTAAACATGTTGGTTCCTCTTACCACCTGATTTGGCAGTCTCAAAGTGAAAGGGAGAGGGTGCTGTCTTAGCTTGTTACCTGTAGGTAACTGTACATTTCTTTAATCTTTAATTATCCATCAGGGTCAGAATAAGGAATCAGTGAAGTATTTAGCGTTTTACGTACCTGTGACTTCCTCACTGCTCTTGACCAGTGCCTATGCATAGCACTTGCTCATGAAATAATTGTTTTGATTAGATGAGAGCAAAGTAATCCTGGGTTCTGGCCACTTCTTTCAAACATTCCATTCTGAGTTTTTTGAAATGCTTCTTAGAATTAAATTGCATTTTTTTTTCTGCCTCTAAATCCTGAAATACTAGTCTTATTTAGCCAGCTTTGGGGGATTTCTGACTTGTTCCATTCCCCGTTCATTTTGGACATGATACTTGAAGTCTCTTTTTTAGTTTCTATCCTAATGAAGGATTGTAGGAGCTAGTCCCACCTAGTAAAGGGAGGCCAGAATCTCTATCTAGATTTAGCATCACTGGCTTGTGAAGTTGGTCTGAGTCTCAACTTCCCTCTCTATAATGATTTAACATGGGGAGAGGTTTTGAAAACAGTAATGATTTATAATATCTTAAGCTTGTCTCAAAAGGACATGATTGTTGAATGTTTAAGGTATTCCCCATTTCTTTACAGTAATGGGAATTTTGCGCTTTCTGTGCAGTGGACTTATACTGAAGCAGCACTTTCTACCCTATTATTTTATATTAAAAATTAATAGTGAATGGCTTAGCGGGCTTATCAATATTAGTTTTATCTGCTATGAAAAGCCCCCGTCACAGTGTCTGACACAATAGTAATGAATCACTAAACAAAATGAGCCATTTTTAAAATCCTACTTCTTTTTATGTGAATCTATACAGAATATGTATTTTGTCACATATCAAAAGTACTTAGACTGTGTTTTCCATTCCGATAACACAATTATTTCTTTGTCCCTCCCGCCTCCCCTTTTGCTTCTGGTATTTAATGTTCTGTGTCAAGCTTCTCCAAAGATTGCTGGATGACCGCAAATCGACTGTGGAGGTAATCAAACGTGAAGGAGAAAAAATTGCTGCAACAGCAGAACCTGCAGACAAAGCAAAGATTCTGAAGCAGCTGAGTCTCTTGGACAGTAGATGGGAGGCATTGCTTAATAAAGCTGAAACACGGTAACTTACATACTTCCGGTCTTTTGAAGAAGTAGCAAAGTCTTTAATTACTGATGTTTTGCATTTTGATATTGCTTTTCTTCAAACTGTCATTTTCCTACGTTTATCATGTATGTGAACAGGTAGCAAGGGCTGTGGTGCCGCTCTCCTCCCTCCTCCCTTGGTAAGGTCTTGTAGTCACCAGATACATCTCAACACTTGGTTTTATAAAAATAATTCCCTCAGGAGTAATTCATTTATTTATTAATAATGCAGTTACTGCCTGCCCACTGTGCATCAGGCATAGAGCTAGGCCTTGGGCTTTAGAGGTGAGCTGGACAGATCATTTCTGTCCTCAGGGTACAGTCAGTGTTTTATAGCCATTGAAAAGTAATGACAAATGTGATATTTCAGAGCAAAAATATAGAGTGCTATGGAAGCATGTAATGGGCTTTTGCACTCAACATGTTTCTTGATTACATTTTTTTTTTCATTCTCCATGTTGGGATCACATTGACCTGTGTTGAGTAGTAGCTACACTGGAGTGTAACCACAGCCACATAGACTGGGTGGGTTGAAACTAGACGAACCACTGAACAGAATGATTATCTCCATAAATTGCTACCTTCTTTGGAACTACAATGGTGAAGAGAAGAGGATTTGTCTAATCTTGAATACTGGAGTAGAATTAATTATAGTTTATAGTTGTATGACCATAGAATGAGATGCTCCTAAGGAGGCTAAAAGCTTCATGTCCTTTAGTCTCGTTTCGGGAGATTATTCCATTTGTGGAATTACCAGGACATTGTACCCTGACTGCCATGACAGATACTCTCAGTACTTTTTAAAAATAAATGAATTAATGAAATGAATTAATGTCTAGATCCCTGCTTTACTACCACAATGGCTTTCTTTTCCTAAACCTTCCTCACAGTGGTATTAAATAGAAGGATAGTGGTCATATTATGATTTATATGCTGATTAATAAAGTCACTCACAATTTAAATCACAGTAAACTAAATATGGTCACAAAATAGTTTATTTTCACTGATTCTAGATGATTGAATATTTGAATTTAGAAAAAAAGAATGTGGAGGATCTGGGTAGCTGAGTTGGTTGAGCGTCCAATTCTTGATTTCGGCTCAGGTCATGATCCCAGGGTCATGGGATTGAGCCCTGCATTGGGCTCTGTGCTGAGCATGGAGCCTGCTGGAGATCTCTCTCTCTCTCTCTCTCTCTCTCTCTCTCTCTCTCTCTCTTACATGCTTACATGTGTGTGTTCTCTGTCTCTAAAATAAAATTTTTAAAAAAGGAAAAAAAGAATTTTAGTAATAATTTAGAAGTCAAAAATAATTATATTCATTTTTTTAAAGATCAAATATGTTTCATCTGAAAGTTTTAAGAGATATATAAATGTGTAGTTTATGATATACACAGAAATTATATTCAGTAGCATGTGCCAATTTTCCAGAATTCCCTTGGTCTCCATAGAAAGCAAATTTCTTAAATCATGCAACTCCCTAAGAATTATGCATGATAAAAAGTTATGACAACCACTCTTGGTCCCAGGATCTGGTACAGAGTCAGGTACTCTGTATAGAGACCGGCACAATCTCTTGCCCTAGGTAAAAACTGAGGGTGGCGGAAGGTAGGTTTTCAGTTACATGGTACCATTTTAACTGAAGAACTAATGTGTTTTTTAAGAGCATTTCAAACTATATAAAAGTGTATTCAAATAAGTAAAAGTCTAAAGAAATCCTTTTTCATGATATTTTAATCCATAAAATATTAAGTGTTGCTTTTGGGAAATATACCTGACACTGTACTTTTTTTTTTTGGCGGGGGTTGGGAGGGAATAGACCCGACACACTACTTTAGAAGGAGTCACTATTCATTCCACTATGGGGGGAGCTACAGATGGTCTTCAAAATTTGAGTCCAATTTTGACCAGTTGATTAAGGAAGTCACAGTAACTGGTGCTCTGATTGAAGTTAATTAATATATAACACACTTAAAACAGAGGCTTGGCACAGCATGTGTGTTCAATAAGTTTTTTTTATTGTCATCATTGTCATTATTATTGCTGCTATTGTTATTATGACATTACTATTATTATTATTACATAGCTATTATTGTAACCAGATTTCTTAAGAGTTTCATAAGATTTAGCTGCTTGGGATTGGCCTGTGCTTCACCTTTAATTTTATTTAATAGGATAGCTATTTTAGCATGTGCTTTAAATGTGACAGATCTTAATTTTAACCTTAGTTGTTTTCCACAAAAAAATGTTTAGAATGCAGGAGCTTGAGTAAAGAAGTTTGTTGACTATTTCACACATTCTTCATCCCTAAATGACCTTTATCTTGGCACATTTATAGGAATCGTCAGTTGGAAGGTATCTCAGTGGTAGCACAGCAATTTCATGAAACCCTAGAACCATTGAATGAGTGGCTTACAACCATAGAAAAGAAGCTGGCGAACTGTGAGCCCATAGGAACCCAAGCGTCTAAACTTGAGGAACAAATTGCACAGCACAAAGTAAGATAACCATTGCACGTTAGTAAGATTCAGTTTTCCATTTCCTTTGTGGTTTTATGTCATAAATTTGAGTTATGTACTGTTGTGTTATGCATAATTGTAAACTAAGCCCATTTCAAATGCCATTCTTTCATTTGATTTATGTTTTCATTTTTATTTGTCCATCCTTTTTGTTTCTCTTAAACTTTATTTTAGGCCTTAGAAGATGACATCATCAATCACAATAAACATTTACACCAGGCTGTTAGCATTGGCCAATCCTTAAAGGTTTTGAGCTCCAGGGAGGATAAAGATATGGTGCAAAGTAAACTAGACTCCTCTCAAGTGTGGTACATTGAGATTCAAGAGAAAAGTCACAGCAGGTCTGAGCTCCTCCAGCAGGCCTTATGTAATGCTAAGATTTTTGGGGAAGATGAAGTTGAGCTGATGAATTGGCTGAATGAAGTGCATGACAAACTGAGCAAGCTCTCAGTCCAGGATTACAGCCCTGAGGGGTTATGGAAGCAGCAGTCTGAACTTCGGGTATTTTTATTTTTCTTTTCTTTTCTTTTCTTTTCTTTTCTTTTCTTTTCTTTTCTTTTCTTTTCTTTTGTTTTTTCATTTCACTTGTCATTATTTTCTAAGTCTTTCTCATTTCTGGATTATTTTATGTTCTTATGATTTAGGGGAATTGCTATACCCAAAAAAACAGACTTTGCCTGTATATACAGATTACTTCTAATGGAGTCACTTTAAAAAGAGATTGAATTTATCCAATAGCCAGATTCCCCCCTTTCCTTTGCTATTTTATTGTTGTACATGAAGACTCATAATTAACAGGTAGTCCAATATCTTCACAAAGTCTGTTTTCTGAAAAGGAGAGAGCGTGTGAATTAGGGTAGATGAACATGGGCCATAGTGGTTTAAAGAGAAGGCGAAAATAAGGGAACAGGGATTAATAGTTGAAAATGGGAGGTGTCTACTTAAATCTCTGTGAAACACAGAGTTCTCTAAGATTAACCAAAGCTAACTGTGATTTTTTTCCCCCCCAACATAAAAACCGTACCTGTGTCTTAGGTTCTGCAAGAGGACATCCTACTCAGAAAACAAAATGTAGATCAGGCATTACTAAATGGTTTAGAACTACTGAAACAAACAACAGGTGAGAATCTTTCGAATCAGATCATCATGCAATTAGCATTTTTGCATTGCTTTCTAAATATTTTAGGGATAAGAGAAAAACAAAATCCTTTATAATTCTGAGGCCACTCCAAGACTTCATTCTGCAGAATTCTTTGAAGACTGATCCAAGGGGGTTTTGGGATATGAGCTCACTTTTTTTCTCATGATCTCACTTGAGTTCCTAATGGAAGTTGTGTGTATTACTCATAGCACATAGCAGGGTTACATTCATTTTCCACTTGCGGGAGGCAGTTGTTCTGCATGAGTACGCAGGTTGTAGACCAGTTTTTAAAATTTTAAGATAGTTTGCGTTCAGTGACAAATTCTCTGGCTATACACACACTTCATTTCTCCATGCTTACACTTACTAAGAAAACAGATACAGACTAATTCGTTTTAGTAATTCCTTTGGCCACAAGAAAGTTTCACTGTACCTGTGTCCAGTTAGCATCTGTATTGAAGTATGGGCCAGTAACATTCATTGTGAGTTGCGAGGGGTTCACTATAGTGTCTAGAACCTTGAACCAGGAGTCTGAAGCCCAGGATGCAATTTCTCTGGGTGTCTGAAAATGAGGTAGAGGAGAGCGAGGACCTACTGGAATAGTGCAGATGAGTTTATTATTTTTAATATATACACATTCACATCCCATACACATGTACCATGTACACACATGCGCACACATTTGCACACATACATATGCACATGCCAGACGCTGGTCTAAACGCTTTGCAACTATAAACTTGTTGAATTTTTATCACAACTTTATGAGGTAGATTCTTTCATCCCTGTGTAATAATGAGTAAACCAAGGGCACAAAGAGGTTAAGGATCTTATGCATGGTAACGAGTGGCAAAGTCAGTGTTGGAACCCAAGCAGTTTTTAGCTCCTGTGCTTGAAGTCTGAAAACGCCATATAGTTAGTTGTGAAGGTGGTGCTTTCCCATAACTGCAGGCACTGTAGCCCCTTCCGGTTTTATATTGGCATTTTCAGAGCTGTTTAGATTTGCCAGAAATCCCGGGAAGGATTAAAACCTAGAAAAAGGCTTCTCTTGGGTCAGATCATCTTTGGAAAAATGTCTCTCCTCCCTCCCCTCCCTGAGAAAATCTCATCAGTGTACAATAATATCTGAAGAAACCCTCCCTCTAGCTTTTCTTTGCTTTCTCGAGATATAACACGCCTTTGAAATTTTAGGTGATGAAGTTTTAATCATTCAAGATAAATTGGAAGCCATTAAAGCAAGGTACAAAGACATTACTAAATTAAGCACGGATGTAGCCAAGACCTTGGAGCAGGCACTGCAGCTTGCCAGGCGCCTGCACTCCACACGTGAAGAGCTCTGCACCTGGCTGGACAAAGTGGAGGTGGAATTACTTTCATACGAAACTCAGGTTCTGACGGGAGAGGCAGCAAGCCAAGCCCAAGCGAGACAAAAAGTAGGCTTTTATTTACGCATTTTGGATCCGTTTGTTACCGTTTAGGGTGATAGTCTCGTGTCGTTACTAATATGCTGAAGGATGCCTTGATGGGGACCCAATAGAAATTGGCAGGAGATCAATTGTGTAACACTTCGAAGAGCCCAGAGATGAAAGCCCTGCATTTATAATTTGTTTCCAGAGTCTTATGGTTGGGAGTATAGTTTATTACACAAGAGACAGAATGATGAAAACAGAAAGAAAAAAAAAGTCATTGTTTCAGAGATACACATAATTTGCTTAGAACAACAATATTTATGTAAGATAGATGCGTAGCATGAGGTAGCTTTTCTACTTATATTGCAGAAGTGGTATTCTGTCATGCTGTTTTCTTTTCAGAGATAGCCTCTGTTTTATCATCCCTGAAGTATGATCACATGTGGGTGGAAGGGAGACGGGGAGGTCAGGCTCACTGAGCCTGTAATGATTCAACAGGGATGATTTAAAGCCACTACGTTCTCATTTTGAGGGTCACTTAGTTCTGGCTTGGACTTTACTCTTTATTTTACTTTCCTAGTACCTGATTACTTAGAGGTTACCAGAAAGCAAAGAATAATACATGTGAACCTGCTTGGTTTTGTTTCCCAAATTTTAAACATTTATATTAAAGTTCAAAGATAAAATCTTTGCCGTGTTGACAAATGAATTGTTCTTTGGAACTCCTCAGGAAACACTTTTCCTTTTTACAAAATAGCTCTAAATAGCAAAGGTTTCTAGAACTTAACTGAAACTCAGGGACCCATGCCTGGCATAATTGACCTGCAAAGGATGTTAGCCCCGAGGACAGTTAAAGGAAAAGCCTGTTCTAACTCTTAAGCATTACCCACAGATTTGTATCTTTTCTGAATTCTGTTTTCAGGAACTGAAAAAGGAAGCTAAGGACAGCAAAGCCTTATTGGACTCCCTTAACGAAGTGAGCAGTGCTTTACTGGAGTTGGTACCCTGGAGGGCGAGGGAAGGACTGGAAAAAATGGTGGCCGAGGACAATGACCGCTACCGATTAGTGAGCGACACCATCACTCAAAAGGTGGAGGAGATCGATGCGGCCATTCTGAGATCACAGCAGGTAGGGACAAGCGGTTTGTTGTCTAGGCAATAAATTTCCCCCAGTTGTTCTCAGAGCCTTTACCTGAACAAAGATTTCTATTAATAGTGTTTCCATTCATTTGTTATGCTTCAAAAATGAAAGGAGGGATTTGAAAAGATTTTGGGTTACTTCGACATCTGAGTGCGAGGCAGGGCAAGGCTAATCTGTACATTGTTAACAGCCATCTGCCTCATTGTAGCCCAGATTTATACCCTTACCAAATCGGTCACTGGGAAGATCAGCCCTGCTTTCCAAACAAAGTGCTTTTCGCTTACATATATGTGAATTGCTAATGCTAATTTTATGCCTTGGCTAAGTCTAATCTGTATGTGAGTAAATATTTTGAGTTATCACATAAGTCCACACTGACTATTCATTTACATACAGCAATGGCAAAGAGAGGCTGTGTTCTTTCTAAAAAGGAAACAGTCGTGTTGGTGATGTCGTGTTTTTTCTGGACTGAAGGGGGGGGGGGGCGGCGGGAAGGGTTGTTTCTGACCTGTCTGTGACTCATGCAAAGTTTAGAGTTCCAGAGAGTTTTGTAGGCACCCAGCCCTCACCACAGCTCCCTCAGAAAACTCTGGGTGATGAGTGGGGTCCTGGAAATAGAAATTTATAATATGTGTTTTGATGAACTTTTATTGACTATCTCGGACTATTTACATTAAGTCATCAGACTCTTACTGCAGACCTTCTGTGACAGGATTAGTGTGCTATTGCAGGGTACTTCAGAGCAGAGCTCTGGAAGGCACATAACTAAGCCTTTACTAATACATGCTGAACACCAGAGCCACAAACCAAGCAGATTGTGTGGGAGCATCCAAAATTAATTTTCTAAGGTTGCTGTAAAAGTGTAATTTATATAGTTCTATATTATAATTTATGTGGCATAATGCCTCACTCCTCATTTCAGGGCCATGCTCTAGAATCACAAAAGCTGATGAAATACAATGATAGCGGAAGGCCTGCCTTAGAAATTTTTGTGAGGGAGAGCATTCATGCCTGAGGAATGTATTTGCATGACTTCAGTTTTCAAAGTTCGGCACAATCTGTATGCCTCATTATTACAGGAGGATAAATGCATTTATCTGTGAAGTTTATTCAACTGTATGAAAACACTGGATTTTTTCCCCAAAACTTATATCCACATTTCAGAATTGGCACTGAAGATTTCCCTAAATAGCAAGACTACTATTCTGTACTCTTGGAGTACGATTTTTCTTGAGAGGTTGACTGTGGGTGGTTAGTTCAGTGAAGTAAGAGCATAAAAAGGGCAAGATGACAGGTTGAGCTTATATTTTTTTAAATGTTTATTTATTTTTGAGAGAGAGACTGTGAGTGGAGGAGGGGCAGAAAGAGAGAGACACAGTCATTATAGAAAATTTTAAGATTTTCTGAAAGAATACAGGAAAAACTCATGGAAGAAATAGTGTGTAAATAATATGATCTCTGTCCTTCCAGTCTTCCTTCTGAGAGAGGAAGACCTAGTGTCTTACTACCAATAAGTCATACAGCTAATGCTAATGCCATTGATATTTTCTGGTTGTTCACATGTTTCTAAACTCATAATTTTCAAGTTTATAAAGGAGCTAATTTATGACTGAAGTCATTTCATAACTTTGCTCACTTATAAATATTTGGAATTAGCACCAGAGTACAGTTTGGCACTAAAATATTTGTTTTCTGTTTTCACAATAATAATTCGTCTCTGCAATATAGAAGAGATGGTGCAAAAATATCTGGAGACTCGGATGTTAGCCACACATTTTGTACTGTTTTAAGGTGTATAAACAGACCAAGGACCATTCTGTGTCTCTTCACCATCTAAAACAATGGACGTGATCTGACCTCGGTCCCGTCTTTTTAGACATACCTATAGTCACATACAATTTGTTTTATTAACAGCTACTCCTTTCCAGGTCCCTACCTTCAACATACCCACACCCACAAGTTGACAGGGTAGGACGTATGTCTTGAACACGAAGTGGTAATTTTTACATGTATAGATTTGATGCTTTGTTTCTTAATAACCTGGCTAAATTAGATTTTAAATAACTGAATGTTTTGTTTCCAAGTAAATTTCTATTAAGATGTTTCACCTTTTGCCCGGCATTAGGGCTGTTTGTATACAGATCTACCTCCTGTATAATGTTATAGCCTGCTTTTTGGAATTCAAAAAAAGCGTAGGGACTTTGTGAGTCAGGTCACTGTTGCAGAGTATATTGGCTTCCAAACATCGATGGGAAAGATGTCTAGGAGTGCCTGGGTGGCTCAGTCAATTAAGCAACTGACTTTTGATCTCAGCTCAGGTCTTGATCTCAGGGTCGTGAGTTTAAGCCCCGTGTTGGAGCCCACTTAAAAAAAAAAAAAAAAAAGATATCCAAGAAAACATAGAAAAGAATTAGTTTGAAAAGGACAGGGAAGGGAGCATGCAGATGTCTAGTAATTGGCATGACTTTGTAACCACCCTGTTTAAACATAGTTTTTAGAAAAGTTCTGATTTGATGTGGTTAGATTTTTTATGGTTATCCTATATGATAGTAACAGTTTTGAGAATATGTGTCACTGAATTTTGAAATCATGGAGGCCTATGACAGAACCCTTTATAAATTTGAGTAGTATATATTGCTGTTTGAAAAATCATCAAACTGCCTCTATTATGGACAAATGAGTGAGGACTGTATGCATCTGACTCTACAGATTGGCAAGCATTGACATTCTGAAGAGAGTATGCTTTTTTATAAGAATTAGGCCCATTCATTACTTTTAGGAAATATCTGAGGAGAACAAGGCAGCTTTAGTAAACAGTGATGGTGAGCTTTATAAACAAAACAAAACAGGTCTCTCCTTCTCACAGTACATGCCATCATCTGAGTTAGAAACTGTACATATTTTTGCCTGTTAAACCTGCACGAAGTAGCATCTTTTTGTTGCTTTCTTTCTCTAATTGCAAATTGAACCAAATGAGCAATGTGGAAATAGGGGGAGGCACTTTCGCTTAAAAGATGTGCAGACTTATAGCCTGAATTCACACCATTGTGATTGTTTTAACCTCAGAGAAGTTCATTGTCCTTTGCCTCATGTTAATATGCACAATTGTCAGAAGTTGCTAAAATGTGTGTATTTCACGGGGTCTGGGAATCCCAGACACTCTTCAACAGTTCTAATTGCTTGGCTTGAGTGGCCATAATGACCCTTTTATATTAAAGGCACGTAGGTTGGTGATTTGGGTGCAATTAAAATAAGCAACTCATCAGGTCATTAGGAATCAGCCTTGGGAAAAAAAATAACACCTGTTTGTTTCTTTTAAAGAACTAGTAGGAAACCTCCCCCACGGAAGTGAGATTAGTTTAGACCCTCCAGGTGTTGGGGGTGGGAAAATATGGGCTGTGTTATGAATAATGCAAAGCAAAATGGAAGGAAATGCTAATCAAGGAAAAGTGATAAGATCCTCAGCCGGGGGAAGGGAGTAAAAGGATGTCCTTGAAGTTAAGGTTCACTTATCATTTTGCCTTTCTTAAGCCTCTATTTCCACTTAAAAGAAACCCTCTAGATAAACACAAAAGTAGTTTGTCAGAGACTGGAGAAATGTTTAAGAAGTTAAAACCTACTATTTATTGACAGTTGTGGTATATGAGCCATTTTTGGTGAAACTGCATGCATATTTTGAGTTCACGAAGCCCGAACTGTATACGAGCACCAGTGATAGGGCAAACTAGCAATGCAGTCTCTGGGGTCAGACCACCTTGGTTTGAGTCTCAGCTCCAACAGTTACTAGCTGGGTAAGCCCTGGTAAGTCAGGTAACTTTTCTCTACCTCAGTTTTCTCAACTGTAAATGGAGTAGATGGTAATACCCAGATGATGCAGTTGTTGTCAGGATTAGAGAAGATACTGCATGTGAAGCACTTAGTGTGTTCAGTAAAATGCTGGCCATTATTGTTTTAGAGCGTTTTTCGGGAATAGAGATAGCCAATTAAAATGTCTTTCACTATTAGGGTGCCTGGCTGGCTCAGTTGGTGGAGTGTGCGACTCAATCTCAGAGTTCTGAGTTTGAGCCCCACGTTGGGTGTAGAGATTACTTAAAAAATAAAATCTTTAGGGGTGCCTGGGTGGCTCAGTTAAGCACCCGACTTTGGCTTAGGTCATGATCTCATGGTTCATGGATTTAAGCCCCACATGGAGCTCTGTGTTGACAGCTCAGAGCCTGGAGCCTGCTTCGGATTCTGTGTCTCCTCTCTCTCTGCCCCTCCTCTGCTTGTGCTCTGTCTCTCTCTGTTTCTCAAAAATAAATAAACATTAAAAAAATTTTTTTAAATAAATAAAATCTTAAATGTCTTTCACAGTCTTGTTGGAAATTTCTGAAATACTGGTTCTACTATAATAAGAATTATAGTAGGTCAGTGGTTAGATTCCACTGATAAAACCTAGTAGAATATTTCCTAGAATGCAATTATGGATGGTAATATTATCTACAATTTATTTGAAGTCAATTTCTGCTACTTGAGTGAGCAGTAAACAAGTTTATTAAAATTTGGTCTAATAAACTGGTTCTCCATATTGTTCACATTGTAAAATAAGCAGCCTTTATGGTCTATTAGAAATGTACACATATAGTCATTCGAAAATTTATAGGTGTAAATAAAATGCCTTGCTTCCCTGTAAATTGCTTAATGAAGACCCTGGGGCTATTCCATTTGTTGCTAAACAATAAATATTTGCTAATTTAATTAAAAAAATCTCAAAAGACAGGAGGGAAATTTCTGCTTGCAGTCTTGTTTTCTTTTAGCAGAGCAAATATTTGCCTTGGTTGAAGAAACAGTGTTTTAGTTTCAGCTTTCCATTTTGGCAACTTAGATGGTATCCCCATACTATTTTTCACTGGATTCTTTTTTTTTTTTTTTTTTTTTTTTAAGAGAAAGAGAAATAGATTTAAACTAACATTAACACTAACAGGCTGACTTTATTTACTAGGACTGTCATATAAGTGCTGAAAATTGCCTGATCACAAACAAGCGGGGTGGTTTGTCACTTTGTTTTTTCAGGGACCAGTAGAGGAAAAAAGTCATTACTGTTAAATTTTATTCAGATATCTTGCAGCACTTGCACTCAGGTACAAAGGCCTGGACTGTTCTGCCCAGTTTCACATTTGTTAAGGGAATCACATAATAAAGTTTTACCTTGAAGTTTCATTGTATATATCTTGAAAGTGAATAATCTAACTATGAAGGCTCTTCTACTTGTTTTTCATGAGGATTTCTTTTTTCTACATTGAAGCTCCTGAATTAGTTGAAATTTTTTCCTTTCCTTTTCTTTTTTTTAAATTTTACTTTTAAGTAATCTCTACCCCCAACATGGGGCTCAAACTCGAAACCCCGAGATCAAGAGGCACACGGTCCACTGACTGAGGTAGCTAGCCAGGTGCCTCGAAATGTTTTGTTTTGTTTTTTGTTTTGTTTTGTTTTGTTTTGTTTTCTTTTCTTTTCTTTTCTTTTCTTTTCTTTTCTTTTCTTTTCTTTTTCACATTGGTGAATAATTGCTAATGAGTAGTTCCGTTTGAAACTAACATCATAAAAATTACTGAACCAGATTAAGATACAGTTTTTCATATGGTCTTTCATATGGATTCTTTTCTGGAAGCCACATTGTTCTGGTTTGTCCCAGTAGCAGAAAAAGTAACAAATCAATGAAAAAAAAAATTTATTAACACTACTGTCTGCAAACCAGGAGCCTTTTCAATAAGTTTTATGAAAAATGTGGCTTCGCTAAAAAAATAATGTATAAAGTTATGGGAAATACAGGAAAAATGAGTAATTCTGTTTGAATGTATAAATGTACACACAGTCATTTTAGAAGTACTGCCCTTATAAAGGAGCTCACCCCACTCTGTGGACTAAAACTCTGAATTTCTGTCTGGAACAAGTTCAGCATATCATTGGTCCTCTTAAATGTGTGACACTTGAAGGACAGCCCAATGTGGCAAATGTGTTCCAATCTGCTGTCCAGACACTATGTTAGTCTTAAAGCAGCCTGATTTTGCATCGTGTTTGTTTGTTTGTTTGTTTGTTTTGGTAGGTATTGGTTTCTATCAGATTTTATTCAGGCAGCAGTTTAGAAGTTGTTAAGGAAAGGTCTGTTAAGCCCTATCTCCTCCTTCATATCCTTATGCAATTGAGTTTTTTTTTTGTTTTTTGTTTTTTTTTTTGTTTTGTTTTGTTTTTTTACACCTCTATTGTATTCCTGGCTGGGACCCATTATTTACATGATTACTAAATTTTTCTTCTATCTGAACCATTGACTAAAAGAAACTGACCTGCAAATAGCGTCAGTATTTATTTACTCATTCATTATTTGGCAAAGGTGAAAACAAGTGGGTTCATGATATATAGGAAAAAACTATAATAATTTATAATATTATTAAGTATTTTTCACTTCTATAATTTGTTATTCTTTCTTTGTGAGATTGAAAGTGTAACATTACTCTTAATCAGTGCTATTCAAGTCTGTGCCAGGTTACTGCTGGCAGATTATTTCCTTATAATTAAGGGAAGTCCACTGATAGGCTTGGAAAATATTATTTAAAAATAAATTGTACCCCATGGTGATGAGGGTACAGAAGAACTTTCCTTGTGGCTGTATAAATCAGTATATCCTACCTGAAGGGCAGTTTGGCAGTATATTATCTAAAAGGAAAATGTGAACTGGAGCTCACACAGAGGTTATCCACACAGACCTTTTGTTGTTGTTGTTTTTAACTAACTTTTATTAAGATACTTGTAGATTCACATGCAATTGTAAGAAATAAGATAGAGACAGTCACATTGTACCCTTTACCCATTTTCCCCGGTGGTGACGTTTTGCAAAAGTATAGTACAGTATCACAGGCAGGATGTTGATGTCGATGCAGTCAGATACAGAACATTTCATCACCGTATGACTACCTCATGTCTCCCTTTTATAGCCTCCCACCTCTGCTCCCTCCTTAACTCCTGGCAACCAGAAGTTATATCTGCATTTCTGTAATTTTATCCTTGTTTAAAATATTTGAGGGTTTTTTTTTTCTAAAATCTCTTTCTCTTCTCCTTCTGAGACTCCAACAACAGGAATGTTAGATCTTGTATTATAGTTCCACAGGTCCCTGAGGCTCTATTGATTTTTTTTTTTTTCCTCCAGTCTGTTTTCTATTATTCAGCTTGGGTAATTTCTGTTGTTGTGTATTTTGCTTCACTGATTCTTTCCTCTGTGCCCTTCATTGATCTCATCCTCTGACCTTATTTGTTATTATATATTTAAGTTCTAAAATTTCCATTTGGTTCTTTATATATCCTCTTTCTTTGCTGAGGATTTTTGTTGCTAAGGCCTTCTGATTTTTCACATTCATTTCAGTGGTGTTTAAAACTGCTCATTAAAGCATTTTTATCATTGTTCCTTGAAAATTTTTGTCAGACTGTACTAACATTTCTGTCATCTAGGTATCGGCATCCATTGATGATCTTTCTTTAGTTCAGTTGGAGGCCTTGGTTCTTGCTGCTAACTTAGGAGTTTTGGGTCGTAATTAAACTTTCCGTTTGGACTGGCCTCCTCAGGCACCACTCTGGCAGAAGAAGCTGGGGGTACTGCCAGGTGCAAGCAGAGGTCTACGTTCCCCACTCAGCCTCTCGTGACACCTGACAGGGGTGCTCCTCATCTCTGCCGGCTGGGAGTGGGGATTAGACCTCCAGCTGTCAGAGCAGTCTTTTCCAGCAGCTCAGTGAAGGTGGCTACGTTAACCACAGAGCCGTGGTGAAAATCCTGACTCTCCACTAGGCCTTCTCTGAACCACCCCGGAGGAGATAGGGAGGGGCAATTCATGACTGCTTGTGGGGGCTCCCCACATGATCTCCACTGATACTGTGGGCAGGAGCTTTGTTACTGGCCAGTGGCACCAAAAGTTGCATCTCCCTATTTGGCCTTCTCTGACATCACCCTGGCAACAGTGCCAGCACCTTGATATGTAGGCTCATGAGCGCGAAAATGTAGGCCTTCCTTGGCATGAGTGTGGGTGAGACCACAGCCTTTTTTCCTGTGGAGTCTAGACAGAGTGGTTATTGTTTGAAAGTTCTGTGTCTTGCTAGGATGCCCCTTTCCTGGTCATCTGGCTGAGGGGGCAGACTTCTCTTGGGGTTTTGTCTGTGCCTCTTGGTGTTTCCGGGTTCCATTTTCTCCAGTGTCCAGTCTAGGACGTGTGAGGCAAGAAGAAAACCCAGAGAATTCACCACTGTGTTGTTCCCCGGGCGCCAAGGTCCACAGCAGTTGTGCTGTCTTCTGTCTCCTTTCACAGTCTTATGTGTGTTTCGTATGTAACGTGGGCGTGTATGTAACGCCTGGGGATTTGTAGGTGTGCTTACGAGGAACAGGGAAAGCACATCTCCGTCTTCCCGTGAGTCTGCATTGTGTCGCAGAGTGTTTTAGAAGTATGAATTATTTTCTAACCTAGTGTCTTATCTCTACTCTTCTCTCTCGTCACTTATATATCCCCTGCTCTCATCTAGATTTCCAGATTCTCTTGAAAAATTAAAAGTTCTGGCAGTACTGTAACTGAGTGCTTGCAATGTCTGTTTCCCATTAAATCTTCCAACTAAGGCCAATGTTAGTTACCATTTACCATTGGTGCTTGTGGGAGCACTTTGCTCATTTATGATACCTGTTTGGTCCTAGAAGGCATCAGGTTCTGTCTCATGCAAGGTAATGAAGAAGTTCATGCTCTTTGACTTGGTAGTTAACTTCTAGGAATCTACCCTGAAGAACTAATTGAAGATGCCAGCAGAGATTTATATTTATTACAGGTCTGTTTATATAATAGCAAAAAATGCAGTGTGCCTAAATGAAAATATCCACGTATGCTAGAATACAATGATGTTATTTAAAATTCACATTTCAAAGAATATGACATAGGAAATGTTCATAATAAATGAAAGAGCAGGATATGAAACTGTTTATACAGTATTATCCCAGACTTTTATAAATCTTTTTCAACTTCTGGAATAAAATTCACTAAAATACCAACAGTATTAAATCCAGGTTTTAATTTTCTTCTGTATATTTTTCTGTACTTTATGAATTTCTACCATGAATTATTGTTAAGATCAGGAAAATAAAACCTCGTAAAATATTTAAGAACGCTCTTGGAAGTGAATTATTAAATGAGATATAAAAAATTTTACATGAGACATTTGCAGGTATACTCTACATACACAATCATACTTTGCACATACATTTATACACACATAGTATGATAAATAAATGGGAATATTTCATGAGTTTTGCTAGGAATCTTATATGTCAGTAGCGGAGTGCTGTCTGCATATCATATGGATTAAAGTGATGAATGCAGCGATTGAAAGATGATACCCACTTTCTTAGCTGTTTAATTTGGATAGTATTCTTACGGAGGAAATTCTTATAACAACCAAAAAGAAGGTAACAGACTTAGCTGTCCCAGAATAATTAATGCCATGTTACAGATTCAATGTGTTTTAAGAGCGTGTGTTTAATTATTCTGTGGGAACTTCTCCTTTATAACTTGAGTGATTACCATGAATTATTTCAGGGTGCCATAAAGAGATAAGCTCAAATTTTCCACTTGTGTAATTAGGATATTTTAAAAAATCTTAGGTAGGTATTTTTCTGGCACCAGTTACAGGAACTTACTGACCTAATTATTCATCTTCTGTTTAGTTTGACCAAGCAGCTGATGCTGAATTATCCTGGATTACTGAAACCGAAAAGAAATTGATGTCTCTGGGTGACATCAGGCTTGAGCAAGACCAGACCTCTGCTCAGCTGCAGCTTCAAAAGGTGAAGAAGTACATTTCCAGTTATATCAAAATTGCTTGTTAACGTGCTCCAATCTAGAACGTGGGATTGCATGATTTACTTTACAAGACCCTTCTAGTGTAACTTGGTATTTTTAACTACTTTGCCTGGTTGTTTTCATTTTAGTCACACAGCCTCTCTTTCTCTCTCTCTCTTTTTATCTTTATTCTGGTAAATCACAGAAATTCACCATGGAGATTTTGAGACACAAGGATATTATTGATGAGCTTGTGAAATCTGGACATAAAATCATGACCACATGCAGTGAAGAGGAAAAGCAATCAATGAAGGTATAATCTTGTCTGTGTGGCTGCTGCTGAGACCCTCAAATAAATGGCATGCATTGAGTGCTCAGTCCTAGAGCAGCACATTTTCTTTATCCACAGCTGCCATTTGGACATCTGAATCATGAGATTTAAATAAGGCATTTTTTCAAACTTACAGAGTAAAAGTAAAAGGAATATTCCTTAAGGGAATCACCCTGGGGACACTTTTTTTAATAGACACTAAAGCTATTAAAATTTGCATCCTTGAATAACTGGCACACGTTAAACATTCAGTTAATGTTAGCTGTATTATTGCCATTATTATTGGTATAAATTATCACTCTATATGTCACCTGTTGTCTGTATGCTTCAAAATATATGCTTCTCTTTAATGCTGAAATCCATTCTGTATAAAATTTTGGTAAGCTATACAGGAAAAAAATGAGCTGAATAATTAAGAAAGCATCTGGTTTCTAGACTTCTAATGATCCTTTAAATTGATGGAAAACCAGTCACAAGTAAAAATGTTTAGTTCAATTCACATTCAGACATCTCAGCAGACTAAAGAAATTAATGTATACTAATGCTTCTGATAGGAAACTATCCCATAGCAAAAAAAAAAAAAAAATACGCAAATGTCTATGCCTAAGATTACTCTTTAAATAGTATGCATTGGTTTCAAGGTGTACCGTGGACAAAGTAATAGAATGTAACTGTATATTGATACTACTTTTATTTATTCTGGCAATTTACTTATTTATAATTTAATCTTCCCTTTATTATTTTTATAAAGACTGACATGAAAAATAGAGATCATCATGAAATATTTTCTGTGTCATTCTGTGGTTTATTAGATTCCTGTTGTGCTTTATCTTCTGCTATTAGTTTATGATGTAAATTTATACCGTAATCTAGATCACTATGATCACCCCATAAAATACAGTGTATAGTATAATGTTCTACTCTGATTCTAATATATGCAATTAATTTTGCTAGCAATTCCTCTTATAACTTCACTTGTGAGAGGGAGTCTTTACTTTTGGCCAGAAAGTAATGTTAATGTCGCTAGACTTATATGAGACTTGTTTTCTAGCCCAGAAAGCCTATAAGACCTAGAAGGATAGTTGAAGAATTTGGCTTATTATGTTTGGAGAGCTCATTGTCTTTTTCATAAAAACCTGAGTCTGTTTATTTATTCATATTTTGGGTTTTGTCACCTAATATTTCTGACGGGGGGAGGGGGGATGCTTGTTCTCTGTCATTAAATCCCATGATTTTTGATGATAATATAAAAACCTGTTGTGTGGATATATCTTGATCTCCAGTTGTACTTTTATGGTTCCACATTTTTGCTATTTTTTACATATATATGTGAAAGGTTTTTTTGTTGTGGTAAGATACAACATTAGCATAGAAGGGATTATTATTCAGCCTTAAAAAGGAAGGAAATCGTGCCTTGTGCAAAAATATGGATGAACCTGAAGGATCTTTATTTTTCTTTTTAAGATTTTATTTTTAAGTAATCTCTACACTCAACGCTAGGCTCCAACTTACAACCCCGAGATGAGGAGTCAGATGCTATACTGACCAAGCCAGCGAGGAGCCCCCAAAGGGTCTTTTTAAATTTAAAATGAATGTTTATACATAGAAATAGTTACAATCTAAATACATTTTAAAATTTTTAATTAATTTATTTATTATTGAGAGAGAGCAAGAGCATGAGCATGTGAGCAGGGGAGGAGCAGAGACAGGGAAAGACAGAATCCCAAGCAGGCTCCACACTGTTAGCACAGAGCCTGATGCAGGGCCCCATCTCACGAACTGGGAGATTATGACCTGAGCTGAAGTCAAGAGTTGGATGATTAACCAACTGAGCCACCCAGGCGCCCCTAATCTAAATAGGTTTTAATGATTTTTTTCATTTAACATTCATCTGTGAGTGCCTGCTTTGCACTAAGCATATAGTGCTAGAAAAAACATTCTGGAGCATATGTGCTGTTTGGCCTGTTTAGCCAGCTAAGCACATTTCATTATCTTATTTTCTAGAAAAAACTGGACAAGGTGTTGAAGAACTATGATGCCATCTGCCAGATAAACTCAGAGAGGTATCTACAGCTAGAACGAGCACAGTCCCTGGTTAACCAGTTCTGGGAAACATATGAAGAACTTTGGCCATGGCTGACAGAAACACAAAGAATCATCTCTCAGCTTCCTGCCCCAGCCCTCGAATATGAAACTCTAAGACAACAGCAGGAAGAGCACCGGGTAAGCTGGGGATTAAAGAGAATGTCGTATTCCCCATTGAAAGAGAACCACGATGGTTATGCTGTTTTTCTAGTATATGTGCTGCCAAAGTGAGCACTGGGATGGTGTTTTTTAAATGCAGTTAGATGTTTTACATTATTTTGGGGGGTTTTAGCAATATTGTATTCTGGTCTGCACAGTTGCTTACCTCATATTGCTCACCTGTTTTCCAGGGTTACAGTGAGAAAGACTCATGTGGGGAGGCCACATTGTGTATGTCATCAATTACATCCCAGCTTTCCTAGAATAGTATGAAGTATAAGCCATCCTGGTACAAAAGCAAAGTGCTCATTTTTAAATGTTAGCAAACTAAGCTTTTTGAAGTACTTTGAATTGATGCATGTTGAATTGCTTTTAATTTACATATGTCGACTAAGTTTTATACTTAATATATATTGGTTGGAGACATCTAGAATATAAGCAAATAGTAGAAATACATCAAAGTGGCATCATACAGACAAGGCCATTGAGCTTGGAGGAAAATGACAATATGACAGCGTGTCAAAACACAAATAATGTAAAAGCTAAGTCAGTGAGAAGGGAGAATGCTAAAGGTGCAAAGACAAGTTGTTTCCCATTTTTTTTTTTTAATTTTTTTTTTCAACGTTTATGTATTTTTGGGACAGAGAGAGACAGAGCATGAACGGGGGAGGGGCAGAGAGAAAGGGAGACACAGAATCGGAAACAGGCTCCAGGCTCTGAGCCATCAGCCCAGAGCCCGACGCGGGGCTCGAACTCACGGACCGCGAGATCGTGACCTGGCTGAAGTCGGACGCTTAACCGACTGCGCCACCCAGGCGCCCCTCCCATTTTTTTTTTAACCTTATGTGCATGGAACTCTTTTGATGTTTGTTTTTGCTCCTATAAGCGTATACGATTAAGCTAGAGAGTATATTTACATATACAAATATATCATGTTTTAAACATAAATAAAATGGCATTATGAAGCCCTCATTTCAGCAGCTACTTAAATATTAACATGGCTTAAAATTTTGCAAGGGTTTGAATGAGAGAGAGGATTCAAGACTGTCAGAAAAACTCTGGAGTTGTTGCTGTCATGGATGTGTGAACCTAGTTGCTGTCTCCCCGATCTATACAAATGTACTCTGAGATTAATCATGTGTGTGTGCAAGTGTGTGCATGTGTGTGTGCGCGCACACAGGAAGAGTTTAACTCAGTGGTGTATTACATCATTGTTTGAAGAATGTGCCACCCTTATTTTGTTTGTTTACTTTTTTAATGTAGTGGCACTGAGGAATATCCCTAAGCGTTTGTTTAGAAGGGCTTTAGTCAACACTTTAATGCAAAATGGAAATTTTAAGTTCTATCTAAAGCAGCAGGAGAAAGACCTAGAAATTATGTAGAATTGAATTTAATTTTGGTATAAAGGTTTATTCGTGGCAGAAATCCTGATGCCTATCCACTGAATAAGTTTTAATATAAAATGTTAACGTGGATTTCTTCAATTCTGAGGTGAGATTTGAGCAGCTGTGTTTCTGTCATAACATCAAATAATGGAATGAGATTATTATTGAATTATTACTGAATTTCAAAGTGGAATTAATTTTCTCTTTTTAGCATAATCTTTCAGCTCTCAAATGTACAGTTTTATGTATAAAGGAACTACAAAACTTTGTAGCTGAGTCTTCAAATTATTCAAGTAAATTATTCATAATATTTACAGCCTTGTAGAACAGCCTTTCTTCTGCAGCTCCACAGCCTTATCCTCTGCTGTATTTGTTTGGGAAGATCTTCTAGTTCATTCTGATCAGGAATGAAAAATGGCTCCAAGAACCAGTTATTATATGGTAGATACATTGAGGTCACACTCATTATCCCCATTGTGACTTGACCCTTATGACAGTATGTTGCCAAGAATCATTTTGTTACATATGAGGCAGAAGACATCACCCATTGGGCCCTTTCTCCACACACACACCCAAGTAGGCATCTGGTAGTACCAGATGTTTAAAAAAGGAATGGTCTGAAAAAGGGTCATCTCAGTACTTCCCAAACTAAGGAGTTTCACAGTGGTGCTACACAAATGAGATCTACCTAGATGCTAGGCAACTGGGGACATCTCAGCAGAGATCTCTCATTTTACCTGAGAGTCTCTTGATAACTCAGAGTGTAAACTTGATTTACCAACATTCCTTGTAGAGTACTGAAACCAGAACGTGTGTAACACATTGCTTTTTTGTGAGATTGTTTATTAGCTGTTACTACCATTATTACCTCCATTCCTTAAGGCAGCATGAATAGATGATCTCATAATATGAAACAAAAATAAGAAAATCTCAGCCTGGACCACTCAGGAGCTAGATCACAGACATCCTTATGAGCAGCATGTTAGATTAGGACCAACCCCTTCTTTTTCTTTTAACGGAATTTATGTCTATTTAGCTGTTTTTTAAGAGTTTGGAGGGCATCTTCAGAAAAACTTCAAAAATAGCATTGTATTCAAAAATACATCATTGTAAATTTTAAAAAATAAAAAAATAAAATTAAAAATAAATAAAATAAAGGATTTAAACCTTGAAAAAAAAGACATCATTGTTAATGATATGCCAATTTCCTTAATAATTTTCAAAATAATTTATATGACTGATTTTTGTGAGCACTTTCAATAAGTATCTAGATATGTGGCTATCTTGGCGATTCTTCTTGATGAATGATAGAAATTAAAATGTTTACAGGAGAAGATTGGTAGCTTTTCTCTAGACTGTCTTTCCTGAATATAATTTCTCTCGGAGAAGTTTTTGTTAGGGGCTAGGTAGCAAATAATTTGGAGATAAACCTTCTGGTGAGGACAAGAAGCTTCTGATTAAGGATCCTAATCACTACTGTGGTGCAAATGGAAGGCGCCTCAATGCTGCAGGGAGGCTAGCCTAAGAGAGACCTGGAAGCAAAGATGGATGTAGCTTTGGATCCGGTCCATGAACCACTGCTCAGTGGAGGCTCTGGGTTCTATGGAGTATAGATATTCTAGATTTGTCTTCCTAGAAGGAATGGGGCTCCATTACACACCCACTTATTGGCATAAATATCATTGTATCTCTTGATTAGATGACATTATGCAAAATATTTCATGTGTCATATATTTTTCTTTAAACACACCTTACCAATAATGCTCAGTATACAGACATGTCTGATAGATTGATTACCCTGTAGTCTTTAACGTTTTAAAATACAGATGGATTTATTCATATGTGTATATTATAGGTATCACATATATACATATAATGGAGTCATACTTAGGTATATGTAATGTAACCTATATATACACATTTTATATTGGTTTAAATATATACATAACTACAATGCCTTATGGCCTTATATCCTCTTAACTTTTTCTCTTGGCATTATGTCTGCCTTCTGCTGAACTTCTTTCCTTTTCTTTCCTTCCCTTTCTTCCTTCCTCCCTTTTAAAGAATTTTTGCATATATCATGAGTGTACAGAAAGGGACACCGAGAGTTATGGCTTAATCTGTATAGGTTGGGGACATAGTGAGTTCATAATTCTTTATGTAATATGACCCTTGTCAGAGTGTGTACTGCTCTTGATAGGAAATGCATAATGAACTGGGATTCATTGTTTCACTCAACGAGCAGTTTTGTATGTACCCTTAAAGAGACTTTGACGTGACCAGACCATTGTTTATTCTTTGTGTCAGGGGCATCTCTTGCTGGCAAGGAGCAGTATGAGCCGTCCTGTGTTAAATGCCTTGTGATGGGAAGGGTGTTTGGAGTTTCTTGCCAGCTGGATGCATTGGGCATGTAGACAGCTGTAATATGGAAGTGTGACCCTGAGATACTGAGAAGCTGTTTGGTTTGTTATAGCAACTGCGAGAGTTGATAGCCGAACACAAGCCTCATATAGATAAGATGAACAAAACTGGGCCACAGTTACTGGAATTGAGCCCAGGGGAAGGCTTTTCTATCCAAGAGAAGTACGTGGCAGCTGACACCCTTTACAGTCAAATTAAAGAAGATGTCAAAAAGCGAGCCGTGGCATTGGATGAAGCTATTTCTCAATCTACTCAGGTAATCATTTATACCAGAAATATGACTGAGTTCGTTTAAATGGCAGAGCATGGAAAAACATTTTCTTGGATCTCCTGATTAAATTTGAACCAGAATTATTTCACTACATTAAATCTGAGTACTGATGTTTTTGCCTCTCAAAAGGGGTATTTGCTCGGTCCAATCCTTATATTTCTCTCTGCCTGCTTGCAGATACAATACAAAATAATTTTCAATGCCTTAAAAAACATACAACTGACATCACTGTTCAAATATTTAATTAAGTGTCCATCTAAAGTAGAATGGAATATTTGCCACTGGGAGAGCTAAAAGAAAAGTGCTATTATCATTATTAATGAGACACTCCCATGAAGGCAATAAGAAGAAAGACTGTGTAGACTGAATTAGAAGGAAACAATATAGAGTTGGAAATTCATGGTTTTCTTTTTTTGAAAATACCTGTTTTCAAGAAGTTGAATTGGAAATTACCTACAGATTTTCCATCTGCACAGTTGGGCTTTTGTTATTATATACACTGACAGTGGAGTGGGCCATTTTTCGTAATCCTGAATGATGATTCTTTTAAAACTGAGGAGAGTGTAAAATCCATGACTGAACAAGGTTTTATGACTTTGCTTTATTGCCCATGGTACCTTTGCAAACAAAACTTTAAAATTCTTTCATGAATCTGATTATGTGTTTGACCATGAATGGAGCTCAAACTTCTGTTCTGTCTGGAGGTTTTTGTTTGGTCTCATTTTTTAACATTTTTCAATTCAGAAAATTTAGAACTTAAGAAATTCATGTATTCTAATAAAAAATGTCCTTGAATCTTACATTTAATAATATAACGTTTTTAGGATGTCAAAATAATGAATATAGATGAATAAAACAGTTTTGATAGAAAAACACACAGCTTATTGGGCTTAATTTTTAAAATTAATTTGAATTATGATAAAATGAGGCAACAGGTAAAATGCTGATGTCAGCTAGTCCAATTATATATTAACGTATGCTGTTTCTTTTTTTAACGTATACTGTTTCTTAACGAATACACTCATTTGGGTAGATATGTTAACAAAGTAGCTAAGATTTAATTCTTTTTTTTAATTTAAAAAAAAAATTTTTTTTTAACATTTATTTATTTTTGAGACAGAGAGAGACAGAGCATGAATGGGGGAGGGTCAGAGAGAGAGGGAGACACAGAATCTGAAACAGGCTCCAGGCTCTGAGCAGTCAGCACAGAGCCCGACGCGGGGCTCGAACCCACGGACAGTGAGATCGTGACCTGAGCCGAAGTCGGATGCTTAACTGACTGAGCCACCCAGGCGCCCCTAAGATTTAATTCTTTTTTTTTTTTTTTTTAAATTTTTTTTTTCAACGTTTATTTATTTTTGGGACAGAGAGAGACAGAGCATGAACGGGGGAGGGGCAGAGAGAGAGGGAGACACAGAATCGGAAACAGGCTCCAGGCTCCGAGCCATCAGCCCAGAGCCTGACGCGGGGCTCGAACCCACAGACCGCGAGATCGTGACCTGGCTGAAGTCGGATGCTTAACCGACTGCGCCACCCAGGCGCCCCTAAGATTTAATTCTTGATTGTGACATTAACTATATGGGTTTTTTTTTGTTTTCATTTAAATATGACATTTGATATCACAGGTCTTTTCCCCATAAATGACCCCTTTGATTCACTTCTAGTTCCACGACAAGATAGACCAGATCCTTGAGAGCCTGGAACGCATCGTGGAGCGTTTGAGGCAGCCGCCTTCGATCTCAGCTGAAGTAGAGAAGATTAAGGAGCAGATCAGTGAGAATAAGAATGTGTCAGTAGACATGGAGAAGCTACAACCATTGTATGAAACACTTAAAAAGCGGGGAGAGGAAATGATTGCGAGATCTGAGGGCACTGACAAAGACATATCTGCCAAAGGTAATAATTTCAGAATAAGGAAACAACTGAACTTTACCTTTAAAATAATTCTAAATAATTCGAAACATTTAGAATTGTCCTGGTGTTTACGGACGGTCCAATTGCATAACAAAATGCCAGAGTTTAGAAAAGGTACTACCATTGGGGTTGAAGAGCTATGTACAAAAATCCCTTGTTAATGTTTTTCTGTGTTACAAAGTGTGCCATTATGCAAAAGCCATGTGTTCTTTGGGACTTCTAAACCAGTTTTTTAAAGCATGATGCTAAGGGACAAATCTAGGTTTTGTTTTTGTTTTTTTTCTCATTACTAATTACACGCTACTTTTTATAATGCGTACAACAGACTGGGTATCCTGTAGCCACAGAAATGGCAACCACGACCTTAGCCAGCCATCTTAAAGATAAGAGCTGGGGGTCAAAAGGAGGAGTACATACATGGATTAGAGGAAGTTTATAAGGTTACTCTAGAAACAAGCCCAAAATACATATCCTACATTGTTATATTCCTGAGACTGAACAGACATCAGTATTTTTGATTTGGAGAGCTTAAGTGGTTATTTCATTTTCTTTGGAATGAAGGTCAGCCTTGGTGAACTTCAAACTTGGTAAACTTAGGTCTAGTCTGAGCTCACTTACCCTTGAGTGTCTACTTTTGTCAGAAAGAGCCTTGGTTCAGGAGGAGTAGGATACCCTGAGAGCTTGCATTTGTCTAGAATATGCTATATTGGGTCTAGTGATACTCACTAGACTGTGGTCAACTAAAATTGGGTCCAGTTTTAGATACTTCGCAAATTGAATCACTGTTTCTGTGTAAACTAAAACATTCTGCTTTATTGCTTAAATGAGGCTAACATATTGCCTTTTTGATACTCTTTTGTGCCATAGCTGTTCAGGATAAGCTTGACCAAATGGTTTTCATTTGGGAGAACATACACACACTTGTGGAAGAAAGGGAAGCCAAACTACTGGATGTAATGGAATTAGCAGAAAAGTTCTGGTGTGATCACATGTCATTGGTCGTAACCACTAAAGACACACAAGATTTCATCCGGGATCTGGAGGATCCTGGAATTGATCCCTCAGTAGTAAAACAGCAGCAAGAAGCAGCAGAGGTAAGCAGAAAATCTCCTTTAAAGTAAAAAAAAAAAGTAAGTTGTAATGAAACCTGGATTCCCTTGGTAAATATTTGGAATTACTCTATTACAGTTTATATTTGGTTCCAAAAGTAGAATGCATAGTGATATAGTAAGAAATAGATTATACCCACATATTTCACAGAGAGAGTATGTATTTTTAAAGTTTCCCTTCATCTCAACTCCTCCTGCCTTATTTCAGGCCCTTGTTCCCTCCGTTTTTGGCTTCTGAAGTAATCCATAGTGGTATCCCTACCTGCAGAGTCTTTTTCCTTGCCCGACTTCCAACCTTGTCCTCTCTCTAGATCTACTCTTACCGTATCGCCACTCAAAACCACTCGGAGGCATCCACTGCCTACAGAATGAAATCCAGACACCCGATAGTAGTGTCCTGGCCTTTTACATCCCAGCATAGCCCATGCCTGTGTTCTCGAAGCCATTTGGTTGAGTGCTGCTCCTTTATTAGAAAGTGGCTTCCCCTGACACTGCGGTGTGCTCTTTCTAGTCTCTGTTATCTTTGCGGATTAGTTACCTCACCCTCGTATGTTCCTACCACTCTTCTGGCAAATCCCACTCAAACTTCAAGGGTCATTTGGGTTGTAAGCCTTCATGAAAAGTCTTTTCTTGCATACTTAGGAAAGTTTGTGTTCTCATAATGCTGTCCTCATGCAAAAGACTCTACACATAGTATAACTTATTGATTATATCTCTCTTTTTCCTAATGGACTTTGATCCCCTTGAGTGGAATAGCCCTATTTTTATTTATATCCCCAATGCCTAGTTTGGGCTTGGTTTATGCTTATTAAATGTTTCTTGAGTGAATAAATATATTTAACCAAAAAGATTAAAGCAAAAGTAGTACACTGCATTTTTCTACTATTTTTTTTTTGTAGTTTATAAGTCCTAGGGAAATGACATAATAAGCTAGATTATCTTAAATCTACTAACATTGTTAATTTGTTAGAAGTTTTTGAACTTGTGCTTTACTTTTGCTTTTTTAAGTTCTATTCTTAACAACTTTAAAATATACAATGCAGTATTATTAACTACAGTTACCAAGCTATACATTGCTTCCCATGACTTCTTTTTTAACCAATGGAAGTTTATACCTTTTGACCCCCTTCACCCATTTCTCCCACCCACATCCCCTGCCTCTGGCAACCACCTTATCTGTTCTCTGTGTCTGCAAGCTTGGTTTGGTTGTGTGCATAGGGATAGGAGTACTTTAGATTTGTTGTTGTTGTTGTTGTTGTTGTTGTTGTTGTTGTTGTAGATTACTCAACCTCTATTTTAAATGTATATTGCTAGGGCATCTGGGTGGCTTGCTCACTTGAGTGTCTGACTCCTGATTGCAGTTTGACTCATGAACCTAGGTTCGTGAGTTCGAGCCTCACATCTGGCTCTGCACTGACAGTACAGAGCCTGCTTGGAATTCTCTCTCTCTCTCTCTCTCTCTCCCTCTCTCTGCCTCTCCCCTGCTCATGCTCTCTCTTTTCTCTCAAAATAGATTTTAAAAAACTTCAAAAAAATAAAGAAAAATATAAATGTATATTGCCCAAACTATTTTGTTTCAAAAACAAAATATATCTCTACACTTTTCATTGTTATTGATATTTAAAGGAGCTTGTTCTGGTATTTGTTATGTAGAATTAATTCTTTAAATACTGTTTTTAGAATAAAACATGTTTATTACAAAGGATGCTGTTTTTCTTTAAAATATTTCTTCTTTCTTATTCAAAAAATTGATCGCAGAAAGTTAGAAAAGAAGAAGAAGAAAATAAAATTGATCATAATCCCACTTCCTAGAAATAACTATAATTAATGTCTCTGTGTCCATCTTTTTAGTTCCCGTGTGTTTTTGCTTAAAACTCTCAGGCTGTCATTTCTTATTCTAGGCCATTAAGGAAGAAATTGATGGACTACAGGAAGAGCTGGATATAGTTGTCAACCTGGGTTCTGAACTCATTGCTGCATGTGGGGAACCTGATAAACCCATTGTCAAGAAGAGTATAGATGAGGTACAGCTAGTGTATTTCCTTCTCTCATCAAAATGGTTTTTTAAAAAAGATTTTGGTTAAAGCATATTTGGAAGAAATAGTTGCAAACTTAATAAATGACACTAAAAGAGTTCTGATATTTATATTGTAGTTAAATTCAGCCTGGGATTCTCTGAATAAGGCTTGGAAAGACCGGGTGGACAAACTTGAGGAGGCAATGCAGGCTGCCGTTCAGTACCAGGATGGACTACAGGTAAGGGCGTTGCGGCGTGTCTCCTGGCAGGAGAATCGGGCTGACTGACGCGTGCGGATTTACACATTGACACCACCCAGCACCGCAGATATGTGTGCAGTAGGCTCACCTACTTCAGTGTATGTTTTGCCTTTTGGAAGGTATTTCTGACACTGGATAGATGTGTAGATTTATGCACATATCTCACTACATTTTTATACACACAGTGCAATTTACTTGGAAAAGAAAAATTTTGATTTTTGGAAAATGTTAATGGTTCCACACCAGACAGTGAAATGAGAGCTGAATCGGAGTTCTCTTCTAAAGTTGAGTGGAGTAAGATGAAAGGAGTAAACACTATCTAAAAATATCCCTGAGTTTAACTAAAGTCAGAAGTAAAAGAGATTTGATTTGAAGCCAGTGTTCCCCGTTGAACTAAAATAGATTTCTGTTTCATTAGGTCATAATCTGTTGTGTAAAATGTTTTTCTTCCTTTCCATCCACGTAATTCCTTTTCACAGTTGTTTTTCACACCCCTTAACAGTTCTCATTCAGTTTATTAACCATGTTTTAAAGTTTCCCTTTTCATATGAAAAATTGTCTTGTTGGTGGAGGCCAGCTCAGGGACATTTCTCTCCTTACCTTCTTCAGCTTTATTCCATTTCCTAACAGGCTGGCCAGTGTTGAATCTGTCAACCCTCCTACCGTATGGAAAAAGCCCTTCTGAGTATTTCCATAACACCAAGTGAATATTATTTTTAAAGCTCAGATGAGAACATCTTTTCCTTTTTATTATGCCATTCCATTTCTATATTTGTAAAAGTAAATATCAGAAGCCAGGCTTCATGCCAGTTGAAAGTGTTTTGAACTTTGGAAATATATGAAAAAATTCACCACAAATAATATCTTATATAACTTTCCTCCTTACCCCACTTTTTAACCGAAGAGTTAAATGATTGGTTAGGTTTCAGTGGCCAGGAACTAACTAATCAGGCTCCAGCCTTCAGTCTGTGGGAGCAGGTCATGATTTGTATGTATTATTAATAAATGGCTGAGTTGTGCCCTCTTCTGTGGCTGGAGATGGCACTGCCACCATTTGCAGCCTTTTCACCTCAGGAGCCATTAGCCACAGAGGTCACTGGCTAGGCGCTATGACTTTCCTTTTTTTAAAATTTTAATGTTTATTTATTTATTTGTTTTTGAGAGACAGAGAGAGAGGGAGGGAGAATGCAAGTGGGGGAGGGCAGAGAGAGAAAGGGACACAGAGAATCCCAAGCAGGCTCCATGCCGTCATTGCAGAGCCTGATGTGGGGCACAAATCCTCGAACCATGAGATCATGACCTGAGCATGAAATCAAGAGGGAGGCTTAACCAGCCAAGCTACCCAGGTGCCCCGAGGCACCTTAACTTTTACTCTCTCATTACCCCTGCTAGACAGACAAGGCCCATTATAGGTTAGGAGCATCATCTTCGGGAATGAAGGTCCTCTTGATTTATTAAATAGCTGAGATTGGCTAGAACGAGATGTTGAAAGGTCCAGAAGCTCTAGGCATTTCAGGGTTTGACTGTAAAGTAAAAAAATATATATATATGTTTTTATTAATTGAAGAGCTAAAGGTATGCGTGGGGTTCATTAATTTATCGGAGATTGTATTTTTATGTTCTTTATTCATGCAACTCTTGACACAAATTTATTTTACATAACTGAAGTATTAACATTTTGATTGTGAAACTGGTTTAATATAGCGTAATTACATAATAAGCAGCTTATAAGTTCTCATTAAATATATATATATATGTATATAATTTCACAGGTTACTGCTTAAGTTATTGGGTTTATTAATGATAAATGAAAATAACAGATAGTTTCCAAGATTCTTCCTCCTACTATATGGTCTGGCAACTTCATTAAAGTCCAGAATAATTTTGTGCATTCAGTATCTGAAAGAAATGTGAGTTGTGCCTTCCTAAAATGTTTATATTACATAAAAAGAACAAGAAAAATAGATTCTGTAGTCTATGTTGTAATTCAGAATCATGGTCATAATATTAATTGTGGTATGTGCAGGATTTTTATGCTAATCTAAATAATGTGTAAGGCTTTAGCTGGGCCAAATATTTTACTCAAGTGCTAAACAATAAACTTCTTGCTTTATTGGAAAAAACAGATGGCTTTGAAATCTTTTTCTTTCAATATATTTACATAATCTTCCTCTTAGAATTCTCTATGCTTTCTTATGTCTATTTCATGTGATTGAATTTATAGAACTTTTTCAAATGCACTTTTTTGAAAGTTGTTAATATTCTAAGATTCCATTCAGAAAAGAATTTCCTTTGCAAAGTTGGTTGCAGAATTGAAGGTTCTATCTATTGCATATTTGGGACAACTTTTTCATCATATTGTTTCTTTTACTTATTTAGGTGAACCATCTTAATTTGTAAAATAAGCTCATTCCATAATATCTGTATAGATTTATGATTGTACTTTTCTGTAGCACTTGGGATGTTATAGCAATTTCAGATGTACTAATAACTCATGGGCTAATGTGTTTTTCAGGCAATATTTGACTGGGTAGATATTGCAGGTGGTAAATTAGCTTCAATGTCACCAATTGGAACAGATCTTGAAACTGTCAAGCAGCAGATTGAAGAGCTAAAGGTATGTGTGCGGTTCATTAATTTATCAGAGATTGTATTTTTATGTTCTTTATTCATGGGACTCTTGACACAAATTTATTTTACATAGCTAAAGTATTAACATTTTGATTGTGAAACTGGTTTAATATAGCATAATTACATAATAAGCAGCATATAAGTTCTCATTAAATGATACAAAATACTGGTTTTCTTCTTATTAAATCAATACCTATTCATTATAGGAAAGTCAGAAAATGATAACCAAAAAGGTGGCTTTTTAAAAGCTACCCAAAAATGTTACATACAACTTCTCTTAAGATTTGATCTATAGCCTTTCAGAAATCCTTATGCTGGGAGCACACTGAAGAGGGGAAGGGGATGGGAGGGTGTGGGTGTATACTTTATACACATGTAGCTCATAGTGTAAGGATTTTTATAACGTCATTATTCAATGGTGTATCATTGTCCTCGATACACATATAACATTTTTGTTTTTTTCAGTGGGTCAGAGTAATCCATTTAGTCTAACAGGCTGAAGAAACATCCTTGGTATAATAGTGTTTCCCAAAATGTTTGTTTTGTAAAAATGTTTATTGTTTTCTATCTGCTTTCCTCTGTAATTTTTACTTTCGTGGTTCTTGATCTCCAGCTGTGTAAGTGGCTGGACTGTTTCCTCTTTGAATTCCTCTGTGCTGATGATCATTTATCCAAGTGGGATCAACTGTTTCCTTCCTAATTTCAAGTCCCCATCCAAAGAGACATCATGCCATTTTCAATGAACTCTACTAGATGTTTATATACATTTATTATCTGGCTTTAAAATTATAACATTTTCATCTCTATGTGTGATATAGAATATTTCATTTAGAAATTATTACCGTTGCCATTATTAGATTGTGTTTTATTTTCTTTACCTTTATGTGGTCATGTAGTAAAGCACATGATATACTTTTTGTACATTTACATGTGTACTTTTTTTTTGATATTTGCATATATCTCAGTAGTTTTCATGCAGCAGGCTGCTTACGAGTGCTGTCTCTGAGATTCGGTTGTCTTGAGATTACATCCCAGTGCATTCACTTACTTAGCCAAAGGACCTCGGGACAGTTCTCTAACTGGTCTCACTTTTGTGTCCTTAGCTTGAATTGAGAATAAAATTATTTTCTTTATAAGTTTGTTAGAACAAAGAAAGTGTTCATGATACCTTAGTTATTATTTTTTAATTAGTATTTTCATGTTTGAAAAAAATTAAGGGACTATTTAGTCATTAATAACGTACTACTTAATGATTTACTATTACAGATAAAAAATAAATATTTTGTGAAGGACAGTTTCCTACTACAAGCAACCATTTGCTAACCTGTGTTGGTTGCCAAAGCCAAGATCATTAAATACATGTTAGTGAGCGCTGGGAGAAAAATAATGTTATTCTGAGTCAGCAGTAGGTTAGGCATAGGAATAACTGAATATCAACGAACACAGCATAGCTACAGAAAACATAAAATGTTCAGTGGATGCACTGTTTTTGAGCAGGAAATAAATGTTAATCTGGGTTTCTTAGAGATTTTTTTGGGGGGGGGTTCATATAGGTCAGTGTATCAAAGCTCATTTATTGAATATAATAGGCATTGGAATAAGGTTAACCTGGAAATATCTTAAATTTGTACTATAGAGAACAAAAGTGAGATGTCAAAATTATAAATAGAAATATCTTCCCAGCATTTATAAAACATTGAATAAAGAAAGTATATTTCTCTCATCTTTTTTTATTTGTAATTCTTTTGTGTTAGATTTTATTCCTCTTCATCTCCCTGGCCATAGTAAATATGAATTAGAATAAATATTGAATCCATAGAATTTTTATTGTTTAAAGTTTTGATTTAGAACACATTTTCCTTGTATATCTCCTTTTTTAAAAAATAGCAATTCAAATCAGAGGCCTACCAACAACAGATAGAAATGGAGAGACTAAATCATCAAGCAGAGCTTTTGCTGAAGAAAGTAACAGAAGAGAGCGACAAACACACTGTTCAAGACCCATTGATGGAGCTGAAATTGATATGGGATAGTCTGGATGAAAGAATTATCAACAGACAGGTAAACACCAAGACTTTTGTTAGGAAGTAAGAGAAGTTCAGGTAAAATCATTATTAAAAAATAAAATAGGTGATTAAGCACATAAACTTTTGAAGCCCCTGCATAAATTCTTATTTTATTAGAACTCTTCCTGCTTCTCGACATGCCATTTTTAACCACAAGGAATGTCAAACGTAGAATGTAGGGTATAATTGGGCTTCATTGGATATGCTTACAGAATTACACAGTGTGCAACAATTGATTTTTCTTTTTTGCTCTTGTTATTTTTATAAATGTATGTCATTCATGATATCGAATTCATATGGATTTTCTTCCTCTCCACTGTTTCTGTAGCATAAGCTAGAAGGTGCTCTGTTAGCACTGGGCCAGTTCCAGCATGCCCTGGATGAGCTGCTTGCCTGGCTGACACACACTGAGGGCCTGCTGAGTGAACAGAAGCCTGTGGGAGGAGACCCTAAGGCCATTGAAATTGAACTCGCCAAGCACCATGTATGTAGCTGTGATTGCGTGTTGTGTTTCTTCTCTATGCGTTTCTAATGTCATCAGAGTTTTGTTTTGGTATGTTTCCTCTTTATGTATTTTTCAAGTTGAATGGTGATAGCTCAGGTTCATATTTGACATTTGTAACTGAAGGCTAAACTCCTTAAAACCCACCTTTTAAAAGATTATAAACAATTTTTTTTCCTCATTGTTCAGGGCAGTTATCCAAAACGGCAAGGGTGGGAAACTTCTGGCTAAATTTCCAGGCTGCGTGGCATATATTGGTTTAAATCCCTGATTATCCCTGTCACTGGATTGACATAGCCTAGTTTTTAAAAGTGGTTGGGGATACCCTAAAAAAGTCATAGGCTCAAAATGTTCCGCTGCAGGCTGTGTGTATGTTTTTCCTCTGGTCGCCCTTAGCGCCATTTGTGTGTCACCTGCTGCGTGTTTGGCATGTCTAACATCTTTCTGCTTGCCTGTGCATCTCTCACTCTGTGGAGGTTTGTTCTTTAGTCTCCGTGTCTCCCTGACTTCTCATTGGCTTTCTGTGTCTTAGTCCTTTTCTTTCTGAATTAGTTTTAAACAATATTTATTATGTTTAAAAAGGTTTTTATATATCCTGAACATGATGGATAGCTTTAAATTAAAAATTAAATTAAATTAAAAATTTTAATTATATCTTGAGGTACATACACAACAACTTTATGTTGTCATCTTTGTGATACTTGATTGACAATTCTTTTTTTTTTTAAGTTTTTTTTTTTTAATATTTTAGACTATTTTTGAGAGAGAGCCAGAGAGAGAGCAGGGGAGGGGCAGAGAGAGAAGGAGAGAGAGAATCCTAAGTAGGCTCCACACTGTCAGTGCAGAGGCCGATGCGGGGCTCCAACCCACAGACAGTGAGATCGTGATCTGAGCTGAAATCAAGAGTCAGATGCTCAACTGACTCAGCCACCCAGATGCCCATTGTTGTCATCTTTGTGGCCCTTGGTTGACAATTCTTAATAGAAAATACCCTATCTCTGTACAACCTGGAGAGTTTAGGGAGGAGGAAAGCATGGAGCTCAACATAGTGGGCCCCAAACTGATAGCCGGAGGCATCTTCAAGGCTTAGATGATATCCAGCCTAGGTAGGTCATCAGAGCAGAACTTGTGGGGGGTTGAGAGCAGAATTCTAGTTTATTACGATAAAGTTCATTTGACTAGAAACATAAATCCTGAAACCCAGTTGTTAGAATCTTTGTGCAAATGACCAAAGCCATTGACTTGGCCAGGAGAAGTGAGATAAATGATTTTTTTTTTTCAGATGAAAAGAAAATTCCCTCTTAAGTCAATAGGCTTAATGAATAAAAGGTGATGCTTGGTCGAGTTTATCCTGACAGTCCAGTCTTTCTTAGAACTTGAGCATTCACATTAATAAGGCATCTTACCTAAGGTTATGTTGTAAATTCTGACCTTAAATAAGTTTTCCTTGATTATCAAAGAGAAAATGTTTAATAATTTTTATCATTTTAAAATGAAAGGTGAGTTTTTGGCACTTTACTATTATGATAAAGAGTTTTTTAGTATTCTTGCTGTAGTTTTCCTTCTTTCATACTTTTCCCCACAGTAACCGTACCCTAATTTAAATTTCTTTCCCTCTCTTACCTGGTTCTGTCTTATTTATGATCATTGCCCAGCCATATCCAACTGCCCAGCAGTTAGGACCTATTTTGTATCAATATTTTTATTATTTAATGTCTATTTTATACCTTTCTAAGAATAGTAATGACTGGTCAGACTGACTCTGCATAAAAAAAAATATGTTCATTCCAACTTAGCAGTTGTCCTTAAATGCAACATACATCAGTGACAGGAATTTTTGTGGAGTCCAGTAGAGGTGGGACAGTGAGACACCACGATCCAGTTATTTTGGCCGGGCATGAGGTAGGGATCTTTTATTTCTGTTTATCTACCTTTGAGCAGTTAGAGATATGTCCTCCCTTCTTCTTCCATTTTTCAAAGGTCACAAGTTAAAGGGCTTAAAATCACTAGCACAGTTGCTGGAGGAAGGGAGGGAATGTTTCCTCAGTTGATTTTATAGCCTTTAACTTCCTTAACAGGTGCCTCAGAGAATGAGTGCATATCGTCAGAAAAACAGTTATCACAGATGATTAGTGCTCTTCACTAAAAATCCCCCTGTTCTGGATTTCCCTCCAGATGTGGGATGCCTTATGTAGGATGATACATGATGTTTCTTTTCTCTCCTGTTGTTAACCCTGAGTCAGTGAATCTAGGGAAAGATTACCATTGGCCCTTACTAACATGAGAGGAAGGTTTCTTCTGGTTTCCAAAAACGTAACTGCGGTTTTCTTGAAACTATTCCTAACCTCTATTTGTTCTTTTTTTTAAATTTTTTCTAATGTTTATTTATTTTTGAGAGAGAGAGAGAGAGACAGACAGAGTGTGAGCTGGGGAAAAGGCAGAGAGAGGGAGACGCAGAATCCAAAGCAGGCTCTAGGCTCTGAGCTGCCAGCACAAAGCCCGAAGAGGGTCTCGAACCCGTAAGCTGCGAAATCATGACCTGAGCTGAAGTCGGATGCTTAACTGACTGAGCCACCCCAAATAGGTGCCCCAGCTCTGTTTGTTCTTTAAAGTGCAATTCTTTTCAGTGTAATTTCAGGGTTTTTTTAGCCTTGTGGTTGCTTTTTGCACTTAACATTCTTGTCCCATGTTAGCACATTTAAGCATTATTGGTCTATTCTGATATTTTCACTGTACATAAGGAAGGTGTTATTTATTGTAATCTGTAGTGAACACTTCAAATGTGCATTTTCTCGTAAAGGAACAGCTACACTTTTGATTGCTGGGCTTGAGTATTCCTGATGTCCAGTGAAATCTCTTTTCCTCTACTGTCAGGGCATCATAAGATTCCTGTCTACTTAGCAGTTAATTGTAGCATCTTTCCAATGAGAGAAGCTTGAAGAATAGTCTGTGGTATTTTTTTTGTTCCTCTTAGAGTGTTAATTGTAAAGCATGGCATTATCTAAGAATGTAATAATTTTGTATTTGAAAATGGATTTATAGAAATCAAAATATTTTTCAAGTTATTTACTTAAGACATGAAAATTAAGTTCAATCAAAATGATTTTGAATCAAATGAAAACTTTCATAACCTTTTAATTATAATCTCTAGATACTTAATGTCCTTAATATAAGGTTATTCTAATGGGAAGAACTAGCAAAATGTTCTTTGATAATCATTTCAAGGTAGACTAAAGGTATATCCAGGAAAGCTGCAAAGTTAAGGGAAAAGAAGTCCACCATTTGAACACTTTTTTAGTATTAAGACTTTCTGTAGACGATGGTTTTGTTTCCAAATGTTCTATCTTCAGCAAATAAAACAGTTGCATTAAAAGCACTATTAACATGTTATGAGCTAGCAAACATAGTGTTCGCTTCGTATTTTCAGGTGCTTCAAAATGATGTACTAGCCCATCAGTCCACAGTGGAAGCCGTTAACAAAGCAGGAAATGATCTAATTGCATCAAGTGCAGGAGAAGAAGCAAGCAACCTTCAGAACAAGCTAGAGATTCTAAATCAACGATGGCAAAATGTTTTGGAAAAAACAGAACAAAGGAAGCAGCAGCTGGATGGTGCCTTGCGCCAGGTGAATAAGAGTAGATTCTCAGCCTTTCATGGCCTTCCAGACCAAAATAGTATGGAATTCTTTCGTTGGTTTGCAGACCCTGTTTAATTTGTGTACCGTAGGAGAGGAGTAAAAATAAGTGGGATAAAGAACACAGCAGATGAGAAGGCAGCCCTCTGGCTCTTAGTGTAATAGTCTTATCCGCCAGAGCTCTCACCATGAAAAAAGGCAAGGCAAATCCACTTGCACCTGCCTGTTGTTAAGAACGCAGAGAGAGGCTTAGCAGGCCGGGCTCCTTCAGACATTGTTTTCTCCTTAAAAGTGACAATGTGTTTATGGCCCAGACTTAAAATTCTGTATCACTCCAGGCCAAAGGGTTCCATGGTGAGATTGAGGATTTGCAGCAGTGGCTGACGGACACGGAGCGTCATCTGTTAGCCTCCAAACCTCTGGGGGGGTTACCGGAAACAGCCAGGGAGCAGCTTAATGCCCACCTGGTAAGTATATTATTTCCTACAGCTCTAGCCTCAGAATAAGAAAGACACTGACCATTTTGTGTGGGTCCTGGTGACCAATAAATTGTGGGAGAAAGTTTAAAGGATATACAGTTTTACAGCAGAAATCTTTATGTGTAAGTGCTAGAAACACCATTTATTGATTAAATTTTTCAAGTCAGAACTTATTCTTTATTTCAGAGATGAGTGTGCCAGAAGTATCTAGAAGTCTAGGTATTTTTTAGAAGCTAATTTGCCCCATAAAATGATGAACTTGTATGGATAGTAATAAAACGTTGTGTAAATTATAAACTGTTGTACCTTCAGTGAAAAGAAAAATCCCGAAAGCCGTCAGAATTGACTTAAAAATTATTGCTATAAGCATGATACTCCCGTCTAGTTTCATGGAAGGCTGGAAAATATATTCTTGTTCTGTTCAACAGTGACTTATTTGTTTTACTTTCTTAAGTTTATTTATTTTGAGTGAGTGAGACAGAGAGAGAGAGAGAGAGAGAGTGTGTGTGTGTGTGTGTGTGTGTGAGAGAGAGAGAGAGAGAGAGAGAGAGAGAGAATGGGGGAGGGGCAGAGAGAGAGGGAGACAGAATCTCAAGCTGGCTTTGCACCCTCAGTGCAGAGCCTCACAGTGGGGCTCAAACTTGGAGACTTTGAGATCATGACCTGAGCTGAAAACAGGAGTCAGAGGCTTAACCGACTGAACCACCCAGGCACCCCTGTTTGTTTGTTTTAATGGTGATAGGGCTGTATCTTCAACTTCACACCTATACGAGCTGTGAACAAGGGGAGGCTTCTGTTTAGTTCATTGTCCAGTGGGAACATTGTGCCTATGGGCTGTTCCCACCCAGATTCTGTGGCACTGTCCACTCTTAAAAGAGGAAAAAATAATGAAACTTGAGACTCTGGCTTTCTTTCACAGAAATGGAGACTGACAAATTGAATTTAGACTTTGATTTATTGGCATTTCCTATTCATTTACATTATAATTCAGGTTTAGAAGTTTTAAGATAAAACAGTCTGTTTCATATTTTGAAAACTAATCCTCTTTTATACTTGTGAATTTGCATCAGAAAGTTTTTTTTAATATTCAAATGCTGACAATTAGTATCTTGAGAAATAAGAGTAGATATTGGGGATTGGGCAAAAGAAATGGGCCATTATACATCCAAGCCTGTATTCTTTATCAGATGTATAACGTTGTTGTGAGAGCTTATTGAAACCACACTTGGTTGTAAATAATTTTGAATTTGGGGATTTGGATAGGAAGTAACCATCATACAGGTGTTGTGGAGAACTGGTCTTAAGTTTTTACATGAATGTAACTCTTGTTTTGATATTAAATTCTGAATTTGTTTTCATAATTTTTTTGTATTCTCTGTAGAAGAAACACATTGCATTCCAGTTGAAAGCTTTAAAGATGTTATAAATGAGAGTAATATTCATAGTATCCCGAATTTGTCTTTTGTGATTCCAAAGTCCGAACAATCAACTTAAAATATCTTACTGTATTGAGCCTTCACTTTCTATTCGTTGTGTGCCTTCTGAGCACAGAAATAAACTATCCCAAAAATTATTATAGCCACTGTCATAGTCTGAGGTGAGACTTAGAAAGCCCATGTTACAGAGAAGGAAAACAAGGCTCAGAGAAGCTAATCACTTGCTCGGGGTCACCGAGCTGATTGGTTACTGCACAGTGAAACCTTTCTTGATAACATAAAAGTTACTTACCAACTTTACCATGCTGGACTGAATTGATAATGATAGCACCATTTCTGAGATTTCTGGCAGACGGATATGTCTACAGGCTTAGGTGTTGTTTTAATATAGTGAAATATTTGAATGTGTCACAGTTATTCTGTATGTTAGATAAAGGTGACTATATGATGAGGGGCTTGGGATTGATGACCTGGGAAAAGAACTCTTAGATTTTATTCTCTTAAAAATGATTTAACTTGGGGGGATATCTCAATGTAGGAAATCTGTGCTGCCTTTGATGTTAAAGAAGAAACATACAAAAGTCTGATGCAGAAAGGCCAGCAGATGCTTGCAAGATGCCCCAAATCTGCAGAGACAATTGACCAAGACATAAATAACTTGAAAGAAAAATGGGAATCGGTGGAAACCAAACTCAATGAAAGGAAAGTATGTGCTTTAATTAATGTAATAGAATGAATGTTTTATTTCATGAGATTTACTTAATCTCTGAGTAGAATTAGCAGTGGAACTTTTAATGACCCCATGTTTAAATTTTCTTTGTATACATTTGGAGGTATCATGGGGTCAATTGAAAATAGTATTCTCTTTCACACAGGAGGATAGAGTTAAAGCAGTCTGTTCCAACACAGATCATAGATCAAGTGTTTCTAGGTGTATTTTTAAATTTGTGAACCACTCGAATTCTGGATTGTTAAATAATTCTAATCACACTTACTTATGTATATAGTGGGAAAGGAAAGAGGGAGGTCAAGAGAGTGAGATGATTGTGTATATAATAAGCACTTCCATGACAAAAGTCCATGAAAAGGGATTAAAAATATCACTGTTTAATGCTGCAAGAATAATGATAGGCGAGGAATACTAGATTGTATTCCCTCACTGACAGACCATAATGTATATATATTTCACATCATTTTGACCCCCCAGATTAATCATGTGAATGTCAAGTTTTCTTTTTATATAAAGATATAAAAACATCTGTTTAGTGATTGCATTCTGTGGTTCATTGACCTCAAATCACAATTTTAGTGTATATCAGATTATTTTTAGCTGCAGGGAGATCTTCTCACTATACTAAAAGGGATTTGGTTTGCCATTACTTTAGTGAAGGCCCATTACACTCATAAACTGTTTAGGTAATACAGAAATACAGATTAGGTATAAAGAAAGGGTGGATGGGAAGGAAATCTGCCAGAGAGTGGTTAAACTGGGGGGAAGACACTTAACTATCATCAAATACTAAATGATCTGCCTTTGCAGACTAAACTGGAAGAGGCCCTCAACTTGGCAATGGAGTTCCATAATTCCCTCCAAGACTTCATCAACTGGCTAACCCAGGCTGAACAGACCCTAAATGTAGCTTCTCGGCCAAGTCTTATCTTGGACACAGTCTTGTTTCAAATCGATGAACACAAGGTATGATGTAACTCAGATGGATAGTATTCTTGTTTCAGACCTTTTTAGACCACAGACTGTTTTCATGTCAGAAGTATGAATTTGGTAGTTTAGAAACTTTATTTTGTCCTTTAAAATGGTTTCAGCTTATGACACCAGAAGCACTTATAAAACAGAACAGTTTTTCATGTGTTTCTAATTCCACCCTTCTTTTTGGGAAAGGTCTTCGCCAATGAAGTAAATTCTCACCGTGAGCAGATAATAGAGCTGGACAAAACTGGGACCCACCTGAAGTATTTCAGTCAGAAACAAGACGTTGTCCTAATTAAGAATCTACTGATCAGTGTACAAAGTCGGTGGGAAAAAGTGGTTCAGCGGTTAGTAGAAAGAGGGAGATCTTTGGATGATGCAAGGAAAAGAGCCAAGCAGGTAAACCTTTCTAAACTAGTCAATAAATCAGTTCTAGGTATTGAAATATATATGATGACATTCAAGTACTTTTATCGTAGGCTGTATTGGTTGTAACAATCATGGCACAGGGCCAAGGTGTTTATATCCGAAAAGGGCCTAAGTTTCAATGATAACATCATGTTTTGCCCTAGCACCTTCTGGTCCTGGGGACTAATCTTGAAAAGACTGATTATAGCTTGGCTTCATAGACCCACTGTTACTAAGATCCAAAAAGAGGCTCAAGTTTTTTGTTACTGAGTTTGTTTTTTTCCTTTGTGCTTGCAATCTCCACTCTCATAGCTGGAGTAAGTCATCAGACTTTAGTATATTGCTACCTTGTGTTTAGTCCTAAGCCAGACTTTGTCCACAAACTCTGAGGGCTGAGAGGCAGACACCGGCCCTCCAGACAGCTTCCTGAAAGGGCTGATTCTGTGTCTAAGCTACTCGGTACTCCTCACCTTTCTGAATCTTTACGCTTGTTGACAAGCTCTCATTTCTTCTCTGGTATTTTGATACAGTTCCACCCTGCTTTTATTTTTTTATTTTTTATTTTTTTCAATATATGAAGTTTATTGTCAAATTGGTTTCCATACAACACCCAGTGCTCATCCCAAAAGGTGCCCTCCTCAATACCCATCACCCACCCTCCCCTCCCTCCCACCCCCCATCAACCCTCAGTTTGTTCTCAGTTTTTTTTTTTTTTTTAATTTTTTTTTTCAACGTTTGTTTATTTTTGGGACAGAGAGAGACAGAGCATGAACGGGGGAGGGGCAGAGAGAGAGGGAGACACAGAATCGGAAACAGGCTCCAGGCTCTGAGCCATCAGCCCAGAGCCCGACGCGGGGCTCAAACTCACGGACCGTGAGATCGTGACCTGGCTGAAGTCGGACACTTAACCGACTGCGCCACCCAGGCGCCCCTGTTCTCAGTTTTTAAGAGTCTCTTATGCTTTGGCTCTCTTCCACTCTAACCTCTTTTTTTTTTTTCTTCCCCTCCCCCATGGGTTTCTGTTAAGTTTCTCAGGATCCACATAAGAGTGAAACCATATGGTATCTGTCTTTCTCTGTATGGCTTATGTCACTTAGCATCACACTCTCCAGTTCCATCCACGTTGCTACAAAGGGCCATATTTCGTTCTTTCTCATTGCCATGTAGTACTCCATTGTGTATATAAACCACAATTTCTTTATCCATTCATCAGTTGATGGACATTTAGACTCTTTCCATAATTTGGCTATTGTTGAGAGTGCTGCTATAAACATTGGGGTACAAGTGCCCCTACAGTACTCCTGTATCCCTTGGGTAAATTCCTGGCAGTGCTATTGCTGTCCACCCTGCTTTTAAATGAATTGTTTGAACCTTTTAAGGCTTCTTTTTCCCTTTTTCTTTTCATCTAGAGAATCTCACGGGTCTCACAAGGAACTCCCCTAACTCTCTTCACCTACTATTAATATGCCATTCTTAGGCTAAACACAAAAAAGAAGTAGAATTATGTGTCTCTTTACTCTGGGAGAGAGATGTGCCCACCTTGTTTGGCAACTATCTTTGAATTTTACTAGAAACTCTGTGTAACGTTGAGGCTGAATTTTATAATGAGTCTTTTTGCCCCATTCAGTTCCATGTTTCTGTAATTGGTATTGGACTCCATTCTTCTGGGGATCCAGGCTCAGTTGGGTGATGTAAAAGATGTCTGGGAGTCAAATGTTTCTGTGATTAATGCTCTCAGCATACATTTGTTAAAAGCTTAGAAATGACAAATTGCATTGTTGTAGGATTACATGCCGTATTATTTCTTTTTTTCAGTGGGATGTATGATGTGTTCAATGTTATCAGTGAGACTGTGGAATAGAATCGGTCTCTTCTTGTTTTATGAGACAGTATTAATGATAAGCCTGACATTCTTCTCTGCACCGAGCAGTGTCCTCGGTAGTATGGGCATTTCTTGAGTTATGAACATCTAATTTATAGAAGTCTTTCTCCTTTCTCCATGTTGTCAATTTTATTTTCTCATTTGGCTTAATCTGTAAGAATTTTCTACTGCTTTTAGGTACAAAAGTATGGCATTTCTTGTATTTATGTGGCTTAAAAATAGTTTTTAAAGCAGGACCAGTCTTAGAACCTATGCGTTTGTATCATTAAACTTACCATCTGTTATAGCCTATATTAATTGTGGTAAGACCACCAAACACTGCGACTATTTCTTTATTTCTCACTATCCCACTTTCTTAGTTTGGGGCTTAGATGTTGATCATAGTTCTCTGACTTTGGTGGTTTATATACCTCTTCTGGCCTCTTTATTTTTGTATTTAAATTGATGGGAGTTGTGGGAAGGAGGGGTCAGGAGAGCAGGTTTGTGATGAGGTGATCTCAGCGGGCGCTGCCAGCTCTGTGATCCCGTGCTCTTATTGTGCTGATTGTTAAATGTCTTCTTGTTATTTCTTTATTAGTGTGCTTTGATATAAAGCAGATTTTATTTTGATTACTTCTGTTTTTGTTATGTATCCGTTCACTTAAGTTTATTATGAGAAATAATTTATAACCAATTTCACAATTTGGGATCCAAAAATAGTACCCGCTAGTTCTCTGTGATGAACAGAAAAGAGACTGTGGCTGAAGCCAAGTATACATAGCACCAGAATATTGCAAAATCATGGAGGCCAAAGAGAATTCTATTTTGTTAGAATTCAAGTGCTGTGGGTGCTCTTACATATAAAACCAGTAAGTGAGGCCCAGGCGTTAAGTTGAGGATTTTGGTAGTAGCAGTAAAGATACTGAAAGCCTTTTGTATTAAATAGGAATGTTATGGACTTCTATTGTTGTTATTCTTTTACTTTTTAAGGCGAGCTTATTAACTTTATCCTTTGTCTTTCCCTTTTTGTTCCTGTTCCTTAACATGGGAATTAAACACCTTAGAAGTAAACCTAGATCTGTCGGTGACAGCAGTGGGCAAATCAAATTCTCTTGAGAGTTTACGTTAATTGCTAAGCAGAAGGAAAGGGAGGGAAATTCTCCCTGGTGTTCCCTGTTTCTAGGCTCATTTCTATTTTTGTTAAAGTTTATATGTTTCAATGAGTTACAACAAAGTGACCGTGGGGGCCCGACCACAGAAGCCAAGAGTTAGTAAGACATGGCGAACCCAATAAAGCTACTACTTTCTTCTTTTTTAGGGGAAATTTGAATTAAGTATTTTAAACATTTTCATTAATACTAATTCCTATTTTATTTATTTTTTTAATGTTTATTATTTTTGAGAGAGAGAGAGAGAGAGACAGAGAGAGAGCAAGCAGGGAAGGGGCAGAGAGGGGGAGACACAGAATCTGAAGCAGACTCCAGGCTCTGAGCTGTCAGCACAGAGCCCGACGCAGGGCTTGAACTCACAGACTGCGAGATCATGACCTGAGCTGTAGTAGCTGCCCAACTGACTGAGCCACGCAGGCGCCCCTATTAATTTCTATTTTAAAAATATAGGGAGAATACCAGGAAATTCTCTGGATTGAGATGTGTATTTCTTTTACAGTTCCATGAAGCTTGGAGTAAACTTATGGAGTGGCTAGAGGAGTCAGAGAAGTCTTTGGATTCTGAACTGGAAATTGCCAATGATCCAGACAAGATAAAAACACAGCTTGCACAGCATAAGGTGGGTCTATAATTAGGAATAGCATATATGTCATTCTGTATCTCAAGATCACCTTTTAAATCCTTACTTGGTTGTGTATTTATTCATCACTAGAAAAAAAAAAAAAAAGGTGTCCTCTGTGGATCTCTGTTAAATTTAAAACCAGCTGCCCATCACATTGGTCAAGTAGCAATAGTATCTTTACTCTCTGCTGACCATCCCACCATCATTCTAGGATTACTGTTAACAAAAAATATACAAAATTAAAGCTGGCAGTGTTCTACAATCTAGAACTTAAAAGATTGAGAGGGGGTCAAGTGTTGGCGTCTCAATTTTTCACTTATCTGTCTTGTCTTGTAATTTCTTTCATAGACCAAATGCTATGCAGAAGATAATTTTATAGCAAAAAAGTAATATAAATTTTGCCATATAGATTCTTTCAAACAGTTATGTGGGGAAAATTGGTTGCTTCTGCACAAACTGGTGTTTTGTTATGTATATGTGGTATATGAAATTCTATCCTTACCCTCAAAGACATAGAGTCAGTGGCTTCCTTATGTAGACTAGAAGATGCAGAAACATATTATTTTATATGTTCTACCTTTTATATTCCTACTACATTGCATTCAAAGAACATCCCCCCCCCCCATCTTTCTCAACTCTTTTGAATTTGGGTCTGTCATTCTGGTTATAAAGTGATCATCAGCCTTCAGGGTGAGTGCAGTAGGTAAAAGGAGAGTGGTTCCTGCAAAAACTATAAAGTTTTAAGCATCTATCTATCTATCTATCTATCATCTATTATTGCTTGACACATGATAATTTTTTGAAAGCTGGAAAAAATGGGGTGATGTAAGGTTTATCATCATCAGAAAATTCTAGCCATCATATTCATACCGATTGATAGCTTCCATGCTGGTTGTTAAGTCACCTCGGGAGGTCACGATCCTAGGATGACAGAAAGAAGCTGTTCTTTGACTAGCTGAGGGCGTGTGAGTGGCTCATTCTGCTGGCACCCTCTACCTGTTTGCTGCCACCATGTTCAGTACTGAGAGCACAGTGAGGGGGAGCAGCACCTTCCTTCCTTCCCCTGATGGAGAAACGAGAGCCTCCTTCTCAAAATACACTGCCTGTTTGAACTTGAACATAGATGTCATGGAGTCTTAGGAAAGTATATTGTGTGTTTAAGTTGGAGAATCCTAGAAATAAGAACATGTGAGGAACCCTTCTAGATCCTCTCTTTTTCCTGGTGTGACTTGTTACCAAAGTCAGCATTTGTCTGAGATAAGGGTACAAGGCAAATGAAGCCAATTTTAAAATAAGTCTTTTCTTTCCTCTTTTGGCTATTTTTCTGTCTTTAAAGAGTGTTCATCTATCCTGTATTCAGCTGTAACATTGTTTTATGTATCTTCTTTTTTGAGGAAAATTTGTCAATGCCATGATTCTAAAACTAATATTCTATTTAGAATAACAAGAAAAAAAATAATAATTACAGGAAGCAAACTTTAGAAATAGTGTGGTATTGTAATAGTGTTTATTGCTAAAAAAAAAAATCCCAGGTGTAGTGGCCTCCTATTATAAGACCAAGTAAATATCTTAGTCATAATAAGACACCTAAAGTGTCTGGGTTTTAAAGGCAATAAAAATGCATTAGGTAATGATAACCAAGATTATTTTAGAAAATTATACATTTGCATAGCATTTTACTCTCTAAGGTGATTCTAATGTGCTACCAGGAGTTAGAATCACTGTGTTAGTGTTTCCATAATATGTTATGAGCTTGTAACATGCCCATTAAGTTGACCTTCCTTCCTTCCCATCTCTGAGATTGTATATGCAATAGCAGTGGTCTCATTCTTGCTATTACACACTTACAAACACACACAAAATGTAAGATGATAATGAGAGAGGCCTGCAAAGACGGTATCCCTACTTTAGAAAAGCTTTTAATTGAGTTGTGTAGACAGATTATATAATCCATCTCTCCCACACATAGAAATTTTCATACACAAACATGCAGATTAACAATATAAAAAATAGGAAAGTATAGATGTCACATTAGCAGTATAGCTATTTGATACTGGAAAAGTAATCTGTAGATCTTGAGAGACGTTCGTAGGGCATCATAGTGGTGGGGAGGAGGGGTATAGGCTTGCCAAGGGGTGTGAATTGAAGGGGCAGTAGGTCAGAACATAGGAATCTTGAGATGTGGTTCTTATTTGCCCCTCACCCTGGCTCACAGATGAAATTATACGTATCATCATTGTAAACATCCAAAATGTGTGACAGCAGATCTAGTTGACCAAAACAAAACAAAACGAAACGAAAAAACCAAAAACCCACAAACAAAAAACAAAACCTGTAGTAAATTTACACATTATGAGTCACTCTGTGTCCACATAGACCTTTATTTAGTTACTCATTGAGTGTTAACTACTTTTTCCTCTCCAAAATCTTGGGTTTCTCAATAGCAGATTAGCAATTCCATTTTATTATAACTAGTATACTATTTGTGGTTTATAGCTATGAAAGATTCAAGATTTGTTGTGCTTTGAAATCACTTACTTCATAATAGTAGGCTTCTGGGAAAAATAAGTTCTTCAGTTTGAAAATATAAGGATTCTTTTCCACCCTGGTGTGTTCCTGTGTAGCCAGCAGCACTACACCATCTGACCTGTTTGCTGATGTCTTCCTCTGTTTAGATTCCTTTTATTAGGGATGCCTTTTGTGAGGTCTGTTACCTATTTAACAGTTCTAAGTAGAAATGCACATTGTTTTCCTGTCAAATATATAGGAGTTTCAGAAATCACTCGGAGCCAAGCATTCTGTCTATGACACCACCAACAGAACGGGACGTTCTCTGAAGGAGAAAACCTCCCTGGCTGATGACAACCTGAAACTGGATGACATGCTGAGTGAACTCAGAGACAAATGGGATACCATCTGTGGAAAATCTGTGGAAAGGTAAAATGTTTTTTAAGGCAGTTTGGTTACCTTGTAGGCTTCTTTCAAACATACAGTAGTGATGCTTTGTGGGAACTTTCTAGGAACCTAAATACCTCCTTTAAGAAGTTGTTTATTCTCTCTAATGCCCCACTTACACAGTATCTGCACGGAGAAGGCTTTGTTGTTCATTTTTACTTATTTTTAACTCCTCAGTTCACTCAAAAGTGGTATCATTCTCTAAGCATATTATCTGATACCTGACTTGCTGTTGTTTTCCATAAGCTAATTTCCATGTAACTACTGGGGTGGTCTCTTTAAAAAATAAGTTTGATCTTATCATTTCCCTTCCTCATACCTTTTAGGAACTTATTATACCTTGAGTGTGAGCCAAAACACAGGCTCCTTTATGTGTCGTGCAAGGTCCTACCAATCTGATCCCAGTGTTCGCTTCCAACTTCCATCTACTCCTTCCCAGTCTTCTTCCTCATTACACTTGAACCAGTTGAAATATGTAGTAGTGGAAGAATTCAAATATCTTAGAAATGTTTTCAAGTATTTCATAGATCCATAGTCTAATTACTTTTGTCAGTATCAAGATTGAATGGAATATTATATTCTAATAATAAAATTATATTAGAAAAGGAAATTAAAATATATTCTAAAGAATATATGGAAGGAATGTAGAAATTTGGGGGTTGGGTTTTAAAAAGTTTTAAAACCTGGGGCACCTGGGTGACTCAGTCGGTTAAGTGCCTGACTCTTGATTTCAGCTCAGGTCATGATCTCATGGTTCACTAGATCGAGCCTCTGGTCCAGCTCTGCATTGACAGCATAGAGCCTGTTTGGGATTCTCTTTCTCCCCTGACTACTCGTGCTCTCCTTCTTTCTCAAAATAAATAAATAAACATTAAAAAAATATTTAAAACCTTCAATATCAAAAGGTTATCTGCTTTTTTACTAAGTCATATAAATGACTTCGTGGCAGAGAGATACGTGAATACAAGGGGATGAAGATGGGGCAGGCTAGGACTATAGACAACATTTGGCAGATTGAGGGATGATGAAAATGTTCAGTTTCTTGATCATGATGATAGTTACATGAGTCTATACATGTGTTAAAATTCATAGAACTGTACACCCAGAAAAGTTAAGCTTACTGTATGATAATTTAAAATATAAAAAAAAATTTAGGGGTGCCTAGAAGACTTAGTCGGTTCAACATCTGACTCTCGATTTTGGCTCAGGTCATGATCTCATGGTTTGTGCGTTCAAGCCCTGCACTGGGCTCTGTGCTGGCAGCATGGAGCCTGCTTGGGATTCTTTCTCTCCCTCTTTCTCTGCCCCTGTCCATTCATGCATGTTCTCTCTCAAAATAAATAAATAAACATTGAAACAATATATTAAAAAATTTTAAGGTATATTTTTTTACAAAGAAACCAAAGGGCTATTGATTTCTAGAGGTGATGATGAGGGAATTTTCTGAGAACACATGCTATGTATTTAAGGAATAAAAAAGAAAATTTGAGAAAAGTTTTGTTATTTTCTAAGGAAAGCAAAGAAACAGCAGTGAGTACCAATATATTATTTTTTCTTTGAGTACTCTCAACCTTCATAAATGGATTTTAGATTTTCAGGTATGTAGGGTGGCTTTTTTGTTCCTCACATTGATTTTTCCACCTTCTTCCTCAGACAAAACAAACTGGAGGAAGCCCTGTTATTTTCTGGACAATTCACCGATGCCTTGCAGGCGCTCATTGATTGGCTGTATAGAGTTGAACCCCAGCTGGCAGAAGACCAGCCTGTCCATGGAGACATTGATTTAGTGATGAATCTGATCGATAATCACAAGGTATCATTATTTGGGACATTTTATTTATCTCATTTGATTATCATGAGTATAGAAGAAAATGTAACCCCTTAACTCAGCCTTTTAAAAACTAGAGACTGCATATCATACTACATACCAGTCTTTAATAATGATATATGTGTACCTATGAGCAGAATCAGGAAGCCAACTTTAAAAGTGAGTCAGAAAAGGTACTTTATCAGTGAGATACTTTTTTTTTTCTTTTTTCAACTTCCAAATCTAAACCCTTTTAGAACTTAGAAAATGATTTTATTCTCTGGTGCTTCATGTTCCAAGAATGTTTTACAGTCTTTCATTATTCGTGGAAAGAATATGGAATATAATTTAAAATTCTTCATTTACCCGAAACTTGGTCATTGCATAAGTGTATGGATTTGTAACATGATCTCTGGGGGTCAAGACAGGCTGCTTTTTTGTTTTTAAAAACTGTTTTAAACTTGCCCCTTTAACTGCAGCAATTGATGAGATATCAGTATACGCTGTGAGGGACTTGATTATTACTTCAGAAAAGCGGTTTCTTGCAACCTCCTGAAGGGTATTCAAAATTTTTGTGCCGGTAAAAAGGAATGTACAAGACATCCAGCTGATACGGAGTGTAAGGTCCTAAATTATGGTAAAATGTTGTATTACAACCTAAAGAACCTTGAAAACAACCTGGCGGGCACAGTACTAACGTGGAGTGGTGGTATCAGAGTAGACTTTATATACAGGTATCATACAGCACTGTATGTGAATCCGTGTTGTGTTTCTTTCTCTTCGTTATTTTTGAGTTCAGGAAATTCATTTCCTTTTAAAATGTTTTCTTTATATTTCCCTAGCTATCCTGTTTTGATCTTACCTATTCCTTTTTAAATGGTTGGTCCTTTCAGCATATTTATTTCCCCTCTCCTGGTTCTGTTATCTCATTATATCTATAAAAGAGTGTTACATTTGAATATTATCAAAAAATCAAAGAATAAATGAAGGACAGGGATCAGGCCTACAGAAATCAAAATTTTTAAGTTTTGTTACTTGCCTGTATTGAAACAAATGTTTTGTGCATGATTAATATAAACTTTTTTATGCCCTGGCATTCATTCAATGAGTAATGAATAGTGTAATGTTACTTTTTACATAAATGCCATTTGTATAAACTCACTGTCTAAACATTTACTCCCTTCGGCACTTGCCAGGTTTTTTTATATATTAAAGGTCATCAAGAATGAGTTAATCATTCAGCATTAGTAATGCAATTGGAAGGCTCAGGCTTAAGTATACAAAGTACATTGGAAAGTCTTCTCAGAACTATTGGACTTGTCCTATCACAAACAGATTGTATAGACACTGTATTTCCTATGCCTGTGTATGGATGTGTGTCTCTGTGTGTCTGTCTGTCTATCTGCAGGCACATCTCATTGAACACTATCAGAGTGAAATCAAGCAAAGAATTCATCACACTATGTTTGGTTTGTTTTAGATGGACTCCTTTTTATGAATGATTTGATTGTCAGAATAGAAACTCATGGATATAGCCAAAATTATAAAATGTGATTAGTGATACTCATTTGTGACCATTTTTTAGGAAAATAAGTTAACTTTATTCTATACATAACATTAGTTACTTGAAAGATCTAGCTGCATATACAGAATTTTGGATCAGAAATGAAGTACCCTGGGCTCATTTCTTGGATTACGTCTGTGGTCAAAGGAAGCCAGTTCAACTCCTGGCACCTCAGAGTTCATCAAAATTAGGCAAGGGGTGGGGGGAAGCTTTTCTTCCAAAATGACAAAGATTTAAGCCTCTAAAGTTTGACATTCTAGGTTAGCTCTCAGGATACTGTGAAAGTTGAAGCCATGCTACAGAGAAGAAGACTGCATGGCAAGTCCCTGTACAATTCCCTGCCATTACCTCCAAAACCCCCATGTGACAGCCCAGGACTGCTTAGTTATTTGTTAGTCTGTTAGATATGTTTATTAACTAAGAGTGATGAGGTAGTCAGCACATTCTAGGCACTTAGAATAATGATTTGAGAGGAGCTGGGATGCCATACTAAAGAATCGTAGAAAAAAAAAGAATTTGATTCTTTTGTGTAAACTGAAATAAAGAATAGCTGCCAATATTTAAATCCAATGTGTCATTAAAAAAAATCGGGTTTGTTCACTCAGGAGAATGTTACAAGATTGAACAGATTTATACAAGACCGTGTTCTTAACAGTGCTCTGGTGGGAGCAGTGTGCCACGACTCAGCTTCTAAAGATTCTGTGAAAAGTGTGTGTCATTAAGCTGTAGGTCTTAGAGATTGGTACATGATGTCATGTGTACGTATATTCCAAGCAGTGTCTTTTACTGGCTTGATTTTATAATTAAAAATTAATTTTTCTAAAAACATGGTCTTTTAGGCTTTCCAGAAAGAACTGGGGAAGAGGACCAGCAGCGTGCAGGCCCTGAAGCGCTCGGCACGAGAGCTCATAGAGGGCAGCCGAGACGACTCCTCCTGGGTCAAGGTCCAGATGCAGGAACTAAGCACACGCTGGGAGACTGTGTGTGCACTTTCTATATCAAAGCAGACCCGATTGGAAGCAGCCCTGCGTCAGGTAAATGTCATGCAAATTGCATCTGGACATAGTGAGAAAGGTTTCGAAGCCTCAACGAGAACTGCTCTTGTGAGGAACTGTTCCGTTCCCCCTTTTCTTAACTGGGACAGTCATGAGAAGGAGATTCTTAGAACATCCTTGCCTTGGTCTTCCTGACAAGAATTTAAATTACTCACAGAGGAAGTTGCCTCATCTTTACGTAAAAGTGCTGCTCTATTAATTTTTCAGCTTCAATGTGCAATGGGCTGCCCTGTATCTAAAATCAGATTGTTCAAATGGTGAATTAATCTTCATATAGGCCTCTGTGATATATTAGAGGTATTACATTTGTAAAATGTAGTAGCACCATATATCTTTATCTTTTTAATGGGAATAATGCATATCATTAATCAGTTTAAGACTTTTTTTCACTGAGAAGAGAAATCTATACTAACAAGCATATTTGGGGATCTTATTTGCGGTGTGTGTGTGTGTGTGTGTGTGTGTGTGTGTGTGTGTGTGTGTGAACTATTAGGCAGAGGAATTTCACTCGGTGGTGCATGCCCTCCTGGAGTGGCTGGCCGAGGCGGAGCAAACCCTTCGTTTCCATGGCGCTCTCCCAGATGATGAGGATGCTCTTCGGACTCTCATTGATCAGCATAAAGTGAGTTATATAGATGCTAAGTAAAACTAAATGAGAAAATCAAGTAGACCCAGGATCATAAATATCAAATGCATGAATATTTCCCTCCCTGAGAAGTAATTAAAGATACTGGTACAGTTGAGAATTTACCTGTGTCCTCCTGGCTTACATAGGTATGTTCCCATGCCCCTACATATGTATAGCTATCTTTTCATGGTTTCTTTATGAAGAGGGTGGTTATTCTAAAATCAGGGAATTTTCTAGGGAGTTATTTGGCTTCTGACCAAAACTGCCCGATTTCATTGCACTTGTATGTGCATTTCAAAGACGAAACTTCCGTAATGAGCGTTTGGCATTTATAAATTTATTTATAATGCATTAGAATTGTAAGTTAATAATTTTGACCTTTGTAAGTAAGACAAGTAACTGAATAACTTGTTCAAATTTTATTTTTAAATCTCTGTCAATTCTGGTTTTAATTGAGATCCACTTCAATTCTTTTGAGAAGTAGCCTGTAGTATAAATTATAAATTAAAAATGAATTCTGTAAGTAGATGCACTATTGAACGGTTAACCAAAGTAAAAATCTGGCCACTGAGTTTTCAGGTCATCCTGTATTTTGTAACAGTGCGTAGAACTAGCAAAACCCTTAAGAGAGTGGTCCAGATACATGTTAACACATGTTTTTTGTTTGTTTGTTTTTTTAACCCTTGACTTTAAAGAATTAGGAATTTGCAATGCTAACACTCAATGCAGTATTGATGTCAACATTTCCACTTAAAAGTTCTGTTTAACACCACAGAATAAACTTATCTTTCATGGTCAAGTTGGAAATACATCATGAGTTCTGGTGTCACATGGATTCCATCATTTGTGGAGACTGCTTACAGTGATTACTGATGGATTGCCTAACCTATAGCAATGAAATCTTGCCTTGTCATTAACAAAAGTGATGCGAGCTTGTCTAACATTATCTGGAAGAATGAAATGCTACATAAACCATTTAAATTTGAAGCAGAATATAAGAGTAGGAAAATTGCACCAAATTTATTGTGAATTTTTGATTCAATTCAATGTTTTGAAAATCTCTTACATTACTCTTGGCTGACCATCAGCCAGCATCGAGTTCCACTAACATACTTTGGTCTTAGAATAGCCTCTTGGAGCCCAGGCTGCATGTCTGACACCTTACAGAAAGGAGCCTCGTGGTGGTATCTCCACCCTCACAGCAGCAAGGAACCCTCAGAAACACCAGGAGGCAGGTATTGAGAGCAGAGGTAGTGTTGTGGGGTTTTTTGTTTGTTTGTTTGTTTGTTTTTTACAACAAATTATCTTTATAAATATTTTATTTATTTATTTATTTATTTATTTATTTATTTATTTATTTATTTATTTTATTTATTTTAGTGAGAGACTGAGAGCAAGCAGGGCAGGGGCAGGTCCTAAGCAGGCTCCCCACTGCCAGCATGGAGCTCTAACTCATGAGCCATGAGATCATGACCTGAGCTGAAATAGAGTTGGATGCTTAACCTGTTGAGCCACCCAGGCACCCCAATATTTTTAAATAGTGAAAAATTACATGTAATTTTATAAAAGTGGTGCTTAGTAATAATAATTTGCAGTAGCATCATCCATTCTTTCTGATCTCCTGCTTCCTTCACACTCCGACCAAATAAAAGTAAAACAGAGTATTTAAATTCTTAGCTCCAGGACTAGAGGCTTCTCGGTATAGTCCACTCTGTAAAACTGGCAAGCTTTCCCAGGTGAGCACTAACCACTTAGCACTCAGGGTTGGAAGAGCACAGAATGCAAGCAGGGAGTTGCTAGTCCAGTCGACAGCATTCTGGGCAGGACTCTGGCTCTGCTAGGTTAGGAGTGATGTAAAAGTACGTGGTCAGGTCACCTGTCCTTGGAAGAGCACAGCTGTTGTTGACCTCTTCAAGTAGGTCAACCTGTTACTGACCTGTTACCTTTTTCCCAGTAAAGTTTTTGTTTTCCTTCCAGTGAAGTGGATCTATATTGGGGAAAATTAAAATACTTTTAAAAGTAGGTCATGGTATTTAAAAAGTAGGTCGTGTTAATGGAGTACATTGTTAATCAAGCCTTGATGCCACAGCAGGAAAAATGTGTAAATAAAAGTGAAAAAAAAAAAAGCATTTATTCAGTCACAAAGACTCACAATTGAATAAGACACAGCCTTCTGATCTTGTGGACCTTAATATCCAGTAGATATCTATATGAACAGGTTAGTTTAGCAAAATACCAGAGTAGGAGCTATGTGACAGCTTCACAGACCTGGAAAACAAGACACTGTAGGAAACACATTTTCAAATCATCACCTTGATCACATGGCATGAGTAGTACTGATCGTCAACTGTGTCTGCAGCCCCTTGTCAGCCTGACTGAGGGATTGGGTGCTAGTAGATGCCTGACATTCATTATGGGGTTTTGGAAGCATGTGACCCTTTTTAAGGCAGAGATGCTCATTTGTAACCACACTTTCAGAGTTCTGTGACCCATGTATCTATGAATTACAGTTCAGATGGTGTAAAGTACAGGTATATGTGTAAGACATTTGCCAAAAGGTGATTCGAAAGCTTCTCGAAGCCTTTTAAGGTTTATTCACCCCTCCAGGGCAGAGAATGGCTGTTACTAGCCTCTGAAAGGGACTCTTCTCACACAGGCTGTCTGGTGATCAGGCCCCCAGCACCTCTAGCCTCTCCCTGACTCCTTCCTGCTAGACATTTGGGCCCCCTCATCCCAAATATTTATCATTTCTTGTTGAGCCTTCTCTCTTCCATGGCACTTTTTTGGTACATATCCCTATAATTCCTGGCACAGTTCATGCTATTTTAAATATACAACCTTCTTGTCTTCTTTGTTAGAACATATTTTTTTGCAATCAGTATTATTTCTGTCTGTGCTATTACTGTCTCTCTTGGTCCTGTTCTCCATTAATATAATATATCCAGATCTAGAAGAATGTATTTTTTGTGTAACATACTTTGTAAAGCAGGAGATGTCACCCTATCCTCGAACTTTGAAATACTTGTTAGAAAGTACTTCATTTCCCATTTTTGTCCCTTCTCTCTTAATGCCCCAATTAGTGAATTTCTTCCAGCTGTGAATAAACCAATTGAAGTTCTTCTTTATTTAACTCTGACAGTCACATACACATCCCTGGAGTTTTGTTTTCAGCCAGTGCCAACAGCTAATCGAAGTCTTTCTTTCTGCTGTAGGAATTCATGAAGAAACTGGAAGAAAAAAGAGCCGCACTGAATAAAGCTACCAGCATGGGAGATGCTGTTTTGGCCATGTGCCATCCTGACTCCATCACCACCATTAAGCACTGGATAACCATCATCCGGGCCAGGTTTGAGGAGGTCAGTGTGTCTGAGGGCATCATTAGAGCAGCAACAGCTTTGAGAATGAGGGTGTGGAGACTTGGGCAACTGCGATACATTTATGACCGTGGGAGCATGAGGCCTCTGCAAAGAAAAATGCTCTTTAAAATACCTTCCAGCGTGCATTACCTGTCTCTGAAGTCCACTTTTATTTTTAAAAGTTGAAATAGTTTTGCAGCTGTGCCCCTGCAACATGGAAAGGCAAATATTTGGTTCACTGTATTACTTTCTGTCCCACTTACATACTGTCTCTGTTGGATAAGCCAGCACTTGAATTGTATTTCAGACGAGCGTATGCTTGTGGAATGAAGTGCATGCATGAACTGAATTCTGTATCTTAAGATTTTAGCTATTTTTATTTCTGCTCAGTGCTACATGGAATAAGCATACCTGATCCTTCAGAGAATGCATGTTTGAATTTTTTAACGTTTGTTTGTTTATTTATTTATTTTAACATTTATTTATTTTTGAGAGACAGAGAGAGGCAGAGCATGAGCAGGGGAGGGGGAGAGAGAGAGAGAGAGGGAGACACAGAATCTGAAGTAGGCTCCAGGCTCTCAGTTGTTTATTAGCACAGAGCCCAACGCGCGGCTCGAACTCACGAACTGCAAGACCATGACCTGAGCTAAAGTCAGACACTCAACCGACTGAGCCACCCAGGTGCCCCAATGTTTCTTTTTGGGAGAGAGAGAGCACAAGCAGGGGAGGGGCAGGTGGAGAGGGGGCCCTGAGGATCCATAGTGGTCTCTGTGCTGACAGCAGTGAGCCTGATACAGGACTCGAACCCATGAACCGCAAGATCATGACCTCAGCCCAAGTCGGACACTTAACCGACTGACCCACCCAGGCGCCCCCAGCAAGTGCATATTTGAACTTAAATTAGAAAACAAGAGGAAAAACCTGGGATGTGTATGACATCCATCTCTGCAAGCTGGCTCTTGGTACCACGGATGGGATATAGAAAGACTGGAAGTATTATGAGTCCGGCCCAGGATGATCCCAATTTACATTTAAATTTTGTGGTTTTTATATCAATTAAATAATTAAGATGAAAGATATTCAGGGAAATTTTTTTTTTCCCCGACAGGTGTTGGCCTGGGCGAAGCAGCATCAACAGAGATTAGCAAGTGCTCTGGCTGGGCTCATTGCTAAACAGGAATTGTTGGAAGCTTTGCTGGCTTGGCTGCAATGGGCTGAAACCACGTTGAGTGATAAGGACAAGGAAGTCATCCCCCAGGAAATCGAAGAGGTGAAAGCCCTCATTGCAGAGCACCAGGTAAAATAAATCTCATCCTAACCCCTGGTTCTTTATTTCACCACCATACTGCTCAAAAGATTGCTTTGTGCTTGTTACCTTCATGTCCTCAAGTTGTTCCTCCTGGGTTTCTAATTCCTTACCTTTATTTTCAGCTCTGTCCCATCCTGTTCTCTCTTTCGGCGATCTCCCTTCTTTATTGCTCCCTGCTTGTGTATTCCACTGTCTGGTGCTGAGCATCTCCCATGATGTCCACCAATACGCCAGTATTTCAAATATATCCTGTCTACAAGGGAATGCATCGTCTTGTTAAGAAAAAAAAAAAAACTACTGCTCTATCCTAATCTGTTTTAAACTTTGAAATGATGGGCATCACATTAACGCTGACTTATTTGTTTGCTTGTTAGTCTGTTTAATATACATTATTAAAGGTCAGCTTAGTTGGCTAAGAGTTAACATCGCTATTATATCTTAATGAAGGTATGAGCCATCCATGTCCAAAATGGCCCTGAAGTGCCTCACACCATGTTCTCTGTGATGAGAGCTCTTCCATATGACAGATACTCCAGAAATGTGTTACTCCACTTTTCACTTTTATCCCCCTCCTGTTTTTTTCACCCCTTTTCACCACAATCTGTGCCTTTGCCACATATTCCAGATATTGGGATATGTAAGTCAGTAAGCCTAAGGAGATGAGATAAGAAATGGCAAGATAGTCAAACCTGTTAAATGGAAACTTTAACCTGAATAACTTTTATCTGCCTTGGCATAGCATATATGTTAACAGGACTATTTAAAATATATCCACATTTAATGTGGATGCTTTACATCACTGTACATCAGAGCCATCTTAAATATTTCAAGTATGTAAGTGAAATGTGCTACAAAGAAGTTCTAAGCACCAACTCAGTTAACTAGTTGCTTTGCAGATAAATGCTCACGTTAAGATTCTTCAGAAAGAGCTTGGGCTGATACCCAGGCAGATTATGTGTGGTCTTCAAACTAAAACAAATTACTGTTACAATGCTGAAATTACTTAACAGGTATCACATTTTATATTCTTTACATATGAGTAAATGCTTTGTTATGTGGGCTTACATTTTTTTCCCCCAAAGATGCAACATGTTTATTCCTTTTTCCAGAAATAATAGCATGGTCCTTTTATCCTTTTGTTTTTAGTTCACTTCTAAAGATAGTTTTCTCTGGTATACTTGTATTTAATTGACATTGACATTTCAGACCTTCATGGAGGAAATGACCAGAAAACAACCTGATGTGGATAAAGTTACCAAGACCTACAAGAGGAGGGCAGCTGATCCTGCCTCATTACAGTCCCATATTCCAGTCCTGGATAAGGGACGAGCAGGAAGTAAGCAGTGGCTAATTTCTTTAATTATTATTATTTATTATTTTTTCTTTTTAGAGAGAAAGAATGCGAGGAGGGGAGAGGGGCAGAGGGAGAGAGAAAGTATCCTAAGCAGGATCCACACTCAACACAGAGCCTGACATGGGGCTCGATCCCACAACCCTGGGATCATGACCTGAGCTGAAAGCAAGAGTTGGACACCCATCCTGCCGAGCCATACAGGCGCCCCCTAATTTCTTTAAAGTGAATATGGTTAAGCAAGGAAGTTAGTTTTGAATTGTCGTTTGAAATTTTAGAACAATTGGTGATTCTGTGAGCTCTCTATCATAAAAGGTTTCCTTGAAAGAATACGTGGGCTCAAATATTGTAGCAACTTATTTAAAAATAAAGAAAAAGATATATCCAGGTCTCTGTGTGTAAATTTATTTGCTTGAAGGGTATCTTTTAGATTAGTTAGAAGAAACTGGAAAAAATTTGCAACAAGAACAGAAATCATCATCTCCATTTGCTTTCATTATATAACTAGCCCTAAGATGGAATATAACAGAAATAACCATGACTTGGGTAAAGTTCATGACCTAACTATTCATTGGTGACCAGCAGTCCAATAGATTTTGCCCATGTTCATATGACTTCAGGTTCTATTTACTTCTCAGACTATCTTGACTCCACAAAAGAGTGTCAAAAGTGACACTTAAAACAATAATAGCTGGTTTGGAGAAGATTTAAAATAAGCAAAATTTATCTCTGAATAGTGGTATATTTGATGTATTTCTGAATAGTGCCTTAATTAAAAAAATGGTTTCAGATCTTTTAGTTACTGTATTGCACAAGGGGGCAAGGTAACAATGTGATTAAGAACTCTGGAGACAGACTCCTTGGCTCTTCTCACGACTTACCAACTAGGGAGATATAACCTTAGACAAGTTACTTAAACTCTGTCTGAGCCTCAATTTACTCATCTGTATAAGGGAATAATTATAACTTCATTGGATTCTGGTAACAATTAAATGAGCTGATGTGTGTGAGGTGGTTAGCATACTTCTTGGCATGTAGTTAAATGCTCAATAAATACTAGCTATTGATAACTCCAATAGGAGTTAGGAACTCTGGGCATTTCCCAGCTTGGACACTCACTTCCTGTATGACTTTAGGCCAGTAGTTTTTCTAGGCCACATTTAATCAGGTAGATGAGGAAAATGCATTGAGACAATTGTTCTGTGACATTATAAAAACTTGTGAAAAATAGCCAGAAAAGAGGGAGAAAACTTTAGTAAGGCAGGAAATTGGGGTATGAGACTATGCACGGGAAACATGCAATCTCAGCGGGAAATGGATTTGGATGAACGCTGGGATTTGACACACACTTAGATATTTGATTGGAATTTGTAAAGTATCTTGCTCTGACTCTAATGAACGGCCAGTGTCTCCTGCCCTCACCTGCCCTCCTTTCAGCCTTTTTTTCTAAGAAGGGCAGCTGAATTTGTGTAACTTATTCTAAGATAAGTCTCACTGTCCTGGGAGATCTCTTTTATCATCCCTTAACAAGAGAGAAGATCACAAGGTAATTCATTGTCATTGAAATGGCATGGATTTTAAGCTGGAAAATGCTTTTAAACATAATTTTATAAGAGATCATTCCAGTATTTAAATGCCCTTGTCAAGATATGTTTCTCTAATTTATACAGAAGATCCTTGGTAAGTAAAACAGATTTGGACTTGAACATTATGCATCATCTAAATAGGATATTTCTAAATTATTAAGGTGATTCAGTCTTAGCTGGGAATGATAAAGGCCCGGCCTTAACATAATTCAGAACCCTGGAAACTGCCCTCCTAACTAAAGTTGTATTTTAACAGGAAAGCGCTTCCCAGCATCAAGCTTATATCCCTCTGGATCACAGACACAAATCGAAACCAAGAATCCCAGGGTCAACTTGTTGGTGAGCAAATGGCAGCAAGTTTGGCTCCTCGCACTGGAAAGAAGGAGGAAGCTTAATGATGCCTTGGACAGACTGGAAGAGGTTAGAAAACTCATACATTCTGCACCCCTGATATGTGGGATATGGGTTTAGGGAATCAGTATAATAAAAAATTATAATTGACCCTTGAACAACATGAGCGTTAGAGGCACCAACACCCTTCCACACACCGCATAGTCAAAAATCTACGTATAACGTTTGACTCCCCCAAAACTTAACTGCTTAATAGCCTACTGTTGACCAGAATCCTTACTGATAACAATCAGTTAACACAAATTTTGTATATTTGTTATATACTGTGTTCTTACAATCAAATACGCTAGAAGAGGGGAAATGTTATTGAGAAAATCACAAGAAAAAAATCACAAGGAAGAGAAAATACGTCTTTTTTTATTTTGTAAAAAACCTGCATGTAAGTGGATCCACACAATTCAAACCCATGTTGTTCAAGGGTCAAACTATAATGTTTAAACATAAGCAGAAGCTCACTCCTTAAGAAAAGGAATCAGATCCAGCTTGGGGCGCCTGGGTGGCTCAGTCAGTTGAGCATTCGACTCTTGATTTTGGCTCAGGTCATAATCTCATGGTTCATGAGTTCAAGCGCCATGTTGGGCTCTGTGCTGGTGGCATGGAGCCTGCTTGGGATTCTCTCTCTCCCTTTCCTCTGCCCCTCCCCTGCTTGCACACTCTCTCTCTCTCTCTGTCTCTCTCTCAAATAAAATTTTTTAAAAAATTAAAAAGAAAAGATCCAGCTTGACATATGTTTGCTTGGTATTACCTGGAAAACGTAACCGTTTATAGTTCAGATATTTTCATTATTTATATTCTGTGATCTGAGATTTAGAGTTTCAGATTCTGAAACTGGGAAATTTTTAGAAGCCTAAAGGAGGTAGAATGACAAATAGCAGAGAGAAAACAGAGGTAAGTGCTACCACGCTGGGCCTGGTGCTCAGTGGGCAGAGAACTTTCTAGAGGTGTTATTACTTTGGGGCATGATCACATTGGCATGATCAGAAATTTTCAGTTTGAGGGTGCCTGGGGGGCTCAGTTGGTTGAGCATCCAGCTCTTGATCTTGGCCCAGGTCTTGATCTCACAGTTCGTGAGTTCAAGCCCCACAATGGGCTCTGCACTGACAGCACAGAGTCTGCTTGGGATTCTCTCTCTCTCTCCCCCTCTCTCTGCCCCTCCCCAGCTTGTGTTCTCTCTGTCTCTGTCTCTGTCTCTCTCTCAAAATAAATAAATAAAAACTTAAAAAAAATTTTTTTTCAGTTTGACTTTTTGAGGAACTTTTATTTGTAAAGAAAAGCCAGTGACACTAGTGAAATTACAGGAAAAATGTTTCTGAGTTCACTGTGCAAGATCATACCTTTGTTTGAAGTGGGAAAGATAGGTGCTTTATCTAGAAGATCATTAAAAATAACTTTATTCATAAAGTGTAAGGTATAATTTGAGCACTGAATTAACCAAAATACATTTTGTCCTTTCCAGCTGAGGGAATTTGCTAACTTTGATTTTGATATCTGGCGCAAAAAATACATGAGATGGATGAATCATAAGAAATCTCGAGTGATGGACTTCTTCAGGAGAATTGATAAAGATCAGGATGGGAAAATAACCCGACAAGAATTTATTGATGGAATTCTTTCCTCAAGTAAGTGCCAACAGGGGTGACTGTAAATGATGTAATTTTTAAAGAAAATAAGCACCGTTTAAACTTGTGTTACCAATAAAGCATCGCCTTTAAACTTGGCTGTGAAGTCACAGCCCTCAGTGAAAAGTGCCCTTGGTAAAATTCATGGGTTTGGATTCAGGCACACTTGTAATTGTGTAACCACAATTAGTATATTCCTTGTTCCACTGCAGCTGTGTCCTCATTAGGATAATAAACTTAATAATATTTGATTCTTAGATTGTTTGGCCTGACATATAATGGGAAATCAATAAACGCAAGTCAGTCTCTTCCCTTTTTTTGTTCTAATTGACATTCTGATCGTTGTCATTAGTAGGAAATTAGAACTCTTTAAAAATTCTTAAGGTATTTGTCACTTTATTGGTAGTTTAGTCATATGGATATGCCTTCTCTGGAAGGTGTTACTGGAAGTAATTCTTAAAGGAAATTTAATACAATCATATGAATGTGTATATTCATATGTATAAAATCCATATATTCCTTAAGTAAAGTGGTAGTTGAACCATATGAAACTTACTAATATGAAACAGTTTTTGAACTAGAAAAATAGCAGTTTCAAGTGATTCACCCTGGTGTAGTCATTAAAGATAAATGTAGGTCCTATACACTGGTTTCGTTTGTTTCGATGTCAATCGGCTTCTTAAGGATTTTAATATATTTGATGACCCTGATAATTTAACTGGCAGCATTAAGATCAAAATAATACAATCAAGAATGTCTTGAGGCAGAATTAACATGTTACACCTCTTCCTTTTTTTTTTTTAAAGCTTAAATCTTTTTGTCAAATATTACTGTAAATAGCTAGGTTTTTAAAAACTTTCATTGGGAATGTAGTATGGCTTATTCTGAGAGGATCCTAATTATCATTCATATGTGGAATCTAAATACAGAGTTAAACTCAGAGTGGAAAAGTGGTTGCCAGGGTCTGGGGGTGGGGGTGAGGGGAAATAGGGAGAGTCTGGTACAAGAGTACAATCTTTCACCGTAAGGTCTGAGGTTCTAAAGTATAATGTGGTGACTATAGTTGATAATACTGTACTGTGTCATTGAAATTTTCTAAGTGAGTAGAACTTAAGTTTTCAGAAAAACAAAACAAAACAAAAAGATAAATATGTGAGGTGATGGATGTGTTAACTAACTTGATGGGAGGAATCCTTTCACAGTGTGTACGTGTATCAAATCATCACAATATACACTTTTCATTGTCTTACAATTTTATTTGTCAGTTATACCTCAGTAATGCTATTTACTATTTGAAAATTTTAGAGTTTCCAACCAGCCGCCTGGAGATGAGTGCAGTTGCAGACATCTTTGACCGAGACGGCGATGGATACATTGACTACTATGAGTTTGTAGCGGCCCTGCATCCGAATAAAGACGCATATAAACCTGTCACTGACGCCGACAAAATCGAGGATGAGGTATCGTTATCTTTCCGCCACCTGCAACAACATCTTGTGCTGCCAGGATATCCTGCACAACCCATGCAGCCGTTTTATTTATTTCATTTTGAGTTGTCCTGTCAAGGTTTTAAGGATTCCACAGTGTGTAATAACATTAAAGTGGACATTTCATTGTTCTTTTTGGCAGGTGACAAGACAAGTAGCTAAGTGTAAATGTGCAAAACGATTTCAAGTTGAACAGATCGGAGATAACAAATACAGGGTAAGTCTGCAAAATAACGGTTTAGTTCTCTTGAAGGAGAAGAATTGAAATTTGTATGCAATTTGATCTGCATTGCTTTCCAGGAATGCTAATTACTTTTACCTCACATCACAATATAGTGGTCTATAAAATTCCAACTTTTGTCATTTTACATTCTGTAAACATATCCTGCATTTTGTAAATTAGGACATATCTTTGACATGTACGTTACTTTTAAGGAGGAAAACACATCTCACATACTCAAGTTGGTTCGTGTGACTTATAATATATTTTATTATGACTACAGGTAAGTTTTCATATTTCTAGTAACAAAGCTATTCCAAGCCAGAACCATAAAGTTAAAAATGTTGACTCATTTTTAGAAAAGTGAAAAAAGAGACAATGTTTTCCACTTGTACAGTTATTTTTCCTTTCATTCGAAGTCTCAAAAGCTCAGTCCACCTTCTTCAGAACAATTATTTGAAGACTAATGTGACTTTGTCACTCCTCTCTCTTTTTTTTCTCTGTTTTGGGATATCTCTTATATGTAGTAGCTAGACAGGAAATGTGCTGAGTTTCCCTAATACAGTTTGTTACTTACAAATGAAATTTTTTTAAATTTTAATTTGTATATTTCCACATTGAAAAGATTCATCTACATATTTAAATTTCTAACCTAAATTTGAAACCCAAAGCTTTTCAAAAAAACTTGTATAGGAAATTTTCTGCCTATTTGGTTTGAAGTCTGAACACATGGGTACCTGCACATTTCTAAACTAGGTACTGTATCCAGGAGCCCTGAGTGTGAAAGATTGTGTGTGTGTGTGTGTGTGTGTGTTCTAGAGTCATATAGAAAGTTTCCTATTGAACTAATTGTGTCTTTCTTCCATTTTTCATTTTTTTTTTATCAGTTCTTCCTGGGAAATCAGGTATAAACCAGTGGAATGTATTCTCAAGTTCCCAATGATTTTTTTTTTTAACTTTAATTCATAGCCATTAAAGCTTGCCATGGCCAATCTTTCCCATGCTGTTGCCCTAGCTACTACATTGTTGGTTGGCGTGGTGTTTCTGTAAATGCTGTAAGGATCCTTGATCCAGGATTCCTTTTTGCAGTGTGTCTTAAATGAGGAGATTACTTTTAAGCAAACCAGATAATAAATTGTAGCTTGACTGGTCACAGTGTTGCAAATGCAATTTTTAATTCCAGTTTATAATAATATGTTATATGTATTTTATGCAAATACTCATTGCAACACAAATTTGATTCTGCACACATCTCTACACTGTATTTAACCATTGAGGTCACATGGTCTACAGTAGCTAGAGAAGGACCAGCGTCAGGCAATGACGTGGGAAGACAGAGAAGTGAGAAATCTCCCTGGCACTCAGCCACAAGTAATGTGTTCTCTCCAAAGCAGCTATTGTCCTATTTGTCCTAAATCATCAATTTTAGGGCTTTGCATTTTCCAAGTAGAAATTTTAACTCTGGAGGTTTTAACTGGTATCATTCATTTTGAGGACATGTATGTATCTCCCATATGAAATCCTAACCCATGCTTTATCCCATTTTGACTTCACATTGAAGTCAGTATAAACTGTCCAGTGGCACTGTGTCATGATGATCACAAGTTTTAGAACTAAAGATAAGAGAAATTGTGTTTTGATTTAAACAAAGGAGAAGAGTTCTTCCCTCTATGCTTTTGGAAAGAAGCATACTATTTGTAATACCTGACCATATCATATTAGATATTCCTCTGCCTCTCAGTTGTTAAGCCATATTGTAGCTTAAGTTTCAAATTCCCTCTTACTCCCATTTATTGCAAGCACGTAATTTTTTCAAATAGAAATTTTCAGGTCCTTCGAATTGATGTCTTTAAAACTTGGCATTAAGTATAATATATAAAAAGTTACTGTCATATTCACTTATTATTATTTTCTGGTTAACATTTGGGGTAGTATTTTTTATTTGTGGAAAGGATGAGAAAAATGCTCACTTTAAATGGTTTTATTTACTGAAAACACAAAGAGCAACATTAATCTATTTTTTTCTTACATCACGATTTGGCTGTTAGGAAAATTAGAGAAATTCTGAAGGCAATGTTATTGTCTAGAAAATACATTCTCAAAATAAAAATTTATATTTATTAGACTTGAAATATCTCTATAAAATAGTAATTCTCCTTTTGTTTTGAACATAATCTTGGATTGAAAGTATCTTGTTTAATTATCTGGTTTCTTAAGGGTAATTTTCTTTAAATCCCTTCCTTTTCCTTTGCTTATTAGCAGCACCAAATTTTTTTCTAACAAAATAAATATATATTTTAATTTCAAAATTTTAATTTACATTTCAGGAACCGGTTCAATTATAAGAGAGTTTAAATCTCAAGGCTTGAAAATGGACTACTTTAGAAATAGCAATATAAAAAGGGTTGATGTAAAACGCATGAGTTCCTGCTGGTGCATTTTACATGCTTTCCAGGTCCTTTTGAGTTTCAGGGTCATGGGTTGGCTTTGTTTTAGGTTCTATTCCTGAAACTCAATGTTAAAGCATATTGAAAAGCAGCAGATTGTTTTCTATTTAAAGTGAAGTTTTCTGTTTACCCATCATGAGTCCAGACAAATAGTCAAAGTCACAATTGCATCTTACCTGCCTTTAAAAGAAACTATGTTTACTTGACTGTTCATTTTGCTATGGTATCTGTTGAGTTGGCAACCATGAAAATCAGTATGGTGATTTTTACAAGCTGAACATGAGCCTATTAGAAATGATTTCAAAGTATAAAATTATTTCTCATGGGCTTTCAAAACAAATCTTAGGATCAAAAACTATCTGTACTCTAGACGGTTATTCCAGACTCGCAGAATTTGTAGCATATCCAAGTGATTGGAAATCCATTGAAAGGGTAAGAACACAATTGCATATTAGTGTCAGTAATTATGGTACAAACAGCTTTAAGACAAAGCCTTTTAGATTCAAAAGCTGTATCACTAATAATGTGTCACTGGCTGTTCTAATATTACAGTAATCCAAAATGGCACACTAATCCAGCCTTTGACAGATTGGTTTACCAGATCATTAGTGATCCAGAAATTTTAGTTGACTGTGAAATTTTTGCTGGTCATGTTCATTTACTGCTTTATCTCTCTAAAGTCAAAACTGCTCTTAGGGAAAACCGAATGAGCTTATGGAGATTATTCCTGCAGATTTCAGTGGAAAATAGTTTTAGTATAAGAGAAAGTTTTAATGAAGAAGAATCAGAGTTTACTAAACTTTCTTTAGAATCTTATTTTGTATAAGCCCTGGCAGGTGGGCCAGTGCTTATTTTGATGTCTGTGTTTAATTTCTAGAAACATCTTTCAATTACTGCCTTACTAATGTTTCTATCATAAAGAAAATTCATTTCTGGAACAAAGCTTCAATATTACACTTGATAACCTTGGTAGCTTTTTTCAAACTGTTTCCTTTGGGCTAAATCAGCATGCAGCAGTCTAACGCAGATAATTTCAAACCCCTTTTTATGAGATTTTACTAATCGCTGTGAACTAAGCAAGAAATTTAAGTTGGTTGCTTAAGCTACTGCAGATTGCATATAATCCTTAGGTGTTTAGCCTTACTGTTGACAATTAGAGGTTCTGTCTTTCATCTTCACAGTTTGGGGACTCCCAGCAGCTGAGGCTCGTTCGAATCCTACGAAGTACCGTAATGGTTCGTGTTGGAGGCGGATGGATGGCGCTTGATGAGTTCTTGGTGAAAAATGATCCTTGCAGGGGTAAGGAGATGCTATGTTATGATAATAATACCATGAAAGTATACCAATTTTGTATTACTTCCCAGCATCAAAAACATGCTGGGTCTAATTTTGGTTATTTATTACGATAATGAAAATTTCACATTCGTCTCTGTCAGCCTAAAGTTCCCAAAGAACTTTTGGCAATCATGTAAACCATGTTCTTCTCATTTTTTTTTCTTACTTTTTCTGGATAATTATGAGAGTGATAGACAGGAAATACTAGAGTAGATGTATTCATTTTTTAATGAAATGCTCCCATATGCAATTTTCAAAGTCAGTAATTACATCAACTAGGGAAAAGAGTTCATCTGTCATTAAATAGCAAAGTAAAATGAAAGGAAACTGAGGTGAAGAAGACTGAACATGCTGGATAGTAAAAGTTTAAAAGTGAAAGGTTTTTTTTCCTTTAAATTGGGGGAAGGTAAGGAAAGTAATACCTAAACATTTAAAAATTATCAACTGCTAACTTGACGCTTACTTGGAAGCTGTAGGTTAGCACATTAAAAATATAAACATATGCTACTGTATAGCTCACTCCATATCTACCAGCCACAGAGTCCTTGATTATCTTTTAATTTTCCTTATCTTTCAGATCCCATAGTCGATTTTGGAATTCTTAACTGATTTACCTTACAACTGGTCATTTGATTGCAGTCTCTAGTTAGGTCCCCTTTACTTAGTAGGTCCATTTTTCTTTGAAAAAAGGAAACAATAAAATTCTGTGATTTTCTTTAACCTGTGAGCTCATTTTACTCCTCTTAAACAAACAACCACAAATGTTTGTGCTGATACTGATAGGCTACCCTGCGGGAGGCCAGGGTTCTTCCGGTGGGGCCTGTTTGTTAATTTAGTGCTGGCACCTGGATGCACAGGTGTATCAGAGTGAGCCCTGCTCTGCCAAGGGCACCTTCGATCAGCATACAACCCTACAGGTAGCTCTGCTCTCTGCAAGTTACAGATACACCCCAAAAAGGGGCAAAATAACAAAAACTCCCTTTCTTAGTAAATGCAGCCTGAAGTAATGTACCTTCATTTATGAAACAAAGAAATGAGAATGTGTAGCATCCTGTCGAGTTGCTTAGAGAGGCTGTCGTGGCTGCGGCCAAGTCTTCCAAATAGGTTTTTCTTATGGAGTCAAATCTCAGAGTGCTTCTTTTCCTGATGCAACTTTTCTTCTAAAATGTGTGCTAAAAGCCGGATCTGAGCACCCTTTGCATATTCAACTACTGTACTTTGTTTCTTCTCTTGCTAACAGTATTCTTTAATGTGATTGGTATCCTGTGTCATTTTTTCTAGTTCATCATCATGGGAGTAAAATGTTACGTTCGGAATCAAACTCTTCAATTACTACTACTCAGCCTACTATAGGTTGGCAACCCCTCTCTTTGCCTCTCCCCTCTTACCTTTTCTCTTTCCTACTTTTACATTCTCGCTTTAATCATTTGTTTTAAGATAACACGCTTCATCCATCGCGTATGGCTTAACTCATATCCAACTGAGCTGGTGCTTCCAAATTTAAATTCTGAACCGTTGACACACTTCCGGTGTGTTGCACACGTAGGTGTTCTGTAAGTGATCAAACACATGCTAACACGTTGCTCATTGGGTTCTTGTGGAGTGTTCTCCGTGTGCATATGTGTTTGTATGAGTGTTGCATCACTGATTATCTCCTATCCTTGGGTCTGGTGTTTGTTATTTGCATGTTGGTTAAACAGACTTTTTGGAGGCATAAAATAAAAATACTAGTTGCCTCATTTAAGTGAAGAACTTGAGAGTTTATATGTTGTCATCATGATTAACAAGCCATCTCTCATTCTGTGTAATTCTATTGTTTAATTAATTCCAGTGTTAAAAAACTGGCATTCTCCTTACCTCAGTAGTACATGCAAAAGACACAGTCCCCGCCTTACTGGCTTGTCTTCTCAGTGTGCAGAAAGGGCGATGAAACCATGTGGGCATCAGTAGCTGGTGGATTAACAATATTTTAGCATGAGCTTTCCATTTTCATGCTGACTCTTTCTTTAATAGTGGTTATTCTTGCTGGTGTCTAGTGTTAGAATAAACACACTGTTTTTTTTTCTTTCCCAAACTTACTTGTATCCAAAAGGAATGCATTGTAAAGGAATGCATTTAACTTTTTGTTATGCTGAGTTGGAGTTGGCATGGCAAAAAGATGTTCTTGAAATCCTCAACTTAATCTGTGGTGCCAGCTGGTTATTCTTCCCATAAATTGATTGAGCATCTCTTTTTTTCTCCCCCTTCCTCTTTTGCTTGTGTACCTCGTTGTGTGCCACGTAATCCAGCCAAAGGAAGGACAAACATGGAACTTCGGGAGAAGTTCATTTTAGCAGATGGTGCCAGTCAGGGTATGGCAGCCTTCCGGCCCCGGGGCCGAAGATCTCGGCCTTCGTCACGAGGAGCTTCACCCAACCGCTCAACGTCTGTGTCCAGTCAGGCTGGCCAGGCGGCCTCTCCACAGGTCCCTGCCACCAGCACACCCAAGGTAGGACTCAGCTGGGAAAGGTTGTCTTTCTCCCATGCAGTCACTGTCTCCGGTATACTTTTGAATGTTTTGGGACCCCAGCATTTGAAGGACCTGCCTTCTCCATTTGTATCCCTTCTCACAATATGATGCACGAAGGATTTAAAAACATGTATCTACATATGTGCTTTTGCCTTGTGGCCCATATGGAGACTGTCTATTTAGGGGCTTTGGTTACCTTTCAGGTTGGTTTTTCTTTTTAAATAAAGCTTTATTTTTTTTATTTTATTTTTTTGATGTATATAATTTGCCATCCAATCTTTCCACTTATTTTTAATCGTTATCATTCTTACTGTGAAACATTACTCTTTGCTATGAATATCTCTTTCTGTGGTTTGTTTTTTATCTGCTGTCCTTTACATTTGATTTGCCATTGTTCCATACAGATTCTCCATCCTTTAACACGCAATTATGGTAAACCATGGTTGACAAACAGCAAAATGTCAACTCCTTGTAAACCAGCAGAGTGCTCAGACTTTTCCGTGCCGTCTGCAGAGGTATCGTAAGGCCCAGATTCTAGTCTAACAGTCTCCTTTAACTGAAACTGTCACCCACTAACATTGCTTTACCTCTCCCTTAACACATGCACTTTTGATAATACCACGTCTTTTTACAGACTTCTATAAAATAATAAACAACTCTGCATTTCTGGGAAGACATGAGAGTGTCTTTTCTCTCTTGGGAGAGTGAAATACAGGAGATTATATTAGACTTATGTCAAGTTTCTTTTAGAGCTCATGGTATGCTTGTGCTTCTAGACATTATTTGGGCAAGAAATGCAACAATACCCCTTCAGGTGAGAGTGAGAGGCAGTGTCATTTACAAGTATTTGCTTAAAAGAATATTTATTAAGTGTAGACTGTGAGCAAGGTCCTTCCAAATGTATGCTACATTTATGTCTGCACAAGAACACTGGGTGGGTAAGACATAAGCCTTTTAGTTTCCAGTGGCGGGGGGTGGCTTAGGTATGAAAAAAGTTATCTGGCATTTTCAATAGGTATGTGTCTTTATTAGACTTTAAGGATTATTATTTAAGTGTGCTTCAGCTTTTTATATGGCAGGATTTATGGAGATAAGACATTTAGGTCATGTAAAATGTGCCCAATTAGCTCATATATCAGACCATTTCATTCAAGTGAAAATCAACCAAATATATTTGAAAGAAAGTTCTCTGTAAAATGACACACACATAGGTATCAAATGATCACATACTTGATTAGAGGTACAATAATTGGGGTGATGTCCCTAAATAACTTTGCTTGAAATGAAGTCCAGGACCCTTTTATGAAAGTGTTATATAGTACCTGTAAAAAGCCCTGTATGCTTTTCAAAACACTTTCTAATCTACTATTTAATCCTCACATCAGTAGTAAGAGGTAAGCAGAGAAAATTTCATTACACTCATGATTCAAAATGTCATTACTGGTAATGGTAGAATTGAGGCAGAAACAACCCATTCTTCAATTCTTCCTCATTCCCTGACCCTTCATTTCCACCCTGTCACTTATGGTGAATCTAGTGTAACAAAAACTGAGAACAGTTCAAGAGGCCTCAAGCAACATGTATGTTTTAAATATTTAGGGCTATGCTGCTATGTTCCAATTTTTTTAAAACTAGAGATTCCCCCAGGTTAGAGTTTAAGTATGTTATTTTAACTACTATAAAACTATGTTTCGTTTCAAATAGCCTCATTAGACAAAACAACCGAAGAGAGAAAACAACTAAGGTATATACCTCTATGGAGGGGTCTGTGAGAATCCTAGGTAGGGTTGGTGACCCTAAAATAAGAGCAGTCAAGGTCTTCCGAGAAGAATGATTTTACATGGCAATGAATTCTGCCACCTTGGGTGATATGTTTCATAATTTGGGGGTCCTCACTCTTTTGTGGGTTGTCAAGATTCTTTTAAACTTAGGAATTTAACTAGATGAAAGTTGTCAGATCTTGGGCAGATCACTGCCCTCCTCAGGCCCTCATTTTTCACATTTGCCAAAAAAGTTGTGATTAGGGGAATGTAAGGATTAATTATCCTTACGTGGATGAAAGTATTTTGAAAAGTTAAGGTTTTTTTTTAATGTTTATTTTGAGAGAGAGCGAGTAGGGGAGGGGCAGATAGAGAATCCCAAGCAGGCTGTGCACTGTCAACATGGAGCCCATCACAGGGCTCAGTTCACAATCTGTGAGATCATGACCTGAGCCAAAATCAGGAGTCTGATGCTCAACCTACTGAGCCACCCAGGCGCCCCGAAGAGTTAAGTAATATACATATACAAATCACATATTAATTCTGTCCTTAAATGTATGTATAGAATACATATGTAAATGAATTTTGAATATTACATTTATATTAAATTGCAACTCTAATATATCAAAATGTCTTACATACACTTCATTACACATTTACAACTAATATAAGAAAAACTAATTAAAAAAAAAATGGACACATGGGGTGCCTGGGTGGCTCAGTTGGTTGAGCGTCCGACTCTTGATTTCAGCTCAGGTCGTGATTCCAGGGTCGTGGGATCAAGCCCCACATTGGACTCTGCACTAAGCATGGAGCCTGCTTAAGATTCTCTCTCCCTTTGCCCCTCCTGCCCACTCATGTTTGCTCACTCTGTTTTTAGAAAAAAAAAATTTTTATTTAAAAAATGCCCATATACACCTGTTGGGATGAGCACTGGGTGTTGTATGGAAACCAATTTGACAATAAATTTCATATTAAATAAACAAATAAAAATAAATAAAAATAAAAAATGCCCACATAATTTGTACAGGTTCATTTCCTCTGAGCAGCTCCCTGTGAGTTCATTGAGGCAAGTGGCATCCCTTATACTTCATGGGAGATTTGCTTATTTTGTTAACTTTGGGGAAATTTTCAGAATGTTGTAGTGGTCTGGAAAAAAATGCAGTGATTTTAGGCTTATAATAAAATCTCATGGTTGTGATTGCTTTAGGCATTCTCTGTGAACTCCTGTAAGAATTTTTAAAGAATTTTCCCTAAGTGTTGCCCACGTGTCTCCTGCGTAAAGACCATAGAAGGAAATGAAAGTAGATGAAGTGATGTGGTACCAAGTTGTAAAATGTCACTGCCTCTTTTTTGCAGTTAAGTTTGTTTAAATGAAGACTGTTGAGGCATCATTTACTTATTGTTCTGTCAGTTTTATTTCTGGCTGGTTCCCTAAAAGCATTGGAGGCACCAGAATATCCAAGCACAGCTTTTTCAGAGTCCCGTTCTCTCTCTGTACCATGTACTCCCAACCTTTCTGGCAAGACTCTTCTAACTCCATAATGTTCACTGACAACCTGAAAGATACTAATATGCTCACGGTTTAATTTGCCTTTTTTTTTCCCTTGCTATCTTGCTATCCTTTGGGGAGCTCTATTTCTGTGTTTTCTCTTCCATATGAATTCCTTTTTAACTCAGGGAGGGAATAAGGAATGAGTGGGAAGAAGCAAGTGGAGAGAACCCCATGCCACGTCTAATCGAAAAGCCTCTCCCACTCCCCCTCCTGAGGAGGCCCAGTGCAGGGGCTTCCACCAATCTGTAACGTGGTGTCAGTGGAATATCGTGGAACAGGAACGATTTCTTGAAATGTCCTTTCACTGATTAAATACAGGGAACACCAATACAAGGAAGCAAGCTTCGACTTCCAGGATATTTATCAGGGAAAGGCTTCCACTCTGGGGACGACAGTGGCTTGATAACCACCGCAGCCGCCAGAGTCCGAACACAGTTTGCTGGTAAGTGTGATGTGGCTCTTTCTGTGATAGCTTTTTGCGGTATGATCTGAAGGTGAAAGTCCCTGTTCTTCTTCATGGCGGATGAAATAACAAATTGACAGTGCTGTATTCTTTCAAAACGACACATAGCCCTGTCCTCCAACAACGGTAGGGGATAAATGACAAGAAAATCTCTTTTGGAAAGTACCAAAGGAAGATGAGCATAAAAAAAACTAGAGCAGTATCCGATCCCTTTACGCTGGAAGCTCTTGGCTCTTCTGTCTGCTTACAAGTTTCCTGGGCTCCATTTTGGGTGGTTGGAAAAACCCAACTGGACTGGGCCTTACACCCGTGCTAGTCCTGCTTCTTCACAGAATAGTGAACCTGGTCCCTGGGGTTGTGGGCTCAGCAAGCATGAAGTTTCTTTAAAATTTCAAGACTTCTCTTTTAAATTCCTCTGTGCTTCAAATTACTTATCCTCGGGTAAAGCGTTTGCCCCATGTCTGCCCTGCACACATCCCTAGGTACACATGTTAAACTTTGGAAAGCATAATGTTAAATTCTAGGTATATTCCTTATATCTGTTTGTAGGAAATGGAATCCTGTCTAAGCCCAAACCTACCTTTTGTCTGTAAGCCTACCTTTTTGTATATTACATCGACTTAGAGTGAGGCCACCGACCCTAGTGGAATGCAGAAAGGCCACGAATCCACAAGTGTCTGCTGAGTGCCTGCTAGGTGACAAGAAAATGTGTTGAGATTAAAGGTGGCATTAGGTTTCAAGAATGTGTTGTCGATGGACCCGGGAATGAGGGTGGTTCAACTCCGTCCTCTCTCCTCAGATCCCAAGAAGACTCCCAGCCGACCAGGAAGCCGAGCCGGAAGCAAAGCTGGCAGCAGGGCCAGCAGCCGCCGAGGCAGTGATGCGTCAGACTTTGACATTTCGGAAATCCAGTCTGTGTGCTCAGACGTGGAGACTGTCCCCCAGACACACAGGCCTACGCCCCGAGCAGGTTCTCGGCCATCCACAGCCAAGCCTTCCAAAATCCCCACGCCCCAGAGGAAATCACCTGCCAGCAAATTGGACAAGTCCTCAAAGAGATAGTGCAATTGGTTCCACCGCAGCCCTTCCTTGAGCGTTTATTATTTAAGTTTGAAAGATGTAAAATATGATGTAGAAATTATTGTGAAATAATTGCAAGGAGTTGAGTTTAAAATTCTGCAGATGGCCTTATTTGTGTATTTGTCTTCTTATTTTATCTGTATAATTTCTTGTCAGATATTCTGGGGATTAAAGTCACATCATATGTGAGGGGGAGGAAAGAGTCTAACATGCACTAACATTTCCGCACTGTAAGGTGTGGAGCACACACTAGAATCGGTGACTGTACCTACAGGTAAGTCCTCATCCTCTCCGACAGCCACAGCACGACAGCCGCAGCTAACGTTAAGGATACCTCATGACATTTTCTTGCTTTTGTAGACACTCTGAGAAGCCAAAAGACACACACCGGGCATACATTTTGAGATCATTAAAATGTAAACTAAAAGGGGGAGGGCAGACAGACAAACACAACCACATATAGTTCTTTAAGCAGTGTCTGACAGAGAACTCACAGGAAGTTACTTTAGGCACTTGCCAGTGCTATGACATTCGAGAACCTTACAGCATTTCTGTGCCATCGCTTCACATGAGGCCAGAGGCGTCCCGGATATTAGACCTATTATACTGTAAGAATATAATTATAAAGTGCATTCATATAAATGTGAGGTTTTCTTTTGCTTGAGTGGACAGTAGCACCTGTATCATTGAACTCATTTTGTATCAAAGCAATTTTGCTTGCAGAAAGCTATGAAATAAAACATGTCCCTTAACTACATTGCTATGGAATTAATTTTTTTCCCCAGGGAAAATCCGTGTATTTTTTTATGAGCAATATCAATTTGGAGTGACCAAAAGATACTTAAAAATGGGTTTATTTTGATTTCTCATCTGAAATAATCATGTTCTGGTATTATATCTATATTTAATAAATATATACATTTTAATTTATTATGTATACTCACATACTATAGAAAGATATTAGTATGCATTTAATAAAACCTATTCACTTGAACATGTGGAATACCTGATTATTTAAAGAACTTTTTCTATCGTTTGTTTGTTTTGAATAAAGGTTGTACGTTTGATGTATTTTTACTAATAGTGTGACAGGGTAAGTTTGGGGGGCATCAAAACACAGGGACACAATAAGGTATGTATTAAGAATGACATTAACATATATTCAGTATTCTACAAATATTTTTAGTACCAACCGTGTGCAAGCTCCTGTGTTCCCCTGAGGCTGTAGGTTCCTTGCTGTCTTCTATTCAAGGGGGAAACAGTTCATCAACAAGCAAATCACTCAAATCACTAAAAAACGTGAATTAAAACCAGCGGATGTGTGACAGGGTGCTGATTTTATTATTAAGGCAATATAGTGATATTTTTCTGGCCTGTGTACATTTAAAAATCGAGTGATCAAATTTTCCTAGATACAAAAAATGGCCATTAGAAGAATGGCCAATCCTGATTAGGGCGTGACAGGTTATGACTCTCCCCAGAACTCCATAAATTTATCTCAGCAAATGTTGTTGAGGCTCAAGGGGATAGTATTGTTTTCCCTGCTTGGCCTTGTTCACAGAGGCCAACAGAGAAGGGCCTGGAGTCTCCACTAACAGAAATTAGGTGCCGCTTTTAAGTGATAGTAGTTCCTTTTCTCTCCAAGCATGGGTCTCAGGTGGGAGTCCATGATAGAAAAGGGTAATCCTAACCTAACATATCACGTGTTGTCATTCATGCATTTATAAACATGTCATCTGAGAAAGCAGTGGGAATTGTCCTTATTCCTTCGGTGATTTGCGTGTGATCACATTTCTACTTCAAAGACAAATTTAAGGGGATGTTTTTTATCTTAGCCTCTTTGAATGCCACCCCTGTTAAAGACCTGGGGATTTTGCTCTCTCTCTCTCTCTCTTTTTTATAAGTTAAATAAGCTTTTGAAGAAAGACAAGTGGTTTAAAATACTTCAGAGAATTCTTACAGAACTGCTCCTAGTTATCAGCAGTTGCCCTCATGGGGAGCTTTTCAAACTTTGATGCCTGATCTTTGTTTCCTCTTGAACTAACCCTTTACCCACAGGTTGACTTCTGAGGAGTCCTCCCATAAATTTCAGGGAATGTAGCAGACACACCTCTTTCCCTACACACACACCTTCTTCCTTTTCCTTGTCTCTTCTTCCATTTTTCTCTCTTTTTTAAAAAAAAAACATGACATTGAGGGGCACCTGGGTGGCTCAGTCGGTTAAGTGTCTGACTTCGGCTCAGGTCACGATCTCGTGGTCTGTGAGTTCGAGCCCCGCGTCAGGCTCTGAGCTGACAGCTCAGAGCCTAGAGCCTGCTTCGGATTCTGTGTCTCTCTCTCTCTCTCTGCCCCTCCCCCGTTCATGCTCTGTCTCTCTCTCTGTCTCAAAAATAAATAAACTTTAAAAAAAAAAAAACCATGACATTGAAATGAATCTCAACTCTAAAAATCTTTTTTTTTAATATTTATTTTTGAGAGAGCGCAAGTGAGGGAGGGGTAGAGAGAGAGGGAGACAATCTGAAGCAGGCTCCAGGCTCTGACCTGTCAGCACAGAGTCTTTGTGGGGCTTGAACTCCTGAACCACGAGATCATGACCTGAGCCGAAGTCGGACACTTAATGGACTGAGCCACCCAGGTGCCCCATCAACTCTAAAAATCTTAAAAGTTTGGTTCTGTTAAAAGATAAATGAATTTTTAAAAAATATTTATGTATTTTGAGAGAGAGCATGAGTGAGAGAGGGGCACAGAGAGAGAAAGAATCCCCAATAGGTTCCCAGCTGTCAGTGCAGAGCCCGACGTAAGGCTCGATTTCAGGAGCCATGAGATCCTGACCTGAGCTGAAACAAAGAGCAGACGCTTAGCTAACTGAGCCACTCAGGTGCCACAAACTGAGGAATTTTTATAAAACTTTTAGGAGTTTTATAAAACCTTTAGGAGTTTTGTGGTGCCTGGGTGGCTTAATTGGTTAAGTGTCTGGCTCTTGATTTCTGCTCAGGTTACTATCTCACGGTCTGTGAGTTCAAGCCCTGTGTCGGCCTCTGAGTTGACAGTGTGGAGCCTGCTTGGGATTCTCTCTCTCCCTCTCTCTCTCTGCTCCCCCACTTGGGCACTCTCACTCTCAGAAATAAACTTTTTAAAAACAATGTAGGGGTTTATTTGAGCAAAAATCTATTGGAATCAGCACCAAACTGGAAGTGGTTGGGAGTGCTCCACTGACAGGAGCTCGGGAGAGATAGAGAGTAGACAAAAGCGAGGAAGGAAGGAAAGTAAGGAAATTATTGATTGACTATAGCTTAAGCCCTAGTTGGCCGTTTGTAATTGGTTGTCCTTGGTATTTTGATTTTTTAAAATTTTTTAATGTTTTATTTATTTTTGAGAGACAGAAACAGCATGAGTGGGGGGAGGGGTAGAGAGAGAGGGAGACACAGAACTCAAAGTGGGGTCTAGGCTCTGAGCTGTCAGCACAGAGCCCAACGTGGGGCCCAAACCCATGAACGGTGAGATCATGACCTGAGCCAAAGCCAGAATTAACTGACTGAGCCACCTGGGTATCCCAAGGTATTTTGATTTTTAACGTTGAGGCATTTACAGGTTTAAACTTTGGTTTGCGAAGTTAGGCCATTAAGACATTACAGCCCCCTTGGCCTAAAGGTCTGCTTGTTTAAATAACAGTTCTTAAGCACTAGGGAACCATGGAGTAGCTTTTTTGTCTTAAAAAATCAAAACTTACTAGTTCTGATGTACTGCTACCTTGTTTTGAAATAATGGAGCATCCTCTTTGATTTCAGTGCAGAACTAGATGGGCCTGGCCAAATATCAGATCTGGTTCCTTTTACGGCACATGCTGGTGGAAGGGCTTGGGAGGTGCCCTGTGACTGTCAGGAATTGACCTGTAAAGCTGAAAAGGAGGAGAGACTAGGAAAGGATGTTGCTCCCCCCCCCCTTTTTTTTATCCATGTAAAACTTGCTTTCAGCATTTACAAGGGAAACTGTAATGTAGTGCAATGATTTACTCCTTTTTTGACAAGATGCTTTGAAATGCATGTGCTTTATTGTCGATTGGGTGAGCAGATAACCACCCAACAGTACAAGTGCCCAAGCTGTTGTGTGTGTATCTGATGACACTGCCACTTGGCCGTGACTTACCTTTGGGGGTCCCACAAAGAAGGCAAGGATGGACACTTTGTCTTTAAGTACTTTAATAAGTTCCCTTCAGTCATGTTAGGGATTGACTTCATGCTTATCAAAATCTACTGGGAAGAGAATAGAGTCATGGGTAACACGTTTGTGCAAGAAATAGTTCATATGACAAAAATCTGACAACCTACCGAATTCTAAAACTTGGGTTGATTTTATGTAATTTCAGAGCCTATGGAAATGTTGGCTATCTAGTTAGGATGAAGGATGACAAAAACGGAATTCTTTCTGCTTCCAACATGCTAAGACTATGTGCAAAGCACAATGTGTTCAAAGGGATTTTGTATTGTTTTACCACACTTCTATTATACTCCATTATTTGAAATTAAAAGACTGCATAGGATATGAGAATAAAATAGAGATTAAGAAGATTTCAAAAGTTATCCTCACCTAAAAACAAACCATTCGTTTAGAATATTACTAACATATAACTACTTTTACCCCAGGGCAAAGACTAGGCTATTTAGTTCCCAGGGCCTTATACTCTAACTTCCATGCCCGTAGTCTCCAGCCCTCTTTGATGGCATATTTCTATCAATAAAAGTTTTTTGAGCAAACCCTTCCAATATATGCATGTTAATTTCTTCCAAGGTATTTTTTGCATGTATTTTATCATTAGCTAATTTTGCAAGACTCAACATAATCTTAGAGTATGATCTATCTTTAACAACATCAATACAGGTATATGTACATATTTGAAATAGACAACGTAAATGTTCGTGAAGGTTAGTTTCCTCCTCTTTCTTTTAAACAAAATGAAATTCGAAATAGATATCTTATTTTCCCACATCCCCTGCGGTCACCTTGTGTACAACCTGCTTTAGAGATCACTGTTCTACACTATTTTCTTCTGCCACTACTCGCCCATTTTTCCACAGGGTAGAAGTATGTTCTACAGTTCCTTTCTCCTCTGCTCCTAGTTAAGCAAAGATACATGCCTTTGCTAGTGGTTATCTGTGGTTGTAGCCCTGCTTAGCTAGTCTCCAAAAATTCAGGGTTGGGGAGGGGGAGGAACACATCAATATTTCCAAAGCCACAGTTTCCTTCTGGCCCTTGTTACCTCTCACCTGTCTTACTACAACCAGTGCCTGTTTATTGCCTTACTTCCCATGTCTTCTCCAGACATCATCATGTTGGAGAAATTGGCCTCATGGGGAAGGACATGCCTTTTTGAGGTGAAGAAAGAGTGATTAAAATGGGATAAGAGAAGTTAAGGGAGTTACCCTGCACTGGCTTATTTCTCTCAGCAAATTAGAAAATACAGTGTCCTGCCTGGGGTTAAGGAAAAGGTTATAGGTTAAGGTTTTGGAGTTGAGCAGAGAAGATTCAAAGTAGCTGAGACCATGGGTTTATAGTTACCCTGATCTACAGGGTGCAACGTAGTATAGGAACAGAGGGGACAGAAGGTTAATCTACAGCTGGGCTCCTTCCAGTCAGGTTCAACAGGAAGAACAAAGGGTTTGAGCAATGGAAGGACACAGAGGGCAGAGGCTGGGTTTTTACCTCAGAATCAGGTTGTAGGATTGCCACAGGAAAGAGTTTGGGAGGAAGGCACACCATGAGTGGAGTTTCGATCAGGGCAGTAGGAGGCTAGAGCAGTACGAATGAGCACACAGGAGCACATGTATGACCACGAGTGATTTATATTTGGGGCATTGTCTAAGGGTTACATGAATGTGAATTTTGGTGGCCTCAGTATTTTGTTAAAAATTAGTCTCAGCTCTTCCACATCTTGATTTTTATTGTGCTTATGGCAGAATCTGCATGTAGAACACAATAATAGTCACCTCCTAGATTTGAGGAATGGGTGGAAGATACTGCCTTTCAACTGACTAGGTCGTGCTTCAAAGCCCCAAGTAGGCTGGTGTGTGTTGGTGTGTGTGTGCATAGCTGTGGCTTTTTAAGAAGGCAAAAGTCTCTGGCCTCAGGAGTGTAGTATGTTGATACATACTTGTTAGATCTGGCTGTAGGCAAGAATTAAAAATGAACTGCCATAAAGACTAGGTTTCTGAAAGAAGCAAGATGGCCTTTCAGAAGGAGGACTGACCAGAACATAACATAGTTGTGTTTTTAATTACTAGTGTAGAAAAGTTTGTTTCAAAAATAAGCAGTTGTGGAAATATGATCTGGTCAACAATTTAGTCACAATATGCCTATTTGGGAATTGACCAGTCAATTCAGGGAAATAGAATAGGTTTGAAGCAATGTCTTCAGATATAAACTATATAGTATCCCATCATGGGGGGGCCTGAGTGGCTCAGTCTGTTAAGCGTCCGACTTCGGCTCAGGTCATAATTTCATGGCTCGTGAGTTCGAGCCCCATATTGGGCTCTGTGCTGACAGATCACAGCCTGGACCCTGCTTCACATTCTGTCTCCATCCCTCTCTCTCTCTGCTCTTTCCCTGCTCATTTTCTCTCTCTCTCTCTCTCTCTCTCTCTCTCTCTCTCAAATATAAATAAACATTAAAAAAATTTACAGTATCTCATCAGTGATTGATTTGGAGTTGTTTCTCCTTGGGAAATCTTTTGCTTCTTCAGGTACTTGATTATGCCCATATTGATTCTTTTAGTCTTAACATTTGTATGTCAACTTTGGTCTGTAAAGCTCTTAACATAAATAAATATCTTACTGAGGTTCTCAACCAGTCATTGAAATAGGAGATAAGTATTATTTGCATTTAATGAATAATTTGAATGAAGCTAGAAGGGGGGTTGTTTTTCCAAGCTTACACAGCTAGAACATGAGTAGATAAATATTTTCATACTGAGACCAATAGTCATTCCACTACACGTCACCATTATGTCAGGGCCTACACATTCTTTTCTAAAGATGGCACCTTCATAAAGAAGACACGATCGTGACCTCTCTCAGGAAGCCACACCACATCTGGATTTTCCAGAGCAGCAAACTTCATCTTAAGATAATTGGAGTGTTGGAAATGTCTTGTGTTCCATAACTAGACTAATTTTCCATTGTTTCATGTCTCATCAAATTATCTAGTTCCAAAAAAAGTAGCAACCTTTTAAAATTGGCTTGCTGAGGAAGATGGTCTGTTTTGAGATAGCTAATATTTAACATCCCTTTTCCCTCCAACCACTACAAGATGCGTAAAATGTTTCCCTGTAAAGTTGATTCATCGCTTAGTTACCAGAGCCCTGATTCTTCTTGCTGCCAGATAAGTAATCTAAATGCCTTACCTGAATTAAACTTTTGAATATTCTGCCTTTTGTTTAAGTTCATTGAAAATAGGGGCGCCTGGGTGGCGCAGTCAGTTAAGCGTCCGACTTCAGCCAGGTCACGATCTCGCGGTCCGTGAGTTCGAGCCCCGCGTCAGGCTCTGGGCTGATGGCTCAGAGCCTGGAGCCTGGTTCCGATTCTGTGTCTCCCTCTCTCTCTGCCCCTCCCCCGTTCATGCTCTGTCTCTCTCTGTCCCAAAAATAAATAAACGTTGAAAATATATGTGGATAAATATTGTAACTCTTCATTCACCATGTCATGGTATAGTATTCTCAAGGCAAGTGTTTTTCAAAAATTAACTTCAGGTGTGGAAACATATATAATGTGACCTAAACAAAAAATATCTAATTAAGATATGTAAGGAATGATGTACATTCAGATTTTCCTGCTTCATTTTTTACTTAGTTTGACAATAGGGCTTTACAAGGTGGTCCTAGGCATTTATCCTGGATCTATCACTTAAATATATTTCAGATTATGTTGGTACTTTCACGCATATGTTCTTTTGCTCATCTGGCTCTCACCCTACTCTGAAAATGCATCTTTTAAATGTCAGTTTATATAAAAGTGTCAGAATCCTTTGCTTTTGTCGAACCGTGTATAAAAGGTAGTTAATTCAGTGAATAATTTTGTTTAGTACAATCCTTTGATTTATATTGACTGCATTTTGGAAGTGGGATTCTTACACATTTAGTGATATCTTTCATTATCAACTTCTATTATAAAGCTCTGTTTGTTAACTGTAGAAAGTTTAGTAAATGCACAAAGGTACAAAGAGGAAAATAAAGTTGCTAATCACCCCACTACTCAGAATAAGTTACTGATAAATTTTGTAGGTAGTTGTTATTTTGTTTAAAATTTTTGAAGTCATATTGTACTTTCTGGTTGGTATCCTTAGTTACATACTTAAACTAAAAAAAGTCAAAGACGCTTGAGTTGTTTATCTGTATTTCAGTCTTTAGAAGTAGAAATAGAATGATACCTATATTGCTTTCCTTTTCTGGACAATGATTTCCCTAAAACTGGGTGATTTCAAACAATATATCTCAGAGTTTCTGTAACCAAGAATCTGTATGAGTCTTAACTGGCTCCTCTGCTTTCATGATCTCTTATGAGACTACGGTCAAGGTTCCCACTGGGGCCTCATTCATCAGTGTCACAGTTGATTTGGGACATGATCCACTCTCAAGTTCACTCATTGGTTGGTTAGTTTGTTGTCAAGTTAACTCATAGACTGTTGGACTAAGGGACTCTGTTCCTCGCTAGCTGCCAGGCTAGAGGCCACCCTCAGTTTCTTGCCATGTGTGCCCCTCCAACACAACAGCTTGCTTCATCAAAGTATGCAAGCTAAAAAGGCCAATAAAGTCCAACAAGATGAAGTCACACTCTCCATGACCTAAGCACAGAAATGACATCCTATCTACTTTTGCCATATGTTATTAGAAACAAATCACTAGGTCCAGCCCACACTCAAGAGCATGACTACCAGGAGGCAGGGATCACTGAAGGCCATCTTTGAAGGCTGCCTACCATCATACTAAATCATAAAAGCTGTATTCTAATCTCTTGACCCACTTATGTAATGAAGAAACAGGTTTTAAAATCTCTAAAAAATCTCAAAGTCCTTTTCATCACACGTGAAGAGTATGACATATCAAAATTCAATTGCCGATTCAACATAGTCTAGTTTGGAAGAGGAATGTTTCTCCAAAGCTTCACTTTCTTAAAAAGTGTCATATTGGGAAATAAATAAGACAATCATCCAGGCAAAGATTGTTTATCCCAGGCCACAGGAGTGTTATCTGACATTTTCAACAACAAAAACAGGGTAGAGTACAAATGGACATGAGTGGCTCCCTAATAGGGACAATGGAGAAGGCACTGGGAAATTAATGAACATTCTTCAAATACAATGAGAGGATTGATGGAGTGAAGACTCTAGGCTGGCAACTCACTAGAACCCACCTCACCCCTTGGTTAAATGTTGCCTTGTCTCAATTTCCTTCTTCTTAATTCCCCTTCCTTTGTAACTCTGGAGGCTCTAGGTTGCTGTTCTATGGACACATTAGATTTGCTCTACTGGAGAACACCCAATGTTCATGGCTGGGAATATGTGCTTGTCACTGGCACCTAAATGTTCCTCTGCTGGCCTAGAGCTCCAAGGAATTAACTAGTTGGTCGTAGTTAGTATCTCGTTCAAATTTTTTTCCCAAGGGATCTTACATTTGCAGCATATGCAGTTTAAAAGACACATACTCTTTTGTGAAGCAGGGGAAAGTTTGGCAAAAGATAAAACATGCTCTTATGGGCCCTCCCTCCTTGTATACATGTCTCAGTGTGGTTTGACATTTGCTTGGTGCCAGTAGGATCACTTTCATATTCAGAGGAATGGCTTCATAGCATTGTCTAGAAAACTGAAGTGCACAAAACACCTCAAGAGCAGGCACAGTTTTGTGAACTTCAAACCAATGTTTATCCGAGAAATGTCATGTAGAATGAAGCAACACTAGAGTTTTTCACAGTAGGTATATGCCAGCTTGCCTCTGAGTTATTGTTAACCCAGAGACAATCCAGATAGCACTTTTCATACCAAACACATACATTGGTTTTCAGGGGACAGAGCTATTCTTTAGTTTTTATTACTTCTATTACTTGTTATTACTTCTATTACTTTTTTTTTTCTTTTAGCTCTTTAATTATTACCTTATCATGTCATGCCATTTTAGGCATATCACACAGGTTTTTAATGCAAGCGTAAGAAAATGTTTTGGTTGGGGTCTTTCAATATATCAAGGCATAAGAAATGTCCTTGGACTCTCTGGATCTCTGAAGACATAGCTCATATAGCTAGTGTCTGATGATTAAACGTTTCCTACATGTACATGTTCCAGAACAACTGGATCAATAGATCCAAGCAAGCTCCATCCTCTCCCCTAGCTGCTGTACCAATTCCCCTAGCTGCTGCTTTTCTAGGGAAAAGCTAAAGGAATATTAGAGCCATGTTGGAGTTTGACTCCTCCCACCCTCACAAGGCTGTTGGCAGATAGTAGTGGTATGAAAGGAATGGGGAGTGAGCTGAGGCTCTGAGAATTACATGCTCAAAATCACCTAGTTAATAAGTAGAAGAATCCATGTTTACTAGCCAGTTCTGGTTGAACCCAAAGCCCATCTATTATACCAAGCTACTGTGTGAGTGGTTATTTCTTGGCGTTATTGTTCGTGTCCTGGCCCACATCTTATTAATCAGTTTCTTGCTTTATCTGTTCTTAATTTGAGTACTTTAGGAACTTAAAAAAAAAAAACTAAACTAAAAACATATTATTCCCCATCCTGCTTCTCCTGCCAACAAAAAAGTAAAACATTTTAAAAAACAGAATTCACCTGGTTCATACAAACATTAATTACCTGACAGCTAAATGTGGGGAAAGATTAGAAAGAGAAAGGCAAAAAGAGAGAGAGAAAGGCAGAAAACGACAATTGGGAAGCAGCAAGGAATGTGGTCCTTTTACACTATGATGTATATTCAAAATGCACAATTTGTGCTCAGCTTTGCAAGGAAATCCTTAGCTTTAGAGGATAATATATAAACGTGTTTAGGATTAAGCTGAATTATGGCTCCAACTGGATGGAAGAGTCCATCTTCTGTGCCAAGAATCAGTGATCTTGGCTTATAGTTGCCTCTTCTCTTTGGTATGTCGGGCTTAGGTCTCTTAAGATCAAGGATGGCCTTTGGAGAGAAGTCCCTTTTCTTCCCCACTGCCAGATAGAAAGCTGTTCCAAACCTATATATAGAACTTTAAATGCCAGAACTGAACTATGTGACGTGTATCTACTAACAGATTTGTAGACAAATATTAAGGAAAAATGATCACCTGATTCTAGAACACATGTTTGAAAATGCAAAATAAAGCTGATCTGCTTTTCTACTAAGCTCAGAATATTGCAAAGACCTGTTATCATCTTTATTACCTCCCTTGTATGGCCTCCTGTTAGGTAGATACACTAGAGTGATTAGCCATCTGGTCACGCATGTCTGTTAATTGACCTGAATGTTAGTTACCAAGCAACTGGTGGTAAGAAAAACCCCTTCCCTCTGATATACTGCAACACAGAAGGAATCTCTTTTAGCTTTAAACCTAAAATTCCTCAGTCTTCCTGCCTCAAAGCTTGAGTTTCTAAATCACAAAATATTTTTAAAAACAAATATATAGATTTAAAAAAAGCATGTCGCTTTGTGACCAATGACAACAAAAAAGTAAGTATATGGTAGATAAAGATTTAGAAGAGTACAAAAACAATCTGGATATGCTAGATTTCCACCTACAAATCAAAGCTACAATTTAGCAAGTTTTATGAATTTAGGAACAAAGAAACCAAATGCAAAATATAAGAAATTTATCCATAGCATATAGAAGAACAAAAAGTGGTTGTAACTGAGTAACTGACAGCTCTGTGGAAGTCAGTTGGTGATGTTTCAAATGATCTTGAGCTTTATTACTGGAAATATAAGGCCCAGCACAAGAGAGGAGAAAGTCCTGCTTCACTGTGGCACATCTTAACGTGGGCAGCTTCAGGTAAGGGACTAGGATACAGCATAGAACCCTATTGGAAAAGGCTGTAATAATATGGAAGAATACGAGTTTATATTGTGTGCTTAATATAAATTCCTTCAAGTTAATTATTCCAAAGAAATTTCTTTTTGCAGGAGAATCTGCACAGTTTGTATGCTAATTACTTTGATTATAACAGATCAGTGAAATCATAGTTAATAGGTTACTTAGCACAACTTTGATGAAAAAATTCACTTAAATTATTACATGGACTGACAACAATTGTTTTCCAACAACTAACATTTATTCTCTATGATGAATATAGTCTCTCAAGATCACAGTTATTGTAGTTCAGAAATAACTATTGACACCTGTGAATACTATGTAGCTGCTCTTTGTACTTTTGAGACAACAGACCTAGGAGCCAGTGTCATGATGACTGGATACAGAATATAGAGAGAGTAATCATCAGTTAAGCATCCTCTAACTGTTCTAAACATTCTCCAACTGATATCCCCCTTCATCCTCCAGGACAGGTTAACAGCAATCTTAGTGTTTTACCCTAGTGAAAACAGTCTTCTCTAAATTTCCATTAACATTACTCAGAATTGTGGCTGATTCCAACCATCACTTTGACTAGGCTGAACGACATTATTTGGGGCTTTTAAGAGCTACAATAATAACGGTTTCCCTGTAAGGCAGGTAATATTATCTCATTTTGGAGATGGAAAACACAGAGGTTAAAGAAACTGCCCAAGGTCACAAAGTAACAAAACTCAACCTAAGCTGTCTGACTTTAGTGCTTCCTCAGCTTTCTTTAAATATCTGAAGGACCACCAATGGGTAGAAGACAGATTTTTATTTCATTATGAGAAAGAATTTTTATTCATTTAACTGTTCTAAGGTGGCTGCCTTGGGAGTAGAGTTGTTATATAAGATATAGGACATCAGCTAAATTTGAATTGCCGATAACGATGAAAATTTTTAGTCTGAGTCCCAAACATGGCATAGGATGTTCTTCTTTAAATATTATTAATTGTTTATCTGAAATTCAGAGTTAACTGAGCACCTTCCATTCTTATTTGCTGAATCTGGTTACCCTGCTTGGGAAACATTATGTTTCCAGGTGCTGGTGATTAAAAACATGTATGATCACATGCAGACGTGTTTTTGAGGCTCTGAGGGGCAGAAGAAGCAGAGGTGGGGTGTTTTGGAGAGTGGAATCCAGATTTCATCATCTTCATGGGCTAGGGGTTGGGGAGGAACAGAATGACTTTACAGTTTATGGCTTTGAGGAACAATAGCTTTTTATGGTCTTTCCATTTTCTCTGTTTCCTGTTCCTTTGGCAGGATCATCTCACTGCTGTCCAGCCCCTGGTAGGTACAGGGGACAGTGGAGATATGAAAGAGAACATTTTGCTCTTTATTGATATTTCTTGAACTGATTGGTGGTGGAGATCCTTGGAAATATATTTATATGGAGGGTTGTGTTCCTACCACGAATTCTGGAATTTTCACCACCAAGATGCAGTATCAAGTATGTTTTCTGTTTTAGTCCCTAAGGATAAAACACTGGGAGTATTCCTCTTAGAGGTAGGGATTAGAATAGTTCTGGGAGACTCTCCAAATCACATAAGTAGGTAAGTTATAAGTTGGCCTTACTTTGAAGTTGATGAAACCATTGCTTTGGAAACATTTCTTAATGTTTCTGAATGAAACCCTTTAGGACAATTCTTCCTTAATGGACATCTTCTAGCCCATGGTATTAAAGACTTGTCACATGAAACCTTTAAGTAGCTTCATGCTAATAATTGACAAATAATGGAAGTTCAACTGGGGCCCCTTTCAAATTTGGTTCTCCCACGCAATGTAATCTGTTTACTGGAAACCGTTGTTAAGACTGTAAAAACAATCTCTGTCTGGGTGCCAGAACAGAATGCAGGCTGCCCAAGGCATAAAAACTCAGTTGTGCATATGCGCGGAGGTAGCAGTATTTCTATAGATGTATTTTTAGGTCACAATTATGAGAAATACTTGAAAATTCCCCTAGAGAGGTGAAACCAGAGCCATAACTTCTTGGGGGGAACAGCTATACAAGAAATATGCCCAGTTTTATAAAATGTTCTCATTATTTCAACTGGCGGAAGCCTGCCTTACCTAAAAATAAGATTCTGTTAAGGCACCTTACCAAAAGCAAAACTGAAAAAGCATGACAATCCAAGAGATGAGTTTTTTTTTTTTTCAACGTTTATTTATTTTTTGGGACAGAGAGAGACAGAGCATGAACGGGGGAGGGGCAGAGAGAGAGAGAGACACAGAATCGGAAACAGGCTCCAGGCTCTGAGCCATCAGCCCAGAGCCTGACGCGGGGCTCGAACTCACAGACCGCAAGATCGTGACCTGGCTGAAGTCGGGCGCTTAACCGACTGCGCCACCCAGGCGCCCCAAGAGATGAGTTTTTAAAATATAATTTTAGAGTGGGAAAAGCCTTTCTAAGCAAGATACAAAATATAAGAATCACGAAGGAAAGACAGACAAACACCTGCTCATCGCAAAAACTACCACAGAGTCAAAAGACAAATTGGGGAAAATATTATAATGGCAAAGGCTAAAATGTTCTTAACGGACCAGAAAATACAATTCACATTCGAATATAAATGGCTGGGGCATCTAGGTGGCTCAGTTCATTAAGTGTCCAACTCTTGACTTCGGCTCAGTTCTTCAGGCTCTGCACTGACAGCAGAGAGTCTCCTTGGGATTCTCTCTCCCTCTCTTTCTACCCCGCCCCCGTTAACATGAACACACTCTAAATAAATAAATAGATACATAAATACGAATATAAATGGCTAACTCTACTCAAATATAAGAGTTATGAGATCACATTCTCCCCTAGTAGTTTGGCAAATATAGAAAAGTCTGATTGTATACAGTGCTGGCAAGAACATGATAGAACAGACCCTCAAAATGCACTGTTGCTGAGAGTGAAAATTGAATGGCCTCTTTAGGAGACAATTTGGCAATATCCATCAGAATCTTAAATGCACGTATACTTTGACCTAACAATACTGGTTCTGGAAATGTATCCAACAAGAATGTGTGCTTCACGGGACAGTTTTCCAGGAAAAATAATATTCCCCTAACCAGACCCACTTTGCTTTGCCAACCAAAGACCAAAGGGATGAATTAGCATTGCCTGGGTGTAGAAGGAGAGGGAAATAGAGAAGACATCCGTGGTTTCAAGCCTGCCGGGATGCTGGTCAAGCTGAGCTGGGGTCCAGAGTGAGTGTACAGTTTGTAAACTGAGTCTCCACAGGGAAAGCTGGTGCATCAAGGTGTTAGTTGGGGACACTACATTTCAGTATGGGGAGAGAGGACTCGATGTACATTAACTTCTTTCGCAAAGAGTGGCATTTGAGACACTCCAGGATTCTTCCTCTTTGAATCTAGCTTATTTAGCTTACAGCTTATTTTTTGCTCTTTCCCCTTTGAGTCCTATGTTCTCTGCTCCTCCAGGGTGACATGGCCTTCACTCCCTCCTGGGACTGTGGTTCCCTTCAGATGTAATATGCAGCTCAGTGGGAACATTTCCAGGCCCTAATCCCATGGATTCCTCCATCCTCAGCAAGATGCTGGGCCTCAAGGAACCCCCGGGCAGGCTGGCACTCCCCTGCCTCCAGCTCTGCAATTCTCACGCCTTTGCATGCTGTCTCCTAGGAGAGTTTCCCTTTAATCTCACATTCGTCTCAGCCAAAGACAAATGGGTACCACAGACACTTGGAAGAAAGCCACTGTTGATGTGTCTATTAAATATTAGGCCCCAAGAGGCCCACAGAGGATCAACCCTTGCTCCACTGCCTCTTCTCTGTCTTTGGCTTTGCCCGTCCTTAGATTTATTATTTTAACAATATAATTTTTAATAGGCCATACATTTACTTGACTCAAAAGTCAAAACTATTACAACGGTGTCACAAGAAGTCTCAATCTCTCTTCCCTTCATCCCATTTTATTCATTTTGTTTATTTTCCCACTGGTTCTTGGTATGAATACAAGTACATACACATATACACACGCACACACACATACACACACACACAGAAATATGTATACACACAAATACAGCAAGAAATAAGAGATTATACGAACTTTCATTCCTCTTCCTTGGCCGAAAGTATTTGCATCATAATATAAACAATACTACACCTTGCTTTTTCTAACCTAAAAATATCTGGTTATATATAATTTTTATTTTTCACTGTGGCAAAATACACGTAATCCAAAATTTACCATTTTAACCAGGTAATCATACAAGTTGGTCTTTTTAAGACTAGGTTATTTCACTTAGCATAATGTCCTCAACGTTCATCCATGTTGCAGCGTGTGTCAGAACTTCCTTCGCTTTTTATGGCGGAACAATATTCTACTGTGTGTACAGACCACATTTCGTTTATCCGTTCATCCATCAACGGGCATTTGGATTGTCTCCACCTTTGGGTTATTGTGAATAACGCTGCTATGGATGTACATACATCTCTCCAAAGCCCTGCTTTCAATTTTTATTTTTTGAGTATATCCCCAGAAGTGAAATTGCTGGATCATGCAGTACTAGTTTTAATTTTCTGAGAAACCTCCATACTGTTCTCCCAAGCTGCTGCACCTTTTGCATTCCCTCCTGCAGTGCGCAAGAGTTCCCATTTCTCCACATGCTTGCCAACACTTTTGTTTTGTTTGTTTTTGACAGTAGCCATCGTAATGGGGGCAGGGTGATAGCTCCTTGTAGTTTTGATTTGCACTTCCCCAATGGCTAGTGGTCCCGAGCATCTTTTCATGTGCTTGTTGGCCATTTTGTCTCATCTTTTAACTAGTCTAGACCTTGAGTAACTTACCAGATTTAATAGCAACAGAATCACTGGGCCCCTCTACTAACTACATCTTTCTCTGTAGTAGTGGGATATTCCATAAAGCTTCATTTCCCTACTCCTTTCAGCTGCCTGTGTAAAATCTTCATCTGCTTCTGAGGCTGGTTCTTGCCCGTCTCCACTAGCTGTGATCCAGTCTGACACAGTCCTTGAGATTCTGCAGTAAGCGGGCACCACAGTGAGGAAGAGATGAAGTCAGCCAGTTCTGGGTCCCCTGAGAACCTCCATTGTTTAAACAAACCCCACGGACCTAGATTTTTACTTCTGAGACCTAGATCTCTTGTTATCTGCTGCTTCCCATCTGCCAGGTCTCACTTGTACCTGGTATGTTTCCTTGGAGACATCAATACTTCCACCTTCCCCAACTAATTTTTTTTTTAATGTTTTATTTAATTTTGAGAGAGAGAGAGACAGAGTGTGAGCAGGGGAAGGGTAGAGACAGAGGGAGACACAGAATCCGAAGACACAGGCTCCAGGCTCCGAGCTATCAGCACAGTGCCCAGTGCGGGGCTTCAACTCACCAACTGTGAGATCATGACTTGAGCTGAAGTCAGACGCTTAACTGAAGGAGCCACCCAGGCACCCTATCCCCGCAACTAACTCTTGAATATGAAACTCACCTAAATGCTCCAAATAACATGTGCTGATCTTCTCAAACTTTCTTTCTCAAATCTTGCTCAAATCAATGGTTCTCGGTTTTGGTTGCACATTGGACTCAGCTGGGGAGATTTTTAAACAACTGAGGGCTGGGTTCCACCCCCAGAGGCTTCTACTTAATTGGCTCCATTGCAGCCTGGGCATTGGAATGCTAATGTACAGAGTCAAGGTTGAGAACTACTGACCCAAATTTTACAAAAAAAATTAATTAATCTTATTAATGAATGTTATTAATAAATCTTAATAGTTCTCTGTCTCTTGGTAGTATCCTAGATTGGGCTGTCCCTATGGAAGTTATCATAGTTAGCTCTCTGAGGTTTTATCCTCTTTAATTATTTCTTGCATCCCAGGCTTCTCCTATGATCTAATCACTCAAGGATCTTAATTCCATTTGTGAAAGGAGTATGCCCCTTTCATCTTTTCCTATCTCTCTAGCCTGCCAGTAGAAGAAAATATCTTCTCTACCCCACCCTGGAACCCCTTCTACATGCAGGAAGACACAGTGGCAAATATTAGGTCCAAGACTTGTTAGAAAACCCTTGGGAGTCTGATTTCTATGATTCCAGAATTCTACTAGAAGCCACTTATTTATAGGGCACCTGGTTGGCTCAGCTGGTTAAGTACCCGACTTAGGCTCAGGTCGTGATCTCACAGTTCGTGAGTTTGAGCCCCATGTTGGGCTCTGCTGCTCAGAGACTGGAGCCTGCTTCAGATTCTGTGTGTCCCTCTCTCTCTGCCCATCCCCTGTTCATGCTCTGTCCCTTTCTCTCTCTAAAAAAATAAACATTAAAAAATTTAAAAAGAAGCAAATGCTACTTATTTCTGAATATATTGAGCTGGCATCTGCTGTTAGAGACACATGTGCAGCTGGGAAGGCAAGAAACCTCTGAGTCCAGCAGAAAAATGGTAGAAATAATACAGAAAGAAGATTGGCAATCTGAATGATTTGAAACTAAGTTGACTCATCTCTCTTTGGAAACTTCAGAATTTTTGCTTTTAGATCAATTCATGTGATTCCTCTCAGGTGTACCACCTCTAGAATCTGTGATTCCTGGAACTTTCATTCCTTAAACTCAAGATGTCATCGAGAGTCATCCAATTATTCTATGAAAAGGTAAGCACAGTTCATTTTGACACTATATTAATTAGGGTGTGTGTTGTCTGCTTACTGGTCAGAGCCAGGGAGAAGACCTTTTATTCAAAGCACCTTCTCCTGTTGAGTCATATGAGCTGCTTTGTGGAAGTTGTCCTTGCTTTATTTTTTATTTTTTTAAAATATGAAATTTATTGTCAAATTGGGTTCCATACAACACCCAGTGCTCATCCCAACAGTTGCCCTCCTCAATAGTCCTAACCCACCCCCCATCAACACTCAGTTTGTTCTCAGTTTTTAAGAGTCTCCTGTGTTTTGGCTCCCTCCCTCTCTAACCTTTTTTTTTCCTTCACCTCCCCCATGTCTTCTGTTAAGTTTCTCAGGATGCACATAAGAGTGAAAACATATGGTATCTGTCTTTCTCTGTATGACTTATTTCACTTAGCATAACACTCTCCAGTTCCATCCACGTTGCTACAAAAGGCCATATTTCATTCTTTCTCATTGCCACATAGTATTCCATTGTGTATATAAACCACAATTTATTTATTCATTCATCAGTTGATGGACATTTAGGCTCTTTCCACAATTTGGCTATTGTTGAGAGTGCTGCTATAAACATTGGGGTACAAGTGCCCCTATGCATCAGCACTCCTGTATCCTTTAGGTAAATTCCTAGCAGAGCTATTGCCGTGTCACAGGGTAGATCTATTTTTAATGTTTTGAGGAACCTCCACACTGTTTTCCAGAGCGGTTGTACCCATTTGCATTCCCATTTGTATCCCGTTTCTCCACATCCTCTCCAGCATCTGTAGTCTCCTGATTTGTTCATTTTAGCCATTCTGACTGGTGTGAGGTGTTATCTGAGTGTGGTTTTGATTTGTATTTCCTTGATGAAGAGTGACGTTGAGCATCTTTTCATGTGCCTGTTGGCCATCAGGATGTCTTCTTTAGAGAAGTGTCTATTCATGTCTTCTGCCCATTCTTCACTGGATTATTTGTTTTTCGGGTGTGGAATTCGGTGAGTTCTTTTGGATACTAGCCCTTGTCTGATATGTCATTTGCAAATATCTTTTCCCATACTGTTGGTTGCCTTTTAGTTTTGTTGATGGTTTCCTTTGCAGTGCAGAAGCTTTTTATCTTCATGAGGTCCCAATAGTTCATTTTTGCTTTTAATTCCCTTACCTTTGGGGATGTGTCAAGTAAGAAATTGCTGAGACTGAGGTCAGAGAGGTTTTTTCCTGCTTTCTCCTCTAGGGTTTTGATGGTTTCCTGTCTCTCATTCAGGTCCTTCATACATTTTTTTTTTATTTTATTTATTTTTTTTTTATATATGAAGTTTATTGACAAATTGGTTTCCATACAACACCCAGTGCTCATCCCAAAAGGTGCCCTCCTCAATACCCATCACCCACCCGCCCCTCCCTCCCACCCCCCATCAACCCTCAGTTTGTTCTCAGTTTTTAACAGTCTCTTATGCTTGAGTTTATTTCTGTGAATGGTGTAAGAAAGTGGTCTAGTTTCATTCTTCTGCATGTTGCTGTCCAGTTCTCCCAGCACCATTTGTTAAAGAGGCTGTCTTTTTTCCATTGGATATTCTTTCCTGTTTTGTCAAAGTTTAGTTGGCCATACATTTGTGGGTCCAATTCTGGAGTCTCTATTGTATTCCATTGGTCTATGTGTCTGTTTTTGTGCCAATACCATGCTGTCTTGATGATTACAGCTTTGTAGTAGAGGCTAAAGTCTGGGATTGTGATGCCTCCCACTTTGGTTTTCTTCTTCCATATTTGGCTATTCGGGGTCTTTTGTGGTTCCATACAAATTTTAGGATTGCTTGTTCTAGCATCAAGAACAATGCCGGTGCAATTTTGATTGGGATTGCATTGAATGTGTAGATTTCTTTGGGTAGTATTGACATTTTAACAATATTTATTCTTCCAATCCATGAGCACGGAATGTTTTTCCATTTCTTTATATCTTCTTCAATATCCTTCATAAACTTTCTATAGTTTTTAGCATACAGATCTTTTACATCTTTGGTTAGGTTTATTCCTAGGTATTTTATGCTTCTTGGTGCAATTGTGAATGGGATCAGTTTTTTTATTTGTCTTTCTGTTGCTTCATTATCAGTATATAAAAGTGTAACTGATTTCTGTACATTCATTTTGTATCCTGCAACTTTGCTGAATTCATGTATCAGTTCTAGCAGAATTGTGGTGGAGTCTGTCGGGTTTTCCATGTATAGTATCATGTCATCTGCAAAAAATGAAAGCTTGACTCATCTTTGCCAATTTTGATGCCTTTGATTTCCTTTTGTTGTCTGATTGCTGAAGCTAGCACTTCTAACACTATGTTAAACAACAGCGGTGAGAGTGGACATCCCTGTTGTGTTCCTGATCTCGGGGGGAAAACTCTCAGTTTTCCCCCATTGAGGATGATATTAGCTGTGGGATTTTCATAAATGGCTTTTATTATGTTTAAGTATGTTCCTTCTATCCTGACTTTCTCGAGGGTTTTTATTAGGAAAGGATGCTGAATTTTGTCAAATGCTTTTTATGCATCGATTGACAGGATCATATGGTTTTTACTTTTCTTTTATTAATGCGATGTATCACATTGATTTATTCGCGAATGTTGAACCAGCCCTGCAGCCCAGGAATGAATCCCACTTGATCATGGTGAATAATTCTTTTTATATGTTGTTGAATTCAATTTGCTAGTATCTTATTGAGAATTTTTGCATCCATATTCATCAGGGATATTGGCCTGTAGTTCTCTTTTTTTGCTGGGTCTCTATTTGGTTTACGAATCAAAGTAAATGCTGGCTTCATAGAATGAGTCTGGAAGTTTTCCTTCCCTTTCTATTTTTTGGAACAGCTTGAGAAGGATGGGTATTATCTCTGCTTTAAATGTCTGGTAGAATTCCCCTGGGAAGCCATCTGGTCCTGGATTTTTATTTGTTGGGAGATATTTGATAACTGATTCAATTTCTTCACTGCTTATGGGTCTGTTCAACTTTTCTATTTCTTCCTGTTTGAGTTTTGGAAGTGTGTGGGTGCTTAGGAATTTGTCCATTTCTTCCAGGTTGTCCATTTTGTTGGCATATAAGTTTTCATAGTATTCCCTGACAATTGCTTGTATTTCTGAGGGGTTGGTTGTTATAATTCCATTTTCATTCATGATTTTATCTATTTGGGTCATATCCCTTTTCTTTTTTGGAAGCCTGGCTAGAGGTTTATCAATTTTGTTTATTTTTTCAAAAAACCAACTCTTGGTTTCATTGACCTGCTCTACAGTTTTTTTAGATTCTATTTTGTTTATTTCTGCTCTGATCTTTATTATTTCTCTTCTTCTGCTGGGTTTGGGGTGTCTTTGCTCTTCTGCTTCTATTTCCTTTAGGTGTGCTGTTAGATTTTGTATTTGGGATTTTTCTTGTTTCTTGAGATAGGCCTGGATTGCAATGTATTTTCCTCTCAGGACTGCCTTTGCTGCATCCCAAAGTGTTTGGATTGGGGTATTTTCATTTTCATTCATTTCCATATATTTTTTAATTTCTTCTCTAATTGCCTGGTTGACCCATTCATTCTTTAGTAGGGTGTTCTTTAACCTCCATGCTTTTGGAGCCTTTCCACACTTTTTCCTGTGGTTGATTTCAACTTTCATAGCATTGTCTGAAAGTGTGCATGGTATGATCTCAATTCTTGTATACTTATGAAGGGCTGTTTTGTGACCCAGTATGTGATCTATCTTGGAGAATGTTCCATGTACACTTGAGAAAAAAGTATATTCTGTTGCTTTGGATTGCAGAGTTCTAAATATATCTGTCAAGTCCATCTGTTCCAATGTATCATTCAGGGCCCTTATTTCTTTATTGATCCTGTGTCTAGATGATCTATCCATTACTTTAAGTGGCGTATTAAAGTCCTCTGCAATTACCACATTCTTATCAATAAGGTTGCTTATGTTTGTCATTAATTGCTTTATATATTTGGGGGTTCCTGTATTTGGCACATAGACATTTATAATTGTTAGCTCCTCCTGATGGATAGACCCTGTAATTATTATATAACGCCCTTCTTCATCTCTTGTTATGGCCTTTAATTATAGTCTAGTTTGTCTGATGTGGGTATGGCTACTCCAGCTTTCTTTTGACTTCCAATAGCATGATAGATAGTTCTCCATCCCCTCACTTTCATTCTGAAGGTGTCTTCAGGTCTAAACTGAGTCTCTTGTAGACAGCAAATAGATGGGTCTTGTTTTTTTATCCATTCTGATACCCTATGTCTTTTGGTTGGAGCATTTAGTCCATTTACATTCAGTGTTATTATAGAAAGGTATGGGTTTAGAGTCATTGTGATGTCTGTAGGTTTCATGCTTGTAGTGATGTCTCTGGCACTTTGTGGTCCTTGTAACATTTCACTCACAAAATCCCCCTTAGGGTCTCTTGTAGGGCTGGTTTAGTGGTGACGAATTCCTTCAGTTTTTATTTGTTTGGGAAAACCTTTATCTCTGCTTCTATTCTGAATGGCAGACTTGCTGGATTCTTGGCTGCACATTTTTTCTGTTCATCACATTGAAGATTTCCTGCTATTCCTTTCTGGCCTGCCAAGTTTCAGTAGATAGGTCTGTCACTAGTCTTATTGGCCTCCCTTTATATGTTAGAGCATGTTTATCTCTAGCTGCTTTCAGAATTTTCTCTTTATCCTTGTATTTGCCAGTTTCACTATGATATGCCATGCAGAAGATCGATTCAAGTTACATCTGAAGGGAGTTCTTTGTGCCTTTTGGGTTTCAGTGCCTTTTCCCTTCCCCAGATCAGGGAAGTTCTCAGCTATGATTTGTTCAAGTACACCTTCAGCCCCTTTCTCTCTCTCTTCCTCTTCTGGAATTCCTATTATATGGATATTGTTGCATTTGATTGCATCACTTAGTTCTCTAATTCTCCCCTCATACTCCTGGATTTTTTTATCTCTCTTTTTCTCAGCTGCCTCTTTTTCCATAATTTTATCTTCTAATTCACCTATTCTCTCCTCTGCCTCTTCAATCTGAGCTGTGGTTATCTCCATTTTATTTTGCATTTCATTTATAGCATTTTTTAGCTCCTCACGACTATTTCTTAGTCCCTTGATCTCTGTAGCAATAGATTGTCTCGTGTCCTCTATACTTTTTTCAAGCCCAGCGATTAATTTTATGACTATTATTCTAAATTCTTGTTCTGTTATATTGCTTAAATCATTTTTGATCAAGTCATTAGCTGTCTCTACTTCCTGGAGTTTCTTTTGAGGAAAATTCTTCTGTTTCATCATTTTGGGTAGTTCCTGGAGTGGTTCCAAACTGCAGGGCACTTCCCCTGTGCTGTCTGGAGTAACTTGTGTTTGAGGGCGGGGCTGAAGTCAGACCTGATGTCTGTCCACAGGCCACCACTGAGGCCACAGTCAGACTGGTGTGTACCTTATCTTCCCCTCTCCCAGGGGCAGGACTCACTGTGGAATGGTGTGGCCCCTGTCTGGGCTATTTGCACACTGCCAGGCTTGTGGTGCTACTTCGATGGGATCTGGCGTATTAGCCAGGGTGGATCCGCAAGGTGCACAGGGGTGGGAAGGGCAGGCTCAGCTCACTTTGCCATCGGTAGTCCCCTGTGGGAGGGGCCCTGCAGCATTGGGAGGGAGGCTGACCCGTCAGAGGGATGGATCCACAGAAGCACAGAGTTGGGTGTTTGCATGGTGCGAGCAAGTTCGGTGAACTGGTTCCCTTTGGAATTTTTGCTGGGGGATGGGAGAGGGAGATGGCGCTGGCGAGCGCCTTTGTTATCCGCCAAGCTGAGCTCTGTCTTCCAGAGCTCAACACCTCTGTCTGCCGGTGTCCTCTTGCCCTCCTGCTCTCTGAGCAGAGCTGTTGACTTATAACATTCCAGATGTTAAGTCCTGCTGGCTGTCAGAACACACTCGGTCCAGCCCCTCTGCTTTTGCAAGTCTGACTTGGTGGCTCTCCCTTGCCGGGGGGCTGCCCCTCCACCGCCCCGGCTCCCTACCACCAGTCTGTGTGGCATGCACCACCCTCCGCCCTTCCTACCCTCTTCCATGGGCCTCTTGTCTGTACTTGGCTCCAGAGACTCCGTTCTGCTAGTCTTCTGGTGGTTTTCTGGGTTATTTAGGAAGATGTGGGTGGAATCCAAGCAATCAGCAGGACGAGGTGAGCTCAGCGTCCTCCTATGCCGCCATCTTCTCCAGTAATCCTGTCCTTGCTTTAATTCCAACAGCAGCACTGGTTCCATGTTGTTTGAGCCACACAAGGACAGAAGGTGTCATGATAGACAAGCCTCTAGGCAATGAGTCATCGGGTCAGACCTCTCTCAGGAGTCAGAGGTGAGTGTGCTCAGCACAAAACTGCAATCAATCAGGATGCAGTTAACATGCTAAGTGGAGCCCTTCCTTTCCCTGGAAGGGATAAAGGACTGTCTAGTTGGCAGTCTCTGCCAGGCCTTTAAGAGGCCCTTGTCTCAGGCTGTTTGGGCTGTTGTACCAAGTTACCACAGACTGGGTGCCTTAAGCAGCAGACTCTTGTTTCTCACAGTTCTGAAGGCCACAAAGGGTTCTTGGTGATGGCCTGTTCCTGGTTTGCAGATGGCAGCGTCCTTGCATCTTCACCTGGTGGAGAGCAGAGAGGCAAGCTCTCTCGTGCCTCTTCTGAGAGGGCACTAATCCCATCATAAGAGCCACACTCTCATGACTTAATTTCCTCCCAAAGGACCCATCTCTGAATACCGTCACTGGGGTTAGGGTTTCAACATATGAATTTGGGAAGGACACAAACATGGGGTCTGTAACAGCTCTTCTCAGGGTTCTAATGTTAGTGTTGAGGAATCCTATTGATGAGCTTATCCACTCCTGTCCATCTGCCAGCCTGCCTGCCTGCTCCAGGATCCATCATCCTTGTGCCCAGTGGACACCCCCAACAATTCAGATTAACGTACTCAACTGCTCATCCCAGACACTAAGTTTCTGCCTCCTGCCGAGCTCCTTCCCAGGTCACATTGCTGCATGTGATTCCTTGGTACCTGCCTCATTTTAGTGAGTCAGCTCAGGCCCAGGCCCCAGCCCTGCCCTGGCCTCACCCTGTAGGTGCACATGTTCATGCCTGACCTTGGTGGTGATGAAGAGCAGCAACATGGGGCAAGGCTTAAGATTCAGGTTCAAATGATTTTCTGCCACCTGCTATCTGTGACACCTTCCCAAGCCTTTTATTTTCCTCAGGTGTAAAACTGAGAAAAAACAGTAATTACCTAGTAGGATTGCTACGATGTTTAAATGAGATAATCCACATAAAGCCCTTGGCACATTGTGAGCGCTCAATAAATGCAATAAATGTTATCTGCATTGTTTCAGTTGCAAGAAAAATAACCAAGTCAATCCAGCTCTAGAAACAATAGGGCTTGTTGAAAGGCTACAGAAGAATTTCATAGAACCTAATTTCTATTGCAGTAAGGACAGATGGGTGTCCAGGAACTGGGAAATCACAGGATCTCCAACATCCATTTTTCTTTTTTCCTTTTAATAACAGAACCCTAGCACTGAGGTGAACTCATGGCCTTCCAGCAAAAGATAATATTTTCTAGACACTCTTGCAACTGGGTGTGGCCATGTGACCAACTTCTGGTTTGATGTGGAAGTGTTGTATGCAACTTTGTGACCCTAAGGGGGCATGTTCCTTACTCCATCCTTCTTCTGATGGATGTATATGGTAGGGAGCTATTTTGGACCACGCAACCCTAAGGATGAGGCCACAAACTCCAAGGAGCCTGTGTCCCCAGCAATGAGGTTTTGCTATATCAAGTGTGGACAATTTTTGTTCCAACTATTACCTGGGAGAGAAAAACAAGATCTTCTATCTAATTTAAGCCATTTTATTTTTGTCTTTATTGTGGTGGTTGAACCTGTGTCATAATAGATAAATCACTTGTTCTCATTGGCTTATGGAACTATGGCTTCCCTTGACCCAAAATAAATACCACCTTGACCCAAAATAAATAAAGTGCAGGCACTCAAAATTGTATATTCCATTTCCAAATTCCAACAAGAAGGAATCTGATTGGCCAAGCTTGGGACTGATATTCAGCCTGTCCCCTGTCATCTATGGTTTTGGGGTGTAGTGAGAGAAGAGGAGGGTCTTGTGGTGTAGCTACCCTATACAAAGATCATCAATGTTGCAGTTTTATTAATAATAGAATATGAATTGTTTCTGGAATGGAAAATTGCTTCCGTTAAGTTGTTAGCTTAAAAAGTTATAATTATCGGAGCACCTGGTGGCTCAGTCAGTTGAGCGCCTGGCTTCGGCTCAGGTCATGATCTCTCGGTTTATGAGTTCGAGCCCCACGTTGGGCTCTGTGCTGTCTGCATGGAGCCTGCTTCGGATCCTCTGTTTCCCTCCTCTTTCTGCCCCTCCCATGCTCATACTCTCTCAACAATAAATAAATATTAAAAAATTTTTTAATTTATAATTATTAGTAATAGAATATGGGTGTTAAGATAATTATTGGCCTTCCTAAAACCCTAAGATATAATGCATATGTCCAGAAAACAAACTTTTGGTAATGTAACAACAACAACAACAACAACAACAACAACAAAGCTTCTAGGACATGTTGTAGATCAGAAAAGATTGAAGACAAAACCCCAGAATCTTCTACTTGTGTAGGATGGTATTATAATCACTGGATAATACACATTCTGCACAAATAAAAAAACTCGAACATTAAAACATGCTTCAATTGTGTTTACTTACTGAATTGACAAAGTCCAAAAGTATACCTATAGATTTTATAAATATTTTTAGCCTAAATTAACTAGAATTAGCCAGAAAATTCAATATATTCAGGAAAATTTAAGTTACTCAAGATTTTGCTGTCTGTGAATTTTTTTAGCTGTGATATTATCAAAATGATTTTTATGCTCATGTAAGTAAACTGGGTGCTGTAGGTAATTTGGCTCCCATAACTTCACACGTAAGCTTAAATATCATTCCTAACCTCTGATCAGTATCAGAGGACAGTGTGAGATTACTGGGGATATGGTCTCTGAGATTCTCCTTGTCTTTAGCTGTGGAGCATTTCATTTCCATCAGGCCTATACAGTAGCATTTCCAAATGTGTGTTCTGTAGACCACTGGGACCCACATACACCGCAAGAAAAGTGAAGTTCCATTGTAAAATAAATTTGGAAAATATGCTGTAAGTTATAGATCCCTCTTAGAAGGGCATAATGCCATACATAACGAAGGCTCTGAGACATCCTGCTGAAATGAAATGTGTAACATCTGTTGACCAATGTTTAATCCTGTGTTTCCCCCGAGTTTCACATTTGGGAAAATGCTGTGAATATGTATATATTAGCATTGGGTGCAACAGATGCAATAATGAGGCCACGGATAGAATTGTAAGAACCAGAGGTCAAAGTAGCATAATCAGAGATGAGGTTGCCCAAGAAAGATATGATACTCATGCTTTTAAGCTGGGAAGGGCTACAGATATGTTTAAACAGATCAAAAGGTGTGAAGAGATATGTACATATTAGTCTTTATCACCAGATATGCCCAGGCCTGAAAACAGCCATTTGTATACTTTGTCATTTACAAGGCAATACATATGTATATAAACTTTTACTCAATCCCCATATTAAACCCATAAAAATAAGTGTTACTCTATTTTGGAAATGAGAAAGCTGAATGTTAGAGTGGATGGTGATCAGCCCTTCAGGGGAACAGACACACTGCAAAGGAAAAATGAAGCCAGGATCCTTGGGCGTGCGGGTCGGGGGGGTGGGGGAAGTGTATATTCAAATAAGTTTGGAGAGGCACAATAGACCATTGAACATTCTAAAATATTGTCACAAACAACTCATTTACCTTCAATTTCACTTGGCATTTGTCAAACTTACTTGCCTGCAAGACATGTTTTAAAGTTATTTTTCCATATTAATTTCCTATCAACTTTCTGCGGAATATACTTTGAAAATGGCTGCTCATTATCACCAGCATTGGTTCCGTACTGGCTAAAGATAAGAATCATCATGGCTGTAGCCCTCCCATGATTCATGGCTTGTTAGTCAGGCTACATGACAGAAATCGACGAGGATTCCTGGAACTGGATTCAAGTTTACTTTTGTGGGTTCTAGAAAGAACACCCTTGCTATGTAATTAGTATCAACCTGATTCCCCTCCCCACAGCAATCTTCCCGCATTACGTGAATGTGACTTTGCTCACAGGGTTTTTCTGTTGTGAGTCCTTTCCAAAAATTGAGCCAGGTTGACGCCTGCCACGGATTGCTTAAAGTATTTGGAACCTTATATACCTTCTGAAAAATAAATGGGAAGCTTGGGCCAAACTTTAAAAATGAATATTCCAGATGAAAACAAACTGATAACCATACCCAGATGTTAATTCAGTGAATACATCTCATGTGGTGCCATTGTAATGGCACATTCCAAGTTTTTGGTGGGCCAAAGTGCGGAATGCTTACAGTCTCCCAGACTCCAGTTAAAAGCCACATGTCCTTTGTTGGGGAAGTCCTGCTTCTTTCAGTTGCCATATTTAATTAGACCAGTCTCCAAGCAGTCTATGAACAGTCATTATAAACACATTGAAGGATAATTCCAGGAAAGGTACCTAACAGCATACCGTGAAAATGCAAATACAAAAAGGCATAGAAGTCACAGACTTCACCCTGGAAACAGGTTTTGGTGGGGAGGAAAAGTTAATCCCACTTCACTTTTCCTTGATTCAAATTTTCCTTTAATTCATATTCATCCTTAGTGACTAACTGAACAGAAGAGGGAGTAACTTCTAAGGAATATTTACATGTCTGATCTTTTGAGTTTTTTCCCCCCAGCTTTATTGAGATATAATTTATATAATAGCATTGTGTGAGTTTAAGGTATACAATGTGTTCATTTGATACACTTATATATTGCAAGATAATCACCACAGTAGAATTAGTTAACATTTCCATCACGTCACACAATTGTCTTTGTATGTATGCACGTATGGTGAGAACAATTAAGATTCACTCTCTTAGCAACTTTCAGTAAAAAATATAGTATTGTTAACTGTAATCATCATGCTGTACATTAGATCTCCAGAATTTATTCATTGACATATAAAATTGTAGAAGTTTAAGGTATTCAGTGTGATGGTTTGAAGCATGTATATACCACAAAGTGTTTTCCATGATAAGTTTTTTTAACACATCTATCACCTCATATTTGGTTGTTAAGGCGAGAACATTAAGATTCTACTGTCAGAGCAACTTCCAAGTATACAATACAGTATTGTTAGCTACAGTGACCATGCTGTACCTTAGATCCCTGAAATTTATTCATCTTATAACTAGAAGTATATACCCACTAACCAACATCTCTACATTTCCTCAGTCCCTTGGCCCTTGGCAAGTACCATCCAACTCTCTGTTTTTATGAGTTCAGTGTTTCTTAGATTCCACATGTGAGTGAGATCATACGGTATTGTCTTTCTCTGTCTGACTTATGTCACTTAGCATAATTACCCTCAAGATTTATCCATCTTATCACAAATGGCAGGATTTCTTTCTTTCTCATGGCTGAATAATATGCAATTATGTGTATGTCTATACATCTGTATCTATCTCACATCTTTATCCATTCATCTGTTGATAGACACTTCGATTATTTCTATATCTTGGCTATTGTGAATAATGCTGCAATAAACATGGGAGTGCAGATTTCTCTTTGAGATAGTGGTTTCATTTCCTGTGTATATATATATATACCTAGAGCTGGGATTGCTGGAGCATATGGTAGTTCTATTTTTAATTTTTGGATACTGTTTTTCGTAATGTCTATACCAATTTACATTCCTACCAACAGTGCACCAGTGTTCCCTTTTCTCCACACTCCATTTCTCTGGCCATTTTTTAATTTAATTTTTTGTTTCTGAAAGCAAGTTTTGTTTAAGTAGGGGGTTAAATACATTACATAATATTAAAACTGAAGAAAAGTTAAATAAAAAACCAGCCTGTTACTTCACATGACATTGGGTAGCTTTTGCTAGTAAGTTGCAAGGTCTACAGCCAGCTACATGACTGATACATCAGTTTGAAATTTGTTCCCTTGTCAAAAGTTTAACTCTGATAGAAGGTTGGCCTCACATTCTGGTGTTTGGATATCAATTAGCTACGGATATGTCTGGTCAAAAAAACCTTGGTGGCAAGCCAGATGTCCTATCACACTTCACTAGAGAGAAGATGGTGACTCTAAGCCCTGTCTACAGCAGGTTGGAGACACCAGGGATCTTTCTTTGACTACCAAGGACTCCCTCTAGCAGCACGACTGCCACAGACGTCTTACCTCATCCTGTCCTCTCAGCTCTGCCGCGGGCTGTTCAGGTGGTGACATTCTCTTAGGTCAGGGAACTCTGAAGAGGGAGAGCTGATGAGCTTCTGGCCAGATGTAGCCTGCTGTGATCTTGGGGCTTTGGGATTGACTGAAACATCACATTACTGCTTGGTTTCAGGCCAGATACTGCCAGACGCCTACTGCTTGACCTCTGTTTAAATGAGGGACTTCAAGACTAGACAGCATGGCTCTTTTCAGTTTATCGGATGAAGGAGTTACACTAGTCCAAGTTAAAAGCAGACCCCAAATGGTTACATTATACAAGCTGTGAGGTTTTCAAACTTATGACATGGGATAGAAGGGAAATTCTGCTCATTGCAAGGAAATCCTCACTTAAGCTTCAGTGAGCCAAAAGCACTTAAAACCCATGAAACTTCAGCTGGTCGTCCTTAGCCAGTCCAATCTCTGTGAGGGAGGAACTGGCATATATACTTGTACTGGTCTCCCAGTAGCTGAATTACTTCTCCATATTCTGGAAGCTCACTTATAGTACCATTGCAGGCAAATTTCTTTTTAAATGCTTTCATTAGTTTCTTTTTATTTATTTTTTATTTTTTTAAGTTTATTCATTTTTGAGAGACAGAGAGAGACAGAGCGTGATTGGGGGAGGGACGGAGGAAGAGGGAGACACAGAACCTGAAGCAGACTCCAGGCTCCAAGCAGTCAGCACAGAGCCTGATGCGGGGCTTGAACTCACAGACCGCAAGATCATGACCTGAGCCAAAGTTGGTGGCTCAACCGACTGAGCCACCCAGGCACCCCACTAGTTTCTTTTTATCATAATCATTAGTGATCCCTCAGACAGTACTAGGGGTCTTCCTGTTGTTGCTCTGTTGAATTCCTTTTTAATATAGATTTTTAAATGTTTATTTATTTATTAAGAAAGAGACACACACAGAGAGAATTCTAAGCAGGCTCCACACCCAGTGCAGAGCTGACAAGTGGCTCTATCCCAGGACCTTAAGATCATGACCCGAGCTGAAATCAAGTCGGTGTCTTACCTGACTGAGCTACCCAGGCACCCCTCTCTGTTGAATTCTGAGGATATAATCCTCAGTGCCAGTAGGAAGCAGATCATCACCCTTACTTGTATCAGTAAAGGGATCAAAAGAGTGAAGATTTTGGATAGTGGATATTCTATAGGATTCCTTTTCCTCAGTGGAAACAGTGGAAAAATGGTGGGAGAAGGTGGGCGTGGGGATGGAGCCTTGGGAAGCAAAAGGCTCAAGGAGGAGGCTTCTGAGTCCTTGTTGATCAGTGACTCTGTGACTGGGTCTTTGACCATTTTTTAATTGGTCAGTTTGTTTTTGCTTTGGAGTTGTTTGAGTTCCTTACATATTTTAGAAATGAACCACTTATTAGGTATATGATTGACAAATATTTTCCACCCTTTCTCTGACCCTCTGTAGGTTGCTTTTTCATTTTGTTGATTAGTTCTTTTGCTGTCCAGAAACTTCGTAGCTTGATGTAGTTCCACTCGTTTTTGCTTTTGTTGCTTATGCTTTGGTGTCATATCAAAACAATTATTGCTAAGACCAATGTCAGGAGCTTTTTTCCTATATTCTTCCAGGCATTACAGTTTAAGGTCTTAGCTTTCATTTTCGTAAGGTTGTTGAAGATAAGGGTCCAATTTCATTCTTTTGCATGTGAACACCCAGTTTTTCCAGCACCATTTACTGAGGAAACTAGCCTTTCTCTGTTGGATATTCTTGCTTCCCTTGTCAAGTATTATGCAAGTGTTTATTTCTGGGCTCTCAATTCTGGTTTTTAAGTCTATGTATCTGTGTTTATGCCAGTACCATACATACTGTTTTGATTACTATAGCTTTTTAGTACAGTTTGAAATCAGGAAATGTGATGCCTCCAGCTTTGTTCTTCTTTCTCAGGATTGCATTGTCTTTTTGAGGTCTTTGGTCCCATATGTATTTTAGGATCACTATTTCTATTTCTGTGAAAACTACCATTGGAATTTCCATAGGGATTACACTAAATTTGTAGATCGCTTTTGTTAGTATGGGCATTTTTTTTTTAATATATGAAATTTATTGTCAAATTGGTTTCCATACAACACCCAGTGCTCATCCCAAAAGATGCAGTATGGGCATTTTTTAAAAGTAGTCTTTGCACCAGTGCAGAGCCCAACATGGGGCCCGAACCCATGACCCTGAGATCAAGACCTGAACTGAGATCAAGAGTCGGATGCTTAACTGACTGAGCCACCCAGGTGCCCTGGTAGCATGGACATTTTAACAATATTAATTCTTCTGATCCATGAACATGTGATATCTTTCCATTTATTTGTGTCTTCTTTAATTTCTTTCATTAATGTCTAATATTTTTTGTCTTATAGTTCCTCTCTTAAATTTATTCATAAGTACTGTATTGCTTTTGGTGCTATTGTAAATGGGATTGTTTTCATTATGTCTTTTTCAGAGAGTTCACTGTTAGTGTATAGAAATGCAACTGACTTTTATATGTTCGTATTATATCCTGAAACTTTACTGAATTTCTTTAGTCTAACAGTTTTTTTGGTGGAGGTTTCTAGGGTTTTTCTTTCTGCACAGATTATGTCATCAGCAAAGATGATTTTATGTCTTCCTTTCTTATTCTGATTTGGGCACACTGAAAGCTGGAGGCCTGCAGCCATGGCCTCAGGGTCTTGGCACTGGTGCACACACTGCATTATAGGCAGGTGATTAGACTCGGTCAGCAGGGTGCAGGTGCACAGCTAGTTGCAAGCAAGCCCAGGAGGGGAGGCCAGTGACATGAGAGGCCTACATCCAGGCCCAGGAGCAGCTGCAAGGGCTTTGGCTCTCCATCGTGCCCCTGTAGCTGCAGGATCTCCCCACTGGCATGTATACAGCGGAGGAGACTGGTGTTGGGATTCAGGGCAAGGGTGTGCAGGTGCACAGCCAGAGCGGCTAGCTTCAAGCATGCACTTGTGAGTGAGGGCCCACTACAGGGACTATAGCCGTGCCTTTTGTACTTCTACAGCTGCAGAGGCTGGGGGTTGCTAGTGGGGATTTTAGGCTCTGCTGGGGGTGGGCAGGCTAGGAAGTGGAGAGGAATCAGGTGGCTGGAAAATACCTGTGGGATGAAAACCCAGGAAAATCTGCAGGTGATGTACAGCAACTGTGCTTGTCATTGAGTTTTTCAGTGGCAAAAGCTGCTGGGCTCCTTGGCAAAGCAGGTCACTGGGAACCTCCTGTTGCATGGCTGATACTGGTAGCCCTTGCTCTTCCTTATTCCCGACTGTCTCTCTACATCTAGCTTTGCCGGTGTCTAGGTAGAGTGAGGTAGAAGCTGGTATCTGGAAAGACTGTAGAAGCTGGTTGATCATCTGCTTTTCCTTTCCCAGCAAGAGAACTTTCTCTAGCTAGCGCATTTCCTCTCCAGAATAGAACAGCGCTGGCCTTGGGGTGTGGGGTGGGAGGTTGTGAAATGATGTAGGATGAATGGAGCTGTTCTTCCTTCCCTTTAAATGCAGTTATTCTCAATTTTTTTGTTCTACGGTGTTGCTGAGGTTTCTAAAATGGACTCCTGAGCTCCCCCAGAGTTATTTTGGTTTGTGGATAGCTATGTAATTGTTGATCTTTGTGGGAGGCAGAGGCTGAGGTCTCCTACTGCACTGTCATGGTGTCACCACCTAAATGTTTTCTTTTTCTCAAGTTTGTTTATTTATTTATTTATTTATTTATTTATTTATTTATTTATTTATTTTGAGAGAAAGAGCAAGCAGGAGACGGACAGAGAGAGAGAGAGAGAGAGAGAGAATCCCAAGCAGGCTCTGCACTGTCAGTGCACAGCCCAATGTAGTACTCGAACCCACAATGAGATCATGACCTGAGCTGAAGTCGGAAGCTCAATCGACTGAGCCACCCAGGCACCCCCTAAATGTTTTAAAATAAAAATCCATAGGGACACTTGGGTGGTTCAGTTGGTTAAACATCTGACTTCAGCTCAGGTCATGATCTCCCGGTTGGTGAGTTCAACCCCTGCATTGGGCTCTGTGCCGACAGCTCAGAGCCTGGAGTCTGCTTCGGATTCTATGTCTCTCTCTCTCTGCCTGTCCTCAGTTCATCCTCTATCTTTCTTTCAAAAATAAATAAGCATTAAAAAATCCATAGATCTATAATTTCTTTCTGTTCTTTTCAGCTCTTGTCTCACATTCATAGTTGACAAAGATAGGATGTCACTTTATTACAAATTCTCTCAACTTCTGAAAGTCTCAGTTTTTTCACACTCAAAATAAGAAGATTAGATGCATGTAAGGCCCCTTTGTTCTTTAATTTTGGTGCACTTTCTGGCCCACAGTGAGTACTGGATAAACATTTGTTAAATAATTCTGGATATTCAGCCACATACACTGACCCCTACCAAACACAATATTCTGCCATCTAGCAGACCCTTGTTAATACTGTGGTTCCACAATTTATTAGTTCTGTGAACTTGAGCAAATTGTCCTTTCCAAGTCTTTGTGGCCATTCTATGATATGGATTCAAATATGCCCACTCCATTAGGTTAGTAGAGCATGAGGTGAGGTAGCCTCCATAGTCCTCAGTTTAACGCCTGTTACAGAGCAAGCATGCAACTATTATTATCTTAACAGGCACTAATAAGAAATCATTATCACTAACTGTAGTTCTATGGGAATTTCCTAAGAGCCTCTGTAAGAATAGTTCTCATTATGGGTGCTTGTCAGCCTCGCTTGGCATCCATTACACTGGGCAATGTGTTGACAGTCAGAAAGTTCTGATATTTCCATGTTCCTACTTTCTAGAGAGTCTCTTGCCTCATTATGAATCCTCTGACTTCTTCACTTCTCCTCGCCATCTCTGCCCCATCATCATCCACCAGCCCCTGTGCATCTCATTCTCTCCAGCTTTGCATCCTGCCCTTTCCTAATGTTAGCACTCACTTACTCTCCTGGCTCTGTCACTCTTCTCAGGCTCTTTCACTGAGCCTGGGTTGCTTCCTTCCCTGGGAAGGGATATGGAAAATGTGGATAAGTAAGAAACATATATGCTTCAGACTAGATCTTCTTCAAAGAGCAATACTAAGACAAATAGTTAACATTTCAACAAAACTTATGGAAGTAGGAGTCAGTGGGATCATATTTTTAAAGTGCTGAAGGGGGGCAAAAACCCCCTGCCAATCTAAAATTCTATATTCTCAAAAAAAATCCTTCAAAAATTATGACAAATTAAAGACATTTTCAGACAATTAAAAGTTGAGCAAAGTTGTAACTAGCAGAACTTGAATACAAGAAATCTTAAAGGAAATCATTCAGAGTAGAAGAAAATGATCCCAAGGATCTTCAGGAAGAAAAGAAGATCTCCAGGAAGGGTAACTGAGGGTAAATGTGGGAAAAAAAATATTTGCAACTTAAAGCAGCAATACTAGTAATGTCTTATGGGGTTTATAACATTTGTGAGAGAAAAATATTCAAAAGCAACAGCACAAAACCAGGAAAAAGGTACATGGGGTTAAACTGTTTTGCACTATTGACAAAGTGGTGAAAGTACTGATTTAAGGTAGATTATAGTCAAGAGTGAGATGCATATTAAAATCTTTAGAGTAACCACTAAAAGAATAATATGATAATGCTTAATTAAAAGCCAACAGAAAAGATAGGGTAGATTACTGAAAATACTTGATTAAACAGAAGTTTAGAAAGCAGGAAAAAGGAGTTAAAAACAAGAAGGTTAAATAGAAACAAAAAGCAGGATAGTAAACTTATGCTATTGGTATAATAGTAATTACATTAGTTAGTAATTAAAATTGTTAGTTATTACATTAAACATTAATGGACTAAATACTATGATTAAGAGACCAAAATTGGTAGACCAGATTTAAAAAGTTATCCCAAATATTTTGTGTTTGTAATTTACACATTAAATATAAGGACCTAGATAGGGTGGAAGTAAAAGAATGGTAAAGATATACTAACACTAACCAAGGGAAAGCTGGTACAGCTATGACTCTCCAAGTACATTTAAGGCAAGGTAACTAGGGATAGAAAGAGGGATATTTCATAATAATGCAAGGGTCAGTTCAGTAGGAAATCATAATTCTAAATGTGTATGTATCTAATAATATACACTTAAAATATATGAAACAAAAATAAAAGAACTATATAAATACACAATCATAGGTGTAGATTTAAAAATACCTCCCTCAGCAGCTAATAAAATAAGACAAAAGAAATCAGTATTCCCAAACTGTAGCATACATGATACTAAAGTCAGAACCAAAACAGAACATATGCTGGGACAAAAACCAAGTTTCTTTTCTTCTTAAAAATTTTTAATGTTTGTTTGTTTGTTTGTTTGTTTGTTTTGAGAGAGAGATAGCATGAGCAGGGGAGGGGCAGAAAGAGAGGGAGACACAGAATTCGAAGCAGGCTCCAGGTTCTGAGCTGTCAGCACAGAGCCCGATATAGGGCTCGAACCCACAAACTATAAGATCATGACCTGAGCCGAAGTCCAACGCTTAATCAACTGAGCCACCAAGGTGCCCCCAAAACCAAATTTCAACGAATTAGAAAGGATTACAATAATACACAATATATTCTCTGATCAAAGTGGAGTTAAACTAGAAGCAAAAACAGAAATATAGATGCTGTCTTCAAAAACAGAACGATAGATTTCAGCAGAACAAAGATCTCCAACTGTTTAGAAATTAGGCAACATATTTCTAATTAGCTCATGAGTCAAAGAAGAAATCACAGTAAAAATTAAGAAAATATTTTTAAGGGGTTCCTGGGTGGCTCAGTCAGTCAACCATCTGACTTTGACTCAGGTCATGATCTCCCGGTTCACGAGTTCGAGTCCCGCGTTAGACTCTGTGTTAACAGCTCAGCTTGGAGCCTGCAGCCTGCTTCAGATTCTGTGTCTTCCTCTCTCTCTGCCACGCTCCCACTTGTGCTCTGTCTCTCTCTCTCTCTCTCAAATATAAACATTAAAAAAATTAAAAAAAATATTTTGAAGTGAATGATACTGAAAATATGGCATATCAAAACATGCCAAATGTAGCTAAAGCAGTGCTTAGATCTATTGCTTTAAATAAAATATTAGAAAAAAAGAAAGGTTGAAAATTAACAATCTAAGCTTCTGTTTATCAAAAGTATTTGATTAAAAATAACAAATTAAACCCAACGATAGTAAAAGAAACAAAACCATAAAGACAAAAGTAGCATCAGTAAAATAGAAAGCAATTATAAACAGAGAAAATCAAAATTAAAAGTTGTTTCTCTGGGGGCACCTTTGTGGCTCAGTTGGTTGAGCATTCAACTCTTGATTTCAGCTTAGGTCATGATCCCAGAGTTATGGGATTGAGTCCAGTATCAGGCTCCACACTGCGTTAAGTAAAATTCTCTCTCTCTCCCTCTGCCCCTCTCCCCTCGCATGTGTGTGTGCTCTCTCTAAAATAAAAATAAAAATAAAAATCCAAGCAAAGTATTGTTTATTTTTCTTTTGGTAGAAATGTACAAGTTGAATTTAAAATTTGTGGCACCTGGATGTGTCAGTCTGTTAAGTGTCTGACTTCAGGTCAAGTCATGATCTCACCATTTATAGTTTGAGCCCCATATTGGGCTTTGTGCTGACAGCTCAGAGCCTGGAGCCTGCTTTGGATTCTGTGTCTCCCTCTCTCTCTGCCCCTCCCCTGCTCTCTCTCTTTCTCTTTGTCTCCCTCTCTCTCAAAAGTAAATAAACATTAAAAAAAATAAAATAAAATGTTTATGGAAATGCCTAGAATCCTAAGACAATTTGAAGAACAGAATTGGAAGACTTGTACACCACCAAATTTTAAAACTTATGAAATTATAAAACCATAAAACTACCATAATTAATTCAGTATGGTACTAACAAAGGATAATCAAATATACCAAAGGAACACAGAAAGCCTATTAGAAAGTCCAGAAACAGACCCTCGCGTAGAGGTCAACTGGTTTATAATAAAGGTACCTCTGCAACTCGGGGGAAATGACAGTGTTTTCAATAAATAGTAATGAATGAATTGGATTATAAAATAACTTGCCCCGTAGTTCATTATATACACGCAAAAATGTATTTGAAATGAATCATAGACTTAAGCATGAAAAGGAAACAATAAAGCTCTCAGAAAGAAAAACATAGAAAGGTATCTTTTTACGAAGTTCAAGAACTCACAAAACTGCTTGATAGTGATGGAAGTTGGAGAGTGGCTTAATCCCCTTTTGGGAAAAGAAGGGGCAAGTGGACCCTCCAGGATGCTAGAAATGTTCCTTCTAGCTTTGGATCTGGTGGTTTGGAACAGTTATGCATCTGTAATATGCATCGTGCCATACACTTGGATTGGGGCACTTTATTCAATAAAAAGTAGAAATAAAAATTAACAAATGTATCAAAGAAGAAATCTTGATGGAAATGAGAAAACATTTTGATATTTGTTCTCCTCTTCCCACCTCCCACTCTTGTGCTCCAGCACCAAGTGAACCTTTGTCAGTTCCTTTTCTCCATATTGACTAAAACACTTTCAAAAAGCATTTAAAGAACTAAATCTACATTTCTGTGAGACTTCTCTTGTAACTCTAAATAAACTCAGAAAAAGTTCTCAGAGAATCTAGTGACTTGTCAAAAGTTCAAATTTGTGTTAACACTGATGAGGGAGCTCCATGAGTCAAATATTGACATCAGGGTTGCAGTTGGATGGCTCAGGAGGTTAAATATCAGACCCTTGATCTTAGCTCAGCTCTTGACCTCAGGGTCGTGAGTTCAAGCCCCACATTGGGCTCCATGCTGGATGTGAAGCCTACTTAAAAAAAAAAAATAAAACAAATATTGACATCAAACCAAAGTAAAACCACTTGGGAGTTTAATCACTGTCACATATTCTGGGAGTAATTCCGTCACTATGCTAGGCCCAGGGAAATCCGTAACAATGAGATGAAGCTTCTTTCTCCAAGGGATTCACGCTCTACTTAGAATAACTGAGATTTCTATAGTTCTTCTTGTGTGCAAGGAATTATTCTCAATGCTTTGCCTGCAAGTGAATTCATTTCATTCCTCCAGGGACCCCATGAAATGGGTTATCCCTCATTTTACAGATGACAAAACTAAGGTACTGAGAGGTTAAGTATATCTAGATCACACAGCTAAGACAGGGTGGAGCTGGATTTGAACGCAAACATCCTGGTGCTATTCCATGTATCTTACCCCCTTTGTCCTATAGGAGAATAAATGCTTCCTGTCCCTTAGGGTTGGGTGAGTGTATTTCGGGGAAAGGACCCCTCTTTGGAATTCCTTAAAAGCCCAAGAGCAGCCTACACCCAGAGCTGTGCAGCCAGGAAAGCGGTTGTCATGTCATTCCTGTGGAGGCCTGGTCTGCAGGAGGTGGCCTCTGCATCTGTATTTAATCTCTAAAATAGAATGGGTATTCCTGAACCAGGCATCCTGTCCACCTCAGGTTTGGAAGGAATGTTTTATCTTACATGAAGCAGTTTCTCATTCTAGAACCTCAGCTCTGTGGCACGCAAGGAGGGCTAACTAGCAGATTTTCCTAAGAGAATTGGCTAAGAGAAGGCTAGAAATTGAATCTTCCTCCTTCTGGCACACCAGCACCACTGACAGCATTTGCAAAATTCCCGGTAATTAGATTAATTTGCCAACACTGCAGATTAAAGGATATTTTAAACTTGATTTTATCTTACTGCATATGCTTTGTTTACTTCCTTATCAGTGCTGTGGCTTAATTTATTTTTTTCAATTTTACACAGGCCTTTCTTTTCCTTGAGAAGTCTGGGAGGTACCTTAAATGAGAGCTTTTTGTTCATCTCTGATTCTTAAAAATTGAGTTATATTTGCCATACGACCTTGTGTTAGTTTGAGGTGTATGACATATAGATTTGATACATTTATGTTGCAGTATGATTATCATTGTAGCATGACCTAACATGCCTATCACATCATAAAATTATCATTTTTTCTAGTGTTGGGAAAAATCAAGATCTATTCTCTTAGCAAGTTAAATGTTTATAATACAGTTCTATTGTCTATAATCACTGTACCGTGTATTAGTTTTCCAAGACTTATTTATCTGCTAGTTGACTCTTTGATTTTTGGATACAGGATTTTTTCTTTACGTTTTTGGTACAAGGTTTCTTAACCTCAGCACTATCAACATTTGGGGCAATAGAACTCTTTGTTTTTGGGGCCATCCTGTCCTGTGCTTGGTAGGATGTTTAGCGGCATCCCTGGGTTCTACTCACCTGATGCCAGGATCACCTACACCCCCAGTCGTGACACCAAAAATGTCTCCAGACAGTGTCACCTGGGGAAGGGCAAGTCAACCTAGATTGGACACTGCATTAGTCACTGGTTCACAACTGCAAGGCAGCCAAGTACAGTGAGTTATAAAGTTCCAGACATTGTGTGTCTATGTAACCAACCCCAGTGCAAATGGTGGACATCTACAAGCATCTCCCACTGGGTTGTGTGAGTTCTCAAGGGCACAGATTCATGTAGCTTCTAGCTCTGGGCCTGACACAGAGTCTGCAGAAGATTTTTGTTGGATGAATAAAATAAGTCAGTGATGACTCCATAAAAATTCCTTTTAATGCTATGAATTTGAGGCAACTGGATGTCAGATAAACCAAATGCTGTGACTGGCCTATGTAATTAAAACAATTTTTTTAATGTTTGTTTTTGAGAGAGAGAGATAGAGGGAGAGAGACAGAGAGAGAGAAAGAGAGACAGAGTGTGAGCTGGGGAGGGGCAGAGAGAGAGGGAGACACAGAATCTGAAGCAGGCTCCAGGCTCTGAGCTGTCAGCACCGAGCCGGATGCAGGGCTCGAACTCACCAACTACGAGATCATGACCTCACCCGAAGTCGGACATTTAACTGACTGAGCCAACCAGGTGCCCCATGGCCTGTGTAATTTTACATTAAATTGATTGCTTTGCATTCATGCAGTTGTATATTCTTTCATTCTTTGACTCAGCAAACACTTATTGTGATATCGCTATATGTAGGCAGGTTGGTCCATTGGTTCATGGCATGGGCACTGGTGCTGAATTGCCTGGGTCAAACCCTGTCCCTGCTACTCGTTGGTTTTGTGACCCCAGGCAAGTTTACTGATGTCTGTGCTATAGCACATACCATATGGAGTTATTATAAGGATTCAGTAACTTAATATATGCTAAGTGCTTAGACTATTCCCAGACACTTAGTAAGTGCCATATGTGTTTGCTATCATTATGCCCTCACTGGAAAGGTAAAAAAAAGGTAAAATATGTGCATCAGAATTGCTCTAATTTGGGGCAGAATGTGTTATGTATTATAAGAGAGTTCAAACCCATCTTTGTGTGGAGAGTGGAGAAAACAGAGATGGCCTCATGACAGAGAAGACATTTGAGCTGCGTCTTCAAACATGGGTGAGTAGAATAGAGCGTCAAGCAAGAGGGGCTTTCAGTAGGAGGCAATAGGGGAGCAAAGTTGTGGGGACACGTGAAGGGAATCCTGGTGGTGCTCTTGAATTGGCGTGTGGGGAGGTGGTGGAAAATGATTCTGGTAACCCAGGGTAGGGTCTGGCTGAAGGACTCACATGAGATTCAGTCTGCTCCTCATGGCACAGCAGTCAAAGGGCTGAAACCAGTGGGTTTCAGGTCCCACTTTCATTACTGATTAGCTATGTCCTAGGCATGTCGTGAAACTTCTCGGAGCCTCAGACTGTAACCTCAAAATGGGAAAAATAATGCCTACCTCACGGAATTGTTGTGGGAATTAATGCAAGCAATGAATATAAAGGGCTTAGTACAGTGCTTGTAATCAGCATTCATTATTATTCTGGGATAAATGGAAAAGAAAAGAAAGAGGGAAGTGCCGGAAGTGTGCTGGAAGAGAGAATGCTGGCCGACTTACACTGGGTCCCTTACAGGCTTTGCCAATGACAGAGCCAGGAGGTAATGGCTAGAACATGAGGCTGGATGACATTTACTTGATGAGGGACTTCCCCATGCTACGCAGCACTGCATACAGAGATAAAGTAAGTAGGGTCCAACCACGGCCCTCCTGGAAACTACATTGCGGTAGGGGAGACCAGACCATTAAGAAATGGTGGCAGTCTGATGTTGTAGGCCATCCTGTCTCTCCTTCTGAGAGTACCTTAGTGGATATAAACACAAGAAGTGGGGGTGGGGCTAGGAGAAGGGCTGGGATGTGGGCAAAAACTAGGCACCCTTAGGCCAACTGTTAAATGAAATTGTATAATGCCCTGTTGTCATACGGCACAGTCACTGTGGAGGTGGGGGGCGGGGCTGGGCATTGAAAACACAGACTAGCAACAACAGCACATAATTAAAAGAAACTGAAATCTTTCCTATCATCTCTCTCAAAAGACTAAGTCGTTTTTGTTTGTTTGTTTTTAATTTTTTTTTCAACGTTTATTTATTTTTGGGACAGAGAGAGAGAGACAGAGCATGAACGGGGGAGGGGCAGAGAGAGAGGGAGACACAGAATCAGAAGCAGGCTCCAGGCTCTGAGCCCTCAGCCCAGAGCCTGATGCGGGGCTCGAACTCCCGGACCGTGAGATCGTGACCTGGCTGAAGTTGGACGCTCAACCGACTGCGCCACCCAGGCGCCCCCGAAGTTGTTTTGTTTTAAGAGAGCAAACAGGAGAGAAAGGAGTGTGCTTTCATAAAGCACAGGAAAACTTGAAACTGCTTTTCCCTTATATTATTCATATCCAAGTTCTCTACCTACTACAACAGCTGCAAAGTCTCCTCTCACTTCAGACTCATCTCCAAGATTGGCTACTCTAAACCTAATTGATGTAGAAGCCCTCTTTTCCCTCCCCCATCTGCCCTGGCTCAACTATCATGTGGGTTGACTTCACCTTCCATGAGCTTTTAATTGCTATCGGCTCTCCCACTCTCTTCATTTTGTGCAATCAGCAGCCCAGAGCTCATCAAGCCAGTCAGCTTCTTTGCTACTTGGGAATGTAAAATAAGAACAGAAGTATGCCTAGAATCCTCCTTAGAGAGAGACACAGGGAAAGAGCCTACAAATACACATTGAGTATTAGTTTTTGATCCTGTTTTTTTTTTTTTAATTTTTTTTTTTCAACGTTTATTTATTTTTGGGACAGAGAGAGACAGAGCATGAACGGGGGAGGGTCAGAGAGAGAGGGAGACACAGAATCGGAAACAGGCTCCAGGCTCTGAGCCATCAGCCCAGAGCCCGACGCGGGGCTCGAACTCACGGACCGCGAGATCGTGACCTGGCTGAAGTCGGACGCTTAACCGACTGCGCCACCCAGGCGCCCCGATCCTGTTTTTTTTTAATTAATGTTTATTTATTTTTGAAAGAGAAAGTGAGACAGAGTGTGAATGGGGGAGGGGCAGAGAGAGAAGGAGACACAAAATTCGAAGCAGACTCCAGGCTCCGAGCTGTCAGCACAGAGCCTGACACGGGGCTCGAACTCCTGGGGCTCAAACTCGAGGACCATGACATCATGACCTGAGCTGAAGTCTGATGCTTAACTGGTGGAGCCACCCCAGGTGCCCCTGGAGATCCTTTTAAAAATCCTCATTTCAACCTTTGTTCTATAAATGGAGAGTTCAGTGGTGCTATTTTCTTAGTTTAATGAGATTCACCCCACAACGAGGTATCTAGTTTTTCATGGAGCGTCTTACCTATTTTTAATTTTTAAAAGCCTTTCCAAAACGTGATAAACTGTCTTCCTGGGCCTTGCCACAGTTTGCCTCCAGACACAATTTCATGGCTTACTGGGTAAGTTTGTGGTCGGCTGGAAAGTAAATGAATTGCTTGTGGAGGAACTCGTTTTTCAGGGCCTGTCCATTGAAGAAAGCTGTGTGACTTTTCTGTCACCTTGGGCACTCTGACCTGACTAAATGCTACACAGAGTTCATTTTCATCTGTCATCTCAGCCCATCTCCCTTGGAGTCGAATACTTATTTGTAAAATTTTCCTTCTGCACGTACTTTGTTTATGATATGGATCCTTTAAACACCAAGGCTGCCAACTCAATTCTCCTCAGCATATGGTCGTCCTTTAACAAAAATACACAATTACGCTTTCCACAAATAGACGGTAATTGGGTGGTGTGCACTGAATGGCTCTTGACCTCCTCTTGAACTCTACGACCAGTGTGACTTGCGTGTCTCAGCCAAGGTTACCTCGCAAGGCTCTGTTATTCTGGGATTCCTGGCTGCTGGAGGAAAATGGTTTTGAGGACGTCTCAGTGCCTCTGTGACCTCGGGTCTCTGGAGGATATTTCGTCACACGTGGTCCTCTCCAGAGTTCGAAAGCCTCCCTGGACCCGTGGGTGCACTTATGAGACAGAGGGCAACAAAGGCTTTTAAGCTTTTTTATATGCTTTTAGCATTGAAGGATGCTGGATACTTTTGCCCCTTTAAAAAAATTTTTTTTAGTGTTTATTTATTTTTGAGAAAGAGAGAGACAGAGTGTGAGCAGGGGGTGGGGCCAGACAGAGAGAGAGAGGGAGACAGAATCCGAAGCAGGGTCCAGGCTCTGAGCTGTCAGCACAGAGCACGACATAGGGTCCAAACCCATGAACCGTGAGATCATGACCTGAGCCGCTTAACTGACGGAGCCACCCAGGCACCCCTGCATCTTTTAAATAACAGACTAAGAAGATTTCATAATTCTCTTGTTCATCTTTTTACCAAGAAGTCTATCCCACGTGACACCAGATGATTGTCTCTGGCTTCTTAGCGAGATTCCTTTCTAAAACTGTAAGGATTGCCATTGTACCAGGTCCTTGATGAATAATACCGCAGGTCAGAGCTGCTTGACACACGTACTTGGCTTTCTAGGGCCCTTTGGGGTTTGTAACTAAAGCTGGAGCTTACGCAGCATGAAGCTTTCAGGGCCAATGGAAAAGAGCCTGCAGGCAGCCGAAGTAGGAGACGGTCTGGGTCTTCAGTGTGAAGATGAGAGACTGAACATGCAAAGGGACAAGGATCCGACCACCTATAAAGATAGAACTTTGACCCACAATCTGTGGTGACCTCCAGGAGGCCAGATGACCGCTCTAACTTCCCCACAGGTGGGAAGAGGTTCTGACAGTCCCTGAGGAGGCAGCAAGACTCTGCTCAGTTTCCCATCGTGTCCACCTGTAACTGTCAGAGCCAGCTACGGATAAGGAAGAGCGTTCTCCTGTGAGGCCTTATGGAAGGGACGGTTGCAGCACAGAGGCTTCTGTAAACATAGACATAATCTGTTCTTGAAGCATCCTGGGAAAAGCCTATTGCCCAGCCTTGAAAGAGATGCCTTTAGACTAAAATGCTTCCCCCCACAAGTTCCTTTATATTATCCAGCAGGGTCAGTCTAAAGAAGTAATAATGCTAACTAACCATGATGCCATTGCACCGGGGAAAACGTCTTAGTCACTAAAGAGAGCCTGGGAGAGGGAACCTCTAGGTGCCCTTGGCCTTGTCCTGGCTCCCCGGGGGGGGGGGACTTCCCCTCTACCTGGGACTGTCATTGCAACCTTGTCCTTCCCCCAATAAAAGGAGCAGCCTATGTCCAGTATTATCAGAACCCTGTTTTCCCATTTCTATAGTAGCAGGTGGTTAGGCTTATGCCTAGTGGCTGTTATATTACCTACTTGATTTCTGTTACCCAAGTCAAATGTATTCAAACATGACGTAGAAACAGTCCTCTATCGGTGGCTGTCTAATGTTATGGTATGTAGGATGGACTGGATATGACAAACCCCAGGATGAAGGAGATCAGGCCCAGCCAGGTTCCTTGTCAGTCACTCTGGGGAAGGAGGTGATTACCAACCAGCCTTGCACCTTAGACCAGTTACTTCTCTGGACCTTAGTTCTCTCATCTTTAAATCTGGTGAATAATAGTTATACATTGTATTTATCTAATGCTCACTATTTCTCAGGCACTGTTTTAAGCGTATCATATATCTGTTGACTTACTGAGACCTCACAACAATTTTAACTTCAGGCTCATTACTTCATTTCTCCAAGATTGTGCATGTGAGTGTGCGTGTGTGCGTGTGTATGCTTTAATCTGGAAAATATAGATAATTCTAACAACATCTAAGAATTGATGTAAATATTCAAGTGAAAATAAATGTAATAGGTCCTACACATAGTGAATCTGTGTGTGATAAATGGATATGAGAAGTACTGTGATGTTCATTGTTCTTTGCTAGATTTATGGTATATGGAAAACCCACTCTCTCACTTGAGAAATACATCAAAGGAGCCTGATTTTTTTCCTTAATGAATTAATAAACTTTCTTCATAATGTTAAGCAGTGCCCTATCTCAGTGTATTAGGTTTGGGGTCTTGCTCCTTCAACTAATTATTTAAATCTCCTTCTATAATGAAACACAGAAAAACTAAGCTATTTGCCATTGATGGGCCCATAACTAAATGGATATATGTAAAACAGTTACATCGTGTTTCTGAGGACGTAAGTACCACGAGGACAGGGGTTTTGTCCATTTCTTTTTCCCACTGCTGTATTCCCAGTGTTTAGAATAGCTTCTGGCACCTCGTAGACAATAAATACTTATTGAATGAATGAATGAATGAGACAGGAAACACGAATGCATGCCCTTTTATCTTTGTAGAATTGCTCTAAGCAGAGCTATAAGAAGCTTAAGCTTGTTATTTTTTTACCAAATGAAATAATGCAAATGAATGAATGAATGCTCTTTGTCAAATGAATGCCCGTTAAAGAGTTTTGAAAACTATAAAGCACTACAGAAGTAGAGGCTATACTTTGATTTCCTGCTGGGGAGGTGGTTGGGGAAAAATTTTCTATAGGAAACAATATCGGGCTTTCTAAGTTTGTTCTGAGTTTATTTAAAGAAAATGCATGTAAGCAATAACTAGAGCACTGGATTCTATTTGAAAATTGAAAAGGGTCCAAGAAGTAAAATGTGAAGAAAGTCTGGCTTCTCTGATAGTTTGCTGGGTGTGTGGCAGATGTGTATGTAATTTTGCATAATTGTTTTTCCACCAAAAGCCAATACTAATCTTTTAACAGCTTCTTACCACATTAGACTCAGTCTTTCACTTTCTATCAATTCCATCTGAAGAGTCAATTTTGTCTGTTTGAAAAAAAAAAAACAAAAAACCCAGAATGACGCTCACCCAGATGTTCCGGGAGGTGCAGGGAGCTTGTGGGATCAGCGTCCTCTATTCCTCACTTGATGTGTTGAGTGCTATCCTTGCAACAGGCTGGAGCCCATGGCAATGTGACACTACCTTTGACTCTTGGGCCTCTACTCCATGTTTACAGTTCATTTAAAAAAAACCTTGTTGTCTGTGCAAGTTGGGGAGACCTTGCTCTCTGTAGACACCTCTACAGTGTTCAGGAGCCTATTCATACAAGTGTGAGTTGTATATTTTAATGCTGATAATATACAACTGGTGATGAAGTTGTTTTTTGCCCCTATCCATTGGTAATTTTAAAATACGATTTATTTAGAAGGAAAACATTTCAAACAAACTATATTAAGTTCCTTTGGCTGAGGAGAACTATATCCTTGTGTTACATTTGCTATTGTTTTTTCATTTTATCCCTCCCTATTTTACCCTTATTTCTATGACTTGTAGATAGTTCTTTGTTTTAAGAATTGTCACTTTTTTCTTCAAACCCCCAACATGAATGGGTTATTGCCCACAAGATCACTCTGTCGTTATAATTTGGTTTCCAAACTTTTCCCAAAGATATACCTTAAGATCTTTTCAGGAAACCCGGCCTATTTCAGGTGGCATTGAGGGAAATTTTATGAGTGTTCTGGTCTGGATATTTCTCCCTTTGATCTTTTTTAAACTACTTATTATATCCGGAGAGTGGGAATTATGAGAATATTAGCAAGGAAAAAAGCAGAGACCAAAAGGAATATCTTCTGGGTGAAGGTCCTCTGGATTTTATCCTCTGAATACGTTAGCCTGCTGTCTGCTGAAAGGGTCAGAAAAACCGCACCCAATTCGCTGGAACAATAAGGGATTCATTAATTCAAATTACAGGATGTCTTGAAGGAGGGCAGGTTTCAGGCATAACTATTAGGCTCTGTCTTTGCTTCTGTGTGACCCCCTTGGCCCTACCAGCCGCTGAGAATCAGCTTTATCTTTGAGCTGGTAATGAGAGGTGACAACAATCCTCAGTATCCCTTCCAGACAGGACGATGTTCCCAGAGAAAGCACGGATCTTTTTTGTTCTTTTTGCGTTTCTTCTTAAGACCATATTTTTCCCATGTGGCCCCCAGAGGACCTCTCTTGGTGAGTGAGTGGCCAAAATTGCATCACAGGACTAGTCCTAAGCCAATCAACAGCAATGGGATGAGATTGCCATGGAAGGTTGGTGAAGCCTTTGGCTTTTTGGAGGAAGCAAGTAACTCAGATGCAAACAGGGTTTAGTCTAGGCAACTAAGAGCTTCAGCTATAACCTTGTAGGGCAATCAAGGAAAGAGTCTTGAAAGGCAAGAAATGTAAATGGAGTTCTTGACTTGTTCCAGGTATATGTGGATGGGTCCAAAAAACACAAAGCAGTCTCTTAAATATTTGAAGTAAAGAAGAATTAGGCAAGACTCTGAGGCATTGGGATTACAGGGCTGAAGTAGATTTATATCTTTGGTCATGCCATCCAGGAGAATGTTCTAACTCTAAAGTTTGATAGACCCATCCATCTTCCAGTTAGCAAACCAGTAAATAAGACAAGTAGGGGAAAACTTTGGTGGTTAGTGAGTGTTAATGACTTTAGTGTAAATAGAGCTTCTGACTGACTTATTGAAACATTTCATCTACTTTTCTAATTGCCGTTCCTCACTGTTTAAAAAGTATTGTTAAATAGTCCCTTTCAAACTGTCCTGTTGCGGGTAGTGAAATAGGTCAGTGAAAAAAATCTGATAGAATAAAAAATGCACTTTTAGTTTGCTTCTCATTAAGGCCGAGTGTGCTGGTGAGGCGCACTGGTGAGCTGGTATGTTTGGGATCTGACCCATGATTCTGATGGTCATGGTGATTGTAGGTAGTGGAGCCTCTTAAAGACTTCTTCTCTAAACTGCTACTAGTTAAGTGCTGAACTATTTGATATGTCTTTTATCATGTCCATATGATTCATTGCATGTGATTAACATATACCTTTTTCCAAATTTTACTCTTAATTCTCATTAAAAAAATTTTTTTAGATTCTTTGTTTATTTTCATTTAATATGGAAAACATATAATAAGGCAAGCCTCATAATTGATAGTGAAAAATAACTGTATCAAATATTCCTGTTCATGAGGCCCTTTTTTGGAAAGAGCAAAGAAACGGAGAGGGCTTTGGTGAAATTCAATTGAACAAAGGCCCAAATATGGAAAATGAGTACTTTCTGAGGTAGCTTTTTATGATTTAAAAAGAAAAATGGAGAGGAGAAGATAGCTTTGCAATTGACCAGTTCTAAAAAGGCTAAAAAATAAACAAGGCTTATTTTCTTTTGTGTGAGCATCTGGCAAAATCTTACTAATTTCTTTCAGGTAGGGAGGCCTGCCAACATGAAAAAAAGAGCAACTTAAATTTTCTTCTGCATTTTGTAACTAATGTTATTTGGCATCCTTTTAATTTGGCAACGGGCTGCATGTGAATCACAGATTACTAAAGGGGGTGATTGGCATTAAGTCTTACTCAACAGATAGTCATTGTACAACTGTGAAAACTCACTGGTTCAAAGACGCTGCAAACTAGTACTTTACCTCAGGCTTCTTCACTTAGTTTTTCTTTTCTTTTTTTTCTGTGCATGTATTCTATAACGTGTTTCAAAAACCCTAAAATGGACCCAAATGACACAAAATCTGGAAAATATGCTTTCTTAGCCAATTCTGGTTTGCCTCAGTAGTTGTTTTGAAAACTTTCTATGCTAAGTGCAAACATTCATATACCAAATTCCATGGGGCCTTCATCATTTTTAATGTGAAAAGAATCTGTTTTTGGTTTCTTTAATCTTTTATGGCCAAATTGGGTCCAGAAGATGAAACTGTGGACCTACACTTTCCAACTAAACAAAGCATTGCAAATAGACAGGAAATGTGTGGAGATCCTGTGCAATCAAATCTCCAAAGTATGCTTTCTTTTGTTTTGAAACAAAGAGATCTATTTAATATGCGAGAGAAACACCGCCCTCTAGTCTTAAAACCACTGAGAGAAGGAAGTAATTTCAGAGGCTTAAAGTCTGGTGTTATTTGAGATCTACTTGGAACAGTAGACCTGTATGGGAGATGTAATGGCTCACCTCTTGCTTGTGATCACAGCCACTTTTGTAAATGCCACTCAGGTGAGTAAATTTCATGTGGCCCATTTCAAGGCTTTGACATTACATGAGCGTATTTATTATTTTCTCTGAAATAAGGGTTCTTAAATTGTGATATGTGGGTATCCAGAAGATTTATGAATGAGCTTCAGGAAGTCTGTGAACTTTCTGGAATTTTGAGTTCACTTTTCTGGGTAGAGAGATCTTGATTCACAACAGATTTTGAAAGGAGTCATTGATCGTCCTCAAAAGTTAATGACCACTTCTTAAAGACTTATATTCAAGACTTATAGTCAAGATATTTTGAGCCTGTGTTTTAAGATTTTTCTTTCCCTGTGTAGATTTGAATACTGAATAGTAGCTAGAATTAAGTGAGTTCTGACTATATGTGTATACTTTTATATTTCTCATAAAAATTATATATATATTTTAAAGTTTATTTATTTTGAGAGAAAGAGGAGAGCATGTGTGTGAGTGGGGGAGGGCAAGAGAGAGGGAGAGAGAGAGAGAGAGAGAGAGAGAGAGAGAGAATCCCGAGCAGGCTCCATGCTGTCAGCACAGAGCTGCATGCAGGGCTCGATCCCAAGAACCGTAAAATCATGACCTGAGCTGAAATCAAAAGTTGGTTGCTTAACCAACTGGGCCACCCAAAATTTTGGCCCCCCAAATTTTATATATATATATATATATTTTTAAAAATTTTTAGCGTTTATTTATTTTTGAGACAGAGAGAGACAGAGCATGAACAGGGGAGGATCAGAGAAAGGGAGACACAGAATCTGAAACAGGCTCCAGGCTCTGAGCTGTCAGCACAGAGCCCGACGCGGGGCTCAAACTCACGGACCATGAGATCATGACCAGAGCCGAAGTCGGCCGCTTAACCGACTGAGCCACCCAGGCGCCCCCCAAATTTTATATTTTAATCCAAGTTATATTTTCAGAGTCAAACAGTTCCACAATGTTTATTATAAAAATATAGCACTCCTCACCTTAATTTCTACTTCACAAAGGCAAACATTTTCAACTTTCTTAGCTATTTCTTTTGGAGTTTGCCTCCATCTTTCTAAACAACATAACTAGGGGCACCCCTCTCTACCCCTCCTCTGATTGCTCTCTCTCTCTCTCTCAGAATAAATAAATAAACCTAAAACTTTTTTTTGAAAATATAACTATATTGAGAGTTTTGGTTTATGCAGTGTTAGCTATTTTCTAGTGACGTCTCCTTTGCAGAAGAGGATGGAGTTCTCATAGCTCCCTCTCAAATAGGCCTAGGGTATTGCAGATGTTACAAATGCAAGTCTTCACACATTCACACAACTTCCCCTCTCCCAGCCCCCCCATGTATTTATATAATAATAGTTCAGTATACATTGCTTATATGATTATTCTCATATAAAACTTACTAACTGCTAAGTCACCTAATGTACTATTACATTTCTTATTTTGCATAACTTTATTTTCTCGTGGAGCTAATAATTTTTTAAATTGAAGTATGATTAATTAATACAACATTATATTATATTAGTTCAGGTATAAAGCATAGTGATTTGACATTCCTATACACTACTCAGTGCTCACCACGATAAGTGTAGTCACCATCTGTCACCATACATTATTATAATAGTACCAACTATATTCCCTAGGCTGTCCTTTTCATCTCTGTGACTCATTTATTTTATAACTGGAAGTTTGTACCTCTCAATCATTTTATCTATTTTGCCCCTCCCTCTGGCAACCACCAGTGCGTTCTCTGTATTTAAGAGTGATTTTTTGTTGTTTCTTTTGTTTTGTTTTCGGAGTCCACATAATCGTTTTTGTAGTGTTCAAGAAAAATACTCCCAAAATATTTTTTTGCTGTGTTTTTTCTTTAAAAAAATTATTTATTTATTTATTTATTTTGAGAGAGAGTGCACACATGCACGCAAGTGGGGGAGGGGCAGAGAGAGAGGGAGAGAGAGACTCCCAAGCAAAGCCTGACATAGGGCTCGAACCCATGAATCATGAGATCAAGACCTGAACCGAAATCAAGAGTTCAAAGCTCAACAAACTGAGCCCCCCAGGTTCCCCATTTGCTGTGTTTTTTTCTTATTTATTCTCAGACTGTCCTCCAGAGACATAGATCTTCTCTTAAAAAGGTGGTTACCTATCAGGTTGTCCGTCACTGTCACCAGTTCTTGGAGGATAGCTCCTGGAGCCTTGGGTCCCTGTGGCTCTCTTCTGGGCCTATTGTCCTTGGGTTTGCTTTCAGCATCACCTTGGACTCTTTTCATCTCTCTTCTGGTTGGATCACCTGCTTAATGGATTTATACTTCTCTTTTTCTTTGTTTGCTCCCTCATTTTCTTAGAACATATTCTTTGATAACTTCCCAAGAAAGTTTGCATGAATAATGAATGTTTTGAGAGCTTGCATGTTCCAAAATGTCTTAATCCTACCCTCACAATTGATTATTTGACTTATTATAGAATTCTAGGTTGGAAATTATTTTCTCTCAGAATTTTTGAAAATATCTAAGCCATAGTATTTTATTGAAAATAATTAGTTTGGTGGATATAATTATTATGTAAAACAAGTATTTATATAGTACATTTTTATGGGTAGAAATTAGTGATATCTTTGTAAAATAACATATAAGATATCATAAGTGAAATCATTTTTCTAATTTTAGGCAGCAAAAAAAAAAAGTGATTTAAAATGTGTAGATTTTCCCTACCCCTACAAACATTATTAAATGTTAACTTCTGCTGAGTAACAATTTTATTAAATGTCACAGGGTTTAGTTTATAAGTGGCAATTTATAAATACTGTTTTAAGACAGTTTTCTTTAGTATAATTAACAAATATCAAAATAACTAAAATAACTGATCTTTTAAAAAATTTTATTTGAGAGAGAGAGAACACATGAATAGGAGGAGAGACAGAGGGAGAGAGAGAGAGAGAGAGAAAATCTCAAGCAGGTTCCACACTCGGCACAGAGCCCGACATGGGGCTCTATCCTACAACCCTGAGATCATGACTTGACCCCAATTCAACAGTCAGATGCTCAGCAGACTGAGCCACCCAGGAGTCCTGAGATAACTGATCTTCTTCTTCTTCTTTTAAATATTTATTTATTTTTGAGATTGAGAGAGAGAGAGAGACAGAGACAGAGACAAAGCATGAGCATGAGCAGGGGAAGGGCAGAGGGAGAGGGAGAAGGAGACAGAATCCAAAGCAGGATCCAAGCTCTGAGCTCTCAGCACAGAGCCTGACTCAGGGCTCAAACTCATGAACCATGAGATCATAACCTGAGCCAAAGTTGGACGTTTAACTGACTGAGCCACCCAGGCACCCATGAAATAAGCGGTCTTCTATGCAGTGTACCAAAGTCATAGGATACTTTCTGTTGGTAAGAATGTGTGAAACATTTGTGAAACAAATGTAACATTTTAATCATGTTCCTAAAGGTAAATGATAAAATTGTTCCTTAAAAACAAACCATATTCCATTTGACCTTTCATAGTTATTCAGTGGTAAAGATACAGAGTTAGGGAGAAACTTGATTATTTTTGAAGTAACATCTCTTCAATACTCATATTTTTAAAAAAAAAATTTTTTTTTTCAACGTTTATTTATTTTTGGGACAGAGAGAGACAGAGCATGAACGGGGGAGGGACAGAGAGAGAGGGAGACACAGAATCGGAAATAGGCTCCAGGCTCTGAGCCATCAGCCCAGAGCCTGACGCGGGGCTCGAACTCACGGACCGCGAGATCGTGACCTGGCTGAAGTCGGACGCTTAACCGACTGCGCCACCCAGGCGCCCCTTCAATACTCATATTTTTAATTGATTTTTTTCTTGTGACCAAATATAAAACAAAAGTCTTACCTCATCCTTAATTAAACTTAAACTTCTTTTCAATCCTTAAACTTCTTTTCAATCTCTGTATCTCCAATTAATGAAAGTGAAAATACAAATAAACCAACGCCCCCTGCTGTCTTTATTCCCATTCTTTTTTTTTTTTTTTTTTTAATATATCCATTTTGATTTGAGTCAGGAAAAATGTTGAGAAAGAGCAAACACTTTGAATAACTCTCATGTTAAGGTACTATAGTAAGACATTAAAAAGGAAAAAATGACCATTAAGGCCGCACTTTGAACACAATCGGTGAAAAATGAGTAGCTTTGACACTTGGCAGCCATTTATCATCAGCTTGAGCTAGCATTGATTTCAAATATATTCCTGTACATCATATGGAGAAATGTGTATTACCCAAAATTAAAGGGATGGGAATGGGTGACAATGGATGAGACGATCTAAATATGGCATAGCCATTATTACTAATCACATTCCATCAGAAAACTATTCCCAAAGGAAACAAGTAAAATTCAGAAGGCCTGGAACGTATGAGGACTCCATTTGGCCAAAGCCACTAATGAATTCTGGGTCTGGAATCCCAAAGACTCATCCCAGATAAACTTGATGTCTGTTGCTGAGGCTGATCTTTAAAATGGTTTTTGAACAGGTCTAATTAAGGCTTTTAAAATTATTTTTAGGGGTACCTGGGTGACTCAGTTGGTTAAACCATCCAACCCTTGGTTTCAGCTCAGGTTGTGACCCAAGGGTCCTGGGATAGAGTTCTGCCTCGGTCTCTGAGCTGACAGCACAGAACCTGCTTAAGATTCTCTCAGCCCCTCTCCTCCCCCCAAATAAATAAATTAAACATAAATAAAATAAAATAAAAATCTTTAAAAAGAGAACATTATTTTCAAATTTAGTTAGGAAAAAAAAAAACTTACTGACTCTTATTTTGTATGTGAGAATCTTAACTTAAAATCCAACAGCTGGAAATTACAGGCTATTTTACTCTGTAGCACAATGTAACCAAGATTAACTTTCTAGGGATAAATATTTGAGAAGACTACAAGTAAAAATAAAAATGGCTTATAATGAGTTTGCTGCAATTACTTTTACTGTTAGTTATTTGGCATCAGAATCTAGAAGACTTTAAAAAATTACCCTCCAGAAGTCTCTTTTTTTTTTCCCTAAAAGCTCTTTAAGTATATTGTTTTTCACTGTTTTGCTTGGTAAGGAGATAAATGTATAGTTAAATTATCTGGTTCAAATGGTAGCAGCAAACTGGTTTTAGGTGTTATGCTCACACATATACAGCAAGAACAAAGTGGGAGACTTGAAGCTGGACTGCATGCTGAGCAATGTACTCATTGTTGGCCCCATCAGCTCATCTTTGTATCCGTAGATAGGAGTCCTACCACTCAAAAGTATCTTAGATAAAAAGGAATTTTTCCTTGATACACATCAGTAGTCTTAATCAATGACTGACTAGTTAGGCCTGTTGATCTCAAAGAAATTTATTATTAATGGTACTTGCTAAGCAGTCATTGAAAACTGATTCCAACATTCATGGTTAAAAAGGAAGGAAAATGAAAATAGGCATTCACAGCATGCATAAAAACCACAACAATGACAATGTTAAAGTACTTTTTAGGAAAAGTTACAACAAAGATAAAACCACAATAAAATTTCATAGGAACTTAGGATGAGTATTCTTCCAACAATCTCAGAAAAACATACAACCAAATTCCTGCTCTGGTGTGTTGTCTTACACAGGTGCTCACAGGCACTGCCATCGCCATGTGCGGCCTGCGTGCATGTGATTCAGGTGCATTCATCTTTTGCATGAGACAAGCATTTCCGGCAAGGTGCAGTCTTATATTCACATCCTTACTTTACACTTTTTTGTTGTTTCTCTTAAGCCTTTTCAACGTTTTTTTTTGTTGTTGTTGTTGTTTTTTTTTTTTTTTTTTGAGACAGAGAGAGACAGAGCATGAACGGGGGAGGGGCAGAGAGAGAGGGAGACACAGAATCAGAAGCAGGCTCCAGGCTCTGGGCCATCAGCCCAGAGCCCGACGCGGGGCTCGAACTCATGGACCGCGAGATCGTGACCTGGCTGAAGTCGGACGCTTAACCGACTGCGCCACCCAGGCGCCCCATCTCTTAAGCCTTTTCAAATGAATGTTTCCATAGGGAAGGCTGGGATTACCCCTCAAGATCTGCAAGTGAATGATGAGTGTCATCCTCAGCCACAGTCATTATGTTCTGGAGTCTTCATGCCCACAAAGCCCCATGGAGAGAGATGAAGTCTAACCCTTCATCATTCATTTCCATCAATCAACTGGATCCTACCACAAAAATTGGAATCCTAGACTTGAGAGAACACAGTCTGATCTTTAAACTCTTCATCTTCATCTGATTCTTATTCAGGTAAGTGATAAACTTTCAAAAACAGTGACAAGTTTGATGTCATGTTTTTAACTTTCATCAATAATCTATGTCTTCAATTGCTGTTTCATCGGAGTAAGGTTGTTAGCTTTTTCAATGACAGGTACAGTAATTCACCTGAATGTGTATTATCTTCATAAACTTAGCTTCTGAGGATTCAAGTTCGTGCTGAAAAAGTGAAGTAGAGTAAAAACAACATTGCACTGTGTTCTCTGTGATATGAGCACTGATTCAAACCATTTTTATCATGCAGAGATCATTCAAACTGCTCATCAGTGTAAGAGATACCAAAACAGACTCTGTGGTTGATTGCTCATCATGTCTTGGTGTAACCACTGCTCTAAGTCACAGTTTGACTCTCTGTCTCTCTCTTTAGCTTAACCCCTTGAGCATCACTTTGAACGGTTTTTCAACTTTCTTTGTTCTCCAACTGAAAATAATTTTATATAGGTGAGTCAAGAATAGGCTGTCTATGAATGTGGATTTTTAATCATTACTATGAAGTCAGAATGCATTTTCACTAGATTCAGTTGGGAAGATTGCAAATCCAAAATAGTTAAGAATTTCTGGATTAGTAAATTGAGTAGGCTGCTTGAATACCTTTAATGATGTTTGGCTAATCAGCAAATAAGACAAAGAGTAGATGCCAACTGATTAAGCCACAGACTGCACCCAGCATCATCACTCACGGTCACATCTTCACAATATTTTAAATAACAACTCTATTGAGGTATAATTCACACACCATAAAATTAATCTATTTAAAGTACACAGTCGAGTGGTTTTTAGTATATCCACAGAGTTTTGCAATCACTACCATTATCTAATTCCTGAGTATTTTTGCTACCCTCAGGAGAAACCTTGAATCATTTGTAGTCATCTCCCACGTCCCAAGTCCCTAGCAACCGCAAATCATCTTTCTGTTTGTGTACATTTGCCTATTCTGGGCATTTCATATAAATGGTATTATATAATAAGTTCTTTCTGTGACTGGCTTCTTTCATTTAGCATAATACTTTAAAGGTTCATTCATATAGTAATATCAATACTTCTTTCCTTTTTATGGCTAAATAAAATCCCTTTGTAAGAATATAACAGCTTTTCTTATTCATTTATCAGTTAATGAAACTTTGGATTGTTTCCATTTTTTGGCTGTTATAAATAATGCTGTTGGGGTGTCTGGGTGGCTCAGTCGGTTAAGTGTCCAACTCTTGACTTTGGCTCAGGTCATGATCTCATGGTTTGTGGGATCAAGACCTGTATCATACTCTACGTTGACAGCACAGAGCCTGCTTGGGATTCTCTTTCTTTCCCTCTCTCTCTGCCCCTCCCCTGCTTGTGCTGCTCTCATTCTCTCTCAAAATAAATAAATAAACATTAAATAAAAAAATAATGTTGCTATGGACATTTGCATAATATATTTTTATGTGGATGAATGTCTTCTATTCTTTTGCATATATACCTAGGAGCAGAATTGCAGGTCATATGGTAACTCTATGTTTAACAGTTTGAGGAACTACCAAACTGTTTTCCAAAGGAGCTGCACCATTTTACAATCCTGCCAATGATGTTTGAGGGTTCCAACTTCTCCACAGCCTTGTGAATACTTGTTATTGTTTGTCTTTTTTTTTTTTTATAGCTGTCCTAGTGGATGTGAAGTGGTATCTCAGTGTTTTGATTCACATCCCCCAGTGATTAATGATGTTGGGTATCTTTTCATGTGCCTACTGGAAATTTGTGTATTTTTTTTTTTTTGGAGAAATGCCTATTCAAATTATTTGCTGATAACTTAATTGGTTATTTGCCTTTTTATTGTTGAATTGTAAAAGTTCTTTTAATATTTTACATACAAGTCTCTTGTTAGTTATATGATTACAGATACTTTCTCCCATATTTTGAGTTGTTTCCACAGAATTTTGAAGGCACTTTTTCATTGTCTGATATCAGGTTTAGTATTTAGTCGTCCAGTGCCTTTATAATTCTTGGTCTTTTTTACAGCACCTATTCTCTCTCCCCTCCCCCTTTCTCTCAGCTTTTAGGACTTTCATTTTGTCTCTAGTACATACTAATTTCTGGATAATACACATTAATGATAGTAATAAAAACTCATTGTGTTTGAAATAAATATTTTATTATAGTAATTTCCAAATATAATAAAAAGTAAAGAGAATACTGTAATGAATACTTGCATACAATGTTGTTTAATCATATAGATTAAATAATTATAAACATTTTCCAGGCTTACATCAACCATCCCTTTTTAAAATTTTTTTTGGGAATATTTTAAAGATAATACAAGGCATCTATTATTTCACCCATAAATCCTTCAATATGCATCTCTAAGAGATAAATTTTTTAAACATACTTATGATGTCATTATTACCTCTGTAAAAATAAATACTAATGCCTTAATATTATCTAGTTTTCCATTTATGGTCACATTTCTTCTATTGCTCAAACATTTTACTTACAACTGGATAACATAGTTTATTCAATCATTCTCCTATTGATAGACATCTGGATTGTTTTCAGCATTTTGTTATTACACAAATAACTGTATAACAAATATCCCTGTGCATATGTCATTTGGCATATTTGCAAGTATCTCTTTTGGATAGAGTCCTAGAGTGGGATTGCTTGGTCTAATGGTAAATACATATATATTTTGTATGATATAGCCCAATATCTTTACATGAGTGTTGTGTAATTTTGGATTCCCTTGGTGCAAACATTAATCTTGAAACACATGTCTTTTGGTTCTGGGAAATTTATTGAATTCTTTCTTTGATTATTTATTTGCTCTTATCTTACTTTTTAGAATTCTCAGAATTGGGGTATTTTCCCTTTTATTCCAATCCTTCAATTTTGTTATCTTTTGTCTTCTATTTTCCATCTTCTTGGGTTTCCCTTGTATTTTCTGGGAGAAATTTTTCTACTTTATCTTCAAACTTGTCTAATAGATTCTATTTCCAGCTGTTGTATTTTAATATTCAAGAGCACTTTAGTTTGTTTTCTAACTCCTCTCTTTTATAGGCTTCTGTTCGTGTTTTTCAACTTATTTTCATTCTGTCATGTATTCAACAAATAGTGAGCACCCATTATTATGTCCCAGGTATTTTTCTAGGCTCTGCATAACTGGCAGTGAATAAACAGATAAAATCTCTGTGCTCAGGGAGCTCAAACCCAAAAACATATTTAATGTGTCAGTTAGGTAGTTATAAGTCCATGAAAAAAACAAAGCAGAGGAAAGGGAAGATGAGAGTCCCTGGAAGAGGGGCTGCAGGGTTACATGGGAGAGTCGGGAAAGGCTTCAATGATGAGGTGATATTTGTGAACAGACTAGAAAGAAGTGAGAGAGTAAGATGTGGTATGGGGAAGAGCTTTTCAGGCAGAGGAAATGAAAAGTATAAAGGCCTGGAGGCAGGAATATGGAAAGTTTAGGGAAAACCAAGGAGACTAGTGTGTCCAGAGCCCTTAAGGGAGAGAGAAACCAGAGATGAAGTCAGAAAGGGAACCGGGGTGGAGATCACAGAGGATGCTGAGCAGAGGAAAGTCATGATCTGACTTACACTTTTAAAATATCATTCTGGCTGCCCCATGGAGAATGGGCAACAGGAGGGCCATAGTGAAAGAAGGAATAGTTGGGAGGCTTTTGCAATAATACAGGTGAGAGGTAATGGTGACTCAGACTTGACTAATTGAGTAAGAAGTGGCCAGATTCTGAACAAGAGTTCACTATTGAGGGTTCAAGAATGAATCCAAGGTGTTAGGACCAAGTACAGAAAGAGTGTTGTTGCCATTTATAATTATGAGGATGATATAAGGAGAGCCAGGTTGCGAGGGAAATTTAAAATTTCAGTTCTAATCATGTTCAATTTGAGAAAAAATTAGAAAGCCAAGTTCATTTATGAAGAAGTCAGTTGGATATAAGAGGTTTCAAAAGAAAAGTCTGGGCTAGAGATATAAATTAGTAGTGCAATGTCTCATGGTATCTAATGAAAAGGAAAGAAAAGAGCTCCAAGAACTGAGTTTCAGTCTACTCCAACATTCAGAGTTTGAGAAGGTGAGGAAAAACCAGCACAGGAGGCTGGTTATGCTTGGTTGGCCTAGCAGGAGGAAAACTGAGAGTATTATCCTAGAAACCAAGAGAAGAAAGTGTTTCTGGAGGGAAGAAGGAATTAACTATATCAAATACTGCTGTAAAATTGAGTAAAATGAAAACTGAGGATTAACCTTTGCATTGACACAGAAAAATTCATTCTGACTGAGTGATAAGGGCCAAGATCTGATTGTAATGGAATCAAGGGGGAATAAAACAGAGGAACTGGGTACAGGTACTATAGATGTTCTTTTGTGGGTTTCACTGAAAGGGTGGCAGAATAATGCAGTGATAGCTAGAGATAGATATGAGTTCAAGTATAGTATCTTTTGTCCTCCTCCTCTTCCTTCTTTTTTTAAAATTATTTATTTTTGAGAGAGAGAGAGAGAGAGAGAGAGAGAGAAAGAGAGAGACATAATCTGAAGCAGGATCTAGGCTCTGAGCTGCCAGCACAGAACCTGATGTGGGGCTTGAACCCACAAACCACTAGATCATGACCTGAGCTGAAGTCAGCCACTTCACCGACTGAGCCACCCAAGTGTCCCTCTCCTCCTCCTTCTTTTTTTTTTTTTTTTTTCAACGTTTATTTATTTTTGGGACAGAGAGAGACAGAGCATGAACGGGGGAGGGGCAGAGAGAGAGGGAGACACAGAATCGGAAACAGGCTCCAGGCTCTGAGCCATCAGCCCAGAGCCCGACGCGGGGCTCGAACTCACGGACCGCGAGATCGTGACCTGGCTGAAGTCGGACGCTTAACCGACTGCGCCACCCAGGCGCCCCATCTCCTCCTCCTTCTTAATTGCGGTACCAATAGGAATGATCTAGCTGAGAAGGAAAATTGATGGATGCAGTATAAGGGAGAGGGCAACTATATTCCATCTGTTCTTGAGAAGGTGGGGGTAATGGTGGAATCCAGTAAACAGTGAAGGTGCTGGTCTTGGACTAGAGCTAGGACCACTCATTCATTTTTAATGGGAGTAAAAGCAGAGTGTAAAAGTACAGATGCAGGGTAGACTAGGAGATTTGGTGATAGTAGCATGTAGAAGTTCTCTTCGGACTATGTCTATTTTTATTTTTTTTTTTTTATGTTTATTTTTGAGAGAGAGACAGAGAGAATGTGTGTGAGGGCAGGGAAAGGGCAGAGATAGAGGGAGACAGAGGATCTGAAGTGGGCTCTGTGCTGACAGCAGAGAGCCTGGGGTGGGGCTCGAATTCACACACCATGACCTGAGCTGAAGTCAGATGCTTAACTGACTGAGTCACCAGGCACCTCTAACCATGTCTAGTTATTTGGTGAAATAAGAAGCAAGGGCATCAACTGAAGGTAAGGATGGTGATGGAGATGTTGAGGATTGAGGACAAAGGAGAAGGCATAAAATACTAATCTAGGAAAGCAGGAGTGAAAAAGGAAGAAGAAAGTATTTTGGTGCTGCAGATCAGTCCTGAAGGCCCATATGGGGTTATTGATCACAAATTTAAAGTAAGGTCAGTTAGCATGGCTGCCTGATTTTTTTCCAGCCATGTTCAACTGCAAAGGTGCCTATGTGGAGTAGGTGGAACTGGACTTGGCCAAGAGGGCTTGGCAAAATGGAAGAGCAGATCACGTATGCAAAGTAGTAATGAAGGACTCTGGGAGCAGGTGGGCTGGAGAAAGGATCATTGGAAGAGGGCAATTCAAGGAAGTGAGCAGACAAGATATTGGATTGGTCATCTACATGTTGACATTGCCAGGTGTTCTAACTGAAGTAGTGTAGAAGAAAGTGACCACAAGTTAGATGCCAGAATTGTCATGGAATGAGAAGCAACCCAGAGATATAGAGAAATCTAATAAAGATGGTAGATAATGGAGTGTGTGTAACTGAGCTTCAGAGGAACTGAAGGCTTAGGTTCAGAGGAACTGAGGGGTTAGGAGGATGAACAGATAGAAATGGCAATGGTGATGAGAAGCAGAAGGGTGACCCTTCTTTCCTCCAGGCTCTTTGGTGTGTGGGATGTGGGAGACAAGCAGCCGCCACTTGCATTGGGCATATAGGAAGCTATGGCTTTAGGATAAGCCTTTTCTTTTTGAGAACCAGAAAATGATGGGAATTTTCAGAAAAGAAGTAGAGAATGGAGGATTGAGTGATTGCTGTGATTGAGTTTGTATTTGATCCTATGTTCTAGAGGTCACAGTAGATGTTTAAGGCTTGGAAAGAGTACAATTGGGCCAGTTTAAGGGAATACAAAACCATTGGGCTGAGATTCTAGTATTGCTGCTTTTCTCAGTTATGAAGGACCCCAGACTCAGGCCTAATGGTAGTGAAATGTGGGAGGTGGACAGTTTCTGCCATGAGCACACAGAACTTTGTGGAACCATCCTATAGCAGTATGGAAGATGGTGTCAATGGGAACATGTAGAACCTCTTTAAGAGGGGATGTTCTTAGATGGAACATGAGAAACTCTGAGGGAGCCCTGTTCACTCAAGTTAATGGTGCTGTGTAGGTCAGGAAAGAGGCAGAGTCACTGGGAGGGGATGGAACTCTGTTCTCTTAGCAGTGTCTCCTCCTATCTCTTTTCCCTCAAATATCATTTATTTTTTTCTCTTTTATTTATTTTTATTATTATTTAATGTTATTACTTACTTATTTACATCCAAGTTATTTAGCATATAGTGCAATAATGATTTCAGGAGTAGATTCCAGTGATTCATCCCCTATGTATAACACCCAGTGCTCATCCCAACAAGTGTCTTTCTTAAGGCTCCTTCCCCATTTAGCCCATCCCCCCACCCACAACACCTCCAACAATCCTCAGTTTGTTCTCTGTATTTAAGAGTCTCTTACATTTTGTCCCCTCCTTGTTTTTATATTATTTTTGCTTCCCTTCCTTATGTTCATCTGTTTTGTATCTTAAATTCCACATATGAGTGAAGTCATATGATATTTGTCTTTCTCTGACTAATTTCTGTTAGCATAATACCCTCTAGTTCCATCCATGTAGTTGCAAATGGCAAGATTTCATTCTTTTTGACTGCCAAGTAATACTCCATTGTATAGATACACCACATCTTCATCTATGTGTCTGTCGATGGACATCCTCAAATATCACTTATAGTGAAGCTTTTTGTTGTTTTTAATATGTTCCCTATATTGTCCGTGTTCCTCAAGATTCCTTATTCATGTTTGTTTGTTTTGAATTTTGTTTCTTGAAACTGAAGCAGAAATATAAATGGAGACCCACATGCTATATCTGTGTAAACATAAAAACTTTAAAGCTAACAAAGTGTTAATAAAGTATGTTCAATTCTTCTACCTCAACAACTATATATTCATAATAACCTGGAAATCCAGGACCAAATTTATGGTGGTAATCCTAATATAAAAATGTATCAAATCAATATCTTTCACCTCTTAAGGTCACACAATGTTATATGTCAACTATATCTGTATTAAAAAAATCAAATTTAAAAATCTTTGGGAGAAGGGAGCTGGGAATTCACTTCTTAGTATAGGTCTCTACTAAGGCCCACATGTTTTCAGAACTCTATTCCTACACTTAGCAATGCCTGGGGTGCCAATATTCATTCTCCTTCCTCTCACCTCTCCAGTGACTACACCTCCAGTCTTCTACCTGAGTGCTGTAAGGTTAGTCTCCATGCTACTCTGGCTTGGAAGGCAGGTCCGGACATCTCTCTACTCCACTGCCTAACTTTTATCAGATTCTTCTGCTTTTGGACCCACCTGAACTCCACTGGGTGCTCCTAACCTCTCATCCATTCTGCTTTGATTTGACTTGCTTCTGGGTCCTGTGTCCACTGCTGGCCAAGTTTTCACCTTTTCAAAATCGTGTCCATCTGCTTTCCAGCTTCGAAAATCCTTTTGCTGTCATCTCTTCTACGATTCTGTTTCTACTAGTGAGTTTTTGCTTGAAAAATTTTACTGTGATTTTGGTAGACTTTGGAAGATGAGATAAATATGCCACTTTAACTGAAATTATTAACCCTTCTGTTTCATTGGTGCTGGTCTTCTTATCATTGTGATGACTATAGCAAGCTACTGTATTGGTGCATACAGTGACAGCATACTGTCTGGGAAGAGAAATGTTTGGATTCCATATTTCAACACAGTGCAAGGTTTCAAATATTTCTCACTGACCTGATTTGCTGACTGAATCATATGGTTTATTTGAACACAGTAGATGAATAAGAAGACTCAAGAGTCAGATCCGGTTTGTGAGGATGCCTGATTCTCCAAACTATCTAGGGAGTGTAACGGATATTTATTTTGTGTATCTGCCCATAATACACCACTATTTTCTGGCAGTCAGTTTGATTTTTCCACTGGGAACTACCCCTCCCCAACTCTCGGTCCAAGTATTTGTGTGAGCCTGGATCTGGGAGCTACACACAACCTGGCTTGTTCAATGAGTACACTCTCTGGCTACAGTGGTTGGTTCAGGGAGATCACCTAATCCAAATCAGTCTAGTGTGGTACAGTCTCACTGTGGTCATTGAGCTGGCAGACTTTATAGCCAAAGGTGCTACTGGCCATCCTGTCCCATAGAGACATGCCTGTGCAAGAATGAAGGAAAGGAGAAGAGAGATTGAGATTGAGGCCTAATGATGTTACTTATTGCTAGAGCCCCTAGGTTTAAGGTAGCTTGTGTTGGGTTTCTGCTTTGTACAACCACAGAGGTCATAACTATATTATAATATTTACAATCTTGGATGTGGTGTGTGTGTGTGTGTGTGTGTGTGTGTGAGAGAGAGAGAGAGAGAGAGAGAGAGAGGTCCAAAGAAATCATGGATCCTTCTCACTTTCTTAAATATAAATATAATGCCATGGTGTTCATAGAAATAAGTAAAGCTAAGTTGTTCATGTGAATATGGACTTTTTTTATGTGTGAATAAAACAAAAAAGCACGATGCTAGAGGTATGACTCTTTGAAAAAGTTCTTCTCAAAGTCTTTGAAGATGATTTCATCTAATGCTAACAGCTCACAGGGGAATTTCAGAGGTTAAGAAAAAGTGAACATTACATGATTCTACCAGATGTGGGATAAAGGAATAATTTTAGAATTTAAATAAATAAAAAGTGCCTCTGGTGTGCTTCTAATGTTTCAGTATATGCAAATTAGATTTTATATAATGCATCTCATAATATGGCCAACAATGGAGTGAAATTGAGCTTTAATTGAAAGCAGAGCTAGAGGAAAGCTGGGGTTGGGAAGCACAATTTCCAGTTCCAACAAAAGCCATTTACACTGCATATGAAAAATGGGCCATAATTTTAAACAAAATCAGAAATAGATCAATAGGAAGGAATCCATTCCAATGTTGGAAGCATATTGAGAGACACAGGATAAAATCCTATATATTTGGTAATTATTTAAATATAAGTAAGAGAAATTATGATACAGAATTTTAAAAATTGTCCATAGCAAAGCAGTTCATGGGAAAAGAAGTGGAATAATGCTAGACTGAGAAGCACAATTGATATAAAATACTATTACACCACACGTCCCTTTGGCATGGATCTGTGTTCCTAAGTTATTTTTAAATTGCTTTTTTTTTTCAGTTTTTGCATTACATATCAGCTTAGAATCGTAATCCAAGCAAACATTACACTGAGACCTAATTATAGGACTATAGAAATCTTCCCCCATACATTACCCATACATTACCAAACACCTATTTACAACAGTTCCTTTCATCCAGTAAGTCATGCTAGACTCTCAAGAAAATATTTTAAGACCTACCAAAAGACAAAATACAGTTTAAAGAGACAGAACAAGCATCAGAACCAGACTCAGATATGGCAAAGATGATGGAATGATCACAGTGGGAATTAAAAAACCAAACAAACCTGTGATTAATATGCAAAGAGTGCTAATGGGTAAAGTAGACAGCATGTAAGATCAGGAGAATGTGAGCAGAGACATGGAGATTCTAAGAAAGAACCAAAAAGCATGGTAGTGACAAAAAACAAACAAACAAACAAACAAACACTAGAACAGGAACAGAGAATATCTTTAACCGGGTTATTACTAGATTGGGCATAGCTGAGGAAAGAATCTCAGAGCTTGAGGATATATCAATAGAATGCCTAAAAACCAAAAAGCAAAGAGAACAAATATTGAGAAAAAGAGAACAGAATATCCAAGAACTGTGGGCCAAGTACGAAAGGTGTAGCATATGCATCATGGGAACAGAGGAGAACAGAGAAAAAGACAGAAGAAATATTTGAAACAATAATGACTGAGAATTTGTCCAAATTGTCAGACACAAAACCACAGATCCAGGAAACTCAGTGAACATCAAGCAGGATAAATACAAAACAAATAAACAAAAAACTACAAACACCCCCAAAACTATAACTAGACATATCATTTGCAAATTATAGAAAAGCAAATATTAATAAGGAAAGATCCTGAAAGAAGCCAGAGGGAAAATACTTTATCTATATAACAAGAAAGATAAAAATTACATTTGACTTCTCGGAAATGATACAAATAAGAAGAAACTGGACTAAAATATTTAAATAGCTGAGAGAAAAACCCCTCAACCTAGAATTCTGTGAAATTATCCTTTAAGAGTGTAAGAGAAATAAAGACTTCCTTAGACAAACGAAAACTGAGGGAATTTATTGCCAGTAGACTTGCCTTGCAAGAAATATTAAAAGTTATTTAGAAAGAAGAAAAGTGACATAGATCAGGAACTTGCGATTCTGAAGGAAGAGATTCAAAGAAGGAATAAGCGAAAGTAAACTAAAAACTTATTTTTCTTATTCTTAAATGATCTAACAGATAACAGTTTTTGTCAAATAATAATAACAATGAAACACAAGCTGATTCTTTGAAAAGATAAGCAAAATTGATATACCTCCAGTCAAGCTAATCAAGAAAAAAGGAGAGAGACAACACAAATTACAGTCCTATATCTACTAAATAAATTGAATCAATAATTAATAATTTTTTAAAGCAGAAAGCACTAGTCTCAGGTGGGTTACCTGGTGAATTCTACCAAACATTTAAGGAAGAAATTATGCCAAATCTCTACAATTTCTTTCAGAAGATATAAGCACAGGGCATATTTCTTAACTCATTCTATGAGGCCAACGTGACTCTAATATCAAAACCAGACAAAGGAATTACAAAAAAAGAAGACTACAGACCAATATCTCTCATGAACACAGATGCAAACATCCTCAGTAAAATATTAGTGAATCAAACCCAGCAATGTATATAAATAATTACATGCCAAATCCAGGTGGGATTTATCCCATGTATGCAAAGCTGGTTCATCACTGAAAAGTCAATTAATGTAACCCATCACATCAACAGGATAAGAAAAATCATATGATCATATCAATAGATTTAGAAAAGGCATATGACAAAATCCAATACCCATTCATAATAAAAACAGTTAACTTGGAATAAAGGGGTATTTTGTCAACGTGATAAAGAATATCTACAAAAATCCTAGAGCTACTGTTACATTTAAAGGTGAGAAACTCAAAGCTTTCTCTCTAATATTAGGGATAAGACAAGGGTGTCTGCTCTTACCACTGCTTTTCAATAGTACACTGGAAATGCTAGCTAATACAATAAGACAAGGAAAAGTAATAAAAGGTATATAAACTAGGAGGAAAAAATGAAACTGTTTGCAGATGATATGATTGTAGAGAAAATCTGAAAGAATCAACAACAAAAATCCTGAAACTAATAATTGATTATAGCATGTTTACCATTATGTAAAGTCAATTCCTTTCCTTTATACCAGCAATGAACAAGTGAAATTTGGAATGAAAAACAGTACCATTTACATTAACATTCCAAAATATAACATACTTAGGTATAAATCTAACAAAATATGTATAAGATTTGTATGAGGAAAACTACAAAACTTTGATGAAAGAAATTAGAAGAACTAAATAAATGCAGATATATCCCATGTTTGTGGATAGGAAATCTCAAATATTGTCAAGGTGTACATTCTTTCCAATTTGATCTATAGATTCAATGCATTCCCAATCAAAATTCCATCACATTATTATGTAGAGATCAATAAACTTATTCTAAAGCTCATATGAGTAGACAAAAGACTCAGAACAGCCAACACAATATTGAGAGACAAGAACAAAGTTGGGGAACTGACATTACTGACTTCAAAAATTAGTAGACAGCTATAGTGATCAAGACAGTGTAGACAGTGTAGTATTGGTGAAAGAATAGACAGAGAGATCAATGGAATAAAATAGAAAGCTCAGAAATAGACCCACAAAAATACAGTGAACTGATCTTTGACAAAGAAGCAATGGGAATATGATGGAGAAAAAAATAGGCTTCTCATAAAATGGACCTGAAACAACTAAATGGTTATCATTGCATTAATCTAGATGCAGAAGATACACCCTTCATAAACATTAACTCAAAATGGCTCACAGACCTAAATGTAAAATGCAAAACTACAAAACTTTGAGAAGATAACAGAAAACCTGGATGACCTCGGGTTTAGAGAAGACTTTTTAGATACAACACCAAAGGTATGATCTATGAAAAAAATAATCAATAATTTGGATTTCATCAAAATTACAAATTTCTGATTCGGAAAAGACACTGTCAAATGAATAAAAAGAGAAGTCACAGATTGGGAGAAAATATTTGCAAAAAACACAATTGAAAAGGACTGTTATCCAAAATATGCAAAGAAGTCTTAAAACTCAACAGTAAAAAAACAAAGAAACTAACTAAAAAATGGCCAATGTCCTTGACAAAAGAAGATATATACAGATGAAAAATAAGCATATGAAAAGATGCCCCACATCATATATCACCAGGGACATGCAAATTAAAATAACAAGGAGATACCACAACAGATCTATTAGAATGGTCTAAATCCAGGACACTGACAACACCAAATGCTTCTGAGGGTGTGAAGCAACAGGAACTCTTACTCATCACTGGTGGAAATGCAAAATAATTAACCACTTTAAAAAATAGTTTGGTGGTGTTTTACAAAATTAAACATAGGCCTATTATACAGCAATCATACTCTTTGGTATCTAGCCAAGTAAGATGAGAATTTATGTTCACACAAAAACCTGTACACAGATATTTACAGCAGCTTTATTCATAACTGCCAAAACTTGGAAGCAACCAATATGTCCCTCAGTAGGTGACAGATAAATAAACTGTGGTCCACCCGGGCAATGGAATGTTTTTAGTGCTAGAAAGAAATGAGCTATCAGGCCATAAAAAGACACGGAGGAATCTTTAATACCTATTACCAAGTGAAAGAAGCCAATCTGAAAAGGCTACATACTGTTTGATTCCAATTATATGACATTCTGGAAGAGGTGAACCTATGGAGACAGTAAAAAGATCAGTGTTTGCCAGGGGCTACCAGGGAGAGAAGGAGAATAGGCAGAGCACAGATAATTTTTAGGGCAGTAAAACTATGTGTTTAATACTATAATGGATATATGTCATTGTACTTTGAAAATACTCTGTATGTTTTTATAGTGATATACATTATTATACATTTTCCAAAACCATAGATTGTGCAACGCCAAGAGTGAACCCTAATGTAAACTATGGACCCTGAAAATGATGTGTCAGTATAGGTACATGGATTGTAACAAAGGTGCCACTTTTGTAGGGGATGCTGATAGTCGGAAAGCTATATATGTGTGGCGACAGGGGGTATATAGGAAATCTGTGTCTTCTGCTGAATTTTGTTCTGAATCTAAAACTCTTCTAACAAATAGAGTCTACTAAAAAAAACTAGGACATTTTTTCAGTAGTTATTCAAAACTTTAAAAATATGTATTCCTTTCACCCAGAAATTCTATGTTCATGAATTTATTCAAAATAAATAGACTTCTGTTCTAGGGTGTTAATCATGGAGTTATTGATACAACAATAGTCTAGTATCTATTGATTAACTGGCAATTGATTACATAAGTTATGATATACCCACAGTACGACCCTTAAAATTGTACTGTGAAAATATTCATTGATATAGGAAGACACTCATGACTTGCTAAATTCATTTAGCCAACAAATGTTTATTGTCATGGAAAGTATGCATTTTCTTTAATAGGTATATTTCAAGAATGAGATGGGCTATATAATGTCACACAGAAGAAATAGATGATTCGTGTCAAAAGATTTTCTTAACCTTTCTCAGAAGTGGCTCACCCTTCTCTATTTATTGATTCAACCATCCATTTAGTTGCTAAGTTCCCCTGGGGGGTTAAAACATGTTCAGACACCCTTTGATACTTCCTCCAAGAAGGTGGATTGCAGTTTGTGCTCCCCATAAATATGGCTTGGCTTGAGTGACTTGTTTTAAAGAAATAGAATGTGGTGGAGGCAATGCTACATTTTCTAAGGCTAAGTCATAGAAGGTGATATTATCCACCCGCAGCTGTACACAAGCCTTGGGAACCCTAAGTTGGCATGTACTAAACCCTGCCTACCCAAAGCTACCATGCTGGAGGGGCACCTGGGTGGCTCAGTCAGGTAAGCATCCGACTTTGGCTCAGGTTATGATCTCACTGGTCATGAGTTTGAGCCCCCACGTTGGGCTCTCTGCTGTCAGCACAGAGCCCACTTGAGGTCCTCTGTCCCCTTCTCTCTCTGCCCCTCCCCTGCTCATGCTCTCTCTCCCTCTCTCAAAAAGAAATAAACATTAAAAAAAAAGTTACCATTCTGGGGACACCATGAGGACAGAGCACATAGAAAACAAGAGATGCCCAAGGACAACCAGCTGTCCAGCTCAGCTCTTCCAGGCTAGGCACCAGGTTTACATAAGAGAGAGTCTTCAGATGATGCCAGTCCTAGTCTCTAAGCTGCCTGGCTGACACAGGGTAGAGGAAAGATAAGCTGTCCCCATCAAGCCCTGCACAAACTGTGAGCTTCTAGATTTGTGAGAAAAATAAAGGTTGCTGTTTTTAAAGCCCCTAAGTTTGGAGGAAGTTTGTTGTACAGACTTAGATAACTGGAACCAACCTTACCTGCCAGCCAGGTTACAAATGTATGTACAAAAGTATACAAAGGTATGGTTTATCTCTCTCTCTCCATTATGAAAAGACACTAGAAGTACATCAAATAAAAATATGTTGGTAGGATAATATTTAGGTGGTGGAATTATGCAGAGCTTTTGGCTACTCCTTTGCTATTTTCTATAACGTACAGATGATCTGAAATCAGTAATATAGTTATTAGAGGGTAAATCAATAAAGGAATAGCCAGACAAATAAGTAGGGAAGAACAAATGACTTCTGGAAAGGCCGTGACAATTGTTTTAACACTAATCATTGGCTAAAGGATGACACATATCCCCTCTCATTCTTGTTATGTGCTTATTAAAATGCATCTTCTGTGACAGTCACAGTGTGCTGAACTCTCAGGCTTCATAGACGCATTCACAACCTAGGATACGTGACCGGAGAGGAGAGAGACACAACTCCTGGTGGCCGCCCAGTAATTTGTACCCACCAGAGCTACCATCAATTCTATTTCTATTAATACTCATGTATTTAAAAAAATAAATGGCTGGACAGTCTCTGGGTTCTGGGTATTTATAATTATGCTCTTTATCCTTCATATAATGACTCATGGAAAAGCTCAGATGCATGTTTTATTTACACCAGCATAAGCTGATCATTGATCATTGGTCAATGTGCTAGTGGCAGAAGAAGATTGCTGGGAAGATAATAATTAGTCTTCCCTATACACATTTTAGATGCTCCTTGCACAAAGGGGAAAATATGAAAATAGCTATACGGGCTGTGATTGTACAGGGTGTTTGGTGGGTGATGACATTTGCTTTCTATTTCCACGTCAAATACGGCTGTCAAACATGTTAGGGAAGCTGGTCTTAGTAAAAAATAATTAACGTTTTCATCCCCAGGGAAAGACGTCATGGACACATAGGCCTAGATTTGGTCTGAAAACATCAGGCAGTTCATGTGGTAACCTGTGAAAGTATGTTGTGTATTATTACAATGTCAGGATGAGAGCAAAACCTAGACAAACAAGCGTATAAAATTTATCTTGCTTTCAGAACCCTGGAATATGTTCATTTTAATAACGTTTGAGGTAAGGGTAAGCTGGTTTCCCAGCCCAGCTATAAATAGCTTGTTCTTTAGTCCAAGTTCAAGCTGCAAAAGGTCTTCAGGCATCCTCCAACCAGCTGTGCCCAACCTCTTGACATCACAGCAATATTTTTTCTCCCTTTTATTTCCTTCTATTGTGAAAATGTTGGCTGTAGTGTGACATCAAATGACTTGGGGAATGAAAGAATTCACTTTCACTTATTTAGTGATTACTGTGTGCCAGACACTAAGCGTTATGCACTTATTAAAGCCTTATTAATTTTCACAATGGCCCTGGGAGGTATTATCCTCATTTTGTAGTTGAGAAAACTAGAGCAAAGAGAGAACACCGCCCAAGATCAGCCGGCTAGTATGCAGCAGAGCTGGGTTGTAAAGATAGAAATAATAAATATGCTGGGGCGCCTGGGTGGCGCAGTCGGTTAAGCGTCCGACTTCAGCCAGGTCACGATCTCGCGGTCCGGGAGTTCGAGCCCCGCGTCAGGCTCTGGGCTGATGGCTCAGAGCCTGGAGCCTGTTTCCCTCTGTGTCTCCCTCTCTCTCTCTGCCCCTCCCCCGTTCATGCTCTGTCTCTCTCTGTCCCAAAAATAAATAAACGTTGAAAAAAAAAAAATTTAAAAAAAAATAAAAAAGAAATAATAAATATGCTATCATATTTTCAGCACTAATTATGTAGAAGGCTCTGTGCTAAATGTGTATTAAGAAAAATTATCCAAAACTTGGAAATAAGGCAAAATGATGACTGCATGTCTTACCATGCTGTAATATTGTCTGACGGGACCATTCAAGGATTATCTAATTGTCTAGGAATACATCTTTGTTTGACTTTCTATTTACTCTTGGTGCAGGCCCAGATGGAATCAGATGAAAATTTCTAGCAGACTGATACATTTCAAATAATTTTTAAATGGTAGAGATGCAAATAATTTCTATGGAAACGATAACTTCAGTTTTGTTACTCTATAAGATAGTAACCAGTTTTCTAAATCATTTAACAATCTTATTCCAACACTTTCTTTCATTTTATTATGTGTACGAGCCTCTCCCGTACCCCTTTGAATCAGCTTTGTCATTCTGCTGGCTTCTTCACTAATGAGTTAAATAACTCTTTGTCTCATGTTCACCATAAGTTTGGAAGATAGTCCTGTCTTTAATGTTTTGAGAAATATACTGTTTAACTCCCACAAAATCCTGTGAGGTAGACAATGTTTTCTCTGTTATACAAAGAACCTGAGGATAGAAGAAGTCAAATAATCAGCCCATGATTTCACCTTAATAAGGAAAGTTGCTGGAACATAGACCTAGGGCTGCCTGATTCCACAGACTATGTTTGAATCAATGTATTCATCTTTCTGTTTGAGTCATTGAGGTCAGGGTCTTGTTCTATTTACTTACATAAAAAAAAAGCCTGTTGTAATGGACACTTAGTAAATATACGTACCAAAATATATTACGGAAATAATCTCAAACCTTATTGGAATAAGATGGAATACAAAACTTTAAAAAGCTAGTATTCTGGGAAATCATCCAACTCCAGATGTGATCTGTAGATACTACTTTGAAACCCTCATTTCTTTTTTTTTTAATTTTTAATGTTTATTTATTTTTGAGAGAGACAGAGTGTCAGTGAGGGAGGAGCAGAGACAGAGGAAGACACAGAATCTGAAGCAGGCTCAAGGCTCTGAGCTGTCAGCATAGAGCCCCATGTGGGGCTTGAAATCACAAACTGCGAGATCATGACCTGAGCCGAAGCTGATGCTTAACCGACTGAGCCACCCAGGCGTCCCTGAAACTCTCAGTTCTGCTAAAGGCTTAAGATATTCTAAATGTTAGAATTTTCTTCAAAATTATTTGGAGTTGGGAAAGTTAGTCATATTCAGGATAATATTTTTACTAAGATAATGTTCTTATGTAGTTCCTATTAAGGGTAAGAACTATTGGGCCGCTAAGTCCTAGCTTGAAGTCCTTGCTGTTGACTTCAGACTAGTGACAATCTCTCTAATTAGGAAATGAGGATGCTTTCTCTTCTTTTTATTTCCCATCCTTTAATTTTCCTTGCTAGGCTGTTGTTCTCTTCCTACTGCTTTTGAACATGTAATTGGTTGTCCATTATATTACTATTCTCAGATTCCCTGTACTAGAATCATCTGAATTGCTGTCAAAAATTCAGATGCCTGAGTTTTACCTCAATTGTTTTGAATCAGAATGACTAGAGTCAGGAATCTGAATTTTTAACAAATCTCTAGGTGATTCTTATATAAACCCAATAACTGGTTTGGTTAAAATTCTGAAGATCCGCATTCTAGTCCTTCATTTTCTAAACAAACTACTGCTCAATTCTGAATTTAAATTTTCTTGTTTATTTAAAACAGGAATAATGGCATTTGCCTTACAGGTAGTAGATAGTTGCAGCATGACTCCAAAGATGCTGACCAAACTTCCATGAAATTTGGTAGAGACAAGGTCCTGAAATCTCTCAGGAAGGAGTAATTGGGGATCAAGCTTGGGTCAGTTTAGAAAGGCAGAACCAAATTGCTGGGTTTAGGAAAAGAAGCTAACAGGAAGTTATAGATGAACTATTCTTATAGAAATCTGCTAGAGGGATTCAACAGACTACTTTGCTGGTAGGAGAAAAAAAAATCAACAGACCTGAATCTAGATTAATAGAGATTATACAATCTGAGGAACAGAAAAAAATGATGAAAAATGAAGTCTCAGAAAATGTGAGATAGCATTAGTTGCATAATTAATGCTTAATTATGGGATTAATATAATAGGGATCCTAGAAGAAAAGAAGAGAGAAGAGTCAGATAAAACTCGGAAGGAAATAATGGCTGAAATTTTCCAAGTTTGATAAAGCAAAACAAAAAAAAATATTAGCTTACTCTTCAAAAAGCTCAGTGAACTCCAGGAAAGTTAAACACAAAGGTATCAACACTCAGATACATCATAGTCAAAGAGAAAGAGAAAATCTTGAAAACAGCAAGAGAAAAATGACTCTATGTGTACAAGTGAATCCCAATAAGGTTATGGCTATTTTTTTTTGTCAGAAACAGTGGAATCTGGAAGAATGTGGGATAACATGTTAATGTACAGAAAGAAAAACTTTTCCATCCAAGAATCCTATACCTGGGAAAACTATCTTTCAAAAATGAAGGCAAAATAAAGAATTTCCAGATAAACAAAAAATGAGATAATTCCTTGCTAGCAGACTTAGCTTATAAGAAATACTGAAGGAAGTTCTTAATGATGAAAAGAAATTAAAACAGAGAGTAATTTGAATTCATATAAAAAAACAAGGTGTGCTGGTAAAGGTAATTATGCAGGTAGCTATAAAAGAAAGTATAATTACTTTGGTGAACCTATATCATATAGGTGTAATATATTTGACAACAACACGAAGAAGCAGGAGAGGAAAGTAAACTACTGGATTAAGAAAATGAAATCAGATGGTAACTCAAATCCCCATGTAGAAATAAAGAGAACCAGAAGTGGTAAATAAAACAATTAACATAAAAAAAACTCTATAAATAGGGGCACCCGGGTGGCTTAGTCAGTTAAGCATCTTGACTTTTGCTTTCGGCTCGGGTCATGATCTCAAGGTTTACGAGTTCAAGCCCTGTGTCAGGCTCTGGGCTGACAGTGGGGAACCTGCTTGGGATTCTCTCTCCTTACTCTCTGCCCCTTCCCCATTCATGTGCTCTCTCTCTCTCTCAAAATAAATAAATAAACTTAAAAAAACCCTCTATAGGGGCACCTGGGTGGCTCAGTCAGTTCAGCGTCCAACTTCGGCTCAGGTCATGATCTCATGGCTCGTGAGTTCGAGCCCCACATCACGCTCTGTGCTGACAGCTTAGAGCCTGGAGCTTGCTTCGGATTCTGTGTCTCCCTCTCTCTCTGTCCCTCCTCCACTCATGCTCTGTCTCTCTCTGTCTCTGTCAAAAATAAATAAACATTAAAAAAATTTAAAACCAAGAAAAATAACCCTCTATAAATAGATGTTTCCCCTTTTATCTCTTAGACATAAGATTGTACAAAATAATAACAATAACACTGTAATCTTTGGGTTTGTAACATACATAGCTTTAATATTCCCAACAATAATAACACAAAAATTAGGAGATGGGAATAGGGTTATATTAGAGCAATGTTTCTATATATTATAGGAATTGAGTTAGTGTAAATCTGAAGTAGATTCTAACAAGTTATTATTGACTCTAGAGCAAACACTAAAAAAAAATCATTCAAAAATAATCCAAAAATTATTAAAGGATAAAATCATACACAAGAAAATGTCTATTTACTACAGAGAAACACAGTATAGGAAAAAACAGAAGAACACAAATGACATAAGACATATAGAAACTTTAAAGTAAAATAAGATATCAATCCAACTATATCAATAATAATATTAAATGTGAAGAAGTAAAACAATCCAGTTAAAAGGTGGTGACTGTCAGACTGATATAAAACAAGATCCAACTATCTGTCATCTTCAAGATTCATGCTTTAGTTTCAAAGATACAACTAGGTGGAAATTAAAAGATGGTGTGAATTTTTTTGGACACCAGATCTGTGTTGATTTTCCACACCAATTCAATTCTCTCACATCAACTGGATGTCTAACAATTCAGTCCTATTCTGATGCTATCTACCTGGTGTTAGTGTCAGACCCCACAGTTGAAAGGGCTTAGTCCCATAAGACTGTCTCCACTTCAAACACCAACTCTAAATGGGATTCCCAAGCAACCCACACTTCTTCCCAGATGACAACAAATTTGGGGGTTCCAACGACAAGCACCCCACTACCTCAGGTCTGGTACTTCACTAGAACAACTTACAGAGTTCAAGAAAGTGTACTACTTACTGTTACAGTTGATTATAAAGGATACAAATGAACCACTAGATGAAGAGGTACATAGAGTAGGGTCCGGGAGGGTTTCAAGCCCAGGAGCCTCTTTCCTGCATGGAGTCAGAGTGCACACCCTCCTGATACATGGATGTGCATACCAACTCAGAAGCTCTCCAAGCCCCATGATTTAAGTTGGTTTTTTTTTAATCATTTATTTATTTTTGAGAGACAGGGTGTGAGTAGGGAGGGGCAGAGACAGAAAATCTGAAGCAGGCTCCAGGCTCTGAGCTGTCAGCATAGATCCCGACCCAGGGCTCGAATCCACAAACTATGAGATCATGATTTGAGCAGAAGTTGGATGCTTAACCAACTGAGCCACCCAGGAACCCTTAGCATTTTTTTTATGGGGATTTCATTCTGTAGTCCTGGCTGATTAAATCATCAGCCATCAGATAATTGGCTTCAATCTTCAACTCCTCTTCCCTCCCCAGAGACTGGAGGTTAGGGCTGGGAGTTCCAACACTCTAATCAATGGTTGGTTTTTCTGGCATTCTTAAGCTATTTATGCCCCTGCCCCTCTCCCCACCTGAATCATCATCTCATTAACATACAAAAGACAGTAAATTCCAAGGGTTTTAGGCATTCTGTGCCAGGGACTTGGGATAAAGACCAAATATGTACTTTTTATTACACCACAGATGGAAAAATATATTCCATGCAAGCAGCAACCATAAGAGAACTGAAGTATCTATATTAAGATGAGAAAAATAGACTTTAAGATGGAAAATATTACTAGAGAAAAAGAGGAACATTTTCTAGTTCCCTAATATCCTGCACAAAGGAATTGGTGGATGGGAAGAAAAGGAGGATCAGAAGTTATAACGCTTGCTTACCCCCATAGGACTGGGTCAGGACCTGAGGCAGGCCTTAAACCCAGCAGAGCCCATGGGGGTGAAAATGTTCCTGGTATATGAGCTGTGGGAGACAACACCAGGGGAAGATGTTTTCTCTAATTCCTTTCCTCACAAACCTCACAGTTTAACCTTTAACTTTTGTTATGGCCTCTCTATGAACCCTCAGTGGAAACGGTTTTATGATCAGGTTGAATACTAGAAAAATGTACATTTTATATCCTATTAGGAATAAGATTGAGAGAATATAAATTACTTGGTAAGATGGTAATTCAATTTAATGGTTGAATGGAATGTGTGCCTCCAAGGTGACTAAGCTCAGAGAAAGAAGTGATGAATAATTGTGAATAAATGGGAGAAAAGCACTTGAGAAAATGAAAGATGTTTTAATATAGCTTATGAAGGGCAAAATCTCCCATTCTTTTGCTGTCTTAATGACCTAGTGATAATAAAACTAAAGGATTCATCAGTCTTTGAAAAAAGACAGTGTTACAGTGATTGTGTGGGTTTTAGCACATAATCTCATGTGTTCAATTCAGCACAAACTGTTTTGATTTGGCATTAGCAGACATAATAATATTATCACTTTTACCTTTTACAAATGGGTACAGTTCTTGCTTGTTGGGATTATGCCACTTAAGTTTATTTATGGATTTGATTCATTCCTAAATTTTTAAGAGAAGGCTTGTATAAAAAACAACATTCTGTTGATTCATTTATAGCTTTGAAGAACTGTTCTTAATAAAACTGTTTGGGATCTAATCAAATCAGGTCTAAGTTTTAAAATGTGCCAACTTGAGTATGTTTTTGTAAGAATAGAGAAAGCCAGATCTCAAATTAAGAGAATTATAAATTATAAAATCTGTTAGTCCTTATGTAACTGTGCCCTTATCATCAGGGAATTATGCTATTTTAGAATAAAAATTCTATGCCTTTAATTGGGAATTGGAGCATTGACATATTTGCATTTGGTAGATCTTAAAAGGTAATCTCCATTAGAATTCATATTCCCCTTTTGATAGGGTAATAGACTTTATCAGAGTGATAAATCCTTGGCTCTTGAATTGTGGAATGTTGTCTGTAACACAATGACTGATATTTAGAGGATACTTTGGTTTAGATTAATTATTTAAATTAATTAACAATTAAATTTTAAATAATTAAATTGTTTCCACTTAAATTTTATCCTGTCTCATCTGTTCCTGCGGTGGAGAAGGGCCTATTTTTATAAGCAGTTAATATATGTGTGCAACATCAATTTTGAGAAGCCCTGAGTAAATTTCACCTCATAAACCTCTTTGATATTTGCAAGGTAAAGTCATTCTGAGACAGAATGTTCACTGGGCAGCACTCCGTGTCATATGGCCCACCGTTTTGTTTTACAGAGGAGGATAGTAAGGGCAATTTGACTTCTCCCTGTCCTCCAACCCCCGCTTAACTGGTCTCTAAATTCTGATAATTTTACTTTCTAAATATTTCTCCAATTTATTTTTCCTTCTCTTTCCCTATTCTCATCTTTTATTCCTTGCCTCACCAGATTTCATCTGGAAAACTCGTTTTCCAAACTTCTTTTCACGTTCTTTTAAATCTATCTTTCACACAACTTCCAAATTCAGTTATTTAAAACAAATTTTGAGAAGATACCCACAGGACCTGGGTGGCTCAGTTGATTGAATGTCTGACTCTTGATTTCGGTGCAGGTCATGATCCTGGGGTTGTAGGATCGAGCCCCATGTCGGGCTCTGTGCTGACAGTGCAGATCCTGCTTGGGATTTTCTGTCTCCTGTCTCCCTCTCTCTCTCTCTCTCTCTGCCCCTCTCCTGCTCATGCTTGCACTCTTTCTCTGTCTTAAAACTAAATAAATAAACTTAAAAAAAAAAAAGAAAAGATACTCAGTATCAATAGTCTTTAAGGAAATGCGAATCAAAACCACAATAACACCACCTCACACCTGCTAGGTTAGCTATAATACGTACACACACACACACAGACCAACAAAAATAGAAATTAACAAGTGTTGGCAAGGATGTGGGGAGATTGGAACCCTCATATGTTGTTGGTGGGAAGGTGAGATGGTGAAGATACTGTGGAAAACAGGTTGGGAGTTTCTTAACATGTTAAACATAGAGTTACCATGTGACCCAGCAGTTCTGCTCCCTAGTATGTATGCAAAAGAACTGAAAACAGGCACTCAAAGAAATACTTGTACACAAATGTTTACAGTAGCACTACTCATATTAGCTAAAAGTGGAAACAACCTAAATGTTCATCAAAGGGTGACTGGATAGACAATGTGGCATAGTCATAGAATGGAATATTATTCAGCCATAAAAAAGGAAAGAAGTACTGATAGATGCTACAGCATGCATGAACCTCAAAAACACGCTGAGTGAAAGAAGACAAACACAAAAGGTCGCATATTATATGATTCCATGTAAATGAAATATCCAGAACAGGTAAATCTATAGAGGCAGAGAACAGATTGCTCGTTACCAGAAGCTAGAGCTGGGGGAAGTGATTGATTTGTGGGTCTGGAATTTCCTTTTGAGGTGATTAAAATGTTCTAAACTTGGTATACATTGTGGTTGCACCATATTGTGAGTGTACTAAATGCCACTGATTTGTATACTTTAAAATGGTTAATTTTATGTCACACGAATTTCACCTCTCTAAAAAAAGTCTGCGAGAATGTGAGGACTGGCTTGCTTTTGCTAACTTTAAAGATGGAGGAAGGAGGTCATAAACTAAACAATGTGGCCAGCTTCTAGAAGCTGGAAAAGACAAGGAAATGGATTCTCCTCTGGAGCTTCTAGAAGGGAACTCAGGTCTGCCCACACCTCGAATTTAGCCCAGTGAGACCTGTGTCTCTGACCTGCAGAACTATAAGATAATAAATTTGTGTTAAGTTGTTTAAAAAAACAAAAAAGCAAACCTAAGCATACAACTTCTTCCACCAAAGCTTTTCTAGGGTATTAGGAGCCAATACAAGCTGCACTGGATTTGATTCCTGCCAGCCTCTCCAGGGTCCTCATACATCACTTCTATTGCTAGTGTTGCCCCCTTAGTGCCAACCTTTTAGCATCCTTGACCTGCATGTCACCTACTCCTGCAAGACTCAGCTCAGACTGCTCCCCTCCAGGCCATGTTAAGTTCCCTTCCTTGGTGCTCACCTAGCATCTCAGGCACATCTCTGTCCTTGCAATGACACCCTTTGGCTTATTTGCTGACTATGTGCGACTTGAGGTCAAGGCATGTCTTTAAGCCCCAAGACCTATATCACACTCTCTCCAAATTCCTGCAGTGAATAGGCTTATAAAAGTTCACTGAATGCATAAATGGAAAACTCATTTCCAGAGAGGTGAAATGGTTTATAGGAAATGATTAACAAAGTAGGGAGTGAGTCTTCTCCCCAGGCTGGTGCTGTTATGAGCTACCTAATCACATTCAGCAAGAACTTGTCTGTAATTGTATCAGATATTTCTACTCAGGACCTGTTGTTTGGGAACCAGGATAATTTAGGAAAATATTACTTTTTCTCTCTGTATTTTCCCTTTCCCATTTCCCCAAGTGTAACCAATCCTTTTGATGTTCCTTTGGCTTAGAGAAAGTTTTTGTTATTGGGCCGGAAGCAGAAGTTGTCTGTGACACACTTCTCTTCCTGGCTTTTGTTTTCCTAAAGCCTCAGCTCTGACAAGTTTATGCTAAGCTCTTTGAAGGTCAATCAGAGGAGAAGAGCTTTTTTTCCCTTAGATCAAATCAGAAGGTCAAAGTGGGGTGCAAATGGTCATTGTACCTGAGGCATCATCCACACTCCTGGTGCAGGAGCAGACGCCTGTTCAGGGAAGCAGTGTGGGCTCGATGATGAGGACATCAGGGGCACCTGAGAGACACTGACCATTACCGCTCTTTCCCCCAATTTCCATGCTACCTAGCCTTTTGGATTCTGGTGTGACTGTAGGTCAAGAAGGAGTTTGGGAGAGATGGATGCCACACAAATGAGCAGGAAGAGGGCTAGGAGTTACATTTAGTTTAATCTAAGGAAAAATATTTTAAAATGGGTATTTCTTACATCTTTGACTTTATAGACTAAAATTCATACTCACTTAAAAATGGATGAACAGGGGCGCCTGGGTGGCTCAGTCGGTTGAGTGTCCAACTTCAGCTCAGTCATGACTTTTGGGAGTTTGAGCCCCACATCCGGCTTGCTGCTGTCGGTGTGGAGCCTGCTTCAAATCCTCTGTCTCCCTCTCTGTCTGCCCCTCTTCTGCTGGTGCTCTCTATCTCAAAAATAAATAAGCATTAAAAAATGGATAAGTAAAAATGTCGAACTATGGGGAGGTGGTCTGAAAGATTCCCTTACTCTCTAAAATCTCTTCTGGCAACCGGCTTCAGTGTCTGAGATGATCACTTTTCAACTTTTTAAAAGTTATTATTGTAATAAAGTTCCTGATGGAGGCAACAGGGTAGGCTGGAAGGACTGTTAAATAGGAAGCCAAAGACCTGGGCAGTTTCCCAAAAGTACTGGGCAAGATTATGAAGGAAGTAGATTGCTTTCAAAGTTACCCTTTGCGGGGTGGTGCTTCTTCATCCCCCTTCCTCTGCTCAGCTCCAGAATAAGCTCAGGATTGTCAGGTTTGTTCTGCCCTTATCAAAATCTGTGAGGGGAATGTGGACGTGTTTCAGGAGACCTGCTCTGCCTCTGATGTATCTGAGGGAGAAATGAATGTGACATCAAATCATTACCAGACATTGACACTATAACAGGAAGTAGTTGATTGGATCATCCAGTCATCTTCTCCAAGGGAACAGAAGTCAGAGGCAAGGTTTTGATTAACTGGGAGGAGGAGGAAGTTGCTCGAAAGATTAGGACTTTGGGTGCTATTGAGGTAGGGGTGGGGGACAGTGTGGGGAAATGTGTGGCTGCACACATGCTGTTCAGAACCAGCATGAAAACACCAGGCCCCAAGTCAAGGACAGGCAGGGTTTTAGTTGGGCTGGCATAACGAAATATCGCAGACTTGAACAACAGACATTTATATTCTTATAGTTCTGGAGGATGGAAGTCCAAAATCAGGGTGCCAGTATGGTCAGGTTCTGGTGAGACCTCCCCTCATGGCTTGCAGATGGCCACCTTCTCCATGTGGGGTACATGGCCTTTTTTGAGTGCATGTGGGTGAAGAGAGAGCCAGAGTGAAAGAGCTCTTTCTCTTCTTATAAGGCCACCAATCCTCTTGGATTAGGACCTTACCCTTATGACCTCATTTAACCTTAATTCCCTCCTAAAAGCCCCATCTCCAAATATAGTCACATTGGAGATTAGGGCTTCAATATATGAATTTTGTGTTGGCTGGAGATGGGGACACTGTTCATCCTGGTGCAGGAAGAGAGAGAAGGGGGCTGGGGGGAGCAGAGAACCTATTTCCCAACTTCACCTCTGATGATGCCTGCTTCTTCATAAAGTGGTTTTCTTTAAAAAGACAACAACAAAATCACCTGATTTGTCTACAGAATTGTGGGGCTATGGAGAAAATACAATTCTTTTGTTCCATATGAAAGACAAGTATATGCTGGAATGACTAGTGGTTACTTAGGAGGGAGGACTTGGGCATTTCCAGTGCAGTTCCAGGGCACTTAAATTACACTTACCAGATTAATCACCAAAATAAAAAAATTCAGTGGTGCAACTGTACAGGTCATACATAGTAAAGCTCGCCAGCTCTGACAGGTATGGTCTGCTTGCCGCCCTAGTGGTGATAAACTTGACCACGTATCAAATCAGGTGATTTTGTTTAGTCTCCTTTTACAGTTCTGTATGCATGTCATCAAGAATTATTTGCATGTAGGTCACAGATTCATATCTGTTGCTGAAGCCAAATTACTGGCAGAGAGGACAATGGACAAGGAGAAGCTTTCGCATGGTGTCATTGTGTAAGGGTGTTGCTATCAGAGTCTGAAAATCAGCCATCGCCTGAGATTTGACAAGTGGAGGGGCTAGAAGTGTGACTTATAATTTGGAATCAGTTTGTCACTTTCAGCTTCATTTAAATACGACTTGTGGACTCTCTTAGCTGGTAATTGACCAAATAGTCCTCATTTTGCTAGAAGGTAGGTCTTCATTCTTTTGGAGATGATCCCAGTCAAAATTGATTAAAGGGAAAGTTTTATTATAATTGCCCAAAGTAACTTTTGTAGCTTATTTGGGTGAAAGTTAATGTGACCTCCAAAGTATAACAATATTCCTACTGCAAATTTTGCAGAAATGGAAGTGACCATTTTCATGCATTTCTTTGTAACTGAAGCCATGGGCTCATGCCATCCCCAAGTAAATATTTCAAGGATAAAGTGAAACAGCACTCCTGGGAATCTAATTGCTTCCCTTTGAAGTAGTAGACATATAATCTTTCTTTTCCTCTGTATCAGGTAGGTTTTATTTGAGTGGATGGAGAGATATCTTGTTTCTGCTTGGGCAGAGCTCCACAGACCAGATGGCAGGTAACACCTGGATTCAGGTGTTTATTCCACTCATTCTTCTTTTTCTTCTAAACAAGTCACAATAGCTGGAGATGTATAGTAAACAAAACTTCATGAATATGACTACATGAAGAAAAAAACATATATCCTTGCCAAAGAAACCAAACTAAATGACAAATGACAGGCTGAGCACAATAATTACAGCTTATATCACAGAGGGTTCACTTCCCAAGTGGTTATCATTATTTACATTAGTCTTATGTTCTATAAAGTCACTGTAAATACTGAATTAGCAAATGCTGAACCATTCTCTTAGGGGAAATTCAGGAGTACTTTCCTGTTAGCTTTGGTCACAACATTTTTGTCAACCAGTCCATACATAACCTCGTTCTATGCATGTTTCTGTGTAAAGACACCTTGTGTAATATAACCAATAGCACTATAACTTGTGCCTGCACGGAGCTTATCAAACATACATATTTTCTCAATAAAACCCATCGTAACCCTCTTGCTCCTAGAAAGACTAGGCAGAGCTTCAGCACTGTGGTTAGAGGGCCATTTAAAACAGCCAAATTACCAACAAAAACTCAAAAATGTGAAAAATGTGGTGTGAAGTAGACCATGAAAAGGATACTTGTTTACAGAATGGAAGCTGAAACAAGAAGGCAGAGCATGGCCTTGTTTGACCTTGTTTGACCTTGTTTGCCTGGGAGCAGGGTTGGGTGACTCACACTTTTCACCTCTCTGTGCTTATCTGAGAATGACCACAAAAGCACTGCAAATATTGACTTGGGGATTACAAATGCATTTTCATAAGTGGGTGAATTTGCAAATACGGAATTCATGAATAATGAGGACCTAGTGTATATAGGTAAAAAGAGTTTATTAAAATCAGTAAGAGAAAAAACAACTGCCTAGTTGAAAAATGAACGGGCAAAGGCAATGAATAGACAGATCTCAGAACAGGAAACACAAATGGCTCCTGAGTATGTACAAAGATGCTTGATCTCCCTCAGATTAAGAGAAATGCCAATTAATTTAAAATTATCAGATGTAATTTTATTTTATTTATTTATTAAAAAAATTTTTTTAACGTTTATTTATTTTTGAGACAGAGCAAGACAGAGCATGAACGGGGGAGGGTCAGAGAGAGGGAGACACAGAATCTGAAACAGGCTCCAGGCTCTGAGCTGTCAGCACAGAGCCCGACGCGGGGCTCGAACTCACGGACCGCGAGATCATGACCTGAGCCGAAGTCGGCCGCTTAACCGACTGAGCCACCCAGGCACCCCCAGATGTCATTTTAAAACCTATCAGACTAGTGTAGATAAAAATTTTGTTAGGGGTACCTGGGTGGCTCAGTTGGTCAGCAAAAAGCATCCGGATTTCTGCTCAGGTCATGATGTCACAGTTCATGAAATTGAGCCCAGGTTGGGCTCTGCACTGACAGTGAGGAGGAGTCTTCTTGGGATTCTCTCCCTCTCTCTCCCTCTCTGCCCTTCCCCCACTTGCACTCTCTGTTTCTCTCTCAAAATAAATAAAATTTAAAGAAAAGTAAGTTTTGTCAGAGTGCCATTTCAGAGAGGTTGTGAGGAAATCGGCACTCATATTTTGCCTGTGGGAGTGTAAAATGATACTATATTAAATAATAAGTCACATGCCCTTTCACTTAGCAATCCCACTCCCAGGAATTCATTCTATAGATGTATTCATTTCTCTGCAAAATGACGTACATATGATGTTATTTACTGCAGCAATATTTATAAAAGCATGAGTCTTAATAACAAGCTACACGTCCGTCAGTAACTCTCTGGTTAAAGAAATAATGATACATCAAGACTGAAATATGCAGCTTTATAAGAGAATGAGACAGCTCACTGAGATACTGAATTAAAAAAGTATGTAGTGTGTTACCACTGCGTGTGCTTGCGTGTGTGTGCTTGTGTGTGTGTGTGTGTGTGTGTGTGTTTACTGCCCAAATGACATTCAAAGTTTAGCATTCTTCTAATTTCCAGTTTATTTTATTTTAGCCAAGGTCATGTCTACTGTTATGTGATCACATCTTGGTACTGGAGGATACTAGAGCATTCCCTCCACCCTCGCCGTCCCCTCCTCCTCTAAATTTAACAGGTTCTTTGTATGAATATAAATTTCAGGGAAGGAGAGTAGGTGGGGAGAAGGGAGGAAACTGATGAGTACACATTATTTTGCCTTAGCCTAATTATCTATATATTATCTAACTTCATCTATATATTATCTATATTTAATTTTCTTCCTGCTAGTGGACACCACACAGTCCTCCCCATGGGTCTTTAATTATAAAAAATTTAGGTCATGCATCATCCCCCTCCATCTTCAGAGTATTTCCATGTACCCCTCCATTTTTTCTCTGACTATTCACAATCTCCTAAGACTCCTATCCTATTTCAGTGCCTCACATCAAATTTCCATGACCCTTAACGTATTGAAAAAATTGAGGCCATAAGGTATAAAATGTCTGAACTTGTTCTCCATCTCTGAGACTTATCTATACATCCGCTCATCCTTACTTTCTTCCCCTCTTCTACATGAGGGATGAAGGCCCTCATATTCAAGTTCAACTTTCGGGAGCCCGCCTCTCCTTGGCCTGTTGTAGGGTGAAACTCTTCCTCTCTATTGAGATATTTCTCTCTGCATAGAATGATTCTCATGTTTCTCCCATTACAAAAAAAAAAAAATGCCCCCTTCCCCTGTTCCTTCTCTGGTTACTGTTGAATCTTAGTCTACCTTCTTTTCTAATCCGGGGTGCCTAAACACAAGTCTCTACATTCTGCCTCCGTGTCCTCTTCTTCCTTTTCACTGTGGATTCCCAGGCAGCTGGTGTCCACAGTCCCACTGTTTGGAAATTTCTCTGACAAAGGTGGTAACTGTCTCCTCAAATGTTGCAGCCAATAGATAAGCTTCAGTCATTATCCTACAGGTCTTTTCTTAGAATCATACTGACAACCAGTCAGCTCTTTCCCCTTAAAAGCCCTACTCCTGACACTTGAGTGTCATCTCTCCACTGGCTTATTCCTCCTTCTTGATTGCTCCTTTTCAGTTGCCATGCTCCCTTTTATCCATTAAACACCCATGTCCTGGAGAATGCATCAGCTGCCCACAGAATTTCTCAACATTTTTTTTTCTTTAATCACTTTTGTGGAGGTATAAGTTTTGTACAACAAGTAATGTCCTCTTAAAGTATCCAATCCAATGACTTTTGACAAATGCATACACTCATGAGTCCACTACTACAATCCAGACACAGAATAATTCCATCACACTCGAAGTTTTCTTTTCTGTCTATCTTGGTCTGATTCGTGACTCCAGCAACCAATGAAATCTTTGTTTTGTCACTACAGATTAGTTTGCCATTCCTAGAACTTTATATAAATAGAATCATACACTGTGGCCTCTTTTGTTTCTGGCTACTTTCACGCAGCGTAATGTTTTGATTCATAGTGTTTTTGAGTATATCAGTGGTTGGCTTCTTTTTGTTGCAGAGAACTACTTCATTGTATGGATGTATCATATTTTATGTATCCATTCATGTTTTCAAAACCCTGTTTGATATTTTTCACCAAGTCCTGTTCTTAGTGCCACCTGCTAATTTGTTTCATGTCCTTCAACCTAAATTTCACTCATCTTTTGTCATTTATGTGGATATATAGTTTCACTATACACTACAAGAAAAACAATATATGATTGAAAGTTTATAAAGGACATGTATATTTAAGTGGAATTATTTAGGATTTAAAAAAAAAAATTTTTAATGTTTATTTATTTTTGAGACAGAGAGAGACAGAGCACGAATGGGGGAGGGTCAGAGAGAGGGAGACACAGAATCCGAAACAGGCTCCAGGCTCTGAGCTGTCAGCACAGAGCCCGACGCGGGGCTCGAACTCACGGACCGCGAGATCATGACCTGAGCCGAAGTCAGCTGCTTAACCCACTGAGCCACCCAGGCACCCCTATTTAGGATTTTTTAAAGTTTTGAATTCTTAATGATTTCTTTCTCAAAAGAAATTGCTTCTAATCAAGAATGTAATCTTTTCCTCCGGAGGTCACTTTTATCTCTGGGCCATTTTGTCACCTGGATGACAGCAATGATGAGATCTCTGTAGAAATGTATGCTGACATTTAAGTGGAGCAGAACTTTTCTGACAAGGCACTTCCTTGCTTCAAAGAAACATTATCTCAAATTTACAGGGACTTCGGTTATAAAAGTTGGTGATCGCAGTCTGTCTTCCCCATTTGAAATTTAGCTCTTTGAGGCTTTTGTTAGTTTTTTAAAAATTATAATCAAGAGTCTCTTCTCACCTGTTATTTCCTGAACCACTTTATCTACTTTCCTAGTTTTATTGTCTACCTACCTGTGAGGAATTCCTAAACTTCCATCTCCAAAAATGAAACGTTGACCCTCGTTCACATATTTGACATCTCTACTTGGATGCAATGTAAGAACATGTCTGGACTGAATGTAACACATCTACTACCCTCATCCCAATTCTGCTTGTTCTCTTGCCTTTGAATCTATCCATTCCCCCACCCCCCACCCCCTACCCTAGGCTGCCTGTGGTCAGTCATTGGGTCTTTCAGAGAATGTTTTCATTTTGTGTCAGTCACAGACCCAGCAGGAAACTGATGGCGATACTCAACTGATGTAACTAAGGGGTAAACACCACTGTGTAAAGGGACCTGTTTACTCTATGGGGATTGATTTAGGGAAACCAATAAGGGATGGAGCAGTGCACTAGGGCTAGAACAGAAGACAGTGCCTTCCACCCCGGCCATGAAAGGGCCTGGGGAAGGGGCAGTGAGCAGAACCCAGAACAAGTAGCACATAGAGACGACTTCCTGATGGGGGCTGTGGTCTTGCTGGGAGAGAAGCAGGAAAGTAAAATTTCAGACCTCACTCACTTTCTTCCTACTTTTCTATCTTCTGCTGGTGCCTCCCACTGGCTGAACCCAACTGGAAGCCAGCAGAGAACTGACAGATGCAGTCCACATGGCTCAGACTTCTCGGTCAGTGAACAAAGCGGGGAAGCATGGAGAGTGGATCTGGAAAGCCAAATGGAAAATATCCCACACAGACTCCTTCTGCAGGGACTCGGCATACAGCTGTTACTATTTATATTAGGGTTTTGCTGACCTTGATGCAATTTCGTACATGTTCCCCCCCCTCATTCTCTAACATTCTTTCTATCCTATTCCCTCTGGCCCTGCTTTTCTCTCACTTTTCTTCTAAACTGGCTTTCTGCCTTCGGCTGAGTCCTACTTCCCAAGAGTTCTGGCAACATGTAAGAGTCTACTCAGCATGTGGTGGGGCTCCTGCTCTCTGGGGTGCAGCGACACTATGTAATGATTGGAGCTGGGTTTTTTTCCCTCAGCAAAGCCTGGTTTCCTGGCAAACGTCCACCAGGAGAATCATCTTCCCATAGACTAAAGAATCTCACCACATTCTAGGTGACCAGAAATGGGGAGATAATTAAAAGAGAGCAGGGTGGGGATTTTGTTTAGAAGTGATTTCCTAATTATGTCTAGATGTTATTGAAAATATGTTCTACAAACTTTCCAAGGCCTAGAGAGAAGAAAACATAGTTTATCTTATTTTGAGAAAATCCATACACAAAGTCCCTCCTACTTCTCCTATTCCTTGCCTTTTTTACTTTACGGTATCCTATTTTATTCTTCTGAAGAGGTAAACAAGATTTGTTCTTTCAATTCTTTGTAGTTTGGTGTTTGTCAGTTTTAAAAGACTGGTCAATGAGCAGGGAAAGTTCTATGTAACAGGAAAGGGTTTATCACAGACATCTATTTCCTTTGGGGAGAGTTTACCTCCTCCATTCTGTAAGATCCTTGTGAGGTTGTCTTTCATGAGGTCCATTGTCCTTGGCCACAGACATGGACATTTCACACAGGTTAAGCCGATCTTAGAGTCCCATTCTTCTAGCAACATGATTGGGGTAGAAGTGGGTATGTGATCCCCAAAAGATTGATAGGAATCCTTGCCTGGATTGATATACACTCTTAAAGAACCTCCTTTTCAAGTGGAGTTAAACTGAGTCAGTGCGAATCTGGGGCAGCTGTTTGCAGTCAGGTTCTTATGTGCAAGCAATAGAAACCCATTCTGGATGATTTAAGTAGAAATATGTTTGTGGATAGCAGAAGGAATCCCTGGGATGGCCAGAGAATCAGATGCTTTGTTCAAAAACCAGAATTATGGTCCCATATTGCCTCAGGATGGGTCCAGCAAGGACAGCATTGCCATCATAGCTGAGCACAAAATCCTCCAGGTTCTAGAGCTGACACTATGAGAATAGGACCCTAGAAACCACCACAATGTGGCCACCAGTGTCCCAGGAACATGAGCTTGTCAGGGAGGCCCTCAGATTGTTTTTTCTCTTTTTTTTTCCCTTTGCTCTTTCTTTGCTTTATCTGTGTCTGGTTCCAAATTTAGGATGGCTGTGTTTGACTGGTGTCGTCTGGGTTACATGTCTGAACCCCAGCTGCAAAGCAGTTTGGGAAGACAAGCATCTGACATTTGCAGCTTCCGCAATGGGAGAGCACGTGTCCCACCAAGACTTATGAGGTTGGAAATTCCCTAAGCAGAGAGAGGAGTTCCAGATGCTGCAGAACAAAAGAATGACCAACACCGTTACAATAACTACCTTTGCTAGTCATTGGAGAACAGGTCTGCAGAAGTAAGCCAACATAGAGAAGGAAGAAAAGCCAAGAAGTGAAGAAACAGACAAAACCCAGACGATATTATTGAAGCCTCTGAATCTAGATGTGCCTGAGCCTTTAAAAAAAAAAAAACAACTCTGGCCTATTTATGTAAGCTGATAAATTCCCCTTTTGGCTTAAGTTACAAACTCCCTTTTAGTTGAGCATCTGTCACTTGTAAACAAGAGACTCCTGCCTTTTATGGTGCTGCTTTCATTATTGTTGAAATCATATTCTTGTTTCTTTATTGGGGCATTTTTACTGAGTTTCCTCTGCCAATACTTTCTGAATACTCTTGGCGTGTTGGCACATGGACAAACCAGGGTGAGGAGGGAGAGAACCACCACGCCCATTGGCCAACCTTATAGATTGGGCCTTATCCTCAGATAAAATTCCCCAGATTTTCTCTAATTTTGCTTCTTTTTCCTGTGTTTGAAAAAATATTGTTTCCAGTTGTAGAGACTCTGAGAGCCAGTGTCCAACTGCAGGGTCCAGGTGTCTATTTTGATTATTTCTAAAATTTTTTGGTTTTGTACAGGGATCCATTTGTAAGCACAGGATCAAGGGTTGAACCTTTCCTTTCCAGGAATTGGCATACCTGGAACCCTGTGGAATTAGTTTTCTGGTGTAAGACACATCCCAAGGATTTACTCTTTGGAGGGATGAATACCTTGGAGCTGTCCTCTCAGTCCTCAGGGCAGGCAGGACATGTATAGCCTTGACCCCCTTGGGTCTCTGGTCTCCGTCTTTCATGGGCTCACCCTGGACATGAGGGGGCTTATCTCAGCTTCACAGAGCAGGGTTTTGGCGATGGGTGATGGACACTACTTCCTGCTTGCCTTATATCTTTCCTTCTTTGATGGCGCAGGGGGCTGAGGCCTTTGGGGCTTTAGCCCAAGGGAAATGAGTAAGAGGTCAGGAATTTCTGAAATGGAAAAAAGGAAGTCTAATGTCTTCTTAGCATCCAAAGAGGTACTCATTGCTCCTGAATGGCTGAGACACTCCTATGGAGACCTTGGTTCTCTTAGCTGGTCTCAGTGGGAGGCTGGACTGTAGATTTTGCATGGCTCCAGCACATTTTGGGTTGGTGAGAACTGGCCCTTCAACCTAAATGTCCTCTCCTAGGGAACCGTGATAAATTCCAGGCTACCAAGCGGGGGCAAACCAGTAGAAGAGGAAAGGATGTTCAGGGTGGCTGGGTAAGTCTAGGCTGGAGCTAATCTCTCTTTATCTAGTAGACCCTAAATGGATGGGGCACCTGGCCCCGGACATGCCTGTGAGCTGATAAGATGTTCATCCTCAGGATGCAGCAGGTTGAACATGATGCTTTGTCATCCAGCTGAACTGAAGCCAAATAACTCTTAAGACATACCTCATCTTACACTATCTTGGTGTACACCATTGGACTGTAAATCCTCTTCTGCACTGGGATTTGCAGCGAATCTACTGAGTAAATAGCAGAGGCTGAAGAATTCCACGATGATACATTTTTACATTTTCAAACATGGTTGGCATTTAACTTCTCTTGAGGTTTCTAGACTCTGGAATATATCATACTTGTTGACTAGATTTCCCTTTGAACCTGGAGGTTTTCAGCAGACATGAGTAACTGGTGAGCAGAGGCTGTGGTCAGCATATGGTGTAGATCCCGAAGGAAGTGAAAGCAGATTTGTTCAATGACTATTCAATTCTTTAAGGCATTTCCTTTTCCCATAAAAAAAAAAATCTACATTAACCTGATTTGGAATATGTAAATAAGCCACCTCCTTCCTCTTATTTTCATCTGTTGCTCTGCAAAATCCATTCTTCCTCTGGAAATGGAAGGAACTGATGTAATTGCTCTGTGTGGAAGACAATGAAGAGCTGTGGGAGCCTTGCCAAGTATATTTCCTGCCAGGGCTGCTCCTTCACTCAGTTTAATTATGAGCGATTGTTTGGGCTGCGATGTGAAGAAATATTAGAGAATGGAAAAAAAGAAGAACAGAGCTCAGAATATTCTGCTGCAACTGATTCATGTTTTGGCAAGAACTCTTAACTAGATTTTATGCTTTAGCCTTGTGACGGTATCGCAAGGAGCAACCTTGCCATATAAGCACATAAAGCCCAATTCTAGGGTTTATTTTGAAAAGGTCTGAGTAAAAGCATTTGAAAAATGTAGGAATAACATCAGCCATCGGGTAAAGTTCTGCGTTAATCATGTAGCGGTGCCCTCATCCGAGGGACCAAAGTTATTGTAAATGGGATGTTAGCACTCCCTGTATTTAGCTGCTGTGTCTATCAAATTTTACTGCTTAATTTTCATATAGTTGACAAACCTCACATTTTACAGAAAGATTCTGATTAGTTCTCACTGTATGTGCTCAAGGAGGGACCTAAAGCTGGGGGAAGTTGAACCCTGGGAAGAAGGCTGGGAACAGAGATTTTTTTGTTCAGATCTGGGTCTGAATCAGGCAGTTCTGAGCAGAAGTATCCTCAAGTGGCTGCTCCTGAGAGAGTGAAATCAGACTCCAAGGGGGGAAAAGGAGGCATTTGTGGTTTCTGTCTTTGGATCAATAAAGTAAAAGACAAATACAGAAAAGATAAAAAGAAATCTATTTTTTTTAAGAAATTTAAAATAGCCTAGAATCCCATAACCTATAGATAAAATCCTGTGAGACTTCAAGTCATTTTCTATGCATATATTTACACATAAGCATATATTTTTGAATACATTGGTCTCCCCATTATCTGTGGTTTCACATTCTGCAGTTTCAGCTATCTGCTACGTCACAACGCCCACGTCATTGACGTCACTGATGTCCGGTCATCTCATCACGTGGGCATGTTATACTCACATCATCACAGGAAGAGTGAGCGCAGTACAATAGGGTATTTTGAGTGTGAGAGAGCGACCACATTCACATGACTCTTGTCACACTATATTGTTATACTTGTTCTATTTTATTGTTAGTTGTTGTTAATCTCTTACTAATTTATAATTAAATGTTGTCACAGTATGTATATATAGGAAAAGGTATAGTATACAAACGTGTCAGTACTACCCACAGATTCAGGCATCCACTGGGGGTCTTGGAAGGTATTCCGCTCTGGTAATGGTGGGGGGACTGCTGTAATTACAAACCTTCAGCACAACTGTTTTGTAATATACTTTTTCATGAGCATTTTTCTTGCATTTAATTCACAGGACACACATGTTTGTGCCTGGCAAAGATTACATCTAACATCTCTGCAATCACTCTGAATATTAGATGGTTCTGCATAAATCTGTATTATGGTTGTTTTAATTTGTGTTTATTTGAGTATCATTGAGGTGGAGCTTTATTTTCCAGATTTATGGACGTTTATGTAATTTGTGACCTTTGTTCACAGGGCATGGAATTTATCCTAAATGATTTGAATGATCTCTCTCTGTTAAACCTATAACTCCTTTTATCAAACCTTGCAAAAAGATTTCACAGTTGTTTACCTTCTTACTTTGTTCAGGATTTTTTTTTAATGGAAAGATTTATATTCTTGTGCAGTCACATACACCAGGTTTTTTTTTTTTTCTTTTCTTTATGTTTTCTTCTGCTGCTTTTATGCCCAGAAAAGCCTCTGGGCCCCAAGATCAAATACTTTCACCCGTGTTTCCTCCCACTTCTTTCATGGATGCAATTTTACATTTAACTCCCTCATACATCTGGAATTTCTTTTGCTGTGTGATGTGCAGGATGGTTTTTGATGGTCTAGGCATTTGCTGAGTCTTCTATTTTGAATTCATTTGTCTCTTCTCATACCATTACCACAGTGACTGAACTATTGTAACTTCATTATATGACTTCATATGTGAGGGTAAGACTTCCTTCTTTTTCACTAGTGTTTCAGAATTTGCTTGGCTATTTGTGCCAGTTTAGTTTTTGTGATAAATTTTAGAATCATTTTGTCAAATTGTCTTTGGAAAATGTTCCAATTTGGGAACATAATGTTTCTCTCCATTTACTTAAATAGGCTTTTATATTCTTCCTTGATATTTTGTAGTTTTCCTCACAGGTAGTCTGTGAAAAGAACAGCTTAATTTAGTGCTTAAAAAAATCAGCTTTGGATGAAAATAAAACACACTAGCTGGTAATTCCCGTTCTGATATATTCTGAGCACTTGTAGAATACAGACTTATTTTTAATATCTGAATAATATAAAATCAGTAATACTAAAATATTTTTCTCCTTATCAAATATGTTCAATAAGATCAGATATTCAAAGCATTCTATAATTTCATATGTATTTACTGGAAAATTTCAATAAGCTTTCTCCTTGTGGTCTTGCATATGTAATCAGAAAGTGAAAACGGTCATTCTATTAACTGATTATTCCTTCTCTACAACGTCATCAATGATTAAAATACTTTTTTTTTTTTTTTTACTTAATGGGATGTTTTCAATTGAACAAAGGGATTAGCTAATAAAGATGACTAAAGCAATTGTATTTTGATATTCAGCGAAAGGCAGATATTCTGGATTCATACCTAGGATTTATTTGCAGTGACTTCTAAGCAGTCTATACTCAACCTAGTTCGTTTCCAAAGATGGAAGAAAATACTGTGCTGCCCATTTTACAGATAGAGGCTTAGCAAGGACTGAGACTCTCTCTTATAGTAGAGAAATTATGTTGACATTTTTCTACCGAGATAGTTAAGATTAAATCAAATGGATGGCACACCAGCACATATTTGCAAACTGCTGTGGAGGACTGAAAATTAGAGACCATTGAGAATTTCTCTTCCTCAGTGCTATTGCGAGTAGGAACAGGAAATGCCCTGAGTGACACTTGCTGACAGGGAATTAATGGTAGGAAGTGACCTTGAAGCTTTGCTCCCAAGAAATATAAACGGACTTTCCCTGGCAGCTGAAAGCAGATAATTCTGAAACCAGGGAAGTGTAAATGAATTTTAATGGGAGTGAGAAGAAGGGAGTGTGGAGTGAGGACCAGGTTCCAACTATGACCAACTGGAATTTTAATCAAGCTACAAAGCGGTCACTGCCTGGCATGTCACATCTGCACTCTTAACCAAGCTTTTCTTTCAGCTACAGAAAAACCAAACTGTTCAGTATTTAGTTTTCTCCATTGCCATGAGTCAGGTTGTGCATTTCATTATTCATCTAAAATCGTTATGGAAAATGCCATCTTATCTCTTCCTGATTAATCCACGTACCTAAAGAACATACCTTTAAAGTCTGTAGCTGTAGAGCTTTAAAATTTTATTTTTGTCTAGTCCATGAATAACAGATTATAGATCAATAAATGAGGGAATAATTTAAAAGGGTGAGATTATTCTAGAATGATTTATTTATCTTAATTCTTAGAATCATTTATACAATACAGAAATACAAATATGCTGCAAATACCATTCCCAGTTCCACCTTACTGAGTCAAAGGACAGATTGCTGAATAATTTCTGACTGGAGTGTTGAGATGACTACAAATTTGAAATGCTTGACTTCATTATGTAGTGTTTTAACTAAAGCAATTGTACTCAAAAGCTTATGGGTATGTATGATGAACCTTTAAGAATTATTTCACTTCTGGGGCACCTGGGTGACTCAGTTGGTTAAGGGTCTGGCTCTTGGTTTTGGCTCAGGTCAAAAACTCACGGTTTGGGAGTTCAAGCTCCACATTGTCAGTGTGGAACCTGCTTGGGATTCTCTTTCTCTCTCCTTCTCTCTGTTCCTCCTCTGCTCACTTTCTCTCTCTAAATAAAAAAAAATAAATAAAAGTTAAAAAAAAGAATTATTTCACTTCCAAGGAATAGAAAACTGGATAAATGGACTTAAATAATGAGTATATTTATTATTTCATGTAACAAGACGTCCAGAAGTAGATGCTCTAGAGCAGGCTAATTCATTCATCTAGTTACTTTCTCTCTGCTCTGGTATTTTCAGGGTATTCTAAGAGACTATTATCTCCCCTCCTTGTCTCAAAGTATCATTTCAGACACAAAATTATCCTGTAGAAAATGTGACTGTTTTTCCTTACTTCTGTTTGTTTTTTTAGATGGAGGAAATTTTTTCCAGAAGTCCCCAGAAGACTTCCCCTCACATTTCATTGGCCAGATCTGGGCCACATGCCCACTCCTACACTAATCACTGGCAAGGGAAATAAAATGACCTTTGTGGGTTTAGACTAATCAGGTTTACACTCTGAGTCATATGGGGAAGGGATGAGCAAACAAACAAAATTAGGATTCTATCAGCAGCAATGAAGAAGGAGACATTAGAGACTGATTTCCCCATCTATCATACATACAATCAATGAATAATGGCATTTTCAATCAGTTCTAAATATTTTAATATCGATTCAACTAAAAGGGAAAGCTACTAAATTTACATATTTCTGATGTGCCATTAAACTTTGTAAGATCCTAGAGACCTCATATATTCTTGAAATTTTAAACTTCTTTTTAATTTTTTTTTATTTTTTAACTATTTATTTTGAGAGAGAGAGGGAGGGAGGGAGGGAGAGAATGTGAGTGGGGGAGGGGCAGAGAGAGAGGGAGAGATAGAATTCCAAGCAGGCTGTGTGCTGACAGCTACTCAGGACCAAATCCCATGAACCATGAGATCATGACCTGAGCCGAAATCAAGAGTCAGATGCTTAACCAAATGAGCCATCCAGGTGCCCTGAAATTTTAAACTTCTGATCTAGATGTAACTTTGAGGAGATTATATTTTAAGTAAATGAAGGTGGGGTGTATACAGGTGTGTTCTTAATAGTAAAAAGAACACCCCAAGACCTTAGAAATGCCATTAGTCTTGCATGGTTGACCATCTCTCTCTCTGAACACAAATTGGCCCAGTGAGAATTAAATCTCTTACAAGCTATTGCTTCATCAGTTGCTAAAATCATTCTGCTTTTTCTTGCCATAAAACAATTTTCCACTCGTGGTACTGTGGGAACACTCATCTGGAAGAAACCTGCATTTGTCCTTTTGAGAGATGTTGGCCTAGAGTTCAAACCAAATCCCATCAACCTAATTGATCCTGCCACATGGCCTCAGGAGTGAAGAATTCTCCCTTTGTTCACAACCTGACAGAGGGGCAGAGTTCCACAAAATATATTGCTTGCACAAAAAGACAGAAATATGACTTTAGATGACATCCTCCTCCCGGTTAGTTGCTTTTTTGGCACTGTCTGGGCATACATTTGGATGTTGCTGCATTCAAAAACAAAACAAAACAAAACAAAACAAAACAAAACAAAACACAAAACCAACATATTTCTTTTCAAATGGAAGCAGCCCATTCTCATTCCTGATACTCAGCTTCTGAGAATTGACATGATCTCAACCAGACACTCGTAAGATTTTCCTGTTGTAAGACTTGGCCATCAAAGCTAAAAGCCTGTTCCTGTACAGGTCCACTCGTCTCCCCAATTTGCAGAAAGGTGTCATGGGATGAATGTGAGCACTGAACAGGCTCAGCTTTGTCAAGGCTGTGCCATCATCAAGGTTTTGTCTGGTGAGCCAGATCTTCTTACCTTTTAGTCTTGTTTCCATTCCCATGTTTCCTCCTGCTGCAGCTTCTTCTTTTTTTTTTAAATTTTTTAAATTAATGTTTTACTTATTTTTGAGAGAGAGAGAGAGAGAGAGAGACAGAGCACCAGCGTGGGGGAGGGGGGGAGAGAGGGAAACACAGGATCTGAAGCAGGCTTCAGGCTCTGAGCTGTCAGCACAGAACCTGACACAGGGCTCAAACCCACGAACTGTGAGATCATGACCTGAGCCAAAGTTGGACGCTTAACTGACTGAGCCACCCAGGTACCTCCTCCTGCTACAGCTTCGGTATCTGCAGCCTTTCTAATTTTTTTAAACCCCTTTCCTCCTATCAAAATGTGATTTCAGAAAAGGAATCCAATAAACTCAATAATATATATTGAGTTCCATAAATTCCATAAGGTTAGAGACACATTTGCATTCATCCTTTCCTTGACTTTTCAAGTGAGACAAATCTCTAAATCAAAGGATGCATCTCTAATGGTGACATTTTCTTTTCTTTTTTTCTTCTTTCTCTTTCTTTCTTTCTTTCTTTCTTTCTTTCTTTCTTTCTTTCTTTCGAGACAGCGAGTGAGTGTGCAAGCAGGGGAGGGGCAGAGAGAGAGAATCTTAAGCTGGCGCCATGCTCAGCATGGAGCCTGATGCAGGGCTCAATTTTACAACCATGAGATCATGATCTGAGTTGAACTCGAGAAGAGGATGCTTAACCAACTGAGCTACCTAGGCTCCTCTAATTGTGACATTTTAGTCTTCAGTAAAAGCTAGTAAGAAAGGTTCTCTTCTTTTTTTAAATTTTTTTAACGTTTATTTTATTTTTGAGACAGAGACAGAGCATGAACAGGGGAGGAGCAGAGAGAGAGGGAGACACAGAATCTGAAACAGGCTCCAGGCTCTGAGCTGTCAGCACAGAGCCCGACACGGGGCTCGAACTCACGGACCGTGAGATCATGACCTGAGCCGAAGTCGGATGCTTAACCGACCAAACCACCCAGGCGCCCCAGAAAGGTTCTCTTCTATTCCTAGTTTTCTTTTCTTTTCTTTTCTTTTCTTTTCTTTTCTTTTCTTTTCTTTTCTTTTCTTTTTTCTTTTTTCTTTCTTTTCTTTTCTCTTTTTCTTCCTTCCTTTCTGTCTTCCTTCCTTCCTTCCTTCCTTCCTTCCTTCCTTCATTTGGAGGGGCTGTTGAAATTCTTCATGGGGACTTTAAAATCCCATGTACTGAGATGGGTTCCTACTTTAAGAGAAGAATGTAGTGAAATGAAAAGAGACTTGGAAAGAAATAATTGTTACAGAGGATGTAGAAGTTCAGAGTCAAATCCATGAAATGAATGAACTGTTCAGTGGCAAACCAGCTCACCACCCTCCCCATCTGTGAGGCTTTAGCATACGAGGATTGTGAGAACATTTTACTGCCACATTGGAACTCATGGTTTTATAACCTTGGATGGTCTTCTGGCCTTAAGGAAATAGATAAACTATTGGGAATAAATCTGAGATTATGAATATTTTAGAAAATCCTAAACACTATATTTGTATCATACCTATAGCCAAAGCAGGGGCGAGAGAGCTTACATTAACACATCTCAAGCAGCAAACTAGCAAAACCACTAAAACAAGAGGGTGGGAAAAAGGACTCAAGAACCAAGAAGTTAAAGGGTAAGAGTGGTTTTAAATATCAAGCTATTTAAACGGGTTTAATATTAAACTATTCTTTGGAGCATAAAGGTCAGGTTAGCACTGACCTTAGAATCAAGAGACAGTTAAGGGGTACACAGGTCTCTTTATCTTCCTTGTCCATCCAGTAGGAGGGAGAGAGAGGGAGAGAGAGAGAGAGAAGAATCCTAGCTTTCATCTCAGGAAGGAATCTATCATGTAGGCTTTTATATGGGGAACACTGAACAATAAAGAAGATAAATTATTACTGATGAGTCATTTTGGTCAAGTACAGATAGCTATTTAAAATTATTAGAGATTTGAGAATCTCTAATAATAGATTGGGGGAAGGCTTGTGGTGAGCTGTCATTGTTTTTTTCCTGATAAATTTGACTCCTGACTGTTTAATATTCCTGAGATTAAAGGATGTATTCGAATCTATTTTAGGAACCTCAAAAATTATGTTTTCTGGAATTGTTACCTATGAAACAATGTTTTAGATAATATGAGCATCCCAGCATCCTCTCTTGGGGAAAGAATTTTACACAACACCCCAGGGCTTTTAGAGAATTCAATTCTCCAGCGACTCAGAAACAAAAATGGAACCAAAATACTTTCTTGAAACCTGTATAGTCCCTCTTGTATAAGCCTGAAAAGTGCCCCAATCGTAGCTATGGTAAATGATTATGCCTTCTGTGAGAGAGAGCAGGCTGCTTGAATTTCTGAATCCTTTTTTTCTGGGCTCTTTAAAGAGTGAGATATCATCTAGCAAACTGGGTAGAATAAGATCAGAGCTGCTTTTGCCATGTAATCTTTACTCATGGCAAAGCAAATTGTAGCCCTAAAGCCATCCAAGAGAAAATGAAAGGCACCCAGTTTGGCTGTCTGAGAACCAGGCAAGGCTTGTGATGGGAAAAACAGCACAGCACAAAGCTCTTTTCACCAGCTGCTTGTGTGATTCAGATGGTTAGCTATGGATGGAGATAAGTTGGATTTATGGGAGGGGTCTCCCCAAAGGGTCTAGCACACAATCCCCTCTCCTAGTCAAACAGGAAAGCTCATTCATCTGTTAACAACATCCAGGAGAAAATAGCCCTTGAAGATGGTATCTGTGTAAAAGCATTGTGTGCTAGTAAAAGAAACTACTTGTTTCCATGGAGGTGGGGGATCATTGAGGCTTCTAATTCTTGTCTGCCTCTTTTCTGAAAGGTTGCTGCTTAGATTCTCTCATTTACAGCACCTGACACTGCTACTTCTGCCAGGGTCCATTAGTACTGTCTCGATGACTCCCTTTGCCAATTAGAAAGAATTTAACATTAATGAGGGTCTGGGACACTAAAGAACTCATCCTTGCCAATTCAAAGGACAGCTGAGAGAGACACATACTCTGTCAAAGATGTAGATATTTGTTTTTTTCCATTCTAATAAAATCACACAACACTCATTATGCTCATAATACATTTATCCTGGCAGCCAACCTATTGAGAGCTTGTTGATTACATCAGCCATCAAATCTGATGTTCAATACAAACTCCGACTTAGTCCAGGTCAGCTCAGTTCAAATTATCTGCCCTGTCTAGTAATTTTTTTCCCACTGGTACAATTATTGTTTCCAGTTGTCACCTATTAGCAATACAGGCACAACTTTTAGATCAGAGGTTCTCATCTGGAGAAAGCATAGTCCCTCCAGGGGTGTTTAAAAATGTGTGGAGGCACTTTGGATTATCCCAATCAGATTTTAGTGGGCAGGTATCAGGAATGCTGAACACCCTGAAACATGGAAGACTGCCTCACCCAAAATGTGTAAGGTGAGTACAAATTGATAAATATTACCTCATGTCTACCTCTCACACTCAGGTAGGTTTCTCCCAGGATTCGCTTATTTCCATCTGAAGCAAATCTTCTGAAACACACAACCAGCTGGTAATGCCACAGGTGACCAAATTTAAAATAACTCCCACAGTGAACTGTGATACAGCAGAGACTCTCTGGTACAAAGCCATATGACTTGTATTTAAGTTTCTCTCTAACATTTACCAGCAGTGTGACTTGTGCTAACCTTCTTAACTTCTGCAAGCCTCAGTTTCTATATCAGCAAAATGAAGGTATAAAAGCCTATCTTACACAGCTATGAGCATTAAAATAGATGGTAAGTGTATGATCCCAAGATACCTATGATGTCTGTATGGCCTGGTCCTTCTGCTACCTGGGACAGTGACTTAGTAAAAAGAGGCTTAAGCCTTGTCCCCAGAAGGTCGTGGAAGTGAGTCCTCACTCTCCCAAAGCATGCTTTCATTTATTAGTTTAATTTGTTTCTCCATGCAGGTCTACACATAGTAGGTGTCAGCCATTCCTGCTTCATGAAAGAATGCCTCAGAGAAATTACTGAGCCACTGCTAGTCTCCTGTGGCCTTTGATCATACCTGGCCCTGACAGAGATTCAGAGTAGAAACATTTCATAGAAGTTGAGATAGAGGTATAGCTGTAGTTGAGTCCCTTGGGACTCAAGGGACAATGTAGGGTGGGGTGAGGTTCAAGCCTGTTCTGTCATGTGGAAGAATCACAAAGCTTCCCAATAGGAAGACTTGCACTGAAACCAGGGAAGGTTGCTGGGTCCTTCATGGAAGGGCTAGGAAGCTGGGGGGGTGCTGGGAGGTAGAAGTGGTGAGGGTGGATCCTTGCTTATAAAAGTCAGCAGGAATGGGAGATGCAGGGTCCTAATATAGAGAAAAGTGTCTTCATTGTGATGAGGGAGCAGAAGGCAAGCTGACACCCTGCAACCTGTCCCCGCCACCCCCACTCCAGGATGTATGACATTCCTCAGGCACTCTTGGCTGCCCAGGAACAAAGGTAAAGGGAAAACCAATGGTTAACTGATAGAGATCACAGTCATGCAGGGCAGGAGTCTCCATCAGTTTACAGATGTCTTAGTAAATTACAAGAAAAAGGCAATCTTATCAATAGCCTAAATTCCAGAAACATATAGACTCAGTTTTCTGGAGTCCCAACCTTACCCTCCCCTCCATACTGATGTGGGGAGCAAAGAAGGAAATGGCAGGTAAAATGAAAATTTTTTAGAACCTGCAGCCCATTGACAAATACTTCAGGCAAATACAGAGTATAACATTTCTTCAGGAAACCCCTCCTGTCTTAATGTTGATGCCTTGCTAGAGGAAAAACAACTTTAGCTTGACAATAGCAAGGCCTCAGATATCTTCTGAGTGCTCTTTAGCATATGAAAGTCCTTCTGGAGGCATCTGTTTTGCCTTTACTTCCCCCAACTCCATAGTATATAACCAGTCACTCTTCACAACCCCATTGCAGCTCTTTCTGCCCATGGCCCTGTCGCCATGCTTTAATAACACCACCTTTTTGCACCAAAGACATCTCAAGAATTCTTTCTTGGCCATCAGCTCTGGACCCCCACTACTCCAAAACCCCATCAGTAGTGGGTGAGGGAGGAGGAACATTCCTTCAAGGACAGACCCCAGATGGGATGCCAGTAGTGAAAGCCAAACCTGGCCACCATTAAACACAGGGCCATTTGAGTAAATTTAGTAAAAATCCCAATACTGTAACCATTCAGTCTTTTAGAGAGCTATTACTTATATTTCATAAGTATAAATTTATACTTATTTATAAATAATTATAAATATGGGCTTGGATATGGATGTATTTATAACCAGGGGATCCCAAATTATTGGCTTGATTAAAATGACAAAATGACTCTTAATCATTGTATTTATTTTTTATTTATTTATTTATTTTTAAAATTTTTTTAACGTTTATTTATTTTTGGGACAGAGAGAGACAGAGCATGAACGGGGGAGGGGCAGAGAGAGAGGGAGACACAGAATCGGAAGCAGGCTCCAGGCTCTGAGCCATCAGCCCAGAGCCTGACGCGGGGCTCGAACTCACGGACCGCGAGATGGTGACCTGAGCTGAAGTCGGACGCCCAACCGACTGAGCCACCCAGGCGCCCCTTAATCATTGTATTTAAAATTATAAAATGATACATATTTATTGTAAAATATTTAGAAAACAGAGATCAGCAAAATAAGAAAATTTAAGGCACTCATAGTTCCACCACACAGAGATAATCATGACTAACATTTTGGTGAATTTCCTTCATATGTTATTACTGTTATAAGTTTTTAAAATAAAACACTGAGATCGCACTTTACATACTTTTTTCTTCTTTCACTTGCAAGACTATCTTTTGAGTTTGGCTGAATTCGCTACTTGTCAGTGTTCCCTCATCTGGTAAAATCAGGTGGGGCCTCGGCTGGTGTGTGAGGCATTGGATGGGTCATGGGACAGGTTCACCGGGGTTTCCAGGGGCAAGCGCTCATTGTGTTCCATTAACCTAGAGACCTGATTCATATCCTCTCAGTGACCAGGAAGGTGGTTGTTCTTGCTGGGAGGCCAAATGGCCAGTGAGCCAAAGGAAAAGGTTCTGTCTGCTTGAAAACAATGTCCAATATCCTTGTAAATGACCCAAGGGCACTCTGAGCTTGGCTTTCTTGCAAGGGCTATAGTAGAAGTGGGACTTTTGGAGTTTTCAAAAAAATATCAGTTATCTTTGTGTTGTTTATATTGTAGAAAAGCACATACACACACACACACACACACACCCCATAAAAAATCCTACAAATCAGCAATTGCTGTTAACTTTTTAATTTTTATGCTTTAGCCTCTGTTCTTAATATAAATGAATCCTGGCAACCAGAGATGAACATTGTTAGCATTTCGGTGTCACTAAAAAAAAAAAAAAAAAAAGTGTGATCATTCTGTTTTGCAGCTTCCTTTTCTCCCTGTGATTAAACTAGTATGAGCACTTTCCCCAAGCCACTGTATGATCTATGTCATTTCAAATGGATATCATTTCAAATGATAGTCCAATGATATATCACAATTATGAAAAATAATATCCTATCATTGAGCATTTAGTCTATTTCCAACTTTGGACTTCTTTTAAAAAATGTTTATCACATTAAAAATAAAGTTAAGCAAATAACTGTGCAACCTGCAATCAAAATCATGACTAATCAATGCCCTGGTTATTCATGTAGGAGACAGAGCATGAACTGGGAGAAACTCAGAAGATGGACATTCCCCTGGCTCTGTTTTGAAGGATGTAGTGTAGTCTAACCCTCTTATTTTACACTGTGGGAATCATGAGTCGGCAAAGCTAAACTACCTGTCTCAATCACATAATGAGCAAATCATAGAAACTACAGGTTTCTGACTTCCTGTCTTGTGTCCTTTATCTGATTAATATTTAAATTCATATTATTATAATTAAAAATTAAATAAGAAAAGAAAAAGGTGGGGGTTGCTGCTAATAATTCCGGCATTCTCTCTACCTGAGGCTTATAGAAATAGGTTTTGTTATTCAAATGTACCCATTTAGTTCCCAGGAATGGTGCCCTGGGTATTTGCTCTCTTCAACTGATACCATTTTTATTTTAAAGCTTTTCAGTCAATGCCTTTTAAAATCGTGCTGCCAACTTTTTGCCAAGACATTTTCTTTTACCTGTTGCTCTTGCATGTTGCATCTCCTGCTGTCTTAGTTTTGTGACAAATAAGCTCACTGACCCAATCAAAGGAGGGATGTGAAGACTTGGAGCACTGTGAAGTGAGGCTTTAATCGACATTCTTGCAAGAGCCAGTGTCTGACAACAGACACACTCAGGGCAATTACAGCAGACAATTTATCTCCTAGTGGAAAGACCCTCCCCTGATTCCTCATTGGCTGAGTAGTACAGAGGTTACAGCTTTTCAGGGGTTGCCTATGCCCAGGTAAGGCAAACAGTAGTCTGATTGGAACAAATGTCCATTTCCTGAGGTGACCCAGAGACTTTCAGTCCCTCCTTTGTTCTTTGGCGCATGCTCATTGAAAGCCTAGGAAAATATGCCCCCATTAGTCGGAGAGGGGGAAGAAGAACCAGGAAGTGAAGTGTCTAAGGGTTTGGGACTCCATTATGTGGGATGGGGAGTTCATATATATTTCCAATAGGTTGTAAACCCAGTGCTAACTAGACAGCACAGCTTTTATTTGGTATTTCGGAAAATGAATCATCTCCCTTACCTCTCACAGTTTCTATTTCTGTGAACTCTTGTGGCCCCATCACTTCCATTAGTTCTCAGGTTCACAACACTTATGGTGGCAGGGATTTTTTTTTCTTTTTTAACAAAAGGGCCTTTTCATGTCTTTCATCAGGTTTGCAATAATCTCATGCTCATCCCTGGTCTGTAGCATCTGTTCTCCCTGATGTTGCAATTTTGAATTCCGCTATTGTAACCTGCAGAGTGGTCCACGTTGCCACACCAGTGTGAAGCCGAAACAGATGCCGTGGCACAATGCAACCAGCTTTATTCCCTTTCTGTGCATGGAGCACACACCCTCCTGGCCCTCCCTGGTCGCTTTTATTAGTCTCTGCCCTCTGCTTTCTCATCACCATTGTGTTTAGAAGGACTTCTAATTCCAGGAGAATGATTTAAAATCCTATGAAAAAGAATCAGTGCTACAATACCACTGTCTGTCATTCTTTTTAGGATAATCAATAGGCATTCTTTGTTTTGTGGTTATTTATTTGCAGCGCAAATAAGATTATGCAGCGGTGTTCCGGACACATCATATCTCGCTAGTTTATTGTCCCTCAGTTTCCAACGACTTTATACTTAAAGAGAATCTCAAATTAGATTAAGGAATACATTTCATTTCCTTTGATGTAAGACTCGGATGAGACTTCAGAGGCGCCAGCAATTCTCCTTTGTCTTGCTTTTCAGACTCACATAATAGAACATCAATCTTGCAAAGAACCCTTCTGCCAAAATCACCCAGTTTAATTTAATATGCTACTTGGTTAAGACTGGAAGTCTTTATCTTTCATCCTGCATTAATATGTCAATCTTTTCTTTTAAGTTTACTTATTTTTGAGAGAGAGAAATAGAGAGTGAGTGGGGGAGGGGCAAAGAGAGAGGGAGAAAGAGAATCCCCAGCAAGCTCTGTGCTGTCAATGCAAAGCCTGTCGTGGGGCTCGAACTCACGAACTGGGAGATCATGACCGGAGCCAAAACCAAGAGTCAGACGCTAAACCCACTGAACCACCCAGGTGCCCCTAATGTGTCAATCTTAAGCACTACTAAAAAATGGGAATATTACTCATATGGAGAACTTTGGGGGTGTGCTCAGACATAACTTTTAGGAAAATCAATGGCAAATGTCTGAATACCTCTTATTTCCAAGTTAAAAAAATGTAATTCATTAACTGATATAATAAAAGGCTCACAAGAAAACCAACAGCCTCATTCCATGATCCAACTTGGTGAATGAAAAACTGAAGGAAAGGTATTATGAGATGCTTTGCTGCCCTCTGATGGTTAATCATCTCAACAACACAGACATGGCTCAGAGGTTCATTTTGAAGAGGCCAATCTCCAAGCTTTATAGGACAGGAAAGGGAGCAGGTGGGGCCCTATGACTGGTCCAGACTACAGGGAACAAAATCCTGTTGGGGTTCAACTGCAAGCGTTCATATTAAGGTTACTGGATGTTTTTATACATATATTGTAGTGCATATTATTATATGATGTGATATACATTTGAACTAGTTTTTGGAAAATACCTATTATCGGAAAAATTCTACTACAGAATAATTTTGATGCCAAAGGAGTGATATATTCTATGCTTTTTTTTTTTAACATTTATTTATTTTTGAGATAGAGAGAGACAGAGCATGAATGGGGGAAGGTCAGAGAGATAGAGGGAGACACAGAATCTGAAACAGGCTCCAGGCTCTAAGCTGTCAGCACAGAGCCCGACACGGGGCTCGAACTCACGGACCGCGAGATCATGACCTGAGCCGAAGTCGGACGCTTAACCGACTGAGCCACCCAGGCGCCCCATTCTATGCTAACTTTTGACAGAAAGTTACATTTGGGGACTGAATTCATCATCAAAATTCTTGTTAAATTTCAGGAAAGTTTTAAGAAACATTATTTAGTGTATTGTAGGTAGAAAGCTTAACACTGAAAGAATACAAAATATGCTTTGCTTTAGGTAAACACGTATTAAATGGAAGTCATGTCTTTGAGAAGGGAAAACACTTCACATTTTACTGTTTGTATAGAACAAAAGTTCCACATACATTCCTCTATGTCTTTTTATCCATTTGGCCATAACAGGTATTTTCATACAATTAAAAATATCAACAAATGTGACTTCTTTTCCCAGAACATTTGGAGATTTTAGATCTTTTCTTTTCTTCTTTAATTTGTATTCTTTGAGTATCTCTTCTGACGTGGGGCTATGTTTGGGGGAATTCTATACTCAGAAGCTGTTCCTTTCTTCTGAATTCCTTTATATTCCATTGAGATTTAACTAAAAGTACTAGAAGCTTAACAATGTACAGGATTGTTATGGGTGTGCAAGCCAGTGGGTGAGTGTGGCTTTAATTTCTAGTTCTCTCACTCTGCCTGCCTCCTGATGCTGTTGGACTGTCTGCTACATGGACAAGATAACTAGGGAAAGAGTGTAAGAGAGAATAGGATTGAAATTACACTTTGGAGTTAAGTTATTATTTGAGGATGCAAATTCAACATGAAATCAATAGCTTAGAGAGGACTTTGATGGTTAAGCCATTATATAGCATCATCTGTATCACACCTGATTTGGGAGATTTTTTTTTTACAGAATAAATTTGTATTCTCAAATGTTGCCTCTCGATTTGACCAGATTTGACAACTATGAAATCCTAGCAACAACATCTACAGTTTGTTGATAACCAGCTAGGTGTGAACCATGGTATTGGCCTTCTCTGTGTTGTATTCCCTCAAATCTAAAACAAATGTGATGTACACCATCATTTTATGCATCATTAAGGAAGAAAAAGTGTGCAGTTAAACATACAATTTTTGTTGTATACATATTGCAAGAGCTATTTTGGACTTAGCTAAATGTTGTTCTTTTTTATTACTGATTACCCTTGTGCATATACAAGAAGCAAAGTACAAATTCGGTTGGTTAAGGAATCCCTGAAAGATTGTTGTTGTTGTTTTGTTTGTTTGCTTTGTTTTGTTTTTGCATTCAGACTCTATTGAAATCCTTTTTGTTTCAGAGTTGTTGAGATTCTTGTTTCTCTACCCAACATTTTCTTTGTTACCTGTGAGAATGTGGGTGACGCAGCTTTCCTTAGAAGATGCTTCCCTATGACCTCTGGGATTTCTTTCCACACCACTGACACCTTTTCTGCAAAATTTGGTGTGGTGCTTCCTTTAAGTATCAGCAGAGGGTTTTCAGACAACAACCAGGACTCACACTCCTTCCTCAGATGATTCTGGAATGGTCTGTTCGCTGAAAGCTGAAGAGTTGCCAGTCGTGTCACCGGGGTCAACAATACGTTAGTGCCAGTCGTGTCACCGTGGTCAACAATACGTTAGTGCAGGGGCAGGCGATGACAGCTAGACTGTGGCTGCTCCCTCCTGGTGGAGAGTTAGATGCTAAAGATTTTAATATACATTCCCATTCTTGAGATGCTCAGATGCAGAGGAACTGTACTTTTCCAACTCAGTGAAGTACTGTGTATGACCCTTTAGTCTTTATTATAACCCCCTGAGGTAGGTATTGCCTTCTCTGATTGACAGATCATTCAGGCAAACTACAGCACTGAGGGAAGATTCAAGATTACAGAAAGCCGACTTCATAAGAACTATGGCTAGTCCTTTCATAAGTAGCTGGAAGAAATGAAAAGTGATCATACCCGTTCATGTTACCTGGCATCAGGTACCCTACTTATAAGGAAACCAGTTTATTATGTATGGCATGTTCAGAGAACCCAGAAAACATTTCAGAGGGTACTGCAGAATTTGGTGCGAGTGGCCTTTGGCTGCGATTTCTGGGAAACAAATGGAGGCATTCCATAGTATTTCTGCACCATACTCCAAACCAGAATCACTGATGCTGCCATGATGATGTTTCAGGATTGTGAAAATTGGGCTGTTGACGTTATTTTTGTAAATGGGCAGCAGGACTCCTCCATGGAGAAATTTTAATCATCTACAGCAAAGGCACAATAGCCTCTTCAGAGGGAAGTGGTTCACAGCAGGACTTGGTGGCCAAGGGATTCATCCTACAGAACAAGAATGTGTCAACGTATTTCCCAAGGCATGCTCCAAGGAACTGCTTGAGGAATTTAAGTTGCAAGCAGGCTGTCAACATTTGGCTACAAAGGATACCTTTTATGAGGAAATCACATTGTTATTCCATAAGGCAGTCATTATTTTACGTTGGCTGCATTTCATGCAGCCCACCCCTCCCTCTATGGTTATTATGAAGACATTGGGTAGAAACGGTAATTTTTTGCCCCCTGTGGGACATTTGGCACTGTCTGTGGACATTTTTTATTTGTATGGCCGCTGCTGGTGGTGGTGCGACCAGCATCTAGTGGGTAGAGGCCAAGAATGCTGCTAAATATCCTATGAGTCACAGGACGGCCCCCCTACAACTGAGAATTATCAGCCCCACAAGTGTCAGTAGTGCTGAGGTTGAGATTCTCTGGTCTAGCCCCGCCATTGTCCTTCAGTCCCCACAGTAGCATGGCTTCTGGAAAGCTTTTTTTTTAAATTTTATTATTATTTAAAAAAAAAATTATATCCAAATTAGTTAGCATATAGTGCAACAATGATTTCAGGAGTAGATTCCTTAGTGCCCCTTACCCCTTTAGCCCATTCCCCCTCCCACAACCCCTCTAGCAACCCTCAGTTTGTTCTCCATATTTATGAGTCTCTTAGGTTTTGTCCCCCTCCCTGTTTTTATATTATTTTTGTTTCCCTACCCTTATGTTCATCTGTTTTGTCTCTTAAAGTCCTCATATGAGTGAAGTCATATGATTTTTGTCTTTCTCTGACTGACTAATTTCACTTAGCCTAATACCCTCCAGTTCCATCCACGTAGTTGCAAATGGCAAGATTTCATTCTTTTTAATTGCCGAGTAATACTCCATTGTGTGTGTGTGTGTGTGTGTGTATATATATATATATATATATATCCACATCTTCTTTATCCATTCATCCATCAATGGACATTTGGGCTCTTTCCATACTTTGGCTATTGTTGATAGTGCTGCTAGAAACATGGGGTGCATGTGTCCCTTCGAAACAGCACACCTGTATCCCTTGGATAAATGCCTAGTAGTGCAATTGCTGGGTCATAGGGTAGTTCTATTTTTGACTTTTTGAGGAACCTCCATACTGTTTTCCAGAGTGGTTGCACCAGCTTGCATTGCCACCAACAATGCAAAAGAGATCCTCTTTCTCTGCATCCTCACCAACATCTGTTGTTGCCTGAGTTGTTAATGTTAGCCACTCTGACAGGTGTGAGGTGGTATCTCATTGTGGTTTTGATTTGTATTTCCCTGATGATGAGTGATGTTGAGCATTTTTTCATGTGTCGGTTGGCCGTCTGGATGTCTTCTTTGGAGAAATGTCTATTCATGTCTTTTGCCCATTTCTTCACTGAATTATGTGTTGTTTGGGTGTTGAGTTCGAGAAATTCTTTATAGATTTTAGATACTAACCCTTTATCTGATATGTCATTTGCAAGTATCTTCTCCCATTCTGTCAGTTGCCTTTTAGTTTTGCTGATTGTTCGCTGTGCAGAAGCTTTTTATTTTGATGAGGTCTGAATAGGTCATTTTTGCTTTTGTTTCCCTTGCCTCTGGAGACGTGTTGAGTAGGAAGTTGCTGTGGCCAAGATCAAAGAGGTTTTTGCCTGCTTTTTCCTCAAGGATTTTGATGGCTTCCTGTCTTACATTGAGGTCTTTCATCCATTTTGAGTTTATTTTTGTGTATTGTGTAAGAAAGTGGTCCAGGTTAATTCTTCTGCATGTCACTGTCCAGTTTTCCCAGCACCACTTGCTGAAGAGACTGTCTTTATTCCATTGGATATTCTTTCCTGCCTTTTCAAAGATTAGTTGGCCATACATGTGTGCGTCCATTTCTGGGTTCTCTATTCTGTTCCATTGATCTGAGTGTCTGTTTTTGTGCTAGTACCATACTGTCTTGATGATTACAGCTTTGTAGTATAGCTTGAAGTCTGGGATTGTGATGACTCCTGCTTTGGTTTTCTTTTTCGAGATTGTTTTTGCTATTCGGGGTCTTTTCTGGTTCCATACGAATTTTAGGATTATTTGTTCTAGCTCTGTGAAGAATGCTGGTGTTATTTTGATAGGGATTGCATCGAATATGTAGATTGCTTTGGGTAGTATTGACATTTTAACAATATTTGTTCTTCCTATCCAGGAGCATGGAATCTTTTTCCATTTTTTTTGTGTCTTCTTCAATTTCTTTCATAAGCTTTCTATAGTTTTCAGTGTATAGTTTTTCACCTCTTTGGTTAAATTTATTCCTAGGTATTTTATGTTTTTTTTTGTGCAACTGTAAATGGGATCGATTTCCTTGATTTCTCTTTCTGTTGCTTCATTGTTGGTGTATAGGAATGCAACCGATTTCTGTGCATTGATTTTATAACCTGCAACTTTGCTGAATTCATGAATCAATTCTAGCAGTTTTTTGGTGGAATCTTTTGGGTTTTCCATATAGAGTATCATGTCATCTGCGAAGAGTGAAAGTTTGACCTCCTCCTGGCCGATTTGGATGCCTTTTATTTCTTTGTGTTGTCTGATTGCAGAGGCTAAGACTTCCAATACTATGTTGAATAACAGTGGTGAGAGTGGACATCCCTGTTTTGTTCCTGACCTTAGGGGGAAAGCTCTCAGTTTTTCAACATTGAGGATGATATTAGTGTTGGGTCATTCATATATGGCTTTTATGATCTCGAGGTATGCTCCTTCTATCCCTACTTTCTTGAGGGTTTTTTTCAAGAAAAGATGCTGTATTTTGCCAAATGCTTTCTCTGCATCTGTTGAGAGGATCATGTGGTTCTTGTCCTTTCTTTTATTGATGTGATGAATCATGTTAATTGTTTTGCAGATATTGAACCAGCCCTGCATCCCAGGTATAAATCCCACTTGGCCATGGTGAATAATTTTTTTAATGTATTGTTGGATCCGGTTGGCTAATATCTTACTGAGGATTTTTGCATCCATGTTCATCAGGGAAATTGGTCTATAGTTCTCCTTTTTAGTGGGATCTCTGTCTGGTTTTGGAATCAAGGTAATTCTGGCTTCATAGAATGAGTTTGGAAGTTCTTCTTCCATTTCTATTTTTTTGGAACACCTTCAAGAGAATAGGTGTTAACTCTTCCTTCAGTGTTTGGTGGAAATCTCCTGGAAAGCCATCTGGCCCTGGATTCTTGGTTTTTGGGAGATTTTTGATTACTAGCTCAATTTCCTTATTGGTTATGGGTCTGTTCAAATTTTCTATTTCTTCCTGTTTCAGTTTTGGTAGTGTATATGTTTCTAGGAATTTTTCCATTTCTTCCAGATTGCCTATTTTATTGGCATATAATTGCTCATAATATTCTCTTATTATTGTTTTTATTTCTGCTGTGTTGGTTGTGATCTCTCCTCTTTCATTCTTGATTTTATTTATTTGGGTCCTTTCCTTTTTCTTTTTGATCAAACTGGCTAGTGGTTTATCAATTTTGTTAATTCTTTCAAAGAACCAGCTTCTGATTTCATTGATGTGTTCTAGTGTTCTTTTGTTTTTTTGTTTTTTTGTTTCGATAGCATTGATTTCTGCTCTAATCTTTATTATTTCCTGTCTTCTTCTGTTTTTGGGTTTTATTTGCTGTTCTTTTTCCAGCTCCTTAAGGTGTAAGGTTAGGTTGTGTATCTGATATCTTTTTTCCTTCTTTTGGAAGGCCTGGATTGCTATATACTTTCCTCTTATGACTGCCTTTGCTGCAATCCAGAGGGTTGTGGTGTTATCATTTTCATTGGCTTCCATATACTTTTTAATTTCCTCTTTAACTTCTTGGTTATCCCATTCATTCTTTAGTAGGATGTTCTTCAGTCTCCAAGTATTTGTTACCTTTCCAATTTTTTTCTTGTGGCTGATTTCGAGTTTCATAGCATTGTGGTCTGAAAATATGCATGGTATGATCTTGATCTTTTTGTACTTGCTGAGTGCTGATTTGTGTCCCAGTATATGGTCTGTTCCGGAGAACGTTCCATGTACACTGGAGAAGAATGTATATTCTGCTGCTTTAGGATAAAATGTTCTGAATATATCTGTTACGTCCATCTGGTCCAGTGTGTCATTCAAAGCCATTGTTTCCTTGTTGACTTTTTGATTAGACAATCTGTCCATTGCTGTGAGTGAGGTGTTGAAGTCTCCTACTATTATGGTATTGGTATCTATGAGTTTCTTCATGTTTGTGATTAATTGATTTATATATTTGGGTGCTCTCACATTTGGGGCATAAATGTTTACAGTTGTTAGGTTTTCTTGGTGGATAGACCCCTTGATTATGATATAATGCCCTCCTGCATTTCTTGATACAGTTTTTATTTTAAAGTCTAGATTGTCTGATATAAGTATGGCTACTCTGGCTTTCTTTTGTTGACCATTAGCATGATAGATGGTTTTCCATCCCCTTACTTTCAATCTGAAGGTGTCTTTAGGTCTAAAGTGGGTCTCTTGTAAACAGCATATAGATGGATCTTGTTTTCTTATCCATTCTGTTACCCTATGTCTTTTGAGCATTGATTGGAGCATTGAAGCATTGATTGGAGCATTCAGTCCATTGATGTTTAGAGTGAGTACTGAAAGATATGAATTTATTGTCATTATGTTTCTTGTAGAGTTGGAGTTTCTGGTGGTGTTCTCTGGTCCTTTCTAATCTTTGTTCCTTTTCATATATATATATATATATATATATATATGTTTTTTTTTTCATCTTTTCTCCCCTCAGAGGGTCCCCCTTAAAACTTCTTGCAGGGCTGGTTTAGTGGTCACAAACTCCTTTAATTTTTGTTTGTCTGGGAAACTTTTTATCTCTCCTTCTATTTTGAATGCCAGCCTTGCTGGATAAAGAATTCTTGGCTGCATATTTTTCTGATTCATCACATTGAATATATCCTGCCACTCCTTTCTAGCCTGCCAAGTTTCTGTGGATAGGCCTGTTGCAAACCTGATCTGTCTTCCCTTGTAGGTTAGGGACTTTTTTTCCCTTGCTGTGTTCATGATTCTCTCCTTGCCTGAGTATTTTGTGAATTTGACTATGATATGCCTTGTTGATGGTCAGTTTTTGTTGAATCTAATGGGGGTCCTCTGTGCTTCCTGGATTTTGATGTCTGTGTCTTTCCCCAGGTTAGGAAAGTTTTCTGCTATGATTTGCTCACATAGCCCTTCTACCCCTATTTCTCTTTCTTCCTCTTCTGGGACCCCTATGATTCTGATGTTGTTCCTTTTTAATGAGTCACTGATTTCTCTAATTCTTAAAGCGTGCTCTTTTGCCTTAATCTCCCTCTTTTTTTCTGCTGCATTCTCTATAAGTTTGTCCTCTATATCACTGATTCTCTGTTCTGCCTCATCCATCCTTGCTGCCACGGCATCCATTCATGACTGCAGCTCAGTTATAGCATTTTTTATTTCATTCTGACTAGTTTTTACTTCTTTTATCTCTGCAGAAAGGGATTCCGATCTATTTTAGACTCCAGCTAGTATTCTTACTATTTTGATTCTAAATTCTGGTCCAGACATCTTGCTTGTATCTGTGTTGGTTATCCCTGGCTGTCGTTTCTTCGTGCTCTTTCTTTTGGGTGAATTCTTTTGTTTTGTCATTTTGAAGAGAGAAAAGGAATTAATGAGGTAGAAAAATTAAAATAAAAAAAATTATAATTAAAAAATATTAAATTAAGAAATTAATTTACACACACACACACAATCAAATAAATGATGCTAGATCCTAGGTGTGTTTTGGTCTGGGTGTTGAAAGTGGTTTGACAGATTAGAGAGAAAAAAGTGTGGGGGAGGAAATCATTTGAGAACTTGAAAAAACGAATACACTGAAGTAGACTAAAATGAGACGATAGGAGTAAAATAGAATTTGAAAAAATTTACACAAAAGTAAGGAATATAATGGAAAAAAATTAAAGAAAAATATTTTAAATAAAAATTAAAAATAAAAATGAATTTTTTCTCTTTCTGTATTCAAAAAAAGAAAAGAAACAAAAAAGGGAAAAAAAGGAAATCATTTGAAAATTTGAAAAATGAATACACTATAGTAGAGTAAAATAAAATGATGGAAGTAAAATAGAATTTGAAAAAATTTACATAAAAGTAAAAGTATAGTAAAAAAATTAAAGAAAATATTTTTAATAAAAATTGAAAATAAAAAGGATTTTTTTCTTTCTGTATTCAAGAAAAAGAAGTGAAAAAGAGAAAAAAAAGAAAATTGAATGGATAGACCTGCTATCAGATTGAAATAGGACTGAAATTACTTCGTTTTCCCCTAGAAGTTAGACTATGAAGTGCTTTATAGTCCATAAACTAAGCAGGCAGTGAGACTTGTGTTCTTGAAGAGTGAGGTTGGCCCAGTTGGGCAGGGATTAGTGTAACGGCTCCATTCTCCACTAGATGGCACTGCTAGCCTACTGGGGTGGAGTGTTGTGGTGCTTTTAGGTGTGTATGTGCATGCATGGGAGCAGTGAAAATGGCGTTACCCAGCTACCCAGTCTCTGGTATCAGAACTCTGTTCTCCCCGATCAGCAATTGCGTATCTGTCCTCTGTCATCAGCTTTCGTCCACTCCTCAATTCTTCACTGTCCGTGACCAAGCCTCAGGCAGTACCTCTCTCCTGAGTTTTGTCTCAGATGCAACTGGTTTCCATGGCCCTTTACTTCTGAAGGATTTTGGCTTTGACCCGTTCAGCTCCTATGCAGGAGGGTCTCACCGAGCAATGGCCAAATGTCAGCTGCACCCAGGAACGCCTGCTAGATCCTGCTGCTGCTGCCGGTGCCCTGAGACTGTGGCCAGGTGCCAATCTGCCCAAGAAAAAGTTCGCGAGATAGTGTAGCAGCAGCGTTTCAGGGATTATGAAAATCACAACACACATCTGGCACCAGGCTTCACCCTTAATGACCTTGTTCCAGCACCAGCGAATGTGGCTGTTTTCTGGGGTCTGCTTGGACCTGGTGGCTTCAACAGTCTCTACCAAATGTCCTTCCAGCAGTGGAACTACTTTTCCCCGTGTGGCCCAAGAACCTCCTGGATCCCATTCTGTTCCTGGGGATTCGCCCTTCCCACCAGAGCACCACCAGGTATTGATCTGCTGAGTTGCAGACTTTGCACTCCCCTTGTTTACAGTCTTAATGGAATTTAAACCCTCTCCTTTCTCCTTTCTCCCTTTTTAGTTTAGTCCCTGTGGCTGTTTCCAATTTTCCTCTTTCTCTCCAGCTGCTTTTGGGGAGGCTGCTTTTCCCGTATTCCACCCCGCCACCCCCATCTCTGTCCTCTGCCCACAAAAGCAGCTCCCTGCCCTCTGTGGCTTCTAGCTCCCCAAGTTCACCTCTCCACGCCACGGACCTGCTGAATTCTGTGGTTCAGGTTGTGCAGATTGTTGTGTTAATCATCCAATCACTTTTCTAGGTATGCAGGATGGTTTAGTGTTGGGCTGGCTGTATTTCATGGACACGAGACACACAAAAAACTTCCATGCTGTTCTGCCATCTTGGCTCCTCCCCTGGAAAGCTTTTCTGGGTGCCTCTTCCATGGGCTGCATAGTGCCCTGTGCTCACTACCTTCACAGAGCATATCACTCTGTTCTGAAGTCAACTGCATTTTTGTACCTGTCTTCACATTATTCTTTAAGCGTCTTGAGGGTGGGGTGACCATGGCATTGCGCCTGATTACATTAAATTATTACAAATAAATGATAGCTATCAATTAGAGCTAGGTTTCGCAAAATAAAGAATCCCAGGAAAAGTTGAAATATCCAACTTTAGCAAGGCTCGGGATATAGCTGGAGTTCAGGAAGAGTTCAGGAATAGCAAAAGCTGACAAAGCTCTCACCCTTTCTTTTTCTGTGTTCCTCTCTCTGTGTGACCATTAGTCTCCTACATGGGAAAATGTGGCCATGGATAGTTACTGAGTTTTTAGTCTTATGACTGCCTCCCTTGCAGAGGAATAGGGCCATCTTTCTCTGGGTCTCAAATTCAAAAGTCTAAGGAAATTTGTAGGTTTCACTCATTGGCTGTCTTGGATCAGTTGTCCACCCTGAGCTATTCAATTGTGGATCAAGCTAAGAGCAGGAGCAGTTTCTACAAAAAGAAGACTACTGGGCAAACAAAACATAGATGTCTACTACAACTGGTAGATACTCAGTGATCATCCATTCAGTGAATGACTATTGAAAAGCCCAGAGGAATATAATGTGTGCCAACATATTAGAATAACCCCCAAGGACCTCTAATTTTGATAGGAGATGAAATTTCTAAGAAGTGGCATGGTTGTCTGGGAATCCTGAAATTGAGGGAAAGCTTCCATTAGTTGGTGTTCTTTGGCCCCAGATGGCTAAAACCTGACTTAAATGAGCTTACCCATAACAGAAACTTTTTGTTCCTGTAATTCTGAAGTCTGGAGATAGATCAAGCTACAGTCATGATTAGATTCTGGATCTCAAACAATCTTATACCCTCTTTGCTTAGCCTAATTCTGTATGCAGACTTTCTCCATATTTTGGAAAAGAAGGACACGGGAAGCCCTAGACTCACATCTTACCAGTTTAGCCATGAAAAAGAGAATGGTCTCATATGCGAATATCTGAAAAGATTCCAAGTGACTCTTTTTGGGGTTTGGGTCCAATATTGATCAATTTCTGTGGTTAAGTGCATAGGGATGTCTAACTGGTGCATCTGCATCTCATGACCACTCTTGTGATATACACTGAGTTTGTAGCCACATGGAATCAAGGAGTCAAGGAGGAGTTTCTTTAAATTTTTTTTTAATGTTTATTAATTTTTGAGTGACAGAGAGAGAGAGAGAGAGAGAGAGAGAGCATGATTGGAGAAGGGCAGAGAGAGAAGGAGACAGAATCTGAAGCAGGCTCCAGGCTCCGAGCTGTCAGCTCAGAGCCTGATGTGGGGCTCAAACTCATGGACCGTGAGATCATGATGACCTGAGCTGAAGTGGATAGTTAACTGACTGAGCCACCCAGGCGCCCCAAGGAAGAGTTTCTTTAAGGTGCTAGAAGTCATGATAGAAAGACAGATATAGCTATCACAGTTCACTGCATTGCTCTACTGCTTTTCACTCACATGACTATGGAGAAAGAAACTTAAAAAATCTGAGGTCCTTATTCAAATAAAATATAAAGACTGCTTACTAAATATGAATAATAACCATAAAATTACAGACATTTTATTTAGTAAATACTTAGTCTTGCAATTAATTGCCAGGGGCTTTGGCTTTGACCTACTCTTTTGAGATAATGGTGCCTTGTTGCTAATTAGCCAAGAGAGGAGGGAGATTACTACACAGAACCTTGTGTTTCCTTTCTCCTCCTCGGCTTCTGCGCCTTTCCTCTTCCGCTCTTTGAAAGTTCAAATTTGGTGCCAAAGCCCTCAAGTTGGGGGCTTGTACATTTAGGAACTTCATCAGTGTTATTTTTTTTTAAATAATTGTAATACATGAGATGAGAAAAGGCCTTTATATTAAATAGAACATTCTAGTATAATGGCCCCTTGGGGCCCATCCCCCTGCTCAACAACCATCGACTCTTGGTTTATACTGCATCATTCATAATGGCACCCTCTTTGCACATCTTTACCAATCATCCCAAAGCAATTTTTTTTTCTGAATTTCATGTGTGTCTCTGAGAGATAAAGACACTTTAAAAGAAAATCACAATGCCATTATCATGCCTGAAAAAAGAGCAATAGTTTTTAAATAACATCAAATAGGCCACAAGGTTTACATTTCTTTGATTGTCTCATTCATGCATTTGTTTATTTATTTGTATTATTAATTTATTTATCTTTTAAATTTTTTGAGGGGGGAGTTATGACTCATCTAAGGTCCAGGCATTACAATTGGTTGACAGGACTCTTAAGTCTCATTTAATCTATAGGCTTCCCTTTTCATCTTTCTTTTTTTCCTTGTATTTTTTTCATTGAAAAACTGGTTATTTGTCCTGTAGAGTTGCCCATAGTCTGGATTTTGCTGATTGAATCCCTGTGTTGTTGTTTAATGAGCTTCTCTGTCTGCTGTGTTTCTGGAGATTGGCAGCTGTATTTAGAGGGCTGATCAGATTCAGGTTCAGTCCCCTGAACAAGACCATTCCTGTAGGTGGTGGCAAATACTCCCATCATGAGGCACGTAATGACTGCTTGTCTTTCTTTTTGTGATCTTAGTAACCATTGTTCCATTAATTTATTGGGGATTGCAAAGTGATGACACTTTAGTTCTATCATCCCTTATAATTGATTAACTGGAGTGATCTATAAAGAGAAATCTCATTACCAACTCCTCACTCCTTCTGAGGTTTAATTTGTATAGGAATGGTAGAATTCAGGCCTGATTCTTTCTTTTTACTTGAAGCAATGAATTGGTTTTCCATCATTATCCAGGGTGATCAGTGAGAACTGCTTTTTATTAGCATGGACTTTACATGTTAGATATGTTCTATTCCACTGTATTTATTCTTCTTCTTATCCTTAACACTTAATTTAAGTTGTCCTATATGTGGTCAGTGGAAATCTATATGAGTTAGGTCCTGAGTCTTTTTTTTTAGTCTTGTCTTGTAGTATCAATACATGTATTGATTTTATCCCTTAATTTTTAAAATGAGATTTTAATTATAGTAGAACATATACACAGAAAAATGCATAATTCATGAGTGTAACAGCTCAAATTTTCATGAGGTGAACACACCTATAAGCCTGATGCCCATACCAAGAAACAGAAAATTACCTGCATGTCTTGGCCCTTCCTGGTCATTACCCCTTCAAAAACAACTGCTATCTGACTCTTAGCTCCAATAGATTCATTTTGCCTGTTTTTGACTTTGTGTAAATGAAATCATGCAGTGTGTTCTTTTTTATGTTTTTATTTTTTTAATTCAACATTTGTTTGTGAAATACATCTATGTTCTTGTATGCGGAAATAGTTTATTCATTTTCTACCATCAGATGTTGGGCCTCTTGGATAGACTCTCTACCTTTTCAATTCTTTTTCTCTTGCACATTTAAAAGTTTTGGTTCTACTTTTTGGTAGATTTTCTCAAACTTATGTTCAGGTTTTCTTCTGTTCCCTGCATTGTCTCTTTTTGCTCAAAGTTACTTCTTTCCTGATTATTTTGGTCCTTACCTTTTATTTAATAGCTTTCCTGAGATGATTTGTAACTGGTTATTCATATTTAAATGTAAAGACTAAATAGCCATTTGGAAACAACTGTGGGATAACTGGATGGAAACCCACATTTTTATTTGGGAGAACTCCAAATGTTGCGGTTCTGATTACTTAATTGCTTCATAACAAACCACTCCAAACATAGGTGTCTACCTCATGGCAAAAACAAAACAAAACAAAAAAACAAGAATACTTAAATGTTATTGTTGTCTCTCATGATTCTGGGGATTGAGTGGACTCAAATAGGTGGTTCTCCTCCACTGGCTCTCATAAGATTGCTGTCAGAGTGTGTGGAGCTGGGGTCCTCTGGAAGCTTCTGTATTCACATAGCTGGCTCCTGGGCTAGGAAGACTCAAATAGCTGGAGAATAGAACTCCTGGGGCTCTTCAGGCATTTCTCTGTCTTGCTGTGGTCTCTCCAGTGTGGCAGCTAGAGAGTAGATAGACATTTTACACAGAACCTCAGCATTCCAAAGGCATGTGTCTCAAGATGGAGAGTGAGATGAAAGCTGTAGGAATGTTCTCTTCTGACCTAGTCTGGGAAATCTTGCAGCATCACTTCTATAACACTGTAGTCACTATGAGGGAGCTACTAAGGAAGCCCATGGTCAAAGAGAAGGAAATTGGACTCCACTTCTCGATGGGATAAATGCTAAATAATCTGCAGACATGTTTTACCACCACTGAAGTTGATATCTTCAGGTCTTTTCTTTAGGGTTCTTGGGTTCTTCCTAAGATGAAATATCTAGTCTACTGTTGAGGATGGGAGATAAGTCAATGCTTGATTAGCCTCTCTGTTCATATTCTTAGACCAGGGTGCAGAGAGAAAGGAGATTGCAATTTTCTGGTGGGAATGTCCATGGTTTAGTATGAAGATTTTAATTCAATCCTCCCTTTCATCAACTGCATTTTTTCCTTAGTCCTATTTTCTTAATTTAAATTCCTTGGGAGCTCTGGTTTCCTGCTGGGTAGAGCAAGGGAGTCCAACTGCTCCTTGTAAACCCTTTCAACATATCCTCATTTTCAGAGGCACACCTGTCCACTTTTGTGATATATGATGGCTGCAGTACTTGAGTCACCAATACTGGTGTCCTGGATATGTTCTGTTTTTCTGTCTGAATTTACTTTCCATCCCTCTCTGTTCTGCCTCGGACTTTGGGATACTGACCATATAGACTACATGAAGGGGCTCCTTTCCATATTGCTTCCAGCATCAGTAATGGTGCTCTGCTGAGCCATATTAGAGCTCCATACAAAAGGAAAAATTAATAATACTGATTCTGTCTTTAGTTAAAATTTTTATATTTTGTCCATCATGGAAGTTTTTGGATCAATTTTGACTTTTTAAGATATTGTGTTAAAATATCATTTATCTTGATCACTGAGTCTTTTGGTCCTGCTCTCCTTTAAATTTTGCACCCAAAGCAAATATTTAATTTACCTCACCCTAGTCCAACCTCTGACATTCAGAATATTATGTGGCAAGACTCTGTGTCCTGTTAAAATCATCTGGAGAATGTCTTTTTTTTTTGCTTTATTTTGTTTTACGAGGCAGTGAGCCCATGAGGTTCAGACTGCCAATTCTGTCTCACCTTCTTTCAGTGGTGGTTCCAATGTCAGCACAGACTTCAAAGGCTTTGCCATGCTTTGGGGTCTCTGCTCTTGGCCACCCAGGGTTAGTCTGGAACTGGGTTATAGTTTATCTCATAACTCAGTTCTCAAGGCCCTCTCCTGAGGGAGATCACAGGACTTGTGTCAATTCATATACAGAATTAGGGAACCCCTTTCTGAGATTTCAGCCATACTCCCCAGCTCCAGGTCCTGGTTACTGATTCCTCTATCCAGAAAAATGAGGCTTCCTCTGAGTTTCAGCCTCCTGTGTGTTGTGCAGTTACAGTGAATGGGCCTGCCCTCTGGAGAAGCTGTAAGAGGTAAGAGAAAGGGAAAAATAATGTGAATTTCTTCCCTTCTCTTTTGATAGTCAGGACCTTTTTTCTTGTATCTCTCTTAACATTAGTCACTTTACGGCAAAAATACTTATCACTTTCTTCTGCAGTGGCCTCCGGGGAATACAATAAAGAACCCAAAGGAGAATTCGGCAGAGCTACCAAAGTCATATAGAACATAAGCTCTTTGCACCAGTTTGGGCGTCTAATTATAGATTCTAATATGTAGAATCTGTAGTACCTGCTAGGTTATAAGCTCATGCCTGGCATGAGCCAGGCACATGGCACAGGGCTTTAACACACAGCACAGGGTTGGACACAGAGTAGGTGTTAAATAAATACTGATTAAATGTTCCATTGACAGATTTCACCATAACCATTTGAAGTTTGACTACAGAAAATTGTATTTCCAAAGTTTTAAAATAATGAGCCAACATTGCATCAGGCAAGTGTTTCTACTGTCAAAGACAGAAACCTGGGGCCTCTGTGGGTTGCTGAAGGAATGGGCTAAGCTGAGGCTGGGGTGTCTTCTTGGGTTTGGGGGTTTAGCCATCACTGCCATCTTGGCTCTGCAGTGTCTCCTCTCTAGTCCAAAGCCTCAGGTTACTAACTGGTAGAAAGCAGTCCCAACTGGTTGTGAGTCTTTGAATACAGTTCTGGTACATACCCAATAATATTTATATCCTCTTCTTCTAGATTACTAATTAAATTAAGTCATCTGGAGGAGAGATGTTAGAACTTTAAGTCCTTTGACACAGGTTCAGAAAACAAAAGCAAACTGGAAAATCACTGATATTCTTGAATATTTCCCTGAAATGTATTTTAGCTTGCCTTTTCTTTATTTTTTCAGTACTCACCGCTTAATGCCTTAATGTTGTGAGAGACAACACGCAATACCCTTTGAGGAATAAAAAGAAACACTTATTTAAAAAGCTAAAAAGAGGGGCCGTGGGTGGCTCAGTCGGTTAAGCATCCCACTCTTGGTTTCAGTTCATGTCATGATCTCATGGTTTGTGAATTCGAGCCCTGCATCAGGCTCTGCACAGGCTTGGGATTCTTTCTCTCCCTCTCCTCTTGCTCTGTTTCTGCTTCTCCCTCTGTCTCTCAAAAAAAAAAAAAAAAAAAAAAAAAAAAAAGCTAAAAAGGCATTTCTCTGCTCTTCTCTTACCATTAGGTAACATTCTCTTGGAGGATGAAACATCGAAGCCCTGGTTGTTCAAGAGAACACAAGTGCTCTGAGAGGTTGCCAACCCTTCCTCACTCACCTCTCCTTCATGTGGCTCTTTCCACCTGCCTAGGCTTTTTCAGGCTTTCATCTGGGGCAGTCTCATTCCTGCTGAGCTGGCGGCAGGTCACGTGACCCTCAGCACACACTCCCCACTCCAAGTTTGGAGTGGACCCGAAGTGCATACTTGATCATTGCTGGCCAGTTAGATTCCTTCTCCTTATAATTTTGAGTTGGGACCAAGATTTGAATTGGCTAGGCTTACATGCTGATGTGGACTCTAATGTGAAACTGCCATTTTGAGCAGACTTCTGGGGACATGTGACTAATTAGTAAGGAAGTGTGTTGACCTACACTGTGGAAAGAAAGGGGGAATGTAGAAAGGATCTGACAAAGGATCCATGTCAGTGCCTGAGAAAGATGGAGACAGAATCCTGCTTGGTTCCTATTGGTGTCCCAGGCCCCTGTACAGGCCATTGGTGTTTCTGCCCTTGGATTCCGGCAGATGCCCTAATTCCTTAGGATAAAACCTAAGGACCAACTCGAGTGGACTTCTGGATTGTTTTCTTTTAACAACAAAATGCTTCTTGATTAAAATAAAAAAAGAATGAAATATAAGGTAAATAATAATAATGGAAAAGAAGAAATGGCAAATAATTCTGGCTGGTTAATTCAAAAGACAGGAATATTATTTTATATTTTCTCTAAATTATTGCTCTACTCCTCCTCCTCCCCAGATTTTTAAGCAGAAAAGTTCAAAATCACTGCTCTGAAATTTTGAATTATTTTCTTTCTGATTGATGATTTTTAAAAGTTGATCACTTTGGTGATAGCCTTAGCATCTCCAATTTCTTTGGTGAAAAACCACTTGCTGGTAAGAATGCAACTGGAGATAATTATGGTTTTGCATGCTGAGTTTGTTTTCTAAAGGTTATTTTGATTTATGGTGACTCAACCCCTCAGTCTATGTGGTTAACTTTTTGGGGGTGGGAAAAGGTCTTCATGGATTCCCAAACTCTGTCTACAAAAAGCATGAAATTTAAGGAACTCTAGTTTCATTTCTTATCTCAATTCATTTTGCTCTCTCTGGGGTATTTAGTCTAAAGGTGCCTGGGAAGAAAGCGTTTGTCTCAATAAACTGGTAATTATCAGTGTAGTGGGTTATTTTCAAGGCTTGTTTGATTCCTAGACAAGGATTAAAAGAATGCCTTTTTAATTTCTCTTAATCAGAGTCAATTCTCTGCTTTTTTCTCTGCTTTAGGAACATTTTCCCCCTGAGGGAACATTCTATAAAGGAAAAGTCTATTTTCCTTCCTTCTGTAAGTGATAAGGACAAGTGTAGCATTTTTATCTTCTGATTTAACCATTCTAAACTTCCACATTGAATTTTTATCCCCCACCTTGTTCTATTTTTTTTTTAATTTTTTTTCCAACGTTTTTATTTATTTTTTTGGGGACAGAGAGAGACAGAGCATGAACGGGGGAGGGGCAGAGAGAGAGGGAGACACAGAATCGGAAACAGGCTCCAGGCTCCGAGCCATCAGCCCAGAGCCTGACGCGGGGCTCGAACTCCTGGACCGCGAGATCGTGACCTGGCTGAAGTCGGACGCTTAACCGACTGCGCCACCCAGGCGCCCCATCTATTTTTTGAAATTGAGTGAAAACACCAAATCCTTTTGTCTTTCTGAGTTTCATAGATGACGTGAAAATTTTTATAGTAAATTCTGACAAGAAAATTCACAAAAGGAGAAACTTATAGGGCTATAAAGGGCCACCTCCCTGTCTTCCCAAAGGATGGAAATTTCCCTCTTCTCTAATCCTAAAGTGTCTGGAGGGAGGCTGGCCCAGTCTGAATTATAAAGGAGAATAAATTTGTCTTCTCTGCTTCCCTAACGTTTCTGACTGAGATTCATGGCTATTTTCAGTGCTCAACTCTTTCTGGTCTCCTAGCAAGTTGTCTCTCCCTGCTGGCCTCTTTTACTGCCCTGAGTTCCAACCAGCTGACCTGCTAGGATTACAGACCAACCTCTCCCTCCTTATCTTCATTATTCCTTATCTTACTTTGGCTGGAAGAATTTCCCATGACTGAAGCAAGGGCTCCCAGAGTGGTTATGTGAAAAGTGTTTGTGGGGGCAGGAGTGGGGGTATTGGGGAAAGTGAAATGGAAATGAGGGAGATGGAAGGTGGGGTGTGCCCTGAGCTGCATCCCATATATCACCTTAGAACTCTTCACCTTGCCCCTCACAGTTATATGCCTTAGTTCCTTTTTCAATATGACTGCCTTCTCTTCTGGGCTCAGCTTCTTATGAGAAGAGAGCAGGTTTCTCCAACTGCCCTTCTTATATGCTAAAGAACATGAGCCCCAGTAAGCACTCAGTAAACAGTTGTTCAATAAATGAAGAGAATCCTCTCTTTTACTCTAATCATGACATCTATATAGCACTATAACACTAGTCCCGACTACTCTTTAATGGAATGATGTGGGCCACAGTAGGTGAATGAATGGATAAATGAGAAAAATGAAAGGAATATGGGGATGATATTTTGAAAATGTTATTTGAGAACACTTTTGTAAACTATAGGGTTTGAAGGCAGATGAAATGACTATAGCACAACCCCATCACAAAGGAGAGGGAGAAGTAGGAGAACAGGGCAAAGAGGTCAGACAGGAATGATTTGGCTTTCTCTTGAGGGATGAACCTTGGCATGGGGCTGAGTAGGGGGCAGCAGGGAACACCCAGAAAGGTTAGGAAATGCCTGGTGTGGGACTTACTCAAAGCTTCTCAAATGCTTCATAGGAGAATCCCAAGCCATGTAGGTATTGTGTTCAACATGATGCTGAGCATGGGGCTGCTCTGGTGATACTTTAAGAATATCTGAAGAATCTAAGTTGATGGGCCAGAAATAAGTCCTCAAAGCCCGTATTTCTCCAGTTTGGTACAGCAAAGGCAGCTGAGAATTTTTGGGACCCAAGGGGGATGCAGATGTGGTGACAGGACTGGTTGACTACATAGGGCTGAGGTTGGGATGGGGAGATTGCTGAGTGTAGAAACCTCTTGCAAGAGGCTCTGGCAGGGACCAGAGAGTGCTACAGTGAGTGGCCGTGGCATCCTAATACCCAAAGGACTAGATTCTCCGTGGGCAACAGACCAGCAAAGACCTTGGGTGTGGTTCTTGTCTGAAACCCCACTGCCTGCTGCTCTGAAGACAGGAACATCTTCCCCTCCATCCAGCCACAACACTGGGAAGGCAGAAATAGCCCTCATTGGGGATTGGACCTTTGAGTTGAATTCATATTCTCTCCAAATCAATTTGGACCAACATACATTGTTTTAAGCTGGAAGGTATCAAGTTATATTTAATTGTTATTTGTATGTTTCTGCTGCCAGTGAAAGTAGGAACAACAGGGCAAGATGAGATGGTTATAGATAATAAAGTTATATGTCTTGTGTGTCTGGTTTGTTGTATGTAAATTTTTGAGGTGACACAAATAATACAAAAGATGAACTCAAATATTGACCAAGTAGATCTAATAATTTCTCATTACTATTTCATAAAAGTACAGTGGGATAGTACTCATCAATGATAAAGTAAATGCTAACACATACAACAATCTGAATGAAATGCAAAAACAATGAACAAAAGAAGCCAGGTCCAAAAGAGTGCATATAATTTGTTAATATGAACTTGGGGAATGGGAAAAGTAATTGATATGATAGAAGTCAGAATAGTGATAATTGTGGTTATTGACTGGAAGGGCATGAGGAAACTTTTTGGGGTGATGGGTATGTTCTACATCTAGATCTGTGTGGTAGATAAATAGATGTATACATATGTAAAATTCCACTGAGTTGTCCACATAAGAGTTGCATATTTTATTGTATATAAATTATAAATAAAAGTACTTTTATAAAAAAGGTAGGGGGTAAATGAAAAAAAGCAGCCCTACTCATTTTTCACCCAAAGATTAAGTTAAATTTTCAGAATACAAAGCCAAGTGTTGAAAAGTGAATGGTGCCATATAAAAATATATGTGGTGCTTAAGTTTGCCAGAGGTTGACTCAGTCAGGCTCCTGGAATAGTTGAGAGAAGACAGAGATTTAGACATGAGCAATGAGGAAAATGTGTTTTCACCAAAAAGCCCCTTGGGCTTCCTCTGACAGCTTCTTTCTCTCCCTTGGAAATTTTTAGATGCATTATGTTACCACAGCATTTTTCCAAAACTCTCCTTCTGGAATTGATTTGTCTAAAGACATACTGGCTTCTTTAAAATCAAAACTAAGCTGTCAACACATCTTAATGGCATTTTTTTGGAGAGAAGATTGGTGGTGTAAGTGGCCCTGGAAGACACAGAAATCATGCATGCATATGTTCTGAGTCTTTAGGAAGGTTGCTTGTTTTTGTTGTGGTGTAGTGGGAAGACTGTGTTGGTTTCGACATGAAAAAGATGTGAGGTCAGCTTCCAACTTCACTATTTCCTATCTGGGTGATCTTGGGAAAGTGGCTTGTTCTTTCAGTACCTTTGTTTCTTTACCTGTAAAAAGGATATAATATCTCTTTCACAGATTGGGGTATGAAGATTAGATTAGATCATGTATTGGTGCTTGGCATAGGATAGGCTCCCTATAGATGAGTACTGATTATTATTGCTATTATAAAATTACAAACAGTCACCTACCCAGATATCATCCTCATCAGTCATGGACCTTAGTTCATACGCTTCTGTTCTTTTAGAGTTCTCTTCCTCTTTCCAATCTCAACCCAAACGCTATCTGCCTCAAATCATATTCTGCCTTTTGTCTCCTTTGTTACCTTAAAAGGCTCTTAAAGGAAGAGTCTTTTCTGTTCACCAGTGTGCCCCACAGAGGGGTGAGCTCAGTGGTATATGGGAAAATACCTAATGTTTGTTAACCTGAAGGATTTGTTAAAAATACAAAGGTTTTAGTAGAGAAAATATATACTATTCACATATTTGCAATGGTTTACACAGTAACCTCTATCAGTTTATTGTATCAACTGCTTATGAACTTCCAGAGAGCATTCCCTGAAGTTAGGAAGAGGATATTACAACAAGTACCTTATGGGTGAGATGGTAGTGTCTGGGCACTTTCAAGAGTTCGGCTGATACTAAGCCTGTTGTACTAGTTATCTATTGCTGCGTAAAAATCTCTCCAAAACTCAACGGCTTAACACAACAATAAATCATTTATTTATCTCTCACAGGCAATGAGAGTCGAGAGTTTACAAACAGCTTGGCTGAGTGGTTCTGACTTGAGGTTCCTTGTGGAATTACAGGTAGGTGTCAGATGGTGCTACAGTCATTGGAAAGCTTGGCTGGAGCTCAAGGTTCCACTTCAGGGGGCTTATGGTTATCAAGTTAGTCCCAGATGTTGTGGGAGACGTCGGTTCCTCTCCATGTGGGCCTCTCTACAGGGTGGCTTAATGTCCTCACAGCACGGCCACTAACATCCCAGAGTTAGCAATTCAAGAAGCCAAGCAGGAGCTACAGTGCCTTTGTGTAGCATTGGGAGTCATGCAATGTGACTTCTGCCACATTCTATTGGTCACACAAACCTACCCTGACTCAGTGTGAAAGCAGGGCATGTGCTGGGCATGTGAAAGCACGATGCAAGGGCATGAATACCATGAGGTGAATATTGTTGGAACCATTTTGGAAGTAGGTACCACATTCTGGCACTAGGGACTGGGTAGAACCTATTCTATATGCTTCCTGCAGGATGGTGAGTTGTACTACATTTGTCTCCACTGAAAGAAGTGCTTTGTTGTGTAGCTGTGGAGATTTTCTTGGCATTTGAGTATGCGTGCCCTCTTGAGTTGTATAACAAAGTAGCCCGCTGGAAGGCCCTTAGAAGTCCTGCTTTAGAGAGACTTTTGGACCGGAATAAGGGGACTAGAAATTTAAAAAGCAAAGGACAATGTTAGAAAATACCCTCCTATGGAGCAATCTTTCTGAGGGAGGATTTTTTTCTACTTGTACACAGCTTTATCCCCAGAGTCAGAACAGTGCCTGACATATGATCAATGCTCAAAAAATATATGTGGATAAATAAATGCATGAGTTTGAAACCTGGTTAATAACTGATGTCTAGTACAACTTGTCATAAGAAAACTGTAGGAACCTTAGTCTGTTATGTAAATATACATATGATTTATGATGAGACATTGTTAATCATTAATGTTTAGAAAAGGTTGTTTTGTAGTTAGATGAGTGTTACTTGAAAAATTACCTAAAATATCTGAAACTTAGTTTTATAAAATTATTTTATATGGCATTTTCTTGTGAAACATCTCTTTTCTTTTTTCTTATTTGTAAATCATTGTCATGGGGAAATAATAGGAAATTGGAAATGCTCTTGGAAACACTGATTCTGGAAATAGAGTTTTTTGTATTTTGATTATTACAGTAAGTTGTAAGTGACTGTTACTATTATATGATGGCAGGCACACTGTAGGAAAATGTCCTTGGTGAAATATGTAAGATAATGAATTTAGTTGCTCTATCTCTATGATATTGAATAATGTATTTTATTTGAATAACTAGCCACAAAAATAGAACGTAGGAGGGGCACCTAGGTGGCTAAGTTGGTTAAGCAACTGGCTCTTGATTTTGAGTCAAGTCATAATCTCACAGTTCATGAGTTCCTGCGTCAGAGTCTGTGCTGATAGTGTAGAGCCTGTTGGGGATTCTCTCTTTCTGCATCCCCCCCACCCACCCCTTCCCTGGTCAGGTGCACATGTGTGTGCACAGTCTCTCAAAATAAATAAATAAACTTAAAAAAAAGAATGTAGAAAAACTCTGAAGGTAAATTTGAACTCTGAAATTGGGGTTGCTCTTCACAATAAAAACTGGCTGAAATCAACAGTCAAATACCATTATCCACCACTCTCAATTTCCCACTGGTTTATCATCAACGGTTATTGTGAAAATGACTTTGCTCCTAAAGTGGAGGGAGGCATCTGAGAGAGGCTGAGGTAACCTTCACGTCCATTCCAGGAAATGTATCAAGAGCCATGGGCAAAAGCAGATAAACAATGCTCCCCTAACCAGAAAGAATAATGTGTTGTCAAAAATAGAGCTAAGTTTCAGCATTTAAGTTGTGATGGAAGTTGACAGTTTTTGCTTCCATATGCAAGAAAAATGCAATTTTTAAAAGCTTGTCATGAATTATTATTAGGCGTTTTGGAGGTTATTACAATGACAGACTGGGAAGTTAGGGGGTTCTCGGGCAATGGGACTAGAGTGGCAAGTCTAATTTGTACTGGTGAACAGCTGCTCCTTAGGACAGAAAGCAACATATATTGTGGATCTTTTCAGAGATCAGATACAGACACTCAGTTGCTTATCAAAGTCCTGCCTTGTCTCTTTGGGTGGCCCCAGTGGTGATTACTTTGAAAGGAAATGCTTCCTGTTAGCCTTGGAGACAGATGTTTTATAGGTGGGTCCGTAGGAATGTGGAAATATCACTTTCCTGGGGTTGTCTTGAGAAACAGCCCAAAGTTCTGTTCATATACAGGTAATGGAGTCCCTCCCTTAGCAATTTCCACCTTAAAATTTAATTTGATTTTATCAGCTATGAGTTGTTAACAATGGGTCCTACAGCACTTAGCTCTAGGGGAGTCTCTTCCTGCTGAGGAACTGACTGGGGTCCCAGGAAATTTCTGGTTGAACATGTTCTGCAGGATTCCTGCCCCCAAATGCTGAGAACCGACAACAGAAGACCCCATTAGCCCAGAATTTTCAGTTGGTGTGTTGGCAAAAGTATACGTGTGCAAGAAAGAAAGTCCAGATTTTCCTTCCACTAGTCTTATTAATTTGCACGGTGACTTTAGCTTTACAGTTTCTTTCTGTGTCTCCATTTCTCTTTCCATTAAAAGGAGATAATTTTAATTTTAAATTGCTGCTTTCCAGTTCCAGTATGTTCTAGCCAAGCCCCTGTAGGCAAAACACATTTGAGTGTTTTCCCATCTCTAAAATGGAAATAGAAATGACATATAAGCCAGATGGTAAAATTCTAATATATGTGGAAGCATGTTATAAAGCATAAAGCAAGGTATACACATTGATTTTGTCTTGTCAGTGTAAAATCCAGGTGGTTAGCACATAGGCAGGTCAGCTGCCCTCTTCCTAGGGGATTCCTTTGCTCACTTACATGGAGTCGGAGTTAACTGCAGTGTGGATGACTGAGTTTCTTCCTCAGGCCAATGGGATTTGTGAAAGAAGAAATAATATGAAATAATATATTAGAATGAATTGAAGTAAAATAACAAACTCTTGTGTGGTCTAGATGGAATTCAATTATGCCATAATAGTAATCCAGGATATTTACGGCTCTTTTCTAATACAAACCATGTATATGCATGTCTGGAATCAAACATTAATTTTTCCTAAAGTTTGCCTGCTCCTGACTTATCTCCTTCCCCAAGGTACAGAAAAAAACATGTTATTCCTTTTCTTATTTTCATATGCAAAAACTAGAACCACAGATGAGAATGTATATGCAGAACTTCCAAACCAGAGTTCAGCATAACTTTGTTTAGCATTAAATACACCCAGTCACTCACTGTTTGGAACTCAGTCATGTAGCAATTGGAATAGGGAAAGGAAAATGACAAGTTTAAAAGCCAGTGACTGTTAATGACACTTCAGGTGGAGAAATGAGCATTCAAGTGGATGTGAGACTAACTTTACATTGGTCTGGACTAGATTGAATTAAGAAAAATTCCAGTATAATTAACATATAGTGTTATATTAGTTTCAGGTGTACAATATAGTGATTCACCAATTCTTTACATTACTCAGTGCTCATCACAAATGTGCTCACAACCCCCTTCACTTATTTCACCCATCCCCTCTCTCCCTCACCTTCCCTCTGGTAACCATCAGTGTGTTCTCTATACTTAAGACTTTGTTTTTTGTTGATGTTGTTGTTTTTTTCTTTCCTTGTTTTGTTTCTTTTTTTTTAAGCTTATTTATTTATTTTGAGAGAGAGAGAGAGGGAGAGAGACAGAGAGAGAGCAAGCAAGAGCATGAGCAGGGGCTTGGCTAGAACATACTGGAACTGGAAAGCAGCAATTTAAAATGTTGTTGGTTTTTTATTTCCTTGTTTTGTTTCTTTTTTTTAAGCTTATTTATTTATTTTGAGAGAGAGGGAGAGAGAGAGAGAGAGAGAGAGAGAGAGAGAGCAAGCAAGAGCATGAGCAGGGGAGAGGCAGAGAGAGGGGGAGAGAGACAGAATCCCAAGCAGGCCCTGTGCTGTCAGCATAGAGCCCGATGCAGGTCTTGATCTCACAAATAATGAGATCATGACCTGAGCTGAGATCAAGAGTCAGACACTTAACTGACTGAGCCACCCAGGCACCCCCCTTTGTTTTGTCTCTTAAATGAGTGAAACCATATGGTATTTGTCTTTCTCTGGCTTATTTCATTTATCATTATACCCTCTAGATCCATCCATGTTGTTGCAAATGGCAAGATTTAATTTGTTTTTATGGTTGAAAAATATTGCATTGTATTTAAATACATCTTTTTTATTCATTCATCTATTGATGGATACTTAGATTGCTTTCATAATTTGGCTATTGTAAATAATACTGCAAAAAACATATAGGTGCATATATCTTTTTGAATTAGTGTTTTCTTATTCTTTGAGTAAACATTCAGTGGTAGAATTAGTGGATCATATGGTAATTCTATTTCTAATTTTTTTGAGGAAACTCCATACTCTTTCCCACAGTGACTGCACCAGTTTGCACCCCCCCAACAATGTATGAGGGTTCCTTTACATCCACATCCTCATCAACACTCATTGTGTCTTGTGTTTTTGATTTTAGTCATTCTGACAGGTGTGAGGGGACATCTCATGGTGGTTTTGATTTGCATTCTCCTGATTATTAGTGATTTTGAGCATATTCCATGGGTCTGTTGCCTGTTTGTCTTCTTTGGAGAATGTCTGTTCATGTCTTCTGCCCAATTTTAATTGAATTATTAGGTTTTTATTTGTATGGTTTTGAGTTGTATAAGTACTTTATATATTTTGGATACTAACCCTTTATTGGATATGTCATTTGCAAATATTTTTGTAGATGGGACTTTTAATTTTAATACCTGCAAATGACCCCAAATCAATGGAATATCTCCAAAACGAAGTTAAAAGGGTTTGCTATAGCACATTGTGATGGCAGCACACGGAGAGAAGGAAAACCATTTCTGTGTGTATTCCACTGTATTTAGACATATCAGTAAGCTGGTTACATGTGCATTATCTCAATTTATCCTCACTACATTTCATAGACATTAAAACTGAGGCCTAAGAGGCCCAAGATTACATGGCATGGAATGGAATGTGTGGTTCCAGAGCTGAGACCGTAATCAGAAACCCGGATTGGTGGTTGAGAGCAGGATTTAGGAGTCACAAAGGTAAAGATTCTTAGTATGTTATAACATTTTCATGTCAGCCAAGGACTGTTTATGGGCAGGACGCCTTACAGAAATTATTTATTTTCAGGGGAATATATCCTTTCACTGTCCAGCCTGGGAGGGTGGAAATGAGAACTAGAAGATCTTGGAACATCCCAGGGCTTCATTGAAGGTAGTAGTTATTATTGCTATTGTTATTTTTATTATGTAGTGGAGCCCTTGTGAAACCCGTTGGAAATAATAGCAAAGAGGTTCATTGCCCAGGAAATTTTTAAAACTCAGGTCATACGATATTGTCATGTCCACTCATAGTTGTTATGCTGGCTGATAGAGAAAAACATCTAGGAAAAATGCATTGGTAGAGCATGTTGGGAAGAGAGAAAGAAGTGTGACAATATTTTGGAAGAGTAAGCTGAGGTCTAGCTAAGAACAATTCCATGAAACAAGGGTGGCAAAGGAGGATTCATGGAGACTGAAATGTGGAAAAAGGCATAGAAAGTATTTACTTAGTCAAAACAAAGCAGCTGGTTTTGCCAAAATAACTGGATGGAAAATGATCTACCCATTGTTTTGGACTAGACAGTACCAAATAACTGCTTTGACAGATTTCTTTCTCCCAGTACATTGACCAACATTTTGGCATTGAGTAGACACTACTTAAATCACAGGGCAGAGAGAGGGACCAAGGGGGATCATTTGCAGATACTGGGTCTAGCTGACAATAATGGTGGTAACTTGAATTTGTATAATTCCTTAAAAAGTATTTTCACATAAGTGATCTCATTTGTTTGAGACTGATCTCAGTTTGTGTTTTTGGGTAATTCCCTGTTACATAGCCTTAAGGCAAAAGTGGTTACTGGGAAAAATAGTTGATCTTGGAAATTTATATAATCTCTAAGGCTGGTCTTTCTTCAGGGCTCTGAGGGGAAAATATCTTTAATATCAGAATATTTTCTTTTCATCCATTTGTCCTTGTGCCACTTTAATTCCAGCTCACAAAGTGAATAGTATCCACATAGACCAAGTAGATAAAGAAAATTGGAAACTTTTCATATTTTCTCTCGGAGCTAGAGAGGCAGTATAGAGAATCAGACTGTCCAGGTTTGAACCCAGCCTTTATCTCTTTCTAAATGTGTGAATATGGGCAAGTTAGACAGCTGCCTTGTGCCTCACTGTTCTTATCTTAAAATGATATGAATTAAAATGATGTCATGGGGTATTCCATTGGCTCTCAAACTTTAGTGGCATCAGAATCACCTGGAGGACCAGTCAGTAGATGGGGGGAAGGGACAGAGAATTTATAGTCCTAACAAGTCCTCAGATGAGACTTGATGTACTTTGAGAATTTTGGGGGTATTCTATGAGTTAATTGTGTAACCAAAGTGCAGAGAACTCAGAATACTACAAGAGTTCAATAAACATTAGTTGTTGTTATTCCTCTTGTCCTCCTCGTCCTCATCACCATCGCTGTCATCATTACCATTGTCATCAAATAAATGATAGTGAATTGAGTCAATAGCAAGGCAGTCCCCAAGTTCTCCCAGCTAAAATAATAAAATTTACACAAAGTAGAGGCATTTTTCAAGATTCCTGAGCAATTACCAACGAAGAAACTAAACTGGTATCCATGGCAGGTCTCCCTGTGGACGGCTCAGCCTGGCTTACCCATACAGCTGTGGAAATAAACCAAGACAATCAGATGAGAAAAGTAAAGGCTGTTTATATGACTCTTTATATGTTTATATGACTACCTTACTATAGCAAGGTAGTCAGCCACCACTTGTGTTTTGGCAGACTCGAAGGCAAACAGAAGAGTAGAATAGCCAAATCGTAGGAAAAAAGTAAGACTTCTGGTATGCCCTGATTGGAGGCTGTTTGCAGGGGAAAGTGGAAGGCAGGCTATGTAGAATTGGGGAATTCTGTGTGATTGGTTAGGGTGCATATTTGGTTTTCTCTGGTTGGTCCTAATTTTGATGCTGTCAGTTATTAATCAAGTCCTGATCATTTGGGGATGATTGTTAGAGAGTTATTGTTCAGCTTCCTGGATTGTCACCAGAGATGGCAATCTGACTTCCCACACATTTGACTCATAGCAGGCAGGCTTCCTGGGTTGTTTAATGCAGATAAGGAGTTGATTTCCTGTTTAATGGAGATAACCTATAGATTACTTCAGGTTGTGGGTCAAATTTCAATGTTTATATATGGTCTGGCTATTGTCTATTTTTATATTCAGTCTCTCATAGTGCAGGGACAATCCACAGGGAGAAGTTCTGGCTACATTGACTAGGGATCCAACCCATGTGGCACTTATAATTATTATTACAGCTCACACATTGGCTTTCTTCTGCATCAGTTACTTGTGATCCTAGCTAGTGTTAGTCTCTCTAAGGAAATGACTTACTCTTGGCACACTAGCAAATCAAGACTTACCAAAACAAAGGAATAGCTTCTATAATTTACTAAGTCATAAGCTAATGCCACTTGACAAGCTTCTTGTTGGCCATGCAGCCATTCTTTCACGGGCAACAACCCAACTTCATTGTCATTTATGTTTAACTTATGACTGTCTTGCTCCATACAGCTGCTTTAAGCCACCACACCAGGGTCTAGAAGTAATGACACTTATAACTCAAAATTATTGTGTTTTGTATGTCAGGCTAAAGTGTACAAAAGTGCTTTACATACATCATTTCACTTAATCTACATAGCAATGCTGTAAGGTGGTAAATGATTCAATTGCTCATTTCAAACATGTATGTGAGGTGGGCTTCTGCCACACCAAAAGGCAATTCTAGGGACCCTAGATGGGTGTTCTGCAGTTTAACTCATTCTGACTCTACCTACTCCAAGATAATGTCATATCCCACAGGTTAAGGGGTCAGTCCTACATATCTGCCTCCCCCGCCCCACTTGAGATTCTAGTCACAAGCCCAGGTTGTTACCCATACTTTTGACTGGCTCTAAATCAGAGGCTCCCATGACTCCCTCCTGAGGTTCTATTCATTTGCTAAAGTAGCTCATGGAACTCAGAGAAACATTTTACTTACTCAATTACTGTTTATTAAAAAAAAGAGGATGTAACTCAGGAACAACCAGATAAAAGAGATGCATAGAGTGAGGTATGGGGAAAGGGCACAGAGCTTCCCTGCCCTTTCTAAACATACTCCTCCCCAGAACCTCCATGTGTTCATCAACTGGAAAGTTTTCCAAACACCCTCCTTTTGAGTTTTTATGGAGGCCTCATTACAGAGGCATGATTGATCACATCATTGACCATTGGTGGTTGATTCAATCTCCAGCCCCTTTGCACTCCCTGAAACTCAGAGGGGTAGGATTGAAAGTTCCAACCCTCTAATCACATGTTTGGTTTTCCTGGCAACCAGCCCCCTCTTTAGGTGATTGCCAAAAGCCACCTCATTAACTTAACAAAAGACACTTATATCTTTCTATGCACCTGGGAAATTACAAAGATTTTAGGAGCTTTGTGCCAGCTGGGGATGAAGACCAAATCTCTGGAAACAGGGATGAAGACCAAACAGATCACAATGTCACTGGTGGGTGATAGATATGTTCCTTATCTTGAATGGGTGATGGCTTCATAGGTGTATGTGTTTGTCAAAATTTATCAAATTGCACACTTTAAACTTGTGCAGTTGATTGTATGTCAGTGATACCTCCATAACACTCTTTCAAAACATAAAAAAATGAAACCATAAGTTGGAGGAAAACATGGCAATTTCTTATCTCCGAGTGGGAAGACCTTCTTAAACATAAGTGCAAAAAAAGTACCATAAAATGAAGAAAAGTTTAAAGAATTAAACTACATGAAAATCTAAAACTTATTAAGGAAAACACAATAGAATGAAAATTAAAGGGCACATGACAAATTGGTAAAATATTGACCAACATGTCCTTGCAATTTTTAAAGTATAAAGAATTTTTACAGAGAAATCAGATGACTAAGAACATGCCAATTGATTAATGGGCCAAGGACATAAATAAGCAATTTGGAAAAGGAGGACTACAAATGGTGAAGAAACATCTAGAAATGTTTAGGCTGTTTAACTGACTTCCTCCATGCCCATCTCCTTACCTACAGCCCTGTAACTTGGGTAGTGCTCATAGAACCAGAGAACATAATTAAAACTCATAATTAAAACTCATAATTAAAGCTCATAATTAAAACTGAGCAGGGTGATAATGTCACTCTCTACTTTGTAAACTCATATGGTAAATTCACTTTTAAAAACTGATATAATTTAGTGTTGACAATGGCAATAGAAGAAAAAAAAAACCACCTCATACTGTCCCACTAATGGAAGGACAGGCATGCAGCCCATTTGGAGGACAGGTTGGTGGCATGTATTACAAGCCCTCATATTTTGAGTTAGAAATTCCACACTAGTAATACATCCTAAGAAAATAACTCCAATTTAGGAAAAAATGTTTTACCCAATTCACAGCTAAGTTTGATACCTAAAGGGTGTTTTGAATATCCCACCATCTTACTGATTATCTACGATAGCTCTTCCCAGCCTGGAGCTTGTGTTCTAAAACTTAAGGGGTAATTACTACCCAAATGTTACTTTTCTTTATGATTTATGTAGTTAGATAAAGACTATATTTACTATTAACTTATTCTTTTTTTGTGTTTCAGAAATATTAACACTGTATCTTCTGTGTCCATTTGCAAGTAGTTTTATTTCTACAATGCAGCAGTTAATTTGGTTTCTACTAAAAGTCCAGCTTAATAATTTCCAAATTTACTTGGAATTATTTCAAATAAACTCCAAATTATTTCCAAATAATTTTAAATTTTAATGTTTACATTTTAAATTTAAATCCATGAATTACATTTTCTTAAACATGAATGATATATTTTGAGATCAATATATGCTTATATTCAGAGAATTGAGTTTGTTTGTACAATATAGCAAACCAAATATAGTTCTAGACTTCCAGTGGTTTTAAGATATAATAGGTTATATTGAACAGAATACTTTAAGAAAAAGCAGATCATAATTTTTATTTTTATAAAATTATTTTGCCATGTGGTGTTTGATTGTCAAATGAGACAATCAATGAGAAGTTTCATTGGTAAGATTCTTTAAAGATTCTTTCCTTGAAGAAAATTAATTTTGTGGTATCTTTGCCATGCTGAAATTACAGATGTCTAGATTATCCTATGAATCACTGGCCTATATGTGAACCTTTTATTAAGCTTAGCTCAGGAAACTGGGACCACATGCCACACCTATGATAAAACAGAAGGAGACTAGTTGAGATTCATCCAAAAGTTTTATGCGTTCCGAGTTTGTCATTGCATTAACTACATCTGTGACTTAAGTTTGTGGTATTACTTAGGTATATTGCTACATAAACAATTTTTGTTGAGTGCATATTCTCAGCTGCATACAGAGAACTTATTTCCTGACAAACAACCCTTTTCATTTCCTCTCACCTCTGAACTAAACTGTTGTAAATGTAGAGGGAAAAAAATCAGTTTATATTATTCAGGCAGTAATATTAAATATCAAGAGAGGAAATGGTCCAATGTGGTTATACAGATTTGGCTTTTGACTAGTTACTAATGTGAACTACTTTTCTTGACTGCCTCCACGCTGACTTCCTCCATGCCCATCTCCTTCCCTACAGCCCTGTGACTCTGGTAGAGCTCACAGAACCAGGGAACCGGGGAGGGTGGTGCTCATAATTATCAGATGTGTGAGAGTGTGAGTGTATGACTATATGCACACAAAATATTAAGAAGTTAGTTTTTACAGTTAAAGAATCCTTAAACTTGAAATGGCAGTAGATACACGTCGTATAATAATCATAATGATAATAGCTATTATGTTTGAGCCTGTGCTATTTGCCTCATGCTATTGTAAGCAATTTGTGAATAGATACTGCTTTTCCCGTTTTAAAGATGAGAGAGCTGAGATTAGAGAGGTTATATCACTTGCTCTAGGTCATTCAGCTATAGTAAGTAGGTGGCCAAGCTGGGATTTGAATCCAAGTTTCCTCTGGTCCTAAACCCAGGCTCTGAACTGTATGGCCTTTCCTTTTCAAAACTGTATCCATGAAGCAGGAGCCTTGCTGCTGGGGGAAGATTTGGATTCATCAGGCCAAGTGATCATGGAGCAGCAGACTGTGAGCTCAGTTAACAGAATTTGCTGATTAGAATTTTTCTCCCTACTTACCACTTGATAGTATGCTTTTCAGTTATATATTTTAAAATAGTAGATGTAAAACATACAGTACTGGTAGAGTTCCATTATTTAAAGTTTATTTATTTATTTATTTTGAGAGAGAGAGAGAGCATGCAGAGGGGAAGGGGCAGAGAGAGAGGTAGAGGCAGAATCCCAAGCAGACTTTGCTGCTAGCATAGAGCCTGACATGGGCTCAAACCCACCAACTGTGAGATCATGACCTGAGTCAAGATCAAGAGTTGGACACTCAACCGACTGAGCCACCAGGGCACACCGGTAGAGTCCCATATTTACAAAGAATTACAGAGAATATCTCGAAAAAATTTGGGAATCCTCTAAGGAAATAATTCCAAACACTGATAGTTATCAGTTCTTCCAGGTGATTTTTGTAGATAAGATCTAAAGTGTTTCTACCTTTGACATGGTTCCAAATGTATAGGTTTCATCAAACTGAAAGAGGTTTGGTCTTTCTGTGACTCACATTAATGCTTTAATAGTGACTTATTAATTCAACAATATTTCCTTGGCTTTGGGGATTTTGTGGAAAACATAACAAGCAGAGTCTCTACTTGATTTTTTTTTCCAGTTCAATTACTGCTCTTGAGATTGGGAACATGACTTAAAACTAATGGCAAATGAAGAGACAATTATACACTGGCTTTAGGAGTACAAAAGCTATTGAGTCTTATACCTAGAATTCAGTATGAATACTATGATATCAAATTTGAACTGGGATAGATTTTAAAATATGTAAGAATTTTTTAATGAAAAGAACTTGTATTTTAAAAATAGTTAACCTTAAAACTATTTGCGGCTGTCACTATAAAGACAAGTTTATGTACTTGGTTTATATAATGACCAATTTATTTTGACTTATGTAATTAAAGATCTGAGAAATAATTAAAGAATCTGGAAGAAAGGGAGTAAAAGGTGAGCCTCTTAAAACAGAAACATTTAAAATGTTCCTAAAGGCAAAATATGAGCTACAGTTTGCATCAGAATGTCAAGTGTCTGCAGCTAATTAATCAACTAATTATTTTCCATATTTGATGTCGCAAGTTGGAAGATAAGGGAGTAAAAGTGAGTTTTCACTTGTAGAAGATAAAGAGGGGCATTTTGCAAATTGTGATACTGAGCTGAGCTTAATCTGTGTGGACAAAGACGTGCACTGTCTTTCTAGATGAGAAGTTATTAAACCTCATGGTCACACTGGGCAGTCTGCAGAGAATTAAAGATCTAATAAGAAAATGTTCAGATCTTTGGCAGAGGAAGAGGTTGTGACCTTTGGAAAGCAAGTCTGCTTAACTTAAACAAAGCAAGATTTAAAGACATTATACAGTTAGGGCTGTTAGAAAAGATGACTCATATTAATTCTTCACTCGCATTCTAGAAACCATGTGATTATGAGTCATAGAAAATGAATTTTTGAATTAATGATGTGAATATAACCAGAATGTGGGTTGGACAAATTTATATATTGTAACAACTACTAGGTTGCTTCCAAGTCATATTTGCGTGTAAAATGAGAAAATGTGCTTTTTTATTTTAAAGCAGGTAGTAAATGACCCAACTCCCGATTGTGCAGTGGACAGCCTGACCCCCCGTTTATGGGTTTTTACTGTGTCTTTTTTATATTCCTTAAGATTGCAAATTGGTTCCTAATTACCAACTTCCCTCTTCTCAACACGACTCCTCAGCTGCAGGTGCTGCTTTGTGACCTGGCCTTGTGCTAAGTGTATTATGTGGATGATTGTTCATTGTTCCTCATAACAATCCTAGGAGAGAAGCATTGTGATCATCTCCATTTACAGTTTTTAAATGTTTATTTCTGAGAGGAGGGAGGGGCAGAGAGAGAGAGAGAGAGAGAGAGAAAGAGAGAGAGGGAGAGAGAGAGAGGATCTGAAGCAGGCTCTGCACTGACAGCAGAGAGCCTGATGAGGGGCTCGAATTCATGATCCACAAGATCATGACCTGAGCCAAAGTCAGATGCTTAACTCACTGAGCCACCCAGATGCCCATCTCCATTTACATTTTGAAGAAACTGAAGCTCTGAGGACAGTAGCTGGCCCAAGAGTATCTAGTTACTAACTGGTAAAGTCAGGATTTGAGTTCAGGCCTGTTGGATTTGTCGAGTTCATACCTTCAACCATATTCCAAGGTGGGCATAATTCTCTGAAATTATCCAAGTGCCTCATTGACTTCAGACCACCCCTATCTCCCCTTGGACTCTTCTACTGGGGGACTTATAGCCACTGACCTGTTACCTGATATTTGTTCTTTACCATGGATAGGCTTCTGGAGACATGCTCATTTCCTTATTTTTGAACCTGTTACTTTAGTTTCTTCCATTCCTTAGGTGGAACTGTGTTATTCTATTGTTGAAATTCACTGCAGACCATGTGGCATGAGTCTCATATTTTTACTTGCTTTTAATGAAATTAGACAATAATTTTTTATTTCTGCCCAATGTATTCCCAAATTTCTGAAATCCAGAGTTCCTCTAAAACCAAGCTGTCCATGTTTTAAAATATTTACAGAGCTTCAGAACATTTGAAGAAAATATGTAATATTAGGAGGCTCACAAAAATAAAATCAAAGTAATTAAGTTTTATATCATCTACTGCAAATTAGAATGTTTAACTTGATCATATTGGTTTATGTAAAAAGGAAAAAAAATCCATGCTGAAGATGCATGCATTTCCACAAACCATTTCCCAAGTATGTAACTAGAATGGAAGAAATTCCCATTTTCTGTTAAGATTTCCCTCTATCAAGCCCAGGTGTCCGGTGCAAGTAACTTTTGGAGATAGTTTTAGATTTTTCTGTCTAGTCTCAATTAAGATTAAATCACTCCTCTATTGATTACAGTTGTTCTCGATCGAGTCAAGATAGAAATTTATGTTTTTAACTGAACAGATGAGTTGAATTAATGGTTATTTTATTAAAGGTCTTTCAGAATTTCCTAACTTAAAATAGTTACTTTGCTAGCAATAAATATCTTGAAATATTGTTAGAATCGTTTCAACTGATCACCATGTAACATTGTTAACCAGGGAGAAAGACAGGGCTGTCTTTTTGATTTGTGACGCAATATCACTGAATTGCAGTTAGATTAGTTTTTAGAATCTTTCCTCTGGCAAAGTTTGAGAGCCTAGTGAAATGAGGAAGAGGGTAGTTTTATGTAAGAGAAAACAACAGGTAAGCTAGGACCCATGTTGCAGCTACTTTTTGAGAGGGAGAATTATGATTATCTTGTTGCTTCTAACTCAGTATGTTTTTCTAATTTCTCAGGTTTGAATTAACATATGTGAATTATAAAGTATATTTTTAATATAATAAATTTAATGTAAATGAAGAATCCATTATTAAAAAAATTGCCTTAGATTCCTTTCAGATAGATCAAAAGATTTCAATGCTTAATTATCTTTTCATTTTGTATATATACGCTTAACTAAAATGTATGAAGAGCTTTGATAATGGAAGATAACATATCTAATCAAATATTACATCAAAATAGAATCATGTGTTTCTCCCAGTTTGCTCTTGCCTTGTATTAAAATCCGTAGTCAGTCATCACAACTAATGCTAATTAAATATCTGTTGGAAGAATGACACAGTCATATAGAGGGTCTCAATTTTTATATTACTATGATAGAAGTGGATGCAATTTCATGGCTGTCCAGATGTGGTGGGACATCTGGTTCTGTCTCATTTTCCCTTAATCAGGTGTAGGGGTGGGTCTGTCTTCCATGCTGCTGCCATTTTCCTGTCCAGGTGTCTAGGGCCATGTCATGTTCAGGGCCAGTGAATGGAGAGATTGTCCTCCTAGGGGAGTACTAAGCAATGTGTTAGCTCTAGGAACTGGATGCTATTTGGGCTAACAGAGACTACCCTAAACAAGTTCATGATTATTTGATCTCTGAGAGTTTCTCTTAAACCCAGTCAATGTTCAGTCCCTACTGCTTTGAGGAAAGTGTAAAGCAGGAAACAAAGGTGGGACTCAGCTTCAAACTAGCAAAGCAAGCTTTTCCTGTCCCTAGACTAGATAAAAGAGATAACAGGCTACTATACAGGGGACACCACCTAGAATGGAGAAGAGTGAGGACAACATAGACAAACACCAAATCAGTGCCCAATTACTCTTTTCACTAAGGTCCAGTGAGCAGCCTGAATATTGCCCTGGCTTGTCTAGTAGGAATGGCCCTCATTTGTGCCTCAACACATTGCTTAGGGTTTACCTGGCACCTTGGGTTAAATATAAACATTGGCAAAAATCAAGTCTTTCATCTATTGCCAACAACAGAGAATTAAGGGATAACTATAACCAATATTCTTGGTAAATTTAGGGATTCTAAGAATCAGAGATAGAAACTGCTAGAATTTACTTGGGGCACTTCAGAACAGTAGTATAGTGTTTGTGAAGAACTGTGAAAAGTATGAGATCTTACCTACTTGCAAGCTCACAAGTTAGCCTGCCACAGTTTTGATGATGGCAGAAGGCACAACTTCTGACTCAGAGACAAAGGAGTTTATTACTCACAGCATAGCAAGCAGCATGTTTGTGTGAGTTCTGTGTGCCCAACATTCCACTGGGCCAATGTGTTGGGTTTAGATTTGTGCCTATACATGTGGTAGGTTTCATTACAGGAGAGAAACACTGAACTTAGGGAATCCAATTTTTTAAAAATGACCAGCAAGCATGCCTTCCCTTTGTTCTGGAGGTAGATTCCATCTCTAATTTCTAGGACTGATCAGTATGTAAATACCCTTGGAAATATAGCCTGGAGCAAAACCAGTTAGTGCCTCTGCTCATAAAATGTGCAGAAATGTGAGAGACCCATGAAGAATTGATTCCTAACTATATTCTGATGAAGATGGTGGGTTTGTGTGTGTGTATGTGTGTTGTTTTTTTTAAGATTTTATTTGTTTTTATTTTTAAAAAAAAATTTTTTTTTTAACGTTTATTTATTTTTGAGACAGAGAGAGACAGAGCATGAACAGGGGAGGAGGAGAGAGAGAGGGAGACACAGAATCTTAAACAGGCTCCAGGCTCTGAGCCGTCAGCACAGAGCCCGACGCGGGGCTCGAACTCACCGACCGTGAGATCATGACCTGAGCCGAAATCGGCCGCTCAACCGACTGAGCCACCCAGGCGCCCCGATTTTATTTGTTTTTAAAGTAATCTCTATACCAACGTGGGGCTTGAACCCAAAGCCCTGAGATAAAGAGTTGCATATGCTCCACTGACTGAGCCCACCAGGCACCCTGAAGGTCACGCTTAATTTGAAGTTTTACAATTTTTACCAGTTCTGTACTCCCAGTGGATGAGCCATTGCATGTAGTGTCTGTAAATTTGGTTTCCTTGTCTGCAAAATTTAGTATTCGTTCAGCTAATACATATTAAATGCTCCTGTGTCCAGGCACTGTGGAATAAAAGCAATAGACACTTGGAATAAAAGCAATAATTAAACCAGACAAAAATCCCTCTCCTATGGAGTTTACATTTTACTGGTGTGTATCAATAATTTTAAAAATTTAGAAGATGCTAGGGGCGTTCTGGGTGTCTCAGTCAGTTTAGCATCCGACTCTTGGTTTCAGCTCAGGTCATGATCCCAGCCAGAGTCATGGGATGGAATACTGTGTTGGGTTCTGTGCTGAGTGTGGAGACTGCTTGAGATTCTCTCTCTCTCTCTCTCTCTCTCTCTCTTTCTCTCTCTCTTTCTCTCTCTCTTCCCTGTGCCCCTGTCCTCTGCTCATGCTCTTACTCTCTCTCTCTCTCTCTACAATAAAAAAAATTCAGAAGATGCTAATGCTCTGGGAAAAAAAATAAAACAAAGCAGAGAAGGGGGAAAGAGAATCCTGGGTGGAGTGATGGGAGAGAGCTCATTGTTGTTTTAGAAAAATTTGTTAGGCTTTTCTGATAAGGTGACAATTGAGCAGAAGTCTAGAAGAAGTGAAGGTATAAGCCACGTGGATATGAAAGGAAAGAGATTTCCAGGTAAAGGAAACAAAATGTGAAACCCTGAGATAGGTCCTGATTAGTGAGTTGTAGAAATAGCAAAGAGGCCTGTGGCTAGAGTGGAGGGAGAGAGAGGAAGAAGCAGGAGATAGTGTTAGAGAGTTATGTGTGTGTGTGTGTGTGTGTGTGTGTGTGTAGTTTCAGACAAGTACAAACAACTCCAAGAGGTTTTATTGAAAACTAGGCCCAAGAGGGGTGCTTGGGTGGTTCAGTCAGTTGAGGGTCTGACTTCGGCTCTGGCCATGATCTCACAGCCTGTGGGTTTGAGCCCCATGTTGGGCTTCTGTGCTGACAGCTCAGAGCCTGGAGCCTGCTTTGGACTCTGTGTCTCCCTCTTTCTCTGCCCCTCCCCTGCTCACACTCTGTCTTTCTCTCCTTCAAAAATAAATAAACATTAAAAATTTTTTTTAATAAATTAAACCAAAAAGAAAGAAAAATAGGTCCAAGAAGTGGGATAATAGCTAGTAGGATCGATACTAAATATATACTTTTTGAAGATAGGAGTGTTTACAGCATGTTTGTATGTTGATGAGAATAATCCATTAGAGAAGGAAAAATCACTGATGTCAGAAAAGGTATGGTGGAGAAGGTAAGAGGGAAAGGATCTGGTGTACGCATGGGAAGACTGGTCTTATTTAGATACAAGATTAACTATAATGGGAATAAAGGCAGAGGACATGGGCACAGGTGCAGGATAACTGGGTGGTGGTGGTTGTAACAGAGCATGGAAGTTTTCTCTTGATAGTTTTTCCCCCTGAAATAGTAATCAGAAGTATGGTTGTCAGTTGAGAGTAAGGAGGCAGATGAAGGTTTGAAGGTTTGAAGACCCAACATTTATGAGGAAGAGTCTAGGGGAATGGAAGAGAAAATGTACTAGCAAGTTGTTGGATTTCCAGGTATTACAAAGTGCTAGTGGACACATATTTGACTTACGACCCGTCAAGGTGGTTGAATATTCGTTTTTAGTCACAGGTACAGGGTTAGATTTGACTTCACAGGTACAGGGTTAGGATTAGGCAGAGTTGGATTTAACCAGAGTGAAGTTGAACGAGGAGAATCTAATGAAGAAGGCATGTGACTTGAGGCTCTAGACAAGAGTCTAATTATGATGATGGACCATGGATGTAGAAGAGCATGGATGATGAAGACAGCAGGGATCAGTGAAAAGTATTATTAAGAGATTGAGAATCTGTTGTATTTGAAGTGTTTTGGAGGGCAGAAGAACTAGAGGGATTGAGCTGAGGAGGTAAGAGGTAGTGGTAGAAAAATTCAAATTTGAAATTGAGATCATGGAGAGGTTCATATTTGTCATGGTAAATCTGCCAGTGATATGACCATGCAGGTAGGTAACTGAGATTGCATGAAGGGCACAGTCAACTATGGAGAGAAGGGAGATCGAGGGACTGAGGGTCTGGAATATTGGAATAATCACCTACATGGATCTCGAAATTGCTAGAAGTTACAACAGGAGAAACTGCTGTACAAGGAATTAAAATCCTCACACAGTGAGGAGGACTCACCCAGGGGTCTGCAGCTGGTTGCAACAAGGAGGCATTGTGGTAGTATGGAGGTTGCAGCACAAAGCCATAATGTTATGGGGAGAATTAAAGACATGGACGCTTATGAAATGGGTTGCATGGCACCAGGTGCATGGTAAAGGTCAGTAAGTCATCTTTGAACTTGTAGTTTTAGTTCTGACATGGAAAGAGCTCATAAGTCATCACTCTCATCCTTACAAGAAAAAAAAGCTGAACAAACTAAAAATCATTGACTTTTCATGACCCATCAGAGAACTGAGCTTGTGGAGCAAACTGCCACCCTGAGATGTGGAGAGAGGTGAATTCAGACATTCACAGGTGGATTGAGATAGATGGATTCAGACAGTCACAGCCGAGATTTGCTTAACGGGAGTAGAAGCCACTAGAGCCATAAACTGGTAGGGACATTTGAATGATAATTTTGATGAATTGCTAGAGGTTGAGTGTGGACCAGCATGATAGCGAGAAACTCCAGGAGGCTGTGGTCTTCAAATCCTACATGACACTTCTGGAGAAGTAATATGCCTCAATGACTAGAACAGGCTTACAATTTGGATATTTGCAACACACTCTGCTGCTCAAAAACATCTCAGCATTCATATAAAACTATAATTCTTTTAATTATAATTCTTTTAAAAATAAGAATAATCTGTTTGAAAATGTATATTTTTGTTTTTTTTTTGAAAGAGAGAGAGAGAGAGAGAGAGAGAGAACTTGAGCAGGGGAGGGGCAGAAAGAGAGAGAACCTCAAACAGGCTCTATGCCCAGAGCAGGGCTAGATCTCAGGGCCCTAAGATCATGACCTGAGCTAAAATCAAGAGCTGGACGCTCAACTGCTCAACTGACTGAGCCACCCAGGTGCCCCCCAAACGTGTATTTTTAATTGTAGTTTTTCTTAGCAAGCATGTAACAAACTTATGACTCCTTTGTAGTTCAAGGACATGTTTGTGTTATTGCAATATAGTAACACTTAATTAAGTACCATGTACAAAAAGAAAATCAGTTAGCAATGACATTACAATTACTGTAAGGTGTGCTTTTAAGCTCCCTTTTCAGGGAAAGGAAAGAGGACCCAATTAGCCTAACTCAGGTAATTGAAAAAATCTATGTGTAAAAACAGAGGAAGGCAAATACAGAGGGAAGAGAAGGGAAAGAGGAAGAGAGAGAGGAGGGAGGGAGAGAGGAAGGGAGAAAGAAGAGGAGAGAAATCTCAAAGGAAGTGAGGAACAGCTTCTAGAAAACAGGAAATGTAATTTGGAAATGAGAAAGATTCAAGATTCAACCTGGATCTAAAGATAAGCGTTTCTAGTGGCCACTCAGCAGCAGGAATCCAAGATCATCAGCATTTACTTTCTTCTCATGTATATATTCCTGCAATCAACTGACTGATTCTCTCCATAGGTCTAAATTTAAATTTCAGAGTGAGAGAAACTTGTTGATGCAACCAGTCATCCCTGGCCACATTTGTGAAGAACTTTTGTGTGAAGCTACCTCATAGCTGGTTGGTCAAGCTATGGGTTATCTGTTTTTGTGGGATCCAATCAAGGGGAGGAAGTTAGGCCTGCAGGCCCAGGAGGGCTGTCACAGGCGGAGGACACAGGCACCCTGTTCAGGGAATAGGTCAGGGTGCCTTCATGAGGCAATATCCTTTAAAAGGAGCTGAATGTAGCCGTACTGTACTGTATGGTCAGACACCTAGATAAAAAGGAAAGAATCCATTATCGGGATTGATATTCATGCATTTGCCTTGTTTATAATCAGTCGAAGTGTCTAAATTTATCATGCTGGTATTAAATAATTCCCAGTTGCATTGATTTTTTAAAATTTTTATTCTTTTAGTTTGGTTTCTGCCTTTGCAGTGACATCCCATAATAATGGCAGTGCTCAGGCATTCAATTACATCATGTTTACAGGTGATCCACCATAGGATAAAATGCCAAGGTACAAAACAATCTATGTTACTGTATTGCCCTCTAGTGGTATGCTCTTGGGTTAACGGTCACTGTTCTGCCATATGTAGAAAGCAACCTTGTGCACTAATTAAAAGTTATAAAGGAAACTCTTTGCTTCTGTTCTACTTAGAGAATGCATTGTGTAAGAGCCATAATATCACAGTCTCTGCCTATTTCTTACCATGGAAAATCACAAACTAGGCTTATCGAACTCTAATAGACAATTCGAGTTGGAGACTATGGAAACCTTAGTTTTGAAACTTAGAAACTTTTTGACATTGTTAGAATTATATAACATTAGGAATGGAACAAAGTTTAAGACCATTAAATCCAACCCAGCCATTTTACATTTGAGAAAACCAGCTTCAAGATGTAAATATATTACCCAAGGTGCTGCAGATGATTTACAGTAGAACTGAGCCTAGAATCCAAGTTTCCTGCCTCCCAGGCAGGGAATCTTCTTTCACACTTTCACAACTCACATGTTGCAGTTACATATATTCAATGGGGGGAGGGCTCAAGGTCCTTGATGTTATTTAAAAAAATGTGTCATATCTTGAAAAGGAAAATTAATTCATGGGTTATTTTAAGGAAGGAAGGATATATGTTCTTTCTCTTTTAGGAAAATAATACAATTTTAAAAACCTTATTCTCTTTATTAATTCCATAGCATTATTTCTGGGCAAAGCAGGAGAGAAGGGAAAATAGGCTGGGCAAGGCAGAGGCAAGGGGGGGAGGGTATACAGGAATACCTCTATCCATGTTTCTGTCCTCAGGTGCTTATTCTTATTCAAAGAATATGTTGTGAGGGAGGGTGACTTGACTGGAATATCCATTCCCTTCTTATCAGTGATCCAAATGGCTATGCTATGGACTGAATTGTTTTCCCCACCAAATTCACATGCTGAAGCCCTAACCCCCAGTGTGACTATATTTGGAGACAGAGCCTATAAGGAGGTAATTAGGGTTAAGTGAGGTCATAGGGTGGGTCCATAATCTGATAGAACTATCTTCTTATATGAACAGGAGGAGAGAGAGGGAGAGAGAGAGAGAGAGAAAGAGAGATAGAGAGGGAGATCTGTCTCTCCACTATGCAAGGACATATCCAAAAGACACTATCTATAATCCTGGATGTGTTCTCACTAGAACCTGACCATACTGACACCTTGCTATCATTATTTCATTTTAACTTTGAAAATTTTGGAAACTAAGGATCAGAGAGTAACTCACCACCCTTGTAAGTGGTGGAACAAGAAATCAAATCAAGCTTTGTGTGATTCTGAAACCCAAAATCATTCCAGCCCATTGTATTTTGGCCACGTTAGTTTCCTACCAGCTGCGTTAAAGACATGTGTCATTTGGCCAGTCTTCCTAGTGTAGGAGGCTGTGAACCCAGCGTCTTTACTGACTTCTCTGATGCTTTTGCCACTCTGGACTATACCTTCCTTATAAACCTCTCTTCCCTTGTTTTCTTTGATACCAATTTGTATTGGCTATCTTTCTTCCTAACTAACCCTTCCTTGTCCCTCAAGGACATGCTTTTGTCCCTTTATGTACCTTAGTGGCATTGATGTGTCCCAAATGGTGTTTGTCATTGTTATTTTTGGCAACCTCATGTCTTATGCATTATTGTATTTTTTACTACCAGTCATATTCTTTGAACTTCCCAGTAGTTTTCTCTTTCTTTCTTTTTGTCTTGAAGTTTCTCTTGAACTTCAGATCCATGTAGCAAGCATCTGCTGGGTATTTCTATCTGAATCTCTGACAGATACTTCAAAGCAAATTATAAATCTGAACTTAGAAGTTTTCATTCAATGAATGTTCTTACTCAAACTCATCACTCCCTAACAAATACCAACATCCTCTTAATCACCCAAGCAAGAAAACTGAGGGCCAGTCTCAATTCTTTCTCCTACTCCTTCTCCAATCATTCATCAAAATCTATGTTTTATCATCAAAATAATCACAGACTCCATCCCTTCTCTCTTTCCCAACTGCCATTACTCTAGTTGATGAGGTTTCATTGCTTATTCGCATTAACCTTGTAACTCATCTTTCTGCTTCCATTATTTATCCGCTTAAATCGTTCATAGTACAGCTAGACTGAATAATCTAAAATGCAAATATGAGTGGTTGCAGAAGAGAAGTTCAGTCTTTAAAACAAGGTCCTTGTAATCTAGATTCTGCTTTTCCTTCCAGCCTCATCTGCAGTCACTTTTACAGCATATTCCAGGTTTGCTTAATTTTTTATAGTTTCCTGTTCACAAAGTTTTGTTGTCAGTTCATTATGTTCTTTATTCTGTCCATAACTCTTTAGTGCTCACCCTCACTCAGCAAGAATGATGCATATCATGACTCATTTTTTTTTTTCAGGACATAGTTAAGGTGTCACCCCCACCAAGAAGACTTCCTGATATCACATTAGGCTACATGTCTTTCCTCTATGCTCACACAGAGTCCTGAACATTCCTCTGCCGTTGATGATGCCACTGTAGTTACATGTCTGTCTTATTTGCTCCTCAATGGAAGTGGAGTCAGGAATCAGCCGAGCATTTAATGAGTCCTCATAAGTGTTTGTTAAGCTGAAGTTTTCTAAGGGCAAGTTTTTTTTTTTTTTTCAGTCAGAGCCTTCAGTTTCAATATCTTGTGGTTCACTAATTATTTTTACAGATCTATATCTATATCTATATCTATACATACAGATATACATTTGTGATTTTAAATCAAAATGATTAGTTATATAATATGATGACTTACATACATATACGCACATGTATATGTCTGTATATATGTATAACATATACATTTACACAGCTATAACCATGTTAGTTAGCTGCTGTCTTTCAAAGTAGAGTAAAACTCTTTTATAAATTTGTAGAGCCATACTGTGGATCCACTTGAAGGAAACTTACCTTATTGAGATCTAACCCTCTCATGAAAATAAGGAATGTAATTTTTCTTTACCCCAACTGCGAAGGGGTCTAGCAGCCTTCCCAATGTTCTTTCTTCTTTTCATTGTTTATCGGAGAAAGGACTAGAAAAGGTATTAAAATGCGCGGGGTGGCAATGCAGGGGCCCAAGTGACTCACTGCCAAGGGGCTATGCTCTGGACCGCTCCCATCATTATCCCAGGAACACATGTTTTCTAACAAATGCTCTAATCTAACAACTCATATCCTGGAACTGGTCTCTGCTCACTAATCCAAGAATTGTATTCTCTGGTTTATTCTTTTCACTCACAATCTTTGTACATTTGTCTTGGCCAGGAAAAGAGTCATTGTATTCTTTAGAGCTAGAGTTTGATGGGCTAGCACAAAGAGTTTTGAAAGTTTTCTCCTTATCCAAATGGTGTCTTTTAAAATACATTGGTAGGAAATAGAGTCAATACGATTGTATTAACTTTGTTTTTTTAAAAATGTTTATTTATTTTTGAGAGAGAGCGAGTGGGGCAGGGGCAGAGAGAGAGAGGGAGATAGAGGATCTGAACTGGGCTCTGTGCTGATAGCAGAGAGCACAAGGTGGGCAAAAACTCACAAACTGTGAAATCATGACCCGAGCTGAAGTTGGAACTTTAACCAGCTAAGCCACCCCGGTGTCCCTATGTTGAGTTAACTTTGTAAGGTAACAGATAGTAACAAGACTTACTGTGGTAACAATTTCACCATGTATACAAATGTTGAATCACTATGTTGTACACCTGAACCTAATATAGTATTCTATGTCATTTATACCTCAATAAATTTTAAAAAATGCATTGACATTTCATTGCTAAACCCATACTCTATCTTTTTTTTTTTTTAAATTTTTTTCCCCAACGTTTATTTATTTTTGGGACAGAGAGAGACAGAGCATGAACGGGGGAGGGGCAGAGAGAGAGGGAGACACAGAATCGGAAACAGGCTCCAGGCTCTGAGCCATCAGCCCAGAGCCTGACGCGGGGCTCGAACTCACGGACCGCGAGATCGTGACCTGGCTGAAGTCGGACGCTTAACCGACTGCGCCACCCAGGCGCCCCCTCTATCTTTTAAAAGATAGCTGAGCAGGGGCACAAGCCATGCAGCCAGTCCCTGGAAAAATGTCCTTTTGCCCGTCATCTCCAGCATGCTTGTTCTCAACATGGTCTAACAATGTGAGACTTTGACATTTACACTGGCAGCTGGACGTCAGCTCTCACTTGGCTAAGCCATCTCTCCCAAGTACCAAGTCCTATAAAGGTACACACAACTAAATTCGAACTTTATTCTTTTCATCTCCTCTTGCCTGGAGCAATTGTGTGATTGATTAATCTAACGTTAATTAAAAGACATTATCCTTAAAAAAAACCCATAAGTGATAGTTGTTTATTATTCCTGTTATCTTGTTCAGTTGCAACATCTGAGCCAGGTATTATAACTCACGTTTTAATGTTTATTTATTTTTGGAAGAGAGAGATACGCACACAGAGTGTGAGTGGGTGAGGGGCAGAGAGAGAGAGGGAGACACAGAATCTGAAGCAGGCTCCAGGCTCCGAGCTATCAGCACAGAGCCTGAAGCAGGGCCCTAACTCACAAACCTTGAGATCATGACCTGAGCCGAAGTTGGATGTTTGACTGAGCCACCCAGGTGCCCCTAAAACCCATGTTTTAAATGTCTATTCCTAAAGTATGCTCATGGACCAAATAGTCAAATAGATTTCTGGTGAAAGGAAAAAAGATTAACATATATACTAATAGAAATATGTTTATATACTGTGTTTTAAATATTCTATAACATTATAAATATTAGTAAATATGTAATTATATGTAACATATATATTCAAATATATATTTATATTAAATATATAAATGTATTAATGAATACATATTTCTTCATTTGTTCTGGACATACTCCTTGGCATTAGATGGTAAGGCTTTTGCTATGAGACTTTTTTTTTTCACCAGTACCATATTTTATTTATTTATTATTTATTTATTTATTTATTTATTTATTTTCAATATATAAAATTTATTGTCAAATTGGTTTCCATACAACACCCAGTGCTCATCCCAAAAAGTGCCCTCCTCAATACCCATCACCCACCCTCCCCTCCCTCCCAACCCCCATCAACCCTCAGTTTGTTCTCAGTTTTTTTTTTTTTTAATTTTTTTTTTCAACGTTTATTTATTTTTGGGACAGAGAGAGACAGAGCATGAACGGGGGAGGGGCAGAGAGAGAGGGAGACACAGAATCGGAAACAGGCTCCAGGCTCTGAGCCATCAGCCCAGAGCCCGACGCGGGGCTCGAACTCACGGACCGCGAGATCGTGACCTGGCTGAAGTCGGACGCTTAACCGACTGCGCCACCCAGGCGCCCCTGTTCTCAGTTTTTTAGAGTCTCTTATGCTTTGGCTCTCTCCCACTCTAACCTCTTTTTTTTTTTCCTTCCCCTCCCCCATGGGTTTCTGTTAAGTTTCTCAGGATCCGCATAAGAGTGAAAACATATGATATCTGTCTTTCTCTGTTTGACTTATTTCACTTAGCATCACACTCTCCAGTTCCATGCATGTTGCTACAAAGGGCCATATTTCATTCTTTCTCATTGCCACATAGTACTCCATTGTGTATATAAACCACAATTTCTTTATCCATTCATCAGTTGATGGACATTTAGGCTCTTTCCATAATCTGGCTATTGTTGAGAGTGCTGCTATAAACATTGGGGTACAAGTGCCCCTATTTTTGCTATAAGACTTAACTAGCTAGACACATTATTTTGACAGCAATTATGTATTTGTAAATGGCCTCCAAGTAACTTTTATGAGAATAAAAAGAAAGCCCTTTCCAATACTAGTACTTATATTTAAATAAAATTATTGCTCAGTGATAGTCCTATTAAAGAGTTATCTGGAGAACACTAAAAATACTGATACTCAAACTCGCCTAGAGATTCTGGTTCAGTTTATTTGGAAGGGCTTGAGCATTAGTATTTTTAAAAACTCCCCAGTGCATTCCATTGTGCAGCCAGGATTGATAATAAAAGACTGAGCACAATTAATAACCAATCGAAGGTCAGATGGAAGCCTCTGCATTTGCCGTGTTCCTGTGCCCATCACCCTGGCTAAGATAATATATCAGAAGCATAGTATATCCCAGGGGAATAACAGAAATTGTTGTCATTTTTAAGAATCCTAAGTCGGGCTGCCCAAAAGAATTCTCTATAATGAGGGAAATGTTCTATATCTATCTTGTCAAACAGAGTACCCATCCGCCATGTGTAGCTATTGAGCACTTGACATGTCGCTAAGGCAACTGAGAAACTGAATATACATTTTTTTTAAATTCTTTTTTCCCCAAATTTTTATTTAAATTCTAGTTAACATACAGTGCAATATTGGTTCCAGTAGAAGTCAGTGATTCATCACTTAGATACAACACCCAGTGCTCATCCCAACAAATGCCCTCTTTAATACTCATCACCCATTTATTTAAAAAATTCTTTTCTTTTAACCTTTATTTATTTTTGAGAGAGAGAGAGACAGAACGTGAGCAGGGGAGGAACAGAGAAGGAGACACAGAATCCGAAGCAGGCTCCAGACTCTGAGCTGTCAGCACAGAGCCCGACGCGGGGCTCGAACACACAAACTGTGAGATCATGCCCTGAGCCCAAGTCAGACGCTTAACTGACTGAGCCACCAGGTGCCCCAAAACTCATCACCCATTTAGCCCATCCCCCACCTCCCTCCCTCCATCAACCCTCAGTTTGTTCTCCATCGTTAAAAGTCTCTTATTTTTTGTTCCCCCCTCTTTTTTCCTTCCCACAAATTCATCTGTTTCTTAAATTCCGTATGAATGAAATCATATGGTTTTTGCCTTTCTCTGACTAACTTATTTCATTTAGCATAATACACTCTAGCTCCATCCATGTCATTACAAATGGCAAGATTTCATTCTTTTTGACATCTGAGTAATATTCTGTTCTGTATACATACCACATCTTTTTATTAATCAGTTAATTAGTTAAATTTTAATTTTTTTATACTCAAGTTAGGTAACATAAAGTGTAGTCTTGGCTTTGGGAGTAGAATCCAGTGATTCATCACTTACATATGTAACATCCAGGGCTCATCCCAACAAGTGCCCTCCTTAATGCCCATCACTCATTTCCACTTTTTCCACCCCATCAACCCTCAATTTGTTCTCTGTACTTACGAGTCTCTTATGGTTTGCCTCTCTCTCTGCTTTTATTTTATTTTTCCTTCCCTTCCCTTATGATCATATCTGTTAAGTTTCTCAAATTCTACATATGAGTGAAATCATGTGATATTTGTCTTTCTCTGACTTATTTAGCTTAGCATGATACCCTCCAGTTGTTACAAATGGCAAGATTTCATTCTTTTTCATCACTGAGTAATATATATATATATATGTCACATGATGATATATATATGTCCACTGATGAATGGATTATGAAGATGTGGTGTGTGTGTGTATATTTACATATATAAATATATTAATATATTAACATTTATATTATATATATAATATACCACATCTTCATAATCCGTTCATCAGTCGATGGACATTTGGGCTCTTTCCACAGTTTGGCTATTGTTGATAATGCTGCTATAAACATTGGGGTGCATGTACCCCTTTGAATATATATTTTTGTATCCTTTTGGTAAATACCTAGTAGAGCAATTGCTGAATCATAGGGTAGTTCTATTTTTAACTTTTTGAAGAACTTTCATACTATTCTCCAGAGTGTCTGCAACTATTCGCATTCCCACCATGAGTGCAAGAGGGTTCTCCTTTCTCTGCATCCTTACCAAATCCTGTTGTTTCTTATGTTACTTTTAGCCATTCCGATAGGTGTGAGGTGGTATCTCATCATGATATTGATTTGTATTTCCTTGATGATGAGTGATGTTGAGCATTTTTTCATGTCTAATGGCCATTGGGATGCCTTCTTTGGAAAAATATCTTCATGTCTTCTGCCTATTTCTTAACTGGATTATCTCTTTGTGGGTGTTGAGTTTGATAAGTATTTTATAGACTTTGGATACTAACACTATATATAATACGTTATTTGAAAATATCTTCTCCTATTCTGTAGGCTGCCTTTTAGTTTTGTTGATTGTTTCCTTCACTGTGCAGAAGATTTTTATCTTTAAGTCCCAATAGTTCATTTTTGCTCATTTCCCTTGCCTCTGGCAACATGTCTAGTAAGAAGTTGCTCCAGCTGAGGTCAAAGATGTTGCTGCCTGTGTTCTCCTCAAGGATTTTGATAATTTCCTGTCTCACATTTCAGTCTTTCATCCATTTTGAATTTATTTTTGTGTATTGTGTAAGAAAGTGGTCCAGTTTCATTCTTCTGCGTGTTGCTGTCCAGTTTTCCTAGCACCATTTGTTGAAGAGACTGTCTTTTTTCCATTGGATATTCTTTCCTGCTTTGTTGAAGATTAGTTGACCACATAGTTGTGGATCCATTTCTGGATTTTCTATTTCTTCTATTGATCTATGAGTCTGTTTTTGTGCCAGTACCATATGGTCTTGATGAATATAGCTTTGTCATAGAGCCTGAAGTCCAGAATCATGATGCCTCCAGCTTTCCTTTTGTTTTTCAGGATTGCTTTGGCTATTCAGGGTCTATTGTGGTTCCATAGAGATTTTAGGATTGTTTGTTCTAACCCTGTGAAAAATGCTGGTAGTATCTTGATAGGGATTGCATTAAATACAGATTGCTTTGAGAAGTATAGACATTTTAACAATGTTTTTCCAATCCATGAGCATGGAATGTTTTTCCATTTCTTTGTGTCATCTTCAATTCCTGTCATAAGTGTTCTATAGTTTTCAGAGTACAGATCTTTTACCTCTTGGTTAGGTTTATTCTTACGTATCTTGTGTTTTTTGGTGTAATTATAAATGGGATCGATTCCTTGATTTCTTAGTCTGCTGCTTCATTATTGGTGTATAGAAATGCAACAGATTTCTGTACGTTGATTTTATATCTTGTGACTTTGCTGAATTCATGTAATAGTTGTAGCACTTTTTTAGTATAGTCTTGTGGGATTCCTATATAGAATATCATGCCATCTGCAGATAGTGAATTTTTAACTTCTGCCTTGCCAATTTGGATGCCTTTTATTTCTTATTGTTGTTTGATTGCTGAGACTAAGACTTCCAGGACTATGTTAAATAGTAATGGTGACAGTGGACATCCCTATCTTGTTCCTGACTGTAGAGGAAAAGCTCTCAGTTTTTCCCCATTGAGGATAATAACTGTGGGTCTTTCATATATGGCCGTTATGATATTGAAGTATATTCGCTCTATCTCTACTTTGTTGAGGATTTTTATCAAGAATGAATGCTGTATTTTGTGAAATGCTTTTTCTACATCTATTGACAGCATCGTATGGTTCTTATCCTTTCTTTATTAATGTGGTGTATCATGTTGATTGATTTGTGAATACTGAAACACCCCTGTAGCCCAGGAATGAATCCCACTTGATCGTGATGAGTAATTCTTTTAATGTATTGTTGGATTTGATTTGCTAGTGTCTTGTTGAGAATATTTGCATCCATGTTCATCAGGGACTTGGGCCTGTGCTTCTCCTTTTTAGTGGGTTCTTTGTCTCGTTTTGGAATCAAGGTAATGCTGACTTCATGGAATGAGTTTGGAAGTTTTCCTTCCATATCTTTTTTAAAAAAAACACTTGAGAAGAGTAGGTATTAACTCTTCCTTACATGTCTGGTAGAATTACCCTGGGAAGGAATCTGGACCTGGACTTTTGTTTGTTGGGAGATTTTTGATTACTGATTCAATTTCTTTGCTGATTATGGGTCTGTTCAAATTTTCTATTTCTTCCTGTTTCAGTGTTGGTAGTTTGTATGTTTCTAGGAATTTGTCCATTTCTTCCAGATTGCCCAGTTTGTTGGCATATAACTTTTCATAATATTCTTTTATAATTGTTTGTATTTCTGTGGTGTTGGTTGTGATTGCTTATCTTTCATTTATGACTTAATGTATTTGGGTCCTTTCTTTTTTCTTTTTGATAAGTCTGGCTAGGGGTTTATCGATTTTGTTAATTCTTTCAACGAACCAGTTCTTAGTTTTGTTGATCTGTTCTACTGGTTTGTGTTGTTGTTGTTATTGTTTCTATACCGTTTATTTCTGCTCTCACCTTTATAATTTCCCTTCTTCTGTTGACTTTAGGCTTCATTTGCTATTCCTCTTCTAGCTCCTTTAGATGTAAGGTTAGGTTGTGTATTTGAGACTTTTCTTGCTTTTTGAATTAGGCCTGTATTGCAATATACTTCCCTCTTAGGACTGTCTTTGCTACATCCCAAAGGTTTTGGACTATCATGTTTTCATTTTCATTTGCTTCTATATACTTTTTAATTTATTCCTTAATTTCCTAGTTAATTAATTCGTTCTTTAGTAGGATGTTTTTTAACCTCCATGTATTTGTGGTCTTTTCAAATTTTTTCTTGTGACTGACTTCATGTTTCATAGCATTGTAGTCTGAAAATATGCATGGTATTATCTCAATCCTTTTGTACTTATTGAGGACTGATTTGTGACCCTCAAATGTGTTCTATGTGCATTCGAGAAGAATTTATGTTTTGCTTCTTTAGGATGAAATGTTCTGACTATATCTGTTAAGTCCATCTGGTCCAGTGTGTCATTCAAAGCCATTGTTTCCTTATTGATTTTATGCTTAGATCATATGTCCCTTACTGTTATTGTATTATTATCAATGAGTTTCTTTATGCTTGTTATTAATTGATTTATATATTTGGGTGTCCAAGTTGGGGACATATATATTTATAATGTAATATCTTGATGGATAGACCCCTTAATGTAATGTAATGCCCTTCTTCATCTCTTGTTACAGTCTTTTGTTTAAAATCTAGTTTGTCTGATATAAGCATGGTTACTTCAGCTTTCTTTTGATGTCCATTAGCATGATAGATGGCTCTTCATCCCTTCAATTTTAATTTGGTGGCATCTTTGGGTCTAAAATGAGTCTCTTGTAGGCAGCAGATAGATGGGTCTTTTTATTTTTTATTTTATCCATTCTGATAACCTTTGTCTTATGATTGGATAATTTTTTCCATTTATATTCAGAGTGATTATTGAAAGATATGAATTTAGTGCCTTTGTGTGGCCTGTAAGTTGTTTCTGATCATGTTCTCTGTTCCTTTGTAATCTATTGCTTTTAGTCTTTTTTCCCCCCACTTAAAGAGTCCCCTTTAATATTTCTTGCAAGGCTGGTTTAGTGGTCACGAACTCCTTTAGTTTTTATTTGTCTGGGAAACTCTTTATCTTTTCTTCTATTCTGAATGACAGTCTTGCTGGATAAAGTACTCTTGACTGCATATTTTCTCATTCAGCACATTGAATTTATCATGCCACTCCCTTCTGACCTATCAAGTTTCTGTGGATAGGTCTGCTGTGAACTTTATCTGTCTTCCCTTGTAGGTTAAGGATTTTTTTTTCTTGGTGCTTTCAGGAGTTTCTTCTTGTCTAAGTATTTTGTGAATTTGACTATGTCTTCATGATGGCTGACTTTTGTTGAATTTAATGGAAGTTCTCTGTGCTTCTTGGATTTTGATGTCTGTTTCCTTCCCCAGATTAGGGAAGTCTTCAGCAAAATTTGCTCTAATAAAACTGCCCCTTTTTCTCGCTTTTCATCTTCTGGGACTTTCATGATATGAATGTTATTACATTTTAAGGAGTTGCTGAGTTCTCTAAGTCTACATTCATGATCCAATATCTTTATTTCCCTCTTCCTTCCAGCTTCATCTTTTCTCATAATTTTATCTTCTACATCATTGATTTATCCCTGTGATTCATCCATCTTTGTTGTCCTGGCATTCATTTAGGTTTGCATCTCGGTTATAGTGTTTTTTATTTTGGCCTGACTAGTTTTTTTTTTTTTTCTTTTTTTGATCTCTGCAGTAAGGGATTCTCTATTGTCTTCTATGCTTTTCTTTTTTTCAAGCCCAGGTAGTGTCTTTATAATTGTTTTAAATTCTAGTTCAGACATCTTATTTATATCTGTATTGATTAAATCCCTGGCCATTACTTCTTCCTGTTGGGGTGAATTCCTCCACTTGTCATTTTGTCAAGGACACTCTTTTTGTTTTATTTTGTTTTGTTTGTGGTTGCTCCTGAGAGTGATAGCTATATTAAAAAGAGGTAAAAAAAAAAAAAAAAAAAAAAAGGAAAGGGAAGCTAAATCCTAGGTCTGTTTTGGTCTGCTTGTTAAAAGAGGATAGATCCAAAAAATTGTAAAAAATAAAGAATAAAATAAAATAAAATTTAAAAGTTGCTTTTTCTGTATCCCATAAAAAATACAAAAACAAAGGAAGTTAGATCCTGTTACCCCTAGAGCTGAAGATTTTCAGCACCTATGATCCTTCAACTTGGGGCGTATGAAAGGTTTGTGCTGTCTTTGGGGGAGTGGGGCCTCCTGAGCTGATTCTCAAAGGATTTGACCTAGTAGAGATGCACCTGCAGGGCGCAGGTGTAAGCAGCTCTAACCTCCACTTGGCATTGCTGTTTTGCTTACAAAAGTTGGTCAGTGTTGTGGAGGGAAATGGCTTGGCTGTCTCTCATATCTGTCTTGGGAGTGAGGGCTGTGTGCCTGCCACTCCTCAGGAAGCCCTCACAGAAGAGCAAACAATCATCCCCCTTGTAGCTGGCTTCCACCAGATCCCTGCCTTCACCTTGCCTGCCTCTGAGCTGTCTGCCTGCCAGACGGCACAGCACCCCTGTATTTTATCTCAGGTGCAGCTGGGTTTCAAAACTCCAAACTTCGGAGACCCCCGTGGCATGGACCCACTCTGATCCTGTGGAGGAGGGTCTTGCTGCACAAACAGTGTTTGTTTGTCCCAGAAAATGGTCATAAGACCAAGCAGCAGCTTTGATTTTATGACAAAGTGCAAAAGAAAGTTGGCACCAAGGCTTACTGCTTTGAGCCAGCATCCCTGTTCCTATGCTAGTGAATAAGGCAGCTCAATGGTGTCCACTGGGTCTTTTGTCCCTGAAGAGGCTGTGCCATCACTCCCAAATGCATTCCAAGAAGAGGAACTGTTTGTCCACCTGTGACCCAGGGGATCCTCAGACCATGCTGCCTGCTCCAGGGTCCCTGCCTTTCTTCCCCACCAGAGCATCACAAATCCTGCCAGGTATGACATTGGTGATGATGCAGAACTCTACAACTTCAGACTTTGAGTTCTGTTGCTTATAAAAACTTGCAGTGGTCACCCCCTCTCCTTTTCCCAGTCAATGGTTTTGGGGAAGTTTTTCTTGTACAATTCCCTGTGCATGTTTTCACTCTTATTCTCTCTCTTGCTCCTTTCTCCGTGACCAGGGCTCCCTCCCCTCTGCAGCACCTGCAGCTCTTTTCTCCCCCAAATCCACTCTCTGCAGCGCCTGCTTTCCATGAAGTGGTCATTTTTCTACTGTGGACATGCTGTTTGTTCTCTCAGTTCTCAGATTGATTTCTTGTGTTTGAGGGACAAGGCAAGCTTAGGGTCCCCCTATTTCTATGCCATCTTAAATCCTCTAAAAATTTTATTTTTAGTTCTAGTTTAAATTTAGTCACATGTATTCAGTGACTACTGTACTAGACAGTACAGATCTAAAGGATGCAGAAGTGAGATCTCTGTTATATTTCCATTTAATCTCCTCCAGAAAACTGTTCCTGATGTCTCTAGTCAGAAGTAATTTTGTTCCTATCTGTTTCCTATTTCTGCTGTAACAAATCACCCCAAACTTAGTGACTTAAAAACATAAAGTGGCTTAAAGGAACATAAATCAAGTTCTGAAGGTCTCAAGTTTCTGGAGGTCAGGACTCTAAATGGGTATTATGAGGCTAAAACCAAAGCATTAGAAGGATTGTGCTCTATGAATCAATCTGTTTCCTTACCTTTGCCAGCTTCCAGAAGTCACCTGCATTCCTTGGCTTATGGGTCCTTCCATCTTCAAAGCCAACAGCATAGCATCTTCAAATCTCTGACATTCCTGTATTCCTCTCACTTATAATGACCTTTTTTATTACAGTGTGTTAATCTGGATAATCCAGATAATCTCCTCATCTCAAAATCCTTAATTTAATGTCACCTTCAGAGTATATTTCATTATGTAAGGTAACATATTCGCAGGTCTGGGGGATTAAGATGTAAGCATTCTGAAGGAGCCATTATTCAGCCCACCGTAGTATTGTACTTATTCTGCTTTGTCTTATAGTTTCCCATGTGCTTTTCTGAGTCCTTTTCTATGAGCAGCAAATGAGCCTTAGTATAATTCCTAGGTTAAAACTGTGGCCTGCACACTATAGGTGCTCAAAATATATTTGTTGGAATGAGTTGGTTAAGGTTAAAAAAAGAAGAGTATTTGATAGATGCTGACTGAGTGAATAAAGCATCAAGGGGAGTCCTGATGCAGCAAATTAATTTTGAGCATCTGCGTGGATTAAATATTCACCAATCAACCAACCCATGGAACAGATTTGGGGGCAGTGCTTATCAGTTGCCAATCAAATACAGACTGAATAATTGTACCCTGGTCTGTTCACTTTAGCTCAGTGTGTTTTGAGCTAATAAGAAAGCAATGGGAAGCCAAACCTGTTTGCGTAATTCTCTAGGAAATAAAAAGAAAAAAAGGTAGAATGATAATTATTAGCTTATGTTTGATGAATATACTCCAAAATGTCGCCAGCACATTTTAAGATTAATACATTATTTGATAAAGGAAGCTAGTGTATAAAAATCTATGATTACTTTATTAAACATTTATATTTAATGAGTGAATAAGTTACTGTAGTTTGGTTTTTTTAAAAAGATATTTCAGGATAAAAAATGCCTAGTTTAATTATTTATAAAGTAAGCATTTAGTGTAACAGACTAATATTTTTTCTACAAAAATTTAAATGTACACAAAAGTTGAAAGGATCATATAACAGACCCCATGTACCCATCACCCATGTTAAACAACTATCATCCCATGACATATAGTATTGTTTAATCTGTACTCTATTCCCCACTCCCTATCCCCACCTTCACCCCCAACCCTGATTATTTTCAAGCAAATTCCAGAACCATATCATTTTATTCATTAATTTAATCATTTATAAACACATTTGGGCAGATTTGTTCATGAATTTCCTCATATTCATGTTGGCTTCCTGCACACTTTGGCGGCTCCATAATCTTTCTGATATTTACTATCTTTTCTTTACCTTATGTGGAGTTTTGTTCTGAAGGACAAAATATAACAACTAAATATGGAAAATGCTAAGCTGGCCAGATTTGTTTAATTTTCCTATTACTTTGATTCATATTTTAGAAAATAGCTTACAATGTGGAAATATATATGAGAATGCAAGTAAAATTAAAACAATATTTGGATTTTTGGGGAGTAGAGAAAGGGGATCTCTTAACCACAGGGGAGATATGAGTTAATATGAGTGGAAACCTCCAAACTCTACTCTTCTTATTTAAAGAACATATTAAATAATGTTAAGGTAAGACATATATTACTCAGTTTAAGAGGAGCTTAGAGAAAGTTCAGGATTAGGGGACATTCTGAGGGAAAATTTTTCATAGGCATAATTAAGTGAAGCCTAGAACTGAGTTCACTCAGTTCACTAGAACTGAGATAAAAGATGTTGTTGAAGATGAAAGTCTAATCAGAAAACATTAAGCCATATAAAATATGGTTTCATAAAATATGAAAATATGAAATGTTTCTTTGGGAACTAAAATACTATCTTCTCATATTTGTCTATATACAGTGATTATAAGCGATATTCCTCAATGTATTAAATATATTAACAAAAGTATGCATTATCAGATTTGGCTGGGCTGGAGGAGGATGATAATTTTATTATTTTAAAATTATATGTCATTAACACGTGTGATATATCTTTATGCATTTCTATCTTTCTGTATTTCTTTCTGTCCCCCCCCCCTTTTTTTTTTTTGGTCTTTACCAGGAACCATTCAGTGTATCTGAGTCACAGTATTTTATCTATGAATATACAAGTTAAATATTTGGAGGAATAAACAAAATCAATTTCTAATTTTCCAAATCCAAATTTAGCATTCTAAAATTTATCGAGCCAAAATTCCCTGTTGTGCCACTGTTCTAAAGAAGAAAGTTTCTGTGGGCCTGTTCCTTTTGTGGGCTCAAAGATTTTTAGCTGAACAGAATCTATGAAATGATCGAATTCAGCTCCATATTTGGAGCTGGAGGTCTGTGGATCAAATGAATTGCTAAAGGTAACACAGCTAAAAGTGCCAGTTCAGTGCTCACTTAGCAGCACAGATACTAAAATTGGAACTGTAAAGAGAAGATTAGCATGGTCCTGCATGAGGATAACCTACAAATTTGTGAAGCATTCCGTCAAGAAAAAAAAAAGTGTCAGGTCAGAGAAATGTAAGCAACTTTCTTGCCTTCCACATTGATGATCCCCTCCCAGATATTACAAAATATGAAGTTTTTAAATTTTTTATTTTTGTTTTATTTAAACATTCTTTTTTAAGTTTATTTATTTTTGAGAGAGAGACAGAGAGTGTGTGTGCACGTGAGTTGGGTAGGGGCACAGAGAGAGAATCCCAAGTAGGCTTTGCACTGTCAGCACAGAACCTGATGAGGGGCTCACAATCTATGAGATCATGACCTGAGCCAAAGTCAAGAGTTGGCCACTTAACCAACTGAGTCACCCGGGTGCCCTAAAGATGACGTTATTTTTATCTCCAATGGCACATGAATAAAACTATTTTATTCTTAGGACGGTATAGAAATCTGTACTTTAATAATATGGCCTTGAATGCAAGTCGTTTCAAGGAGTTATGTGATTTTAAGGTTTCTTCAAGCTCTACGATGATGAATTTCTTTTTAAAAATTTTTATTTTGGGGGGCGCCTGGGTGACTCAGTCGGTTAAGTGTCTGACTTCAGCTCAGGTCATGATCTCACAGTTCATGGGTTCTAGCCCTGCGTTGGTCTTTGTGCTGACAGCTCGGAGACTAGAGCCTGCTTCAGATTCTGTGTCTCCCTCTCTCTCTCTGTCCCTTCTCAGCTTGTGCTATCTCTTTCTCTCTCTCTCTCTCTCTCTCTCTCTCTCTCAAAAATAAATAAATAAAAATTTAAAATTTAAAATTTATATTTATTTTATTTTTGAGAGAGAGAGAGAGAGAGAGAGAGAAAACACAAGTGGGGGGAGAGGGGTAGAGGTAGAGAGAGGGAATCGTAAGCCCTGAGCATGGAACCTAACATGGGGCTTGATCCCACTTCCCTGGGATCATGACCTGAACCGAAATCAAGAGTCGGACACTCAACCTACTGAGCCACCCAAATGCCCCAAAGGTGATGAATTTCTAAGAAGAGGTTCTGGGTTGCATTTTTAAAATTGAATACTATGTTTTTGCATAAACTAATGCTATAAAACTATAAATGCTATAAAACTATAGTGCCAAATATTTCCAAAAGAGCAAATGTAAATGCAAAGACGAAAGGGTTAGTTGTCTGCTTCTGGTCTCTGTGGTTGATGTCCGTGAAGTTATGGTATGTTGATACCTCTGCTGTAGCAAAAGAGTTCTAATAACAGCAACCTCCCCACATCCCCAACTTCTTCTCTAAAGACTTCCTTTACCTCCTTTACTTAATTAAAACTTGGTTCACACTCAGATATCACCTCACGCCAGTCAGAGTGACCAAAATGAACAAACCAGGAGACTATAGGTGCTGGCGAGGATGTGGAGAAACAGGAACCCTCTTGCGCTGTTGGTGGGAATGCAAATTGGTGCAGCCACTCTGGAAAACAGTGTGGAGGTTCCTCAAAAAATTAAAAATAGATCTACCCTATGACCCAGCAATAGCACTGCTAGGAATTTACCCAAGGGATACAGGAGTACTGATGCATAGGGGCACTTGTACCCCAATGTTTATAGCAGCACTCTCAACAATAGCCAAATTATGGAAAGAGCCGAAATGTCCATCAACTGATGAATGGATAAAGAAATTGTGGTTTATATACACAATGGAGTACTACATGGCAATGAGAAAGAATGAAATATGGCTCTTTGTAGCAACGTGGATGGAACTGGAGCGTGTGATGCTAAGTGAAATAAGCCATACAGAGAAAGACAGATACCATATGGTTTCACTCTTATGTGGATCCTGAGAAACTTAACAGAAACCCATGGGGGAGGGGAAGGAAAAAAAAAGAGGTTAGAGTGGGAGAGAGCCAAAGCATAAGAGACTCTTAAAAACTGAGAATAAACTGAGGGTTGATGGGGGTTGGGAGGGAGGGGAGGGTGGGTGATGGGTATTGAGGAGGGCACATTTTGGGTTGAGCACTGGGTGTTGTATGGAAACCAATTCGACAATAAACTTCATATATTGAAAAAAAAATAAAAAATAAATAAAATAAAATAAAATAAAATAAAATAAAATAAAATAAAATAAAACTTGGTTCTACCTTGAATTATATCACCTACCAACCAACCCCTTAGACTCAGGGCTAAGGGTGGAATGGTATCCCTCACTCTCCATTACTATTTTCACACCATTTCTCCTTCTACCTCAGACCATATATCCAGCTTCCAATTGCACATATGGGTTTTCTATAGGCATAATAAAACCAACTGCTTTTAACTCTCATCCCTCTGCCATCCCACTGTCCAATCTATTCCATGTCCTATGCTCACTCTCCCACAGAAAGACACCCTAAGTTTATAACTGTCCAAGACAGACACCCGGGAACAATACTTAGCCCTTCCCTACCTCACCCAATTAAAAGTCAATTCCTGTTGATAGTACCAGTTAAATACATCTCCAGTCTGTTGCTGTTCTCCAAACTTGTGGACTTGCATTAGTTCTACTTACCATCATCTCTTTCATGAATTGTGGCCACAGTCTCCCTTGCCATTAGACTTGGCCCCTTCTAATCTGTCTGTGTTTGATAACAACCGTGTGCAAGTTATTTTTTTCTTTTAGCATTCATATTGCTTCCATAATATAAAATGAATGTCATGAAAACCAAAAAATTGGCTCACACTAACACAACTTTTGAGTGTTTGAGCCAGATATTCTTACTCTTTACTAGGATTTCACTTACTTCCATTTGCCCCTTTTGCAGGTCTGGAGATATGTGTACCCCTGAAGAATACACACTGCAGAATTGAGGCCTAACCGAGGGTAAAATAATAGAAGGCTCCCAACTTTTAAACCCTAACTGTAACATAATGTTCAGCTGTTCAAAGGACACATTCTGAGTCATAGTAATGGTATTTAGAGGCCATCAGTCTACAGCATTGTGACCTTTTGAGAACCATAACTTCATTGTGTATAACTTGTTCCTATTTCCCAATATCTCATTTTATCGTCATTATAAATCATGTTTGTTTCTTGAGGACTTTAGTTTTCAGGTTGCCATAAATAAAAAACTAAGTTATCCTTTGGAGTTATACCAACCAGTTGCCCATGAAGTCAAATAAAAAGAAATTACAGTCAGTGAAAGAACATAGTAAATAACTATTCTTGACCATTCTTTTCAAATATTAGAATTATTTGACAACATGACAGAATATTAAGCAAAGTAAAAATATGTATGTTGGCTCACATATAGGGACCTGCCCATCTTTGTAAGGCCAGATGGCTACTAACCAAGTTTTAAGGTCAATGAAAAGCAATCTCAGGTTTCACCTTATTTAAGCTGAAGAGAATAAACAAAACAATGGATAACTAGAAGGAAATTCTGAGATATGAAGGTTTTGGGGGGAATTTACTGAGATGACTTTGAAGGGTAGAAAATGATAGAAACTGGTTTTCACTTGTGCAAGATTATATTCATTCTGCATAACTCAGGTTCATTGTAAACTTGATCCGTACTCAGTCATTTTTCTACCCATGTATATTGTCATTTCAACTTGTTTTTAATTCCCCCCTCTTTAAAAATTAGAAAATATCTGAGATCCATATTGGATCTCTATGGGAGATTAGCAATTTAATATAGTAGTAGGCTGTATTATCAAGCTGCAACAAGAGTTCTGTTGACTGTGAAAATTCAAGAAATGAGTACATGCTCAAAGGGGTCTTAGATATCTCATGGATGGTAATAGCTAAGGTTGAGCCTTCTTTGGATTGCTAGATAAGTCAGTAATTTTGGAAATATATCCTCACTTTGATAAAACATGTCATACTTTCATTCCTGTAATCTGTTTCTTGTATTTAATGCCTGTGGTAAAGCATTTCTTAAGTGTTCTATGGACACTTATGAATTACTTTTGTGAGGATAAAATGTAAGAGTAGTTTATTGTTCTAGAGAGCTCTTCTTGGTGGTTAGTATTGTGGGAATTTCACATGAAATTTTCAATCTGGCCATCCATGTGGTGGTATATTCTTTCCCAAGTGTTGGTTTACCATAACAGAAACAGTCCAGATATTGTCTCAAGGAGAAGTTTGGCATAATGTACAGTGTATCTGTAAACAATCCAGAGCCAATGATAAAAATTATAAAATTGCTTTGGATGTTTATTGCACATGGCACCTATGATTGTATTGAGAAAATTAGAGGGAAACATAATAGTAGTTTAAAAATATTATTATATGTGTTGAGGTAATTGGAGACATAGCTAAGTGTCATAGGCAAAAATTTAAAATCATTAGTATACATAATGGTTTAAAGAAGTGATTTTGATCAAGAAAATTGGAGGGTTATTTTGCTTAAATATAGTTTTCATTCAAGACTGGAAAATGCCATTGCTACTTATCTACACCCACTGGAAGTTATTTGGATTATCATTTTTTTTTCTTCATTTAAAAATATGATGTATGTTGGACATACTCTTATTTTAGAAGTTTTAGGTTAGAAAAGGAAAGATGATATATTGCCCACCATGCTTTAAGACAGATATTCCTGAGTTTAATGCTGAAACATACTAATATTAATTAAAGTAAATCAAGATCTCAGCAAACTGAGAATAGAACATCTTTAACTTGATAAAAAAAATCTATGAAAAATCTACAGCTAAAAATCATACTTAGTGGTGAGGAATTAGATACTTTCTCACTAAGCTCAGGAGTAAGGCAAGGATGTCTCACCACTCCTATTTAACATTGTGCTGTAAGTCCTTGTTAATCCAGTAGGTCCAAAAAAAAAAGAAAGAAAGAAAGAACAGAAGAAAGAAAGAAAGAAAAAGAAAGAAGAAAGAAAGAAAGAAAGAAAGAAAGAAAGAAAGAAAGAAAGAAAGAAAATACCATTTAGGAAGGAAGAAACAAAAATGTTCTGATTCGTAGATGATAGGATTGTCTATGTAGAAAATCCTACAGAATAACAAAACAATTTCCAGAACTAATAAGGAATTATAACAAGTTTGTAAGATGCATAGTTAATACACAAAAGGCAGTTACTTTCCTATATAACAGCAATGAACAATTGGAATTTGAAATTGAAAACACAGTACCATTTACATTAGTACAAAAAAAAAAAGAAAAGAAAAATAGGTATAACAAGATATATCTAACATCTATATGAGGAAAACTGTAAAACTGTGATAAAAAAAACAAAAAGAGATTTAAATAAATAGATATTCCATACACATGGATTGGGAAACTCAATATTGTTGTCTGCTTTTCCTGAGTTGATCTATAGATCCAGTGCAAGGCCACTGGACATCCTAGCAAGTTATTTTGTAGATATTGATAAACTGATGATAATGTTTATATAAAAAGGCTAAAGGCCCAGGATAGCCAGTCAAATATTGAAGGAAATAAACAAAGTTGGAGGATTAACGCATCTGAACTTCAAAATTTACTATAAAGCGTCAAGTATACTCAAATAAATAAATAATTTTTTTGAACATTTATTTATTTTTGAGACAGAGAGAGAGAGAGAGAGAGAAGAGCATGAGTGGGGGAGGGGCAGAGAGAGAGGGAGACACAGAATCTGAAGCAGGCTCCATGCTCCGAGCTGTCAGCACAGAGCCTGATATGTAGCTTGAACCCACCAACCATAAGATCATGACCTGAGCCGAAGTCGGTCGCTTAACCGACTGAGCCACCCAGGCGCCCGTACTCAAATTAATTAATTAATTAATTAATTAAAAAAAGATGTACTATAAAGCTATAATAATCAAGACAGTGTGGTGTTGATGAAAGAATAGAAAACATGTAAGTGAAACAGAGAGCCCAGAAATCGACTCACACAAATATAGTCAATTGATCCTTGACATAGACAATTCCATGGAGAAAGGACATTTTTCACAAATGGTGCTGGAACAATTGTATGTCCACATATGGAAAAAAGAAAAGATTCTAGACACAGAGTTTCATAAAAATTAACTCAAAATGGATCATAGGCCTAGAGGTAAAATGAAAAGCTATAAAACGTCCAAAAGATAATGGCCATACATTTGTAGGTCCAATCCTGGGTTCTCTATTCTATTCCATTTGTCTATGTGTCTGTTTTTGCGCCCATACCATACCGTCTTGATAATTACAGCTTTGTAGTAGAGGTAAAGTCTGAGATTATGATGTCTCCCACTTTGGTTTTCTTTAAAAAGAACTCTTAAAACTCAGTAAAAAAAAATAATCCAATTTTAAAAATGAGAAGAAGATCTGAACAGACACTTTAACAAAGAAGATAAACAGGGAGATGACCATATCATTTGTCATTTGGGAAATTGCCAATTAAAACAATGAGATACCACTATATACTGATCGGAATGGCTAAAATCCAAAACATATAACACCAAATGCTGGTGAGGATAGGAAGTGACAGGTGATAGGAATGCAAAATGATACAGCCTCCTTGATAGGTAGTTTGGCAGTTCCTTATAAAATTAAACATGCTGTTATATGATTCAGCGATTGTGCTCCTCAGTATTTACACAAACGAGTTGAAAATTTATGTCTACATATAAACCTGCACGTGAACACTTACAGCAGCTTTTGTCATAGTTACCAAAACTTAGAAGCACTAAGAAGTCCTTTAGTAGATGAATGTATATATAAACTGTGGTATATCCAGACAATAGAATATTATTTAGTGATAGGAAGAAATGAGCTATCAAGCTGCAATAAAGACACAGAAATGCATATTGCTAAGAAAAAGAAACTAATATAAAAATGTTGTGTATTACATAATTACAACCATATGACATTCTGGAAAAGGAAAGCTGTGGAGACAGAACAAGGATATTCATTTAGTGTAACTGAAGCTTTACATAATTTAACAACCCCCCTTTAATGTCTAAAATATATAAGGAACTCCTACAACTCTATAGCAAAAATGAAACAAAACAAATGGAACCTGTGGAATGGGAAAAATATTTACAAATCATATATCTGATATGCATTGTTTCTCAACCCTTTACAAACTCTTGTGCTGTGGATTATTAATTGATTTTTCATTTTGACTGAAAAGGCAAAAAATGTTAAGCCCTCACGCATTGCAGCGAACTCATAAAGGAAGCAGAAAATTGCTACTTAATTTAATCTTGCCTTTTTGTACGATTCAACATCAAAATGCAATTGTAATGATAGCCTTATTTAGTTTAGTAAAGTGAAGATAGGAGTTTGGAATGATTTTGATTGGTAGAGTAACAAAATAATTTGGGTCCAGTTCTGGTTCAACTAAATTGCCATTTCAAATCAATTTTCTGGTCTTATTTTAATTGAGTTTGACTCACCACATGCAGTTTTTGCCATATGCACTTTGCAATGAACCAGGATAAATTCCAAAAGGAGCTGGTGCATCTCAGCTGTTATAGTTCAAGTTCAGTTGAAACATAACACGATAAAAACCTTTCTCCCTTTTCATGATAGTTTCTAATGCCTGAAATCATTTTTGCATAAATAGCTAACTGCTTGGAAATTGTCATGTAACTTTTTATTTATTTTAATGAAATTTAAAAACCAAATAGCTTTCATGTGTTTTCGCTATCTCCTTAAACTTTTCTTAATGTTTCTTAAATTTCTGTGATTTTTTTTTTTTTTTACTCAAGAGCAGGATTTCTATAATATGTTTGCTAGCAATTGAGTCAGAGTTGCCTAAGGATATGAAATTTTCAGAAGCATCTTTATCTATAATCTCATATTTTATTTCATTAATTATCAAAAATCATGAATAAATTCATAAGATGATTTAAAACTGGGGTTTCCCCCCCTTTTAATGTAAGACATCTGGCCTTCTAGTTTCTACATAGTAAATACATGATTATTAGGAATTACAATTTTTTGTTGTTCTTTGAAGAATGTCGTATAATATTTTATCAGCATATTTACTCATCAATTTACTCATCCACATTCAGAATAATCCCTAAATTTCGCATGGATTGTCTTAAAGAACTTAAAAATCTCAGAATCCATGGTTGATAAAATAGGTGAGAAAAATAACCCTATACACAAACAAAACAATCTCATAAAATAAAATATTTTGGCAAGCCTGCAACAAATGTGAACCTTTGAATCAAAATACTTGACACTTTTTGTGTTACTTGATTTTTTTACTTCATGCGAAAGTTGAAAGAGAATTTATAATGTTTGAACATAAAAACTGAACATGTACCTATATATGGAACTCTGATCTTATGTATTTTGGAACTATGAAGAATCTTCCCACATTTGAAAAAAAAAGTCATTTTGTTTTCATTCACACTTTCATATGAGCTGTGTTCTCACTATAAAAGCATACTATAAATTTCCATTTATGTAAAATTGAATATGTGTGCATATGTTGTTTACACTTGCCCACATGTGTGAATATATTCCATTTAAAATAACTTTCTAATGCATTTATTAAAAAGATTGGCAGTTTTTAGGAACGATTATACTTCAGCTTTAAATAAATTCAAAACGCTAGACTTCACAATTGAAGTCCAAGCATAAGAGCTAAGGATGTCCACTGGGTGGCAGAAGCGTACCAGGAACGTTCACCAATAAACCCCCTGTCCTGGGAACGTGCTGGCTATGCCAAGGTGATGCTATGGAGAACATGCTGATACTCTGGAGGAGGACGTTTGCGGACCAGTTATGTTCTTCAGCTGCGTCCGTGTGTGGGCACTGAGCCGCCATGCTTTCCCACCTGGTATCTCTTGTGGTGAACAAGGCACATTTGCCAGATGCCTGGTGGAGTGAGACACTCCAGCCTCTTTCCCGGAGAGAAGCTGAGGCGGCTGTGTGGTAAAGAAATACTCAGTTCTCAGACTTACTGGTCCCCTGGTGAGTTAAAGGACCCAGAATCTCCTTGAGGGCTCTTGTTGTGTTGATATTAATTGCACACTTGAAGTTTTTGGATTTTACTTAGCCATTTAAGGAAGTACTAAGAAACAAAAGAATGCCGACTTGCTTTTGCTTGTAATACTTTGAACTAGAAGGGGAAAAACAGAGAGGGAAATACTGAGTTTTTAAGAGAACACAGAGCCTGAATTCATTTCTTTCTCCCTTGACATATGAGACGATAAGACGTGTAAAACCACAATAATACACCATTGGCATTGTGATTATTTGCAAGTAGGGGGTTGCCGCCAAGCTACTGACTAACTTCTAACTTGTTTAAGGTAACTTGTTTAAAAGTCAGGATTGATAAAAGAAGTGACAGACTCTGCAGCAGGATTTCCTACACCTTGATGTGCATGGGAACCCCCTGGGGATCTTGCTAAAATGCAGATTCTGAATCAGTGGATGTGCCTTTGTTAAACTATTGTCTGTCAACTCCAAACCCACACTTTCAAGCTCCCCTTGGTGTTGCAAGGGCTGGACTCTGCAAACCACATTTATGCTTTGTCAGCTGGCTCCATGCTAGATAGACTTTTCCAGTTGGGGCGCTAGAGGGAGATTGCAGAGCTGGAGGAGGGAGAAAGGATCTGTCTACTTGCTGCCCCTGTGAACATCACCTCAGCAGTGCTTCTCCCATCTGGGAGCAGCGCGTCCTTCCTGTGGCAATTTTCAGTTTTTCCAGCCTTCTCAAGATGAACTTCAATGTGCCCTTCAGAGACCCCAGCACTGGCCATGCAATTCCCCTGTCAGAGGTTTCAACCTCTTTCCTGTATTTCCCTAAGCTTAAAGGCGGTCACTGCTTTCTGCAGTTGTTATCTCCCGAATATAGTTGACCTTTATTTTTACTCTTTCAATTACCTACTTAACAACTTTAATAATTTAGTGAACAATTAAAAACTTTTTTTTTATTTAAGTGTAGACGCCATACACTATTATATTAGTTTCAGGTATACAACACAGTGCTTCAATGTTTATATACATTATGAAGCGATCACCACTAAATCTAGCTAAATCATACACAGTTGCCACAATATTAACTAAATTTCTTATGCTTTACATTACATCCCTGTGATTTAATTGTTTTATAACTGGAAGTTTCTACCTTTTCATCTTTCCTTATTTTGCCTGTTCCCACACTCTCCTACCCTCTGGTAGTCTCCAGATTGTTCTCTGTATCTATAGGTCTGTTTCTATTTCGTTTGTTCATTTGTTTTGTTTTTTAGATTCTGCATTTGAGTGAAATCATATGGTATTTTTCTGTCTGATTTATTTCACTTAGCATAATATCCCCTAGATCCACCCATGTTGTTGCAAATGGCAAGATTTTATTCTTTTTTATGGCTGAGTGATATTCCATTGTGTGTGTGTGTGTATGTGTGTGTATACTACCCTTTATCTATCCAGTCATCTATTGATAGGTACTTCGATAGGTTGGCTATTGTAAATAATGCGATGAACAAAGGGGTGCAAATATCTTTTCAAATTAGTGTTTTCTTTTTGTTCTTACACCATATAAAAAAATAAACTCAAAAATCATTTTGGTGTGAGAAAGTGGTTCAATTTCATTGTTTTGCATGTAGTTGTCCAGGTTTCCCAGCATCATTCACTAAAGAGACTGTCTTTTCCTCCTTGTATATTCTTGCCTCCTTTGTCAAAAATTAGTTGACCATGTAAGCATGGGTTTCTCTCTGGGCTCTCTCTATTCCATTCTATTGATCCATGTGTCTGTTTTTGTGCCAGTACCATACTGGTTTGATCGCTGTAGTTTTGTAGTATAGCTTGAAATCAGGGAGTATCGTACCTCCAGCTTTTATTCTCCCTTTTCAGGATCACTTTTGCTATTCAGGTTTTTTGTGTTTCCATACAAAGTTTTGGATTACTTGTTCTACCTCTGTGAAAAATGCCACTGATCTTTTGATAGGGATTGTATTGATTCCGTGGATTGCTTTGGGTAATACGGACATTTTCACAATATTAATTCTTCCAAACCATTAGCATGGCATATCTTTTCAGTTATTTGTGTCATCTTCAATTTCTTTCATTATTATCTTCTAGTTTTCAGAGCATAGGTCTTTCACTTCCTTGGTTAAATTGATTCTTAGATATTTTATTCTTTGATAAGTTGTAAATGGGATTGTTTTCTTAGTTTCTCTTTCCGGTAGTTCATTATTAGCACATAGAAATACAAATCTATTATATATAATCTATATATTAATTTTATATTGTGTGATTTTACTGAATTCATTTATTAGTTCAAGTAGTTTTTTTGGTGGGTTTTTTTTTGAGATGCAATATTTTATTATATTACCATATTTTATTTTATTTTATTTTTTTTAATATATGAAATTTATTGTCAAATTGGTTTCCATACAACACCCAGTGCTCATCCCAAAAGGTGCCCTCCCCAATACCCATCACCCACCCTCCCCTCCCTCCCACCCCCCATCAACCCTCAGTTTGTTCTCAGTTTTTAACAGTCTCTTATGTTTTGGCTCTCTCGGTGGGCGGGGGGGGGGGTTTCTATACATGGTATCATGCCATCTGCAAACAGTGACAGTTTTACTTCTTTTCCAATTTGGATGCCTATATTTCTTTTACTTATCTGCTTGCTGGTGGCTTGGACGTCCAACACTATGCTGAATAAAAATGGCGAGAGTGGGAATCTTTGTTTTATTCATGATTTTAGAGGAAAAGCGTTTAGCTTTTCACTGTTGAATATGATTTTAGCTGTGGGTTTATCATATCTGACATTTATTGAGTTTTTATCACAAATATTGAATTTTATCAAATGCTTTTTCTGCATCTATTGAGATGATCATATGATTTATGATATTCACCATTCTTTTTGTGAATGTGGTGGATCATGTTGATTGATTTGCAGATACTGAAACATCCATCCTTGTATCCCTGGAATGAACCTCACTTGACTGTGGTATATGATCCTTTCTTAATGTGGTTTGAATTCAGTTTGCTAATATTTTGTTGAGGATTTTTGCATCTGTGTTCGTCAGGGATATTGGCCTGTAATTTTCTTTTTCTTTTTTTTTTTTTTTTGTGGTGTTTTTGTCTGGTTTTGGTATCAGAGCAATGCTAGCCTCATAGAATGAGTTTGGGAGCCTTCCTTTCTTTGTCCATTTTTTGAAATAGTTTGAGAAGGATAGGTATTAACTCTTTAAATGTTTGGTAGAATTCACCTGTGAAGCCATCTGGTTCTGAACTTCTGTTTGTCGGAAATTTTTGAATACTGATTCAATTTTATTAATAGGGATAAATCATTCAGATTTTCTATTCCTGAATCAGTCTTAGTAGATTGCATGTTTCTGGGAATTTATACATTTCTTTTGGGTTGTCTTATTTGTTGGTATATAATTATTTGTAGTAGTCTTTTATGATCCTTTGTATTTCTGTGGTATTGGTTGTAATCTCTCTTTGATTTCTGATTTTGTTTATTTGGGCCCTCTCTCTCTTTTTCTTTTTAAGTTTATTTATTTATTTTTGAGAGAGAGAGACAAAAAAGAATGAGTGGGAGAGGGGCGGGGGTGGGGCGGAGAGAGAGAGAATCCCAAGTAGGCTCTGCACTGTCAGCACAGTACCTGATGCAGGGCTCGAGCTCATGAAGCGTGAAATCACGACCTGAGCTGAAATAATCAAGAGTCAGACACTTAACTGACTGAGTCACCCAGGCCCCCCCTTTTTTTTCTTAATGAATCTTCCTGAAGATTTATCAATTTTGCTTATCTTTTCAAAGAACTACCTCTTAGTTTCCTTGATCTTTTTACTTATTTATTGAGACTTTATTTCCTCTGGGTGTGATGGGGCAGGGAACTGCTTGAGAAGTGCCCTGTCTGGGGTAGGCAGGTTGGGCAGGGTGAATGTGCAGGGGAACCCCAGGGCAGAGCCAGTGGTGCTGGCACAGCACATGGACCGTATCAGAAATGGCTCCCACCAGTGCCAGGCCAGGTAGTGGAAGGGGAGTAAAAAAAAGAGATGCCTGCCAGTCTTTCCATCAGACAATATTCTAACAGATCCCTGCCCCTTTGGCATATGCCCTAAAATTTGTCAGTGATTCGCCTTCAAGTGTAACCACGGTACTTTTCAAACTGCTGCCTCTGCACTGGGACTTAGAGTGAGTAAGATTGTACTTGTGCCCTTGGAGAGCAAAGTCTTGGTTTCCTGCTGCTCTCCAGCTCTCCTGGACAAAAGACCTGCTCATTTAAGTCAGACCTTAGCGGGTCTCTTCTTCCTGGTACAGGTCCCCTGGGCTGGAGAACCCAATGCTGGGCTCAGACCCCTCATTTGTCAGGGAGGGTCTCTATGATTGTGATAGCCATCTCATTTGCAGGTTGCTGCTCCAGCGATGTGCATCCTGATTAGACTGTGTCTCTGCCTCTCCTGTCCATCTCAGTGTGAGTTTTCTTTATGTCCTTAGTTGTGTGTGAAGTCTTTTCTGTTAATCTCCAGTTATCAGAGATACTAGTTCTGCAAGTAGTTGTAGTTCTGGTTTGTCTGCGGGAGGAGATGAGCTCGGCGTCTTCCCACTCTGCCATCCTCATCTTGTTTCCAGTTAACAATTCTTTATATGAAATTCTCACTGTTTAAATAATTGGTGCGGTTTCTGTCTCCTGCCTGGACTCTGTCTTGAGTCTGAGTCTCAGGTAGGGCCTGAGATTCTCCATTTCTCCCAAGGTAATGCCCAGCTGCTGGTCCAAAGACCACAGTGTTAATAGTGAGCAGCTAGAGAAGTGATTCTCAACATTTGGCTGCATATGGGAATCACTTGAGTGCTTTTGGAAACTACTGATGACTAGATGCCACCCTGAATGAGTCTGACTTGATTAATTTGAAGTGTGGTCTAAGCCTTGGGTTTTTGAAAGTCTTTCTAAGTTATTCTAACCCCGCAACCATAGCTGAGGACCTTTGTTCTAAAGTGGAGGTTCTTAACTAGGGGCAATTTTGCACCCCTGATTGGGACATTTTTGATTCTCACAATTGGTGGGGGATGCTAATGGCATCTTGTGGGGAGAGGTCAGGGATGCTACTAAGCATCCTATAATGCACAGACAGTCCCCTACAACAAAGGATTGTTTCTCTCAAGATATCAATAGTACCGAGGTTGAAAAATCCTGATCTAAAAGATGTGCCAAGGTCAACCAAATTCATCTCTTCATCTATTTGCTCATTTATTTGCTCATTCAGATATATTTACTGAGCATCTACTGTGGGCTTATCTAGGTGTCAGAGACTATTAAAAGATTTGTGAGCCACATATTTTCAGATAACCTTAGGAGAGAAAAGATAGTCCTATAAGGTGCTTGCTGGGTAAAGATGCCTGCTTTGTCACTTATTTTAGGTCCTGAATTTAACCTCATATATTCAAGGTCTGAATATTAGAGTGTAGACATTGTAGGAGGGCATTATTCTTCCCACTGCCTGGCCACAATGTAAAAGAGTTTGAAAAATACTGCTTTATGATAAAACATTCTGCTTCAAGTATATCAAGTAGCCTTGAAAGGCTTAGATGTAGTTGTGGATCAGGTTTAATGTCATGTCTCATGTGTATTTGAGCCTCAATCCGAGGATCGTGTTTGGTTTCTGTTAACATGCAAATCCATTCACAGGCCTGAAATGGCCTCAATAATTCTGCCACTTTCTATTCATTATTTCCCTAAGAACAATTAGTATGATACTGTAACATGGAACACTAAAGTCAAATCAGCATTATCTTTAAACACGTAAAAGCCAAAAAGCAAACAAAACAAGGCTGCTCTTTTCAGAAAAGAAAATCTAAACTTCCTGCTCCTCAGATTATTCCATCTCTCTCTATGAACATTCCTTTCATCTCCAGTCTTATTTTATATAGAACTTGATGAGATTATGAACCTTATCAAACTTGCATTCCCCTTTACAAAAGTGCATGTGCTCCAGGATCAAGAGCTTTGAGCATCCCTATAATTTTATGAGAAAAGTAGGGGTTTATCACAGTTTTCAGTTGGGAAAAACAAGATATGAAGTTATATAAAGAAGGCCAAATGATTAGTAAATTTAGACATACCAATGTAGAAAATTATGTAAACGTTTTGAGTTAACTTGTATTTGTTGAGTACTTCATGTGGGCTCAGCTTAGTGCCAAGTGCTGTGGAAATTTACAAGTAGAGGACATGGTACCAGCCTCATGGAACTTAGACTTTTGTTTGGGAGGTAAAATAAGAGTGTGAATACATGTGCATTTGTGTACATGTGCATATGTGTGGATATGGATATGTGCAGCTATGTATGAGTAGTATATGTGTGTTTTTTTTCAAGTATGTTAGTATGTATCTGCGTGTATGTGTATACAGACACGTGCAAGTATGTGGTTGTGTCTCTCTGTGTGTATGGACATGTGCATGTATGTGTGCACTTGTACTTGTGTGTACATATGTTTGTGCGTGTGCGTGTGTATGTGTAACTGAACTTCAGTGGCAGCAGAGTGCTCAAATGCATGCACTTTTGAATCAAACTGACCTCTCCTCAACCCGTCTTTTATGGATATCCTCTTCTCTAACTTGTTTTGAGTATGTCCTTTTTAAACTTTGCATGAAATCATACCTGGGCATAGTTATTAGCCTAAACACCAGTATGATTTCTGATTGGCCAGTTAATTAGGACTTATCAAGGGAGACTTTAAGTCCTTTGCTCTTTTTGACTTTTCTGTTTCCTGAAACAGATTGAGCTAGTGGAAATCCACATTTAATTAACTGCCGGTATGAAAGCCTGAGGGAAAGGCAAAAAAAAAAAAAAATAAATAAATAAATTAGTATTGCCATTCCTTTTTCATGTGAGAGCCCAGAAGGGAAGAATGTGTATGGCAGGAAGAAAAGAGTAAGCAAACCATGTTTGGGAGATTAGCAAACTTTATTACAAATAGTGCCTTTAGGAGAAGGTGGGCTGAGGAGGAGAGAGGGGTTGGAAGGGGAGGGAGCACGGCCCTGAAGGAAGGGTTTAAAGAGTGGGAACAGCCTTTGGATTTTACTCAATAGAGAACAGGGAGCCTCAGGAGTTTTCAGTTAAATACCATATCATGTGGGTACTCGAGAAGACTTTACACTAATTTAATAGATGTCACCTTTTTGTCACGTGTTTCCTTCTTATCCTAACCAAAAGGAAATGAGGTTTCTACTTCCCATGTAAATATTCTTTTGTGAAGTCATTGTACTTACATTTTAAATGTATGAACTGCTTGTGTTGTGTGAGATGGACTGTTCAGAACAAACACTATCCTTAGAGTTGTATCCTAGAGACAGTTGGATTTTAAGATCCTTTCCAGATCTAAAATATACAAAGTTAGTATAATGTTAAAAAGAAGTTAAGTGCCTGACACCTTAGCTAATTGACACTCTTTTAAAGAAGAGCAATTTAAGACAGTGATTAAGGGCTGGAAATCCCTAGTGATGATTTCAGTGAATTAAAACACAATTTTATTGAGTTTTTATTCTAATCCAAGCTATATGCTAGATGTTGAATGGGCAGGAAGAAGGAGACAAAGGAGATCAGATATGAAAATTAATAATGCCTCGCACATAAAGGCACATAGTAAATACCCATTGGATGAAGGAATGAATGAATGGACAAGTCCCTGTTATTTATTGATTCAATTTGTGGGAGATGGTAAGGGGTGGTGCTAGGGGGACAGACACAAAAATAGAAATGAACAGAGACCAGATAAGTGATTCCCCACATTTGGCTGCACATTCAAATTACCTGGGAACTTTAAAAATTTCTAATGACCAGTTGCCTCTCTAAATCTGACTTGGTTTGAAGGCAAAGAGAAGGGGAGAAGGGAAAAACGTGACCATAGACCCAGGAACTTGGAAAAACAAGGCATATTATGGAGCAGGATGAGTGTTTTGGAGTAGGTAAATTGTAGGGTAGACAGATCTTAGCCAGAAGATGGAACTTCTGGGCAGACTATAAACAGGTTGATGGAGTTCAATTCCTGAAACACCTGGCTTGGCACTGAAAGCTAAAGAATTATGGCCACTCTTGTTGCTTTTCCTGTTTGAGGTCTCTTTGTCTCTGTCTCTCCTTCTCTCTGTTTCTCTCTCTCTAGCTGAGGAGGTTTTGTGTGCGTGTGTGCATGTGTGCATGTGTGTGTGTGTGTGTGTGTGTCCCTGCTCTGCCTTCCTGAGACTACATCTCTTTTATTGGAATTTTTGAGTTAAGGCATACTCCTCAGCAAGGCTTCTTTATTTAAAACATTGGTTCCTGCTACAAATGGCTGCTCACATTTTTCTATGGCTTTCATTCATCTTTTGGAGACTGGCCTTCTTTCCTTATTTGTGGTCCCCTCACACACCAACAATTATACCTGTTTTGCTATCACTGAGCAACACTGACAGAAATGGTGTTGGTCTATGTCTTTCTGTAAAAAATTAGTACATGTTCATTGTAAATACTTTTAAAATATAGGAAAGTTAGAGAAGAAAATGAGAATTATTCATAATAGAGCTCTTACACTTTTAGCATCTTGGTATATTCTAAGCATGCATTTGGTTCATGCCTATACTTATTTGTGAAGTTGGAGATGGCTTCCCAGCGAGTTTTTATTCTCCCTCTTTAATTTTTTTTCTTGTAACTTTGAATTATGAGAATTTCTCTACATGATTAAATATTTGTTAAAAAACATTTTAATGACTTATATTGTTCCAACCAATGGGTTCATAATGATTTTTTACTATGGTAAAAATTGGACTTTGTTTTTTTTTTTCAGTTTTGTGAATAGTATGACACTGAGAACATTGCACATAAATCTTTAGGCACGTTCTGACTTCCCTGGGACATATACTTAAAAGGAGGATTTTATTGGGCTAAGGCTTTTATCTTTGAAGATCTTTTATAAAGATTGCTAAATTATTTTTCAAAAAATTTGAGCATATTCAATGAATGTTAGAGTACATTGTTTATAATGGATTGAAATAGAAGTTTCTCCTGACCTACATGGAAAATTTTCTAAATGAGATTCATCCATAAAACAACATCTTTGCTGAGAAAGCCATGGGAAGAAAGTTCACATGAGTAGGCTATTATGTAGCCTGGTAAGTGGATACAGCATATTCTTATTTTTTTATAGTGATGAAGGGGATTATTGACATAAATAATTTTTAAGAACCGGAGTTCATTAACTCAGTGGCCCTGTAGTAGGTTTGCAACATGGTTTGGGATGGCAAGGAGTCTTATTTACTGTATAAGGAAGGATGATTTTTGTTGGAGGAACATAATCCATCATCTGGGTAACTTGTGTACAGATGATAGCCTTCTTTGCAAGATGGTTAACATCAACGTACACATTTCTGGGGAAACATCAATGTACACATTTCTGGGGAAACCCTCCTATATTGAAACTTGTGTGAGCTAAACAAGTGTCTGGATCTGGTTTACATAATTGAGCATGTAATCAATGCATCTGGAAGAAGTCTACATGCTGCTCAAGGCTCTGCATTCTGGTCTGAGCACAGAGGAGCGTTTCCCATCGTAAGCTGGACACACTTTGAACCATTTATATCAGGTATCTGGCATCCAGGGGTCTTCTCATGTTTCATAATAATAGAACAATAGAAAAATGGCTCTATTCTTTGCACCTTTGTTTGTGATTTTCTTTTTTTTTCTCTGGGAACATTTGTTCTAAACTTATTTTCTCTTATTATAGAAAGACCATGTGTGTAAGAGATGATAAAATCTTATTTTAAAATGAAACTTACCACCAACCCCCAATAGGAGCTAATGTCTCTCTCTCCAGCTTAAATTTTTCCAATTTTTTTTTCTTCTTTCTTTCAGGGTTCCATGAAAATCTTCATTGCTACCTATAATTGTAATACAATTTTGATGGCAACCAATACTAAGTCTTTCTGAAGCACTTCTCTAATCTGGGAACACAGACTTTTTGTGTGTGACCCCAATCAACAGTTGCTTATTTGGCATTCCTGGAACTATAATTTGAAGGCACCAGGGCTTTTAGAATTCCTCCAAAAATACTTAGAATGGAAACTTACCACTTAGAAAACAGCAATTCTAAAAACCCACTCACGTCATCTTCCAAAACAACAGTGAAATTATTCCATTTTAAAGATTTTCTAAGAGTTTCTAGAATTCAATAGTTCTCCTTTTTGAACTCACAGATTATTTTTTTCCCCATACCCACTTATGACACTTGACCTTTTCTTGGAGTATTGGAGTTATTTAATTATAGACTTTATCTGCCAAGTCTAGGTGCCATCTGATTCACACCTGTGCTCAGCCTCCCACATATTCATGATCAATTGATACAAGGAGTGGGTACTTCTTTTATTTCTTAATTTTTCTGTTTGAGATCTGGAGGCAAGCACACTCACCTCACAGGCCTTGGAAATGCCACTCCAAGTTAGCAGCAGGAAGTTAATAGGGATAAAGAAGGAGACAGATAAGTTAACAGAGCACTGGTAAAGCATTCTCTTGGCCCATGATGAGGAAGAGTATCAGCAGAGCTGGACATTTTACTCTTATAAAATTCTGAAAGTATTCTTGAAGTCTAGAGCTCATATAGCAAGTGCTTGTTTAGGTCGATGATGATAATGTTGGTGGTGGTTGGGGGTGAAGTTTCTTTCTTTTTTCCATATCACACTATTTTTTTTAAAAAAAAACCTTTTTTAGTATACTCCCATAGCATTTACCATGTGTGCATTAAATGATAAATGACTTTGTAAACTGTAACTTTGTCATTGTTATTTGATATTGTGACTATCCTTTAAAAGGTCACTCTCTTCAAAGACATATAAAAGCTCCCATTTTCTTTCTTTCTGACAGATTGTGGCCCTGTGTCTGAAGCCTCCCCATCTGGGAGCATCTGGGATATAGAAGCTGCAGGGAATACGGAAGGCAGGGCTGTTGAGCTTTGACGACTGTGGGAAAGTCTGGTGTAAAGGAATGAACATTCTTGCCTTGTGGGTCAGACAGACTTAGGTAAGTTATTTCACCCTTCTGAGCCTCAGTTTCCTCACACATAGAATGGTGATCGTAAAATTGTTCATATGCAAGGTCATGTGTATTAAGTTCCCGGCCTGGTCACAGAATGTACAAGCTACACATGTTTCTAGCCTGCTTTCTTTCCTGCCTGCAGCCTTTGATTGGGCTTCTCTGACTGCCCTCCGCACAGCATAGTATAGTCACCTGCTGGACTGGGGAGGCTTTGAGGGGCAGGGATAGTGTCTTGTTCGTTTTTCCCCTCCAGTGACTGGTTCAGTGCCTGGGAGACTGGAGGCTCCATGAGGGACAGCTACACTGAGCTGTGTCCAACTGTGCAAAAGAATCCACAGTAATAGCAGGAATTTGGAGAAGAGTTGAGACACTTGGAGGGAAGTAGAATAAAGCAATAATAGCCTGGTTCTGTGCCACCTATTCAAACTTACCTCTTGATGGTTTGGGGCTTAGTCAATACTTGTCGAGTGAATGATATTAATAAGAAAATTTGTAAATGAGCCCCACAGGAAAGGTATGTGGAATTGAGATTAGCTGACCTAGCCAAGGACCTGGCCCATACTAGACACTGGATAAATATTCACCGAATCAATGAAAAAGTAATTAAGCAAATGAAAGACATGCATGGATAGTAACTCATGGATAGTAGTTAAGTAAAATAGATTATTTGGAAGGTAATGGATGTAATGGAAGGTGGTACCCACATTATCTGTGTGTGTTTGTATTCATGTAGGACAAAGGAGGTAAGTGGAGGGACGAGAAGGTGTGTTCAAATGAACATCTGAGGGATTGAATGATTTATCAGGCTTAGTTTCCTTTCATTGCTATTAAACACTAATTTAATTACTGGGGGAGGTTGGTGGTCTTAGAGACAGAGGAGAAATTCTCATCTGATTCATACAGCCAAAATATAAAACTATCTGACCTTGGTGGACAGAAGGCACCTCCATGCTCTTGCTAACACCTTTTTCTGGTTCATCTCTTGCTCGCGGACAGTATTGTTCACAGGCATAACCTAACACTCATAAAAGAACCTCCTTTGATATTGTAAAGCAATTAAATGAACACAGCTTTTATTTTGCACCTGAGGTTTGTGAATCACCCTTAAGCATTTCCAGTATTTTTCCTGCACGACCCTGGAGTTATCAAATCTGGCAATAGGAACAGGATGGTTCTCAGGAGGGCTGCCTCAGAGAGGAGTGGCTCTTGCTTGGCTGCCAGGAGACAGGCACTCCCGGCCCCTGCTGTTGCTATCAGAGATTCCAGGAACTGCAGGGGGTCCAAGCAAAGATGTGGCAGCCAGCTCTTCTACACACAAGTCCCCAGTCCATGGCAGCCTCCTTCCGCGGCCACTGATTCCTAGCTCGGGCTAGGCAACTTCATTCTCGTGCATGAGCATAGTTTATGTAAAGACTAGGAGATTAGAGTTTTTTATTACTATTTCAGGAGAGAGGGTGTTCATGGAGGTGGAAGTCTTCAGGTGTTTAGGAAGGTGTTTAAGGAGGTCTGTGGAGGGTCCTGGCGCAGTGGCCATTCTTCACCAGGCATTGGTGTGATGTGGGGAAGCTGCTGCCATTCCTGAGCCTCAGTTTTTTCATTTGGATTATGACCATGCACCTCTTCAGCCACAAGGAATAGGACCTTATTGTCCTACAGATTAGCGAAAACAGATTTGAACAGGCTTTGTAAAATGCACCATGCTGTATACATACACGAATGTGTAGTTTATATCCTGCATATCTGGAGGAGGGGGAAAAGGGAATGGGGAGAGGGAAGCCTCTCAGGCTATTATTAGGAGTTTGGCTCATTGTAGGGAATGTTGACGGTGCAGTGTTTATAGACTCCTGGGTAGGCAACACATAATGAGAGCATGAGAGGACAAAAATGACATTCTTATAAAAAAAAGGCTTCTTTTCCTTTCCATTTCTAACCCCCTACTGTCATACCTCCTGCTCCCTTTTGGCTTTTATGTAGGGTTGTGTCAGCTGGAATGCTTTTTGAGATCATTAAGTGTAACCCCCAGGCAGTTATTTTACAGTTTTTCAAACATCCCACGGTTATTTTAGCCTATTCACATAAGCTGAATAAGACGGATCTAATGCTCAAGGGAGAGGAGAGTGGTGGTAGGAATTCTTATGGGGAAAGGAAGATGAAAGGTTCTGGTGCTTGTTTAATTCTGTGCTTGCCAAATAGAAAATATACAAAAAGAAAATTGCAATGTAAATAGCACAAAGTGTCCAGAATTGTTTTGAAATAAATCCAGGTTTAAAGGACCTAATTTGCCACTTTGAACATATTATTTCATGCTCCAACAAATAAAAGATGCTCGGAGCTCTTTAATTTTGGCCAGTATTAAAAAAAAAACTTATGGAAATTAACCAATGATAATTTGAGTCAGATCTCTGTTGCCTTTGTATAATTAGCACAAATATCATTTATTTGTCAGGAGTGGAAATATAAGTCTTGCTTTATTAGCCACTTCCCATCTCTTCTGAATTCACAAACTAATATTGGCATTGTTATAGTTCACATGCTTATCTGTAGTTTATTGAGTATTTTCTGGTTTTAACAAAGATATTTAATATCTGAAATGACTATGCAAAATGTGATGAAAATGGTATGTGGGTTTCTAAGATCAAGGAGTTTTAGGACATTTTAAGAATCTGCTACACATTAGTGTGGCAATATTAATAAAAATCACTAGTGTATATGGTAGACATTATAAATACATAGCAGTAATAACAAAAATATCTTTTGATTAAATGAGAATACCTGTTGGAGCTATGCTACCTGTGGTAACAAACAAGTCAGCAAAGGTATCATGGAGCAAGAATTACAGAGGATAATTTCTCACTCACAGAATGTACAAAATGGGGAATCTTGATTGACAGCAGGCTTTCCTCCAAACTGTGGTTGGAGAATGAGGTTTCTTCCATCTTGGAGCTCTCCCCTCTTTAACAGTGGTTTTTCAGGTTGCTGGGATCATCTCCTTTGAATCAATGAGAAGAGAGAGTCTGGAGGACCATGCACCAGAGACTTCTGTGGACCAGGAACAATCCATTAGTGGGACCTCCAGCTGTGTCCCTAGAAGAGGAGGAAGCAGATTTGCTGAAGAGTTAGACAGTCTCTGGGGCACTGGCACATTGTTAGCTTTCAATGACATGGCTACTAATATTATTACATTGAATGTCAATGTACAGCTCTTATAACCCCTTTTTATTTTAGGTGATATGAGAGATAATTTGTGTGTGTGTGTGTGTGAATGTGTGCTGTATTGAGACTCATGATTAGTAATTTAGATCTCTATTTGGAAGGGGAATTGAAGAAGGTGTTTATTATCTGTTCCTTACATTAAAGTCAAGTTTAAATTAACCGGATTTTAAAGTGAATTATGTACATTCAGCCTGAGCTGTATGCTGTAGAAAATATATTGATGCAACTGAGTCAATACATTCTGTTAATAGTTAACTGAACAAAGGAAAAGAATGGTAAAATTGTTTTCTTTTCTTGAACACAGTTTGAGGTAGATAATCTTTGTCAAACACATTATCTAAAGAATAAAAATGATTCTTAAAATGAGATTAGTAAAGCACTTTAAATGTCCTTCCCCCCATTTCCTTTAGATGCTATTAATGAAAATATTATATGTAGTAGAAACTTCCTTATTCATCTATCATTTATTATCTATCTATCTATCATTCTATCTATCATTCTATCATTCTATTATCTATCTATCTATCTATATCTAAATGAATCCTACCAGAAAAGATTTAGGTACTCAGTTACTTTTCTTTCAAAGGAGAGCAGCCATTCTAGCATAACTAGAGATAATGCATTGCAGCGAGAACAGGAGTTAGCAAGTTTTTTGTAAGACGGCAGGTAGTAAATATTTTAGCCTTTGTATGCCATACAGTCTCTGTCACAACTACTCACCTGTGCTGTTTTTGTGTGAAAGCCCCTGTTGACAATATGTAAACAAATCACTGGGGTTGTCCTTGATAAAATTTTATTCACAAACACAGGCAGTAGCCTGGATTTGGTCCATGCACTGCATTTTTCTGACTCCTGGTCTAGAATGTTCAGTACTTTCTAAAAAGGGTACATTTTCTAATTTTATATTAGATGTTTATGTTATTTATGAAGCTAATTTCTCTCTACAGAGTTGGAAATATTACTGTCAGTTTTATTTTTGATGGCAAGAATAACCACGACCTAAGATAGCATTGACTAAATTCACTGTCCTTTGTCATCAGCATTAATGAAGCTATAAATCATAATTATGTTGGCAATTTTTGTTAGATAACAGGCCTATAAAAGTGATTGGTTATTCAGAGTAAAATTGCTTTATTAAAAGCACTTGGAGACAGGCTTTAGTAACTGCTAAAAAAGAATTCATAAGGCTTTCGTCTTTCAGGAAAGTTTAGTTGGTGTGTATTTGCTTACTTTTTCTTCTCATTGGTAGATGGAATTTAATTTTTATATCTCACAAACTTTACACTTATAAGACTCCAACTAGCATACAGAATTTTATTTAATGTTTTCAAACTGTCTAGGAGAGGGTTTTTTCCTAAAATGTCATCAGCAAGTAGAGTGAAAATATAAAAAGCAACCTTGTGCACCCTGCAGAAGCACATAAAGAGGTCTAATTAAATGACACAGATGGAAGCAGGCCCCCTGTTCACTGAATTAAGATGACACGATCTGTCACATATGGGAACTATGAGATATAGAGTCTTCTTTAAGTACAGGGATTTGGAATTCTGATACCTCCCACATTTGTTTATGTAACAAGTGTTTTTGAAGTAGAGTTTAGACCCACTTTGCACTGGGGGTGGGGAGTACAATTGTTTGTTCTTGGATCAGGCTGTTCTGGTAGGTGGAGTAGGGAGGAGAGAATGGAAAAGGACAGTGTCTCTTTCTTGGTTGGCTCTGTTACAGTCCTTGAGCTGTTAGTTCCTGTTTTTTTTTTTTTTTTTTTCTGTTGGACTAACACTGACTAACCTTTAGTGACGCATATGCAAAAAGCATCCAAATTCTGGCTCTTCATGAAGAACTTGCATGCATTCTATTACCTCTTCCAACTCCCCACTTAGCATCTGCCCTGGCAGTCCCCTCCAGAGCCTCTTTTGTCTGGGATCCCCATCAAGAGTTGTGGGACATCCACTTGACCCATGGCAAACCCACACATTGCTGATTTTTCCAAGTTGCCTGTGGACTGCTTCAGTGCCAGCCCTGTCTCAGCCTTGGCATCTCACTCCAACTGTCCTCTCCTCTTGCTCAAATAAGCACAATGGGCAAATCCACAAGACCTCTGTGTAAGCAGATATCTGCCATGGACTGAGACGCCAGTCTCCCCTTGTGTAAGCATCTCAGTTCTCTGAGTGATTCTTTTCTAGTTTGTCCCTCACTGGATTGCAAGAGGTACCTTTCCTTCTCTATGTGTAAAGAAGGGAAAAAAACCTCATCAAGAACTACTGATGGCTCCTGGGCAGCAAGAAAGTCCCATTCAACATCCTCCTTCAGTGTCTTGTGCTAGGCAAATGGTGACAGTGAAGGATAAAAGTGGATAGATTAGAAATATTGAGGAGATAATATTTATAGGACTTGGTGATTAGATTATATTTGATTAGACATAGGGTTAAAGGAGAAGGGGATGAGAAAGGAAAGCATTAGAGTAGGATCAGGTTGAGAGTTCATGTATTACAAATTCAGATTTTGATAAGTTGAGTTCTAGGTGCTAGGTGGGCATTCAGATGTCAATGTCACATGGGCAATTAGTTACATGTACAGGGGACCTTTGAACAACATGGGTTTGAACTGTGCGAGTCCACTTATATTTTTCTAGTATATTTTTTACTTATATTTTTTCAATAAATACAGTAAAGTACTCTAAATGTATTTTCTCTTCCTTATGATGTTCTTAACATTTTCTTTCCTCTAGCTTACTTTACCATAAGAATATAGTATATAATACATATAACATACACACTATAATCTAATTGGCTATTTATATTATTGGTAAGCTTCTGGCCAACAAGAAGTTTTGGGGGAGCTAAAAGTTACAAACAGATTTTTAAGTGTGTGGGGGTTGGCATCCTGAACCCCACCTCATTCAAGGCTCAGCTGTACGTTAGCAGCCAAGTCTTGAGGCAGATATAACTTTGCAAGTCTTATGAAGAAAATCTTCTAGGGAACCGGCATAGGATGAAAAAGAAGAAAGTGTCTAAGATTGGTCCTTGAGGAATTCTGACACTTAATGGTTGGGGGATAGTAATAAGCATTCCAAGGAGACTGAGAAAAAGCAGCCATAGAAGTAGAAGGAAAACCAGGCGATGGCTTCCAAGGTACACAAGATATTTAAGTTGAAGGCAAGTGGTGGGATTCGGAGTCAGTGGCAGAAGGGTGACTTGTGGATTATTCTATTTATGTTGCTCCTACTGATGCATGAAGCCATTAACCAAATGGAAATGCAAATGAAAATGGAAGCATTATGAAACTCTTGTGAATTTATTTGGAATGTTCATGCTGCTAAATAAAAATTTATTTCAGCAATTTACTTCCCATGTGTGTTATAATCAGTTCCAGAGAGACTTCATTTATCACAAAGACAATGCTTTATGTGTCACAAGGAAAACATTATAAACTAAAGAGTTTCCCATAAGGGAATATAATTTCATTCTTTATAGATTTTTTAAGAAGTTTGTGTGCGTGTGTGTGTGTGTGTGTGCGCGTTTCTCTTTCTAAAGCCAATGTTATCATTTGTTCTTTCTGCTAAGATTTCCTTTTTAAAAAAATATTTATTTATTTATTTGAGAGAGAGATAGAGAAAAGTGGGGAAGGAGCAGAGAGAGAAGGAGAGAGAATCCCAAGCAGGCTCTGTGCTTGTCAGCTCAGAGCCCGATGTGGCGCTCAACCTCACCAACTGTGAGATCATGACCTGAGCCGAAGAGTCGGATGCTTAACTGAAATCGAGAGTCGGGGATAAAGCATTTCTTGCTTTCATGGAGTTTGCCTTCTTGTAGCAGTGTAGTAGTTGAGACTACATGTTCTGGGATCACTTTTCTTGGTTTTGCATCCAGGCACCCCTTTCTTCTAATATTTCTTATAGTATCTCTTATGCTCTATGCTGAGTGAATGCTCAAATAATCAGGAAAATGTTTAAATAACTGCCTAAATTGTATGAAGCGTATTATAAAGAGAATGTTAAACAGCTGTTTTCCATTTCTCCTGATAGAAAACAAGGCCACAGCTTCATCTTTAGCCATAGAGATGTGGGTAACAATAAAATGGAACCTTTGCCTAGAACAGAGTGAACAATGGTGGGTTCCTGGAGTACAGACTAAAACATGGCTTAAATGAACCATGATTTGGAGATATTATGGGGCACACTTTTGACTTCCTTGGCTGTGGGCATTGTTACAAGTGGAAATGTCTTTTGGAATGTACAGTTTTGAATTTCTCTCTGACTTAAGCATCTTGTGATTGAATATGGTGAGGCTTCCACAATTCAATACCAATGTACTTTTTAAGCCTTATTTCCTACCACTCCCTTATTTCAACCTTCCATTTCAGTATGGAAGCCAAATATGGCTTTTGTGCTACTGGGTCAAACTTTTTTCTAGATCTTTAAAAAATCTAGCACAGAGGTCACTTCTGCCATGGAACCTTCCACAGCACCCCAGTAAAATATAATCTCTCTTTCCTACTGATCTCTTTAACTTTTCCTGAAATACCACTTATTTAAGCCTAAACGTATTCATTTGCTCAGTAAATATTTACTATGTTTACTATGTGTCAGACTATATTTGTGATGGGTTCTGGGGAGAAAGCATTTCTTGCTTTCATGGAGTTTGCACTCTTGTAGCAGTGTAGTGGTTGAGACCACATGTTCTGGGGCCACATTTCCTGGCTTGTATCCTGGTTAGTTTCTAGCTGTGTAATCTTGTTTAATTGTTATGTTTCTGTGCATTAATTGCTTTAGCTGAAAGCTGAAATAAATCACAACTACCTGAACCACATGTTTTTGGCATGGGTTTGTCTACTACCCCAGACCCACATTTTCACCTTGTTTTCTAGCTGGAGCAGTCCTTGTAACCGTTTGTCTTCTTCTCTTGGGCAGGAAGCCAGGCTGCAGCGACTAGGTCTAGTGTCTACGGAAACACTACTTCCAGTCTAATTGGAGACTGGGATGAACTTTTCAGAGAATAGTACTTTTCTGCCTCTCTCAGTATCTCTTGATTTCCTGTGAGCACCTAGCATGTCACAAAACCATGGCCAGCTCTGTATGCCGGTTCCTTATATGTCTTCCCTGTCCTTCCTGCCCCTTTGGCCTCTTCTTAGGCTCCAGTGCTTCTGGGATTGCCCACTGAATAGAAGACTAGCATATACATTTTCATCTTAGGCTCTGTTTTCTAGGGAGCTTGGGCTGCAATACCACCTCATTGGCTTATTGGGAGGATTAAATGGAAAGTGCTCAGAACAGTCCCTGGTGGAGAATAGGAAATAAATGCTAGCTATTATTATTGTGACAAAAGCAAATGAGAACACAGTAGAGGGTCTAGGTTGAAAGAAGGAAGGTTATTTAAGGATTCTTGGAAGAAATGCTGTTTAAGCCAGGACCTGAAGGTTGAGCAGCCAAATGTAGGATTTGGCAGTGGGGTGCATTTGTGGTGAATATGCCAGGCAGAAGGAGCCTTATGTTTCCAAGCCTGGGGTTAAGAAAGAGCCTAGGTTTGAGTAACCAGATACATTAATAACTAAAATTCATATCTGTTGTATTCATTTGTAGTTATTTATATATGTGTGTCTAGCAGAGACAGTAAGGTTTACCAAATATTCTACTTTCTTCCTTATCTTTCCCAATCCTCTTGCAGTTCTGGATAATGAAATGTGAAGGAAATGACATGAGTCACTCCTGGGCTGAGGCAAGGTAAAGTCTACATTCTTCCTCCACGATAGTGACCAGAGACCACATGTTCCAGAGAGATGGGATACAACATGATAAAGCTGCTATCACTAAGTTTCTTGAGTAATTCCCTAGGTAAAGCAGAGGGTCCTGCTGGCCTGCCTGTGGTGAGAATAAGAAATAATTCTTTGTTGAATAATGCCACCAGAATTTGGGACTGGTTTGTTATTGCAGCATAACTTAGTTTAACCTGACTAATACAATGATTAATCTTCCCGACTGCAGTGTTAGCTTCTGGATTAGAGCCATGCCTAGGGTGAGGCAAGAGAGATGCCTGTGGTACAAAATTGAAGAAGGCACTTCCTTTCAGGTTTATGCAAGTGGGTGACATTATGACCAAAGCAGATTAAGTGAGAGGGAAAGTGTGGGAGAAGAGGTCTGAGAGGTTGTAACTTCGAAGACCATTGGAAGATCTTTGGATTTTTAGTGGAATTATATTTTTTTAAAGATCTAATTGGCTTTATTAAATGATTCATGAATCAGGCAGCATCCCATCTTGCAAGAGGAGAGGTGCTCCCTGTAGTGGAATTATGGTTAACTCCTTATTTGCTATAAAATAAGGCAAGAAAACCAAAAGACAAAGGAGTTCATTTAGACAGTGAAAATTTGCTTTTATTATTTAAGGCAAAATTGTACTCCAAAACTTCTTTGGGAAGAAAGTTATCTTCCATTTCCACTTTCTAAAGAATCTTCACTCAAGTTACACATTGCCTGTAATGTTTAACAGTACCTCACAACTTTCTTTTGGGTTAAATCCATGGTTATAGAAGAATCACTCCATCAGGTTTTGAGTCATTTCTTGAAGGAGGATAAAAAATAATTCAGCTTGAGCCTGGGTTCCTAAATAATATTCTCCTGTGAAACCAGACTCATTATTTGGTTAAAACTTTCTGCCTTTTCCCTGTTGTTGAATTTGAAACATGCTGTGTATGTGCGTGGTGGAGTGGCAGTGGGTCACTCCTGCTGGGTTAGAATCCAAATGTTAACGTGAGAAAGAATGTCATGCTTTTCCCCCTTGATAAAGAGACTTATCTGAAAATTTCCAGAAAAAAATCCAGAATACCATTATGTAGCCTGGAAACCAATAAATACTGAACTGGCCATATACTTCTTTAAGCTCTAGTTATATGGGGCACATATTTACAATCTAAAATAATAGGTTTCATGAAGGCTGTTGTAAACTGAAGCAATATTTTATTCTGTATCCTTTGCAGACTGGCTGTAGAAATTTGCTTTTGGAAAAAGTACATGTTTTTCTAAGAAGCTATTAATTGAATTAAAGGTTAATGCAGAGCTCCCTGGTGATTGGACATTTGAAAGATACTGCCAAAAGAGAAACAATGAGATGCATTCAGAGAAGACTGTATATTGGATGTGTTCAATTCTTAGAAAAATAAATGTGGGAACATCTAATCTCATCACAGTTGGATACATATGTTTTTGCAAATGGAATGTAATTTTCTAAAAATGTCAGCTGTGTATGTCTCATGGATACTGAAAACATATGCTAATTTTTGGCAGAAGCCAAGGAAAGCTATGGTGCTTTTAATTTAAATTTAAATACACAGTTGGTGAGTGAGCACTCAGTAATGATGGGAATGCACTAGAGTGATAGCACATGTGGCGAGGAATCAGAGAGATTGATAGAAAGAGAAGCAGCAAGTGGAGAAGGAGGGAGTTGAAGGCACTCAGTAGTCTAAGTAGAAATGCAAATGGCGGCAGTGCTAGAGCAGCCAGGACAATATGGTGGAACCTGGGCCAGAATGGGCCAGATTTAGAGTCTGAGACCATCACCATCCAATGCAGAATGATTTGAGGGATGCTAAGCATATTAGTTTCCCCACCTCCACTTTCCCAATCAGCTCTTCTATTAGCCAGGTCAGGGTATCTCCAAGAGTGTTCCTTGGGAACACTGCTTCTGCTGGATGTTTTTGATATTTATATGTTTCTATTAAAACAAAGTACAGAGGCAGGGAGGGGGCAATACAGAGGGAAGTCACAAATAAATTTGGGGTACAATGAATTACACAAGTTAAATGGGTTACCTTTACTTTTGGACTTTGCAAAGCCTTTAAAAGCCTTTATATTTATGAATACATATTATGAATCATGAGTCTCAAAAAATGGAATACTGTAAGCAGCATCTCTCAAAATGATCTGAACACAGATCTTATTTTCCCCCCTGCAATATCTCCTAAGACAAGTGTTTGTGAAATACACTTGGGAAATGCTGGCTCAGATGCCTGAAATTTGTGAGTCAGCTAATTATTCAATTGAGTTAAGATATTAAGATTCCATCCCCCTTTTAAAATAAATATAAAGATATTTCTGGAGGTCCTACAGAGTGAGCCCTTATCTAGTATGTACACCACAGCACTGACACAGCAGGTGACAGGCTGCTTGTTAACTGACCAGGAGCCAATAGCAGGTGAGCAAGAGATGAGGGAATAGGGTGCGTGAAGGTGGACTTTGAATGGCAAGCCTCGGAAGTTAGAGAAAGTATATTGGCGATGCAGACAGAGGGAAGTAGTTGGAGGATTTTTGATGCCAGGATGGGGAGCTGGGGGAGCATGCACTTGCTGAGTAGCTGGGGAGAGCTGAAGGGTGTGCAGGGCTGGGAAGGGAATGAAAAAGTAAGGGAGACACCCTGACTTTGAGGCTAAGATCTAGTATAATTTAAAATAATTTAAAAAATTAATATAATTGAAAAAATGATATGCCCTTAAAAATAAATGAATTGAGAGCTTCTATTTACACAAACGGTGTTGTTTAAATGTTATTGCTGAAAAAGAGTGCAAGCTTTGTCAAGAATTTCAGAAAGTCCAAAGTTTCTGAGTAATGTTTAAAGAATGAGAAAGAAATGAATCCTTTTAGCCAAAAAAGTTGTTCTTAAAATATCATTTTAATCATGGAATTACATATGCTTATTGTGGGAAATCCAAAAAAATACAAACTAAAGAATGAAAGAAAAATTATACATATCACCCATAATCTTTCAATCTAGAAATAGCTACAATAAATATTTTAGCATACTATCTTCCAGTCTCTCCTTTGTCTCCTTTTTCCACCCTCTCCACCTCCCTACCAAATTGTATAATTTTGGCTGATAGTAAACAGGAACATATAATTTTAATGAGGATACTATAATTTAATCAATCAGTTGGAAAATCTGGCCTGTTACCTGTTTTTGTAAAACCCATGAGCTAAGGATGGTTTTATATTTTTAAATATTTAAGATAATCAAAACAATAATATTTAATGCTATTTGAAAATTACATGAATTCAAATTTCAGTGTCCATTAGTAAAGTTTTATTAGAACCCAGCCACACTCACTTACTTACTATTGTCTGTGCTGTTTTCACATCAACGATGCAGAGTGGTAATTGTGACAGAGACAGCATGGTCTGCAAAGCTTAAAATATTTCCTATGTGGGCTTTTATAGAAAATGTTTGCTGACCTTTCATTTAACCAACCCACAATTTGGGGGTATATTTGTTTTTTTTTAAATCTTTTCCCCATTATAAATAATGTTTTAACTGATATCTTTGGGCACAAATCTTTGCCTACTTTTCTGATTATTCTATTTGGGTATTTTCCTAAAAACAAAATTACTGTGTCAAAGGGTATGAATATTTTAAGGCCTCTGATGCATAATGCCAAATTTCTTTCCAGAAAGCTCAAACTAAGTTCTTTTCCCACCAGAAGCATAAGAGAGCTATAAAGATTTTCTTTTTGGCAATACAATCTGTATCCTACCCCACCTTAAACTATTTTAAGTTCAATAATAAAACAGTGTTAATCAAGTCCAACCTTGCTAGTTATGAGGATTTGCTGAGCAGGGGGGGGGGGAGGGATAAGTTTCATATGCTCTATATTTTTATCTCTCCTTTCAATACAGCCCTGAATCATGCAGCCTCTGCTCTTGATACATCCTGTTGTGAGACCTCATTGCACTTGCTTACTCCTCAGTCATTGTAAATAGAAGTATGTAATGGAGAAATACCTACCTATAGTATGAAAAATATGATTCATCCAAGTTTGTACGTGATTCTGTATAAATTGGAGATGAGGGTTGCTTTGCCTATCTACATGAATTTACTTGTATTTTGAATGACTGATTTTAGACTTAACATTACAAATTATTTTTTTATATGAAATTTATTGTCTAATTGGTTTCCATACAACACCCAGTGCTCATCCCAACAGGTGCCCTCCTCAATGCCCATTACCCACTTTCCCTCCTCTCCTCCCCATGAACCCTCAGTTTATTCTCAGTATTTAAGAGTCTCTTATGGTTTGTCTCCTTCCCTCTCTATAACTTTTTCCCCCCCTTCTCCTCCCACCAGGTCTTCTGTTGAGTTTCTCAGGATCCACATATGAGTGAAAACATATGATATCTGTCTTTCTCTGCCTGACTTATTTCACTTGGCATAACACTCTCCAGTTCCATCCATGTTGCTACAAATGGCCAGATTTCATTCTTTCTCATTGCCAAGTAGTATTCCATTGTGTATATAAACCACAATTTCTGTATCCATTCGTCAGTTGATGGACATTTAGGCTCTTTCCATAATTTAGCTGTTGTTGAAAGTGCTGCTGTAAACATTGGGGTACAAGTGCCCCTATGCATCAGCATTCCTGTATCCCTTGGGTAAATTCCTAGCAGTGCTATTGCTGGGTCATAGGGTAGATCTATTTTTAATTTTCTGAGGAACCTCCACACTGTTTTCCAGAGCGGCTGCACCAATTTGCATTCCCACCAACAGTGCAAGAGGGTTCCTGTTTCTCCACATCCTTCCCAGCATCTATAGTTTCCTGATTTGTTCATTTTAGCCACTCTGACTGGCGTGAGGTAGTATCTGAGTGTGGTTTTTGATTTGTATTTTCCTGATGAGGAGCGACATTGAGCATCTTTTCATGTGCCTGTTGGCCATCTGGATGTCTTCTTTAGAGCAGTGTCTATTCATGTTTTCTGTCCGTTTCTTCACTGGATTATTTGCTTTTTGGGTGTGGAGTTTGGGGAGCTGTTTATAGATTTTGGATACTAGCCCTCTGTCCAATATGTCATTTGCAAATATCTTTTCCCATTCTGTCAGTTGCCTTTTAGTTTTGTTGATGGTTTCCTTTGCAGTGCAGAAGCTTTTTATCTTCATGAGGTCCCAATAGTTCATTTTTGCTTTTAATTCCCTTGCCTTTGGGGATTTGTCAAGTAAGAAATTGCTGTGGCTGAGGTCAGAGAGGTTTTTTTCCTGCTTTCTCCTCTAGAGTTTTGACGGTTTCCTGTCTCTCATTCAGGTCCTTCATCCATTTTGAGTTTATTTCTGTGAATGGTGTAAGAAAATGGTCTAGTTTCATTCTTCTGCATGTTGTGTCCAGTTCTCCCAGCACCATTTGTTAAAGAGACTGTCTTTTTTCCATTGGCTATTCTTTCCTGCTTTGTCAAAGATTAGTTGGCCATACTTTTGTGGGTCCCCAATTCTGGGGTCTCTACTCTATTCCATTGGTCTATGTGTCTGTTTTTGTGCCAATACCATGCTGTCTTGATGATTACAGCTTTGTAGTAGAGGCTAAAATCTGGGATTGTGATGCCTTCCGCTTTGGTTTTCTTCTTCAATATTACTTTGGCTATTCGGGGTCTTTTGTGGTTCCATACAAATTTTAGGATTGCTTGTTCTAGCTTCGGGAAGAATGCTGGTGCAGTTTTGATTGGGATTGCCTTGAATGTGTAGATAGCTTTGGGTAGTATTGACACATTTTAACAGTATTTATTTCAGTCCATCAGCACGGAATGTTTTTCCATTTCTTTGTATCTTCTTCAATTTCCTTCATAAGCTTTCTATAGTTTTCAGCATAGAGATCTTTTATATCTTTGGTTAGGTTTATTCCTAGGTATTTTATGATTCTTGGTGCAATTGTGAATGGGATCAGTTTCCTTATTTGTTTTTCTGTTGCTTCATTAATAGTGGATAAGAATGCAACTGATTTCTGTACATTAATTTTCTGTCGCGACTTTGCTGAATTCATGTATCAGTTCTAGCAGACTTTTGGTGGAGTCTGTCGGGTTTTCCATGTATAGTATCATGTCATCTGCAAAAAATGAAAGCTTGACTCATCTTTGCCAATTTTGATGCCTTTGATTTCCTTTTGTTGTCTGATTGCTGATGCTAGCACTTCCAACACTATGTTAAACAACAGCGGTGAGAGTGAACATCCCTGTCATGTTCCTGATCTCAAGGGGAAAGCTCTCAGTTTTCTCCCATTGAGGATGATATTAGCTGTGGGCTTTTCATAAATGGTTTTTATGATGTTTAAGTATGTTCCTTCTATCCTGACTTTCTCGAGGGTTTTTATTTAGAAAGAATGCTGAATTTTGTCAAATGCTTTTTCTGCATTGATTGACAGGATCATATGGTTCTTATCTTTTATTAATGTGATGTATCACGTTGATTGATTTGCGAATATTGCAACAGCCCTGCAGCCCAGGAATGAATCCCACTTGATCATGGTGAATAATTCTTTTTATATGCTGTTGAATTTGATTTGCTAATATCTTGTTGAGAATTTTTGCATCCATATTCATCAGGGATATTGGCCTGTAGTTCTCTTTTTTTGCTGGGTCTCTGTCTGGTTTGGGAATCAAAGTAATGCTGGCTTCATAGAATGAGTCTGGAAGTTTTCCTTCCCTTTCTATTTTTTGGAACAGCTTAAGAAGGATAGGTATTATCTCTGCTTTAAATGTCTGGTAGAATTCCCCAGGGAAGCCATCTGGTCCTGGACTGTTATTTGTTGGGAGATTTTTGATAACTGATTCAATTTCTTCTCTGGTTATGGGTGTGTTCAACTTTTCTATTTCTTCCTATTTGAGTTTTGGAAGTGTGTGGGTGCTTAGGAATTTGTCCATTTCTTCCAGGTTGTCCATTTTGTTGGCATATAATTTTTCATAGTATTCCCTGACAATTGCTTGTATTTCTGAGGTATTGGTTGTAATAATTCCATTTTCATTCATTATTTTATCTATTTGGGCCCTCTCCCTTTCCTTTTTGAGAAGCCTGGCTAAAGGTTTATCAAATTTGTGTATTTTTTCAAAAACCAACTCTTGGTTTCATTGATCTGCTCTACTGTTTTTTTTTATTGTATATTGTTTATTTCTGCTCTGATCTTTATTATTTCTCTTCTTCGGTGGGGTTTAGAGTGTCTTTGCTGTTCTGCTTATATTTCCTTTGAGTGTGCTGCTGGATTTTGTATTTGGGATTTTTCTTGTTTCTTGAGATAGGCCTAGATTGCAATGTATTTTCCTCTCAGGACTGCCTTCGCTGCATCCCAAAGCGTTTGGATTGTTGTGTTTTCATTTTCATTCGTTTCCATGTATTTTTGATTTCTTCTCTAATTGCCTGGTTGACCCATTCATTCTTTAGTAAGATGTTATTTAACCTCCATGTTTTTGGAGGTTTTCCAGACTTTTTCCTGTGGTTGATTTCAAGTTTCATAGCATTGTGGTCTGAAAGTGTGCATGGTATGACCTCAATTCTTTTATACTTATGAAGGGCTGTTTTGTGACCCAGTATGTGATCTATCTTGGAGAATGTTCCATGTGCACTCGAGAAGAAAGTATATTCTGTTGCTTTGCGTTGCAGAGTTCTAAATATATCTGTCAAGTCCATCTGATCCAATGTATCATTTAGGGCCCTTGTTTATTTATTGATTCTCTGTCTAGATGTTCTATCCATTGCTGTAAGTGGAGTACTAAAGTCTCCTGCAATTACCACATTCTTATCAATAAGGTTGCTTATGTTTGTGATTGTTTTATATGTTTGGGGGCCTCCAAATTTGGTGCATAGACATTTATAATTGTTAGCTCTTCCTGATGGATAGACCCTGTAATTATATAATGCCCTTCTTCATCCTTGTTACGGCCTTTAATTTAAAGTCTAGTTTGTCTGATATAAGTATGGCTACTCCAGCTTTCTTTTGGCTTCCAGTAGCATGATAGATAGTTCTCCATCCCCTCACTTTCAATCTGAAGGTGTCCACACGTCTAAAATGAGTCTCTTGTAGACAGCAAATAGATGGGTCTTTTTTTTTTATCCATTCTGATACCCATTCTGTGTCTTTTGGTTGGAGCATTTAGTCCATTTACATTCAGTGTTATTATTGAAAGATATGGGTTTAGAGGCATTGTGATATCTGTAGGTTTCATGCTTGTAGTGGTGTCTCTGGTACTTTGTGGTCCTTGCAACATTTCACTCACAGAGTCCCCCTTAGGATCTGTTGTAGGGCTGGTTTAGTGGTGATGAATTCCTTCAGGTTTTGTTTGTTTGGGAAAACCTTTATCTCTCCTTCTATTCTGAATGACACACTTGCTGGATAAAGGATTCTCGGCTGCATATTTTTTCTGTTCATCACATTGAAGATTTCCTGCCATTCATTTCTGGCCTGCCAAGTTTCAGTAGATAGGTCTGCTACTACCCTTTGTGTCTACCTTTTTGTGTTAAGGCCTGTTTATCCCTAGCTGCTTTCAGAATTTTCTCTGTATCCTTGTATTTTGCCAGTTTCACTATGATAAGTCATGCAGAAGATCAATTCAAGTTACGTCTGAAGGGAGTTCTCTGTGCCTCTTGGATTTCAATGCCTGTTTCCTTCTCCAGATCAGGGAAGTTCTCAGCTATGATTTGTTCAAATATACCTTCAGCCCTTTCTCTCTCTTCCTCTTCTGGAATTCCTATGATACGGATATTGTTCTGTTTGATTGTATCACTTAGTTCTCTAATTTCCCCTCGTACTCCTGGATTTTTTATCTCTCTTTTTCTCAGCTTCCTCTTTTTCCATAATTTTATCTTCTAATTCACCTGTTCTCTCCTCTGCCTCTTCAAACCATGCTGTGGCCACCTCCATTTTATTATGAACCTCATTTATAGCATTTTTAACATTAAAATTCTAACTGAACCTGCCCACACTTATTTCTCCATCAATTGATCAATATATTTACCTCCAGATGAGGAAGCACTATTAGTTTCACTCTCATGTGAGACTAAAAAGCATATAGCTTTGCCCTTGAAAAGGGCCATAAAACCCTCATTTTAATGTTATTTGGTTGGTGGAGTGAGAAAATAGATATTTAGGGTTCAAAATCTTAAGTCTAGATTTTACTCATCCTTAGTATGAAACTAATTTATATCATGGAGGATATAATTTTGAATCTCTTTTTCTTTGAAGCTTTACTTCTGGCACTACATAAAAGTGATGTCTTGATTCTGATTCTGACTATTTACTTGTTACGTTTTCAAGGATCTAATTTGACACTAAAATTTTTCATTTTTTTCTATTCATAGGGAAAATATATTTCTTTTAAGTAAGAAACTTTTAGGGACACTAGACATGAAAGTGCAGGAAGTAAGATTCATTCTGCTAGTATTTGAAGAGAAAACACAATGGATGCCTATGAAATGAATATTTTCCATCTCTGTCCACATTCCTATATCCACCAGAGATAAAGGGGGTAGATCAGAAGCCCTGGAAGTCATCCTCAGACTAAGCTTTCCAGATCCTTAAAGAAGAGCAGGGCGAGTGTAACTAGGGTGGAAAAGAGATATGAGACCATTGAATTAGCTTTAATTTTAGCCTGGTCTTAGGCTGCTTGGCATCGAGAGAGCTTCATGTTTATTCAGCAACTATTTAATGGGTTAAAGTGCCTCCTAAAAATACTCCAGAGTCTTGTAACTTGTCCTTACGAAAAATAATCAGAAAAACTTATAGGGAGACTCTATAATCCTAATGCCCTTATAATTCATCAGTCACTAGATGAGAACCTTGGGTGAGGATCTTTTAGCTGAGCCAAGCAGACCTCTCAGAATTGTCACGGTTCACGTTTGCGGAAAGTATATAGCGATTGTGATTACCCTATGTATCACATCTCTCAGAGCCCAGCTATGGTGAGAAATGGGCTGGGATTCTCTTTAAACCTTTGTTGTTTTCCTTTTTTTTTTTTTTTTTTTTTTTAAATCAGGTACATTGTGGCTTTTTCAAATTCAGGCTCAAAGGCTTTATCAAAGTTGAGCTCCTGAAATGCCTGAGGGGAAAGCCACATCTCTCCAGTACACAGATTCTAGCAGATGAATCTGCTACAGAAGAGGGACTGCTCTTTTGAATAACTTGGCATTTCTGCAAGGTAGGCAGACAGCCAAGCCAAGGCATTCATCCCCGCCCTTTGCTGCTTCACTGAGGCTTCCTGAGTATGCTTTTGGCCAGGGAAAAACCTTGGCAGAGCGAGAGGGAGATATTTCTCTCCCTGTTCCTTTACAACAAGATGTCAGGCAGGCAGGTGGCCTAATTTATGATGGCAAGTTCTAGAGATGCATCTAATGAAAAGAGTCATGTATGTCTTTAAGAAAAGATTAGTTTTACAGGGCTCTGTGCAGTTAGACTGGGGCAAAATCTATATAGACACTAAGTACACATACATTCTCCCTTTTAAGAACAACAATAAGTCTAGAAGTTTAGAAAAGAAAGATATTATACCCAGAATTGAAAAAGAGAGTAATGAATCTAGAATACAGTTTGTTCAATTAGCTCTGATTTAGAGAACATGAGAAGTAGGAAAACAAAATGCAGGTTATAATGTCTGATTAGGACTATGGCTTGCCTGTCCCACAGAGGTTCAAGCACTTTAGATCTGGGAAGGGACCATAGGTATCATTTCATCAACATCCTAATTTTTCATAAGGCATATGATGAAATCTCTCTTAAATCTGGTCAAAGTGACTTATATAAAAACAAAGTATTGGGAATTAAACAGAACTGAAATGTAAGGGAATGAGTGTGAGCCATTTACCTGGGGGAAAATGTAAGTTGGATAATAAATGACTTATTATGACAGAAAAAAATCTAGGATTATTAACATGATTTGGGAAATTAAACAGTATAGGGTTATCTCTCTTTTTTATTTATTTATGTATTTATTTATTTTAAAATAGGAAGAGAACACAAGTAGGGGGGGTGGGCAGAAAGAGAGGGAGAGAGAGAGAATCCCAAGTGGGCCCGACACTGTCAGCACAGAGCCTGCCGTGAGGCTTCAACTCATGAACCGTGAGATCATAACCTGAGCTACAATCAAGAGTCAGAGATGCTTAAATGACTGGGCTGAGACACCCAGGTGCCCTGGATTGTCTTTTCTTTTTTTTTCTTTTTTTTTTTTTTAATTTTTTTTTTCAACGTTTATTTATTTTTGGGACAGAGAGAGACAGAGCATGAACGGGGGAGGGGCAGAGAGAGGGAGACACAGAATCGGAAACAGGCTCCAGGCTCTGAGCCATCAGCCCAGAGCCTGACGCGGGGCTCGAACTCACGGACCGCGAGATCGTGACCTGGCTGAAGTCGGACGCTTAACCGACTGCGCCACCCAGGCGCCCCATGTCTTTTCTTTTTAAAGCAAGCAGAACACTGTAGGATGTCTTCTCCAAGTGGTTATCACTGATAATTCCCTGTATGAACTATTTATTATTCAGAGTCCTATGCAACCCTTGAAGCAATCTCAGAGTGATGCTAAGCAAACCCTCAGGGGAATAAAATATGACCTTTAAGAAAAGTTAAAGAACCAGTATTTCTAGAAAATACAAAATTTTTAGAAAAATACATTAAACAACTTCAGTATCTTCAAATATTTCTCATTCTACCCCCCCTCCCCACACATACACATGCACACTCACACATCCATTGGAACTTGAAACACTAATTTGATACATATCACTGCCGACTTCAAAGTTAATGGGAAGTGAGCTCTCTCTCTCTCTCTCTCTCTTTTAATCTATCCCAGCCCATTACTAACCATGTCTATAAGGAATTCAGGGACTTGTGGAATCCTTGTGGACAGGCCTCTATTTCCAATTTTTAAAAAAAGTTTATTTATTTTTGAGAGAGAAAGAAAGAGAGCGAGAGAGAGAGAGAGAGAGAGAGAGAGAGCACAGTGGGAGAGGGTCAGAGAGAGAGGGAGACAGAGAATCCAAAGCAGACTCCGTGTGCAGAACTCCAACTCATGAACCATGAGATCATGACCTGAGCCAAAGTCAGATGCTTAATTGGCTGAGCCACCCAGGCACCCCTCTATTTCCAACTTTTAACTGTAACTCAAAGGAACACCAGTACTGAATATGTACTTTCACTTTAGATACAAAATTTCAATCATAAGTAAATTAACCAACAAAGAATTTATCTTCCTTTTACTTTTGATGATGCCTGTATATAAATGACTTCACCACAAAAGCCAATCGCCTCTTCCATCTTGACAATAACAACCATAATGAAGCATCTTTTGAAGAGTTTCTGTGGAAAGGGGTCTAACAAGAAATCATTGCCACAGCTGGCTGGAAATAGGGTAGTTACTCATTTCTGTTATGGTTTAAATCTAGGGAAGTTGAATTTGCCTTTTAGCCCTAAAATAAAAATGTAAGAAATGTGACCCAAACTTTGGGGAATGTGAATTCATTCAGTGTTCTCTTGGCTAGAAGAACTTGGGAGTCTGAATGAAAAAGAGAGAAGCTATGAAATGGAATAATTAACTCTTTCTGACTGCACTTTTGGTGTATTTGTACTTTTTTGCAACTTTTCCTGCTGATTTAGGTGTCTCACATTTCGATCTGAGAACCTGCCCTCGGAAATAATAACTGTAGGTCACCCAACAAAATTAGAATATGAGTCAAATTATCTTGAGCTTTTGGGCTTTTATGTACATTTGTTACTTTGAAAACATGTTTATTTATTTATTTTGAGAGAGAGAAAGAGTGGGAGAGGGGCAGAGAGAGAGAGGGAGACAGAGAATCCCAGGTAGACTCCATGCTGTCAGCTCAGAGCCCAGTGTAGCAATCTCACCAATCCTAGATCTTGACCTGAGCAGAAATCAAGAGTTGGACACTTAACTGCTGAGCCAGGTGCCCTGGGATCTTGGAATTTTAAAGGGAATAAAAATATTCATTTTTGATGTCAAGCTCTAATATTAAGCAATGATATTTAGCATCTCAAGCTATAAATTTAAGAAGGATTTAAGATACAAAATGATTTTTTTCATGTATAACAAAACATGGTATTTATTAACTAACTTATATTTTTATTTAAATAATTCAATTTAGTTAACATATAGTAAGTACTGGTTTCAGAAGTAGAATATAGTGATTCCTCACTTACATACAACATCCCAACAAGCGATCCCTTTTATGCTCATCACCCATTTAGTCTATCCCCTCACCTACCTTGCCTCCAGCAACCCTCATTTTGTTCTCTGTATTTAAGGGTCTCTTATGGTTTGCTTCCCTCTCTATTTTTATCTTATTTTTCCTTCCCTTCCCCCATGTTCATCTGTTGTTTCTTAAATTCCACATGTGAATGAAATCATATATTTGTCTTTCTCTGACTAGCTTATTTCACTTAGCATAATACACTCTAGTTCCATCTACATTGTTGCCAATGGCAAGATTTCATTCTTTTAGATTGCCTAGTAATATTCCATTGTGTATGTGTGTATACACACACACACACACACACACACACACACACATCTACTTTATCCATTCATCAGTTGATGGACTTTTGGGTTCTTTGCTTAATTTCACTATTGTTGATAGTGCTGCTATGAACAGTGGGGTGCATGTGCCTCTTCTAGTCAGCATTTTTGTATTCTTTGGATAAATACCTAGTAATAGACACTAAACGATTTTATATTGACATTCTGTTTTCTTAAGGCTCTTTCAGCTTTGAGTGTTCAGTTTAGGACTCTTCTCACTGAGAGTAACAGAAACCCAATTCAAATTGGTTTAAACAAAAGAGGGATTTATTGACTTAAGGGAAAAAATCTAGAAGTAGGACTAGGTTCAGTAATGGCTGGATGTAGATATTCAACTGATATCTGTTGATTGTACTTTCTTCCTGTGTTTCTGTTGATGTCTGTGTTGTTTCCATTCTCAGTTATAGTCTTCCAGGAAGATTCAGACTTACATGGTCCCTAAGGTTCAAAATCCAAGAAAAACAACAACAAAAACTCCTCTTTCCCTCCCTTCCACAATTCCAGAGAGATCTCTGCCTGGCCTAATTTGGGTCATTTGTCCATCCCCAAACCAGTCTGTGTGGATGATTTCTTCCGTGGATTGAGTGGTCCAGTAATGTCATCATGGGGGCCAAAACTAGGGACCATTAGAATCACTACTGAAAAATCATGGACCTTTGGGATGTGAAGTATTTTCCAGTTATTTCCACGGTAGGGCTATTATATGCCATACCTACTTAGAATACAATCAGTGTATATTAACCCTTTGGATTTAACCATCAAAGTGTGTGTATGATACAAGAATGTAGGTGTTGAAAGGAATAGAAAGTAGTCTCTATAGTTGGTTCTGAAAAAGTCCTAAGGAAATAGCATAGCTTTCCTTTCTCCATAGTAGCTGTATTATTTTGTCTTGCACACACAGCACTCATTCCTTCTTTTTATGGTACCAGGCATCCTGATTTCCTTTGTGGATTTCTTCTTCCCCATGGTAGGCAGTTTTAGTAGGCCAGTACAATTAGATGTCTTGTTCTTTCCTAATCTAAGGGGTTGACTAATGACCCAACCTAGGCCAATAAAATTCACTATCTTTATACATTGAGTAGATTAATATATAAATGGGAAAAGTAGCTCATTTCTACCACCAGTGGTATCCTTTTAAACATGCTAAATAGTTCTGTTATCTGTGATTTCATCTGGTTCTTCTTTTCCTAATGTAGTTTTCCAGACCTTCTGTGACCTACTCATATATTTCAAAAGGATTCATTTTCTGTGTAGATTGGAAATAGTTTCTGTGCTTGTAACCAGAAAGCCCTAATTGATACAGAAATTGGGGCCAGAAGTAGGGTGATACAAGTCACAATGCTTAAAATGTAAAATTATCTAGGCAAGGGAGGATGGAGGGTGGAAAAGATGCTATCCAGGGCTAGGAAGTTGGCCACCATTATTATGCAATAGGAGGAAAGGTTGTTAAGCTGTAGCCTGTAGTAAACTGGGATTCAGACCATTTGAGTCTTTCAGAAACACAGAAGGTAAATGTGAAGGTATTGATGTTTTGGGGATATATTTTAGTAGGACACTAGAAGAAATTGACACGTGAGCTAAAACTCATTTCAAAAACAGGAAAAGTTGGGTGAAAGAAAGCCTTTTTATAGTCACTGAATGCAGCCTATAAAATGAAATGGCATAAAGCCTGGTGCTCTGGGGACTTGGATAGTTGGAAAAGCCAAGTTCTGGGGCGCCTGGGTGGCGCAGTCGGTTAAGCGTCCGACTTCAGCCAGGTCACGATCTCGCGGTCCGTGAGTTCGAGCCCCGCGTCAGGCTCTGGGCTGATGGCTCGGAGCCTGGAGCCTGTTTCCGATTCTGTGTCTCCCTCTCTCTCTGCCCCTCCCCCGTTCATGCTCTGTCTCTCTCTGTCCCAAAAATAAATAAATGTTGAAAAAAAAATTAAAAAAAAAAAAAAAAAGAAAAGCCAAGTTCTCTGGCCAATGATAAAGCTTGTAGGATCAACAGTAGGAAGGTAGGAACCACAGAAGGAAATAAGAAGCCTACTCTCCAGGACCCTTGCATGTACCTCTTGTTATGAAGTGTCTGATTGTCAGAGGGGATAATGACATTTATTGCAAAAATGTAGTTGGCTCTTGTTTGGAGTCAAAGGTCAGACTGGACAAGACTCTCCACCCCACATTCCTGTTGATAATTGCTTAAATGGAGGCTAGGAGATGGTCAGAACACTGAAACTACTTTCCGGAAACTGGAATCCTCAGTAGATGTTTAGATTCAAGGACATGACTCGATAAGTTAATGACCTTTAGTTTCTAGCCTCGGGAATTGAAAGAAGCCTCCTAGAGTTTAAAGGAAGTTGTCTTCTCAGATAGACCTCAACCTTGGCAACAATGTCCTTTGATCAGTGATCAAAGGAGATGCTCCTGGGAGAGAATTAGCAGCTACTAGTGTGATGACCAGGACACCTACTTCTCTTCCGTGGAACAGTCTTGGCTGTTCCTGCTTAGCAGGATATATTGACAGTAGTGGTGGTATATATTTTATTCTCTCTCTGTCTCTTTTTTTTTTTTTAACCAAATCGGGGGTCTTTATTGAAGTTACTTGTTCTCTCTCTAATATTGATATTGGTTAATTTTATCATTTAGTCATGGTTGTTGGACCATGTAAACCTGACCAAGAAAAATGCACATCTTGGATTTGGAGCTGCATGTCTGATGAGGTTTTGGGTTCTCTTCACTTGGGAAAAAAACTTTATTTGGAGCCTGAACAGCAAAAGGTGTAAATGTGGTGAACATTTGTTGCTTTTTAATATCCCCTTCTCTCAGGTTTGTTTCCTCTTTTTTAGTTAACAGAGCCCTGATTCTATCTGAAGAAACGCCATCTCCCTCTTCCAGTCTGTGGGCCCTGGGTCGGCTCCGCTCCTGACTCCTAGGATGGAGCATGTGACCTAAGCCTCTTCATTTAGCACCCTGGATAGTCCTCACATGGGAACTGCCTCAAGGTTGGCCACCTGGTCAAGCAATTTCCTCATGACTTTGGGAACTACTTAAGTCCACACTGCATTTGAAGGAGTGCTACTGGGTACAGCTGATTTTACGGTCAGGTTGATCAGACAATGCTTAGTTTCTGGTTGTCAGCTGGTGTACTAGGATCAGATGTTTCTCCACCACTGGCTTCGGGTCTGTCAGATCCCCAGATGAGGGAGTGGGCTTAGAACCCAAGCCAGGCTGGCTGGACTCTCTCTCTGGACTTTGGGTCTTAGGCAGAGTGCTGCATGAGCAGGAAGAATAGACACAGTTTGTTTTCTCATGCTGTGTTGCCTTTACCGGACTGTTGGGCAGTAATCGCCGCACAAATCTTGGCCCGACCAGTCTGTCTTTGTCTGAGCCTGATTCTCCAGGCTTCCTATCATTTCTGTGGCCACTATCTTTCTAATACATTCCTTTGCTGTTGAACTCATCCAGAGTTGCTTTCTGTGATGTGCATTGCCAAGACTGTCAGGTAATTCACCTTTTCCTTTTCAAGCTGCCTATCGTACTTCTCACTCCCTTCATGCCTGCCTTTGATTTAAAGGGTAAGACTGGCTTGGGATGATCCTGCCTGCAATCCGAGAGAGAGTATTGGAGAACTGCTGCCTTTGTGAATGGTGCATTAACTGAGGGTGATTTTAGCTACTTCTGAAGGAAGACAGGGGCTTGTTTGGTTCGCAGCTCTATCCCAAAAGACTAGCCTGATGCTTGGAACAACATCAGTGCATTCAGTGTATGTACACTCATGTTATTCTCCCTTGGTCTTGTCACATTAGCCAATTTGTTCATTCAATAAATATTTGTTTATTGTTCACATGGGAATATAATGGTGAGCAATACAGATATGACACTTGCTTCTCAATGGTACTGACTTTTAGTTGTCGCTGTGTGGCTCAGCTGTGGTAGATTGGTTAAATATGTTTTAGCTGTTGCAAATTTGAGATTTTAAAATGCAATAATATAGGCTTATTCTTCTGGAGAACAGGAAAAATTATTGGCTTGAGCAGGATTAAGCCCTGAATAGTCAGGGCAGAAGGCATTTCTAAGAGAGCAATATATCAATTATAGGCAATCTTTTTGTAACACAGTTCCTTCTATATCCATATTCTGGGTTTGGATGGGGCCAAGATGAGATAAAGGGGACTGTAAAGGAAATGAAGGATTTTTTTGGTCTCTTCTGTTCTGGTTTTGGGATCTATGACTAAGCTCTCTGTTACCGAGGAGGAAGAGGCTATATTATAGATTTGATACAGTAATGTCCTAAAACAAAAATTGGGAAATTTTATTTGGCAAGCATGTTCTGTTTTCTAAATTTTAAATTTACATGTTTATGGACAAGTCTTAAAGTGTTTAATAGATAATAAATACGTTTATTAAACAAATAAAAATTAAATAAATATTTTTTTAAGTTTACTTATTTATTGACAGAGAGTGAGAGAGAGAGAGAGAACGAGCTGGGGAGGGGCAGAAAGAGAGGGAGTCTGAGGATCCGAAGCAGGCTCTGTGCTGTCAGCATGCCAGGCTCGAACTCACGAACTGCAAGATCATGATCTGAGCTGAAGTCGGATGCTTAACTGACTGAGCCACCCAGGGGCCCCAATAAATAAGGTATTTATTGAGGAATACAATAATTTATTTTTAATATCTAATTAGTATTATTCGAGAAAATAGCCCAGGGAATTCAGACTTTGCCAGAATATCTGGGTTTATGGTCACCGTATTCGTTTTCTATTGTCACATAACAAATTCTCCAAAACTTAGCAGCTTAAAATGACACAAATGCATTATTTCAGAGTTTCTGAAAGTCAGAAGTCTGGCCACGGAGGGTTCGAGGCAGCGGAAGTTAAGTATGGCTAGTGTTTCAAGGATAAGGGGGTGAGAAGGTGGAGAGGAAGCGGCAAGTCCTAAGTGTGGAGAAAAGTCGTGGAGACACGTTAAGGAATTCAGAGCTTAAGAGCAAAGGAAAACCATGTTAGTGTTTTCATCAGGAGAGGGTCATATTTACTTTAGAGTGAAGACTGAGGCAAAGTCCTAGCTTGAGCAATTGGATGACTGGTGGTGACTTTGAGAAAGGCAAGAAGGCAGAGAGGAGGAGCAGGTTTCTAAAGAGGAAAACAAAGATAATAAACTCAGGCTTGACCACATTTTATTTGAAGTGCTTGTCATTCATACAAATAAAGATGTCCAGCTAAAAGTTGGAGAAAGAGAGTGGGTTGGAGATGTAGACATGGGAATACATGGAAAGCTTTTAACCATTTAATACATGAAAAGCAGAGGGTCATGCTTTGAGAATCTAAGAAGTCATTGAATATGTCCCCAGATAATTACAGCTATATATATATATATATATATATATATATATATATAGCTGCTATCTATGTCTCCTTATTGGGAAATTGTTGTTTTCATTGATATGACCTAGGAAGAAACATATTTGCATACCAATGGACTATAACATGAATGTATAAATGAATGAGTCAAGAAATGCAGAAAATGACAATTCTCCCAAGATGTTTGTATCTGACCTGAATTTAGGATTCAGTTATTGAAGGAAGGCATTTCTTTGTGAACATTCTCCCCTGGAGATAAATTAGTTCACACATTCATTCAGCTGATATTTACTGAGTACCTACTATGTTCCAAGTATTGTTGTAGATGCAGAAAGTGAGGCACAAAACCAATTCTCGCTCATAGAGCTTACCTTGAGATGGATGCAAAACAAAAGAACACATAATACAATTTCAAAGAGTGGTGAGTAATCTGTTGAAAATAAAGTGGGGTTGGGGAATGTGAATGGTTGTGTGAATTTCATTTGGCTATAGTGTTCAGGAAGGACTGTCTGGAAGAGGCATGTGATACCTGAATGAAGAGAAGCAGGAACTGAAAAACACACTGGTGGCAAGCAGGCCACATGGGGGTGGGGAAGCAGTGTGAGAAGTGGGGAGAGTGACAGGTGAGGGGGGTAAAGGGAGCCAGGGCACAATGGAATTCTAAACACAGGACAGTGAAATAACTTTCTTGCGCTCTGTGAGTAATGGACAGAACAAATGAGTATTCCTTTATTGTCACAAAGGCAGTCACCTTGTTCCAGGACTTCCTGTAACTTTTAGGTCTGCAAAGGCAACCGCCTACCTATGTGAAAGTGAACTCCCCTCAAGTGTTCTGGTAGCTGTTACCTTAGGTCAAAGACAGGTACCACAGTCAGCTGCAGGGCGGAGCAGGGTGACTAACCCTGGCGACCCCTGGGGGCCGTTCTCAAGGGCCAAGAGAGGCAGGCCACCTCTGATGAGTGCAGGCGACGCTCCCCAGGTCCTCGCTCCCTTGGTGCTTTTGCCCTCTCACCCTCTGAAAGTCGCCTTTAACCTTCCCGCTTCCCGGGGAGTCCCTCAGTCCGCCCCTCCAGTCGTCTACTTTCTGGTCCTGGCAGGATTTTAACTGAGCGTGTTTCTACCAGGGTTCCACTAGTTTGGAGATCGCGATCCAAAACCCACCCTCTGGCCTTGCCCACCGGAAAGGGGGCGGGTGGGAAGCGCGAACCTTATCTCCCGGGCTCCGCCTCCAGGGGGCTGAGAGCAGGCTTCACAGCCGCGGCGCTCGGCACTGGTCGCTGCGGGGAGACGGGGCTCGGGGCGGAGGGCAGCAAGCCCGCTTCGGCCCAGATTCTGCCCCGGTTGGGGCAGGTCACTCCCTGGGACGCCCCCGAACCCTTGGTGCAACACGCAGCTGGTTGCGACGCCACCCCGACCCTGCACGCTGCGCCAGGTAAGGTGACACTGCCTTCTCCCCTCTCCCTGCTGGCCCTCCAGGGGGGCTGCAGCCTGACTGACGTTTTGGTTGGCCTGAGGGTACAGTTTCTCCCTGCGCTGAAACGGTTGGTGAACTGAGAGGTAAGTCCCGCACCCAGGCTGGAGGCTGGGATGTCAGGGTTTGTCTTGCAAAGTTACTGAGTGCTAACGGATCACGGGAGGTTCGCTGGGTGCTGATTTCTGCCTCGAGGTGTTTGGCCCCGAGAACGAATGCTGTGCGGTGAGGTACCCCCTAAGCCCAACGTCCCCCTTGGAAGAGGCGGTGGCGTCCACACGTGGCGCGCCGGGAGCGTGGGTGAACGCGCAGGACGCTGCCCAGAGGCTCTTGAAGATTCCTGCGCTGTACGCGCGCGTGGGGGAGCTTCACAAACTTGGTGCTTGAGCAGGACCCCAGGCCAATTAAATCAGAGTCTCTAGGAGTGGGGCTTGGGGCGTCCACATTAAAAAAAAAAAAAAACCAAAAAACAAACAAAGCAAAACAAACAAACAAAAAAAACCCCCAACTCTTTTCAGGTAATTTCCACGTGGAATAGTTTGGAAACCAGTGAGTTAAAGCAGTGGTTCTCAAAGTGTAATCTCTGGCCAGCAGCAGGAGCCTCACCTGGGAACTTGAAGGGACACTTTAGGGCACAGACTGAAACTCTCAAAGTAGGGCCTAGCTCTCTGTGTTGAGTCCTCCAGGTGATGCTAGCATTTGCTTGCTTTTGAGAACTATTGGGTTGGATCTCAGTTAAGGGCAAACACCTGCAGATTCCCCTCCACAGAAGGAGAAGGAAACCATACTTTTCGGAAAATCCGAGGTATGCATTGGTAGGGTTTTACCCATATTGAAAAAAAAAAAATCATACTGGGAACTTTGGAGGATCCTATAAAGGGTATAGAGACTTAGCTATCATCTTGAGCAATTTTGACATAGTGGAATTTGCATACTTTAGGGGAGAATAGGAATTTTATATTCTTAGAGTTGAAATGAAGCCAAAGAAGAAATGTACATAGGAGTTTTCTAGTTGTAATAACATGAATCTTTGGCTCCCAGCGACAAGATTCCAGATCATCCCTGTCATCAGTGTACATTACAGGACTTTTTTTTTTTTTTTTAAAGCAGTTGGAGGTTTAAGGAATTTATGCCAGTTCTCCAGAGTGAAAGGGAATTCGGCATTGCAGGTCTCTGGATTATCTGAAGTGGTTCCTTTTTTCTTTTAGTAGAGATCTGAGATTTCAAAATTTTGGCTGAAAAGATTCCAGCTGTTTCTAAGTCATTAGTACAGAAATAGAATGACTTTGCAAATAAGCTTAAATGGATTAGAAAATCTGACATTGGAATAAAAAGCTAGAATAGGCATGACTCCAGCCCCAGCACATGTGTGGTGTGGTGAACACAGTGCTAACTGTAGCAAGACATCCTGTACAGAGAACGTTTATTTTCCAAGCTGGTATTTGCTGTGCGAGTTTGTGACTGTAGTATATAGGCTTGCTAAGGGACAGGTACCGAGCTTGTGTTTAGAGAACTGGGGAAAATACAGGTAGTGGTTACGAACAGGAGGCTTTGAGGCTCAAGTCTCAGGTTCAAAATGTGCTCTTCTGCTTCCCTGTGCTCTGGGAGGGTTGCATAACTTTTCTGAGCCTCACTTTCCTCATCTGTAAAATGGGGACTGTGGTAGTACAATAATGCATACTTTTAATTCTCACATTGTTGTCAAAGTTAAATGAAATAATACTGAAGTGTTTAAAATAGTAAATATTTGTTAGCTTGAAATACACACACGACACTCAAACTAAGAAAAAACCTAATCCCCAAATACTTTTTGAAATGAAAAATATGTTGATAATGTTGTATTCACATGTCAACCTAACCCTTAGAATTTACAGTATTTGCTTTTTACCAGAATGTGAACACAGGGATATTTTCAAATTATTTTTGTAATATTATTGCATGTTTTTCATGGAACTTTCTAGAATGTTTTTTTTTTTTTACTTGATTAGCTTCAAATCAACTAGTCTTTATTCACTATCTGTGGTGAAGTATCTCAACATCTGGTGGATTTTATAATCTATTAACATTCACATTTAAATAGTCTTGAACTCTGGCCCTCCACAGTATCATTCCTTACAAAAGAAAATTCAGATGGTAAAAGAGCATCTAAAAGTGGCATGCTGTGGCATTCAAGAGAACCAGTTGAGAAGTACCATCTGGTGTTTCTTAAGTATTTAAAAAACTTTTTTTTAATGTTTATTTTTGAGATAGAGAGTGAGTGGGGGAGGGGCAGAGAGAAAGGAAGACCAAATCTGAAGCAGACTCCAGACTCTGAGCTGTCAGCACAGAGCCCAACACGGGCTTGAACTCCATGAACTGTGAGATCGTGACCTGAGCCGAAGTTGGACTCTCAACTGACTGAGCCACCCAGGCGCTCCTGGTGTTTAAGTACTTGTGAGTGAGAATAGAATGAAACCTTATCCAGTTACATCAAGGTTTGTTCAAGACAATATCAGGGAAAGCAAAATGAGGACACAGCAAGGACAGGCCTAAACTGGCAAAAAGGGTAGGTGAGGTAATTTAAGAATCCTTTTCCTCCTGAACTGCAATAACTTCAGAATGCTTCAAACCACATACACAAAAAGCAATTCTTTGCTCGGTATTTGATTGGAACTGATCTGGACCAAAAAGTTCTCATGAAAAAATAGGGTATCAATTCCAAAAAGGATGCCAGATTATTCTGTACCTGGAAATTAATCTTGATTATCCTTTGATTTCAGGGATAAAGCGAATATTAGATTTTGAACTTAAAGTGCCTTTATCTTGCATCTTTGAATGCAAGAGGTTATACTATTACTGTGTCTAATGAGCTTTCTTTGTGACCTTAAAGGTACTTATGGGCAAGTTGCACCTTTTGCGCTCATTCTCAGCTCTTAAAAGTCCCCTTGTGACTTTTGAGTCAGCTCTGTGGCTAGGCATTTCCTGTTCTTTTAGCCCTTAGAAGTGGCTCTGAAGGTGTGGATTATAACCCTTGGGGTGGCTCTGAGGGTGTGGCCAGCGTCTGCTTTATTACTCCACCCTCACACCTAACTAACAATACCTGCCTATTACGAATCTTACGTTTCTTCTGGAAGACTAAACTCTAATGGAGGTTCCAGCACATAAGCATCTTAGTAACTCCTTCATTTGCGAAATCAGGTCTTTATTAGGATACTTTTGAAATTACAATTGAATGTTATCAAATTGAATATAATTAGAACTTAATGTTGGTAAATGTCATTACAATTTCATAGAAGTACAGTGTTCTGTTTCACTCATTATGAGATGAGAAGTAGCTGTGGGGGTGGGAGGAGAGATCAGAAGCACATCTCTTGATGGGGAAAATGAAGGGCATGTGGAAGAAAATTCAAACTTCCAGTAATCAAATTATGTGTTCTGGATAATTTATCTGAAGAACCAAGAGAGCCTGTGATGTCGCAATTTGCAGTGACAGGATGTGGCAGCACTGCTTGTGGTAAGTGGCCAATTAGGAATGATCAATGCTGCAATGCCCCCACGGTGATTTTAGGATTCTCAACTTTTAGGCATAAGGACTGGAGCAGAGATCCTCTTTGAGAGGCTAGCTTAATTGCATTTGATTTACATAACCTGGCTCACTTAGAGAAGGGTTTTGATGAGAGTTACCTGGCATTCATTTACTTGGTTTCAGGGGCCTATTTTGTTCCAAAGTGGTTGGTTTTACTATGAAGGCCAATCTTGAAAGTCTTGTGAGTAAAACACATCACTGGAATGGATCTATGTTTTACTTTGTATTTATTATCTTTGGATTATATTTCTTAGCATGCAGTAGTAATTCTTTAGCTAGATTCATTATCATTTTTGTGAGAAACAAAGGAGGAATGTTTATTCCTGGCACATGATCCGGTCTCACTCAGAGAATCAGACATGGAGGCCGAGTTCCCTAACTTTCTTCTCCATCTTATGGTTGAGGACACTGTTCGGCCATGCTGCCTAGCCACTAATTAGTTGTTTGAACTTGGGTAAGTTATATACCTTTATTTTTTGCATCTGTTTCCTCATTAGTAAAATTGGGGAAACACTACCTCCCTCAGCAGGGTTGTATGGAGTAAATGAGCTAGCATATATAAACCTGACTCTTAGTAAATGCTTAATAAGAATTTACTGTTATTTTATCTTGGAATTAATGAATGGTTTAAGTGGCAGCTCTCTTTTCTGTTTTTACCTCTGAAAATTGGATCCTAAGAAAAAAATAGTATAGGTTATGTTCATGTGATGGCTTTTCTGTATTAAATAGTGGGGGAATTTGTTTCATAATAAGTGAAGTACTTCAAGTTTCTCAGAAAATAATACAACATTTTGAATACCATTTCTAAAAGTTCCCAGATGCTTTTGCTGCTGGCCAAAGACCACACTTTGAGAATCCCTGCTTTAACCCACTGGTTCCCAGGCTTGACTGCACGTTGGTATCACCTGAGGAGATTTTTTTAGAATTTTGGTGCCCAAGCTGATTTAAAAAATAATCAGTTGGGTTAATGTACTGTGAAAAGGAGTAATCATGTTCTTAACATGTTCTGTAACATCACACATTAATATCCGTGGGATTCCCAGGTACTCAGAATTTTTAGAATGCTAAAGGGTATTATAATTTTTGTAATATAAAGAGGAAACGGAGGCTTGGAGGCATCATTCTTGGTGAAAGGCTCATGTATAGCACTGGATAACAAATCAGATTTCCTGTGTTCTACTCAGTACATTTTTCATTCAACTACTTTGCCTTCTGAAAAGTCAGATGATGTGTCAAAGGCACATAATCCAAGATCGAGAATGCTTTTGGAATGCTACAGATCTACCCATCCCACTTAACCAGTTTGCATTCAGAGTTATTTATTCAAAAGATTTTCTTAATGAAAACCACAGAAAACAATATGTCCACAATGCCAAGCTAATAAATTTATAGCTGTCAGTTGGGAAAAGGATTTTTTTCCTACTAGGTTTGTCTTTTCTAATGATTCAATTTAGTTTTTTCTCTTTGTTGTTTCTTTGGCATTTTGGTTTTTCTAATGAAAAAACTCAGAGATATCTTTGAAAATTTCAGGAAACGTTGACAATTTTCTCAAGTCCAAGTTTAGTGACCTTCTGGGAATACTGCCAGTTGCTTGTGTTTGATTCAGTGTTTAGTTTTTGTTTTGATTTGTGTGTGTTGTTTTGATCTAGGTCAATTCAGCCATGATTGCAAAGTTATGCTATTTGTTAACTGTTTTTAGAGTTATCGGTGGCAAGAAGAAAAGATAAAGGACCAACAATTTTTTTTAAATCCAAAGTAAAAGGAAGTTCTAGTGAAGTTTTAGCTTTTAGAAAGTTGTTCTAAAAATATTCTTTGGAAATTTAGTTTTTAAATGTTTTATTACACTGTTGGGGCAAATATAAACACCAGAATGTAGGTGTCATATTGTTATAACTTTCAAATCCATAGATGATTCAATGATTGAAACAACTTTTGAAATACTTTCAAAAATACAAAATCCTATTATATATGTATTTTGCTACTTTATTAGGAAGAGAATTTGATTCCACTTTGTGGGATATGTCTAGGCCTGTGTTTTCCAGTAGTATCCAGAATTAAATAGAATATTAAGACAGGAACATTCTTTGTAAGTGTTCAGCCAGTCATCAAATAATGATCAAGCGCTCACTCTGTGCTTGGCTATCCTAGGGGGATTCTTAGAAGTTGCTAAGTTCAGTTTAGTAAGTCTATAAATAGCCAATTGGCAGTTTTCTTTCTTTCTCTTTCTTTCTTTCTTTCTTTCTTTCTTTCTTTCTTTCTTTCTTTCGTGAGAAACTCCCTTCAATTTATTATATAAAAATAACATTTTGTAAATTTCTATAAGTGAAAAAAATGCATAATACAAAAATAGTTCTGATTTAAATTTAGAATTATCAGTCACTGCCTGATGTGTCACTTAGTTTCTTCAACCATTTTTGACTGACACTTGACATGCTACCATGTATCAATCTTTAGAAAGGGTTGAATATGATTTGAAGGGTATCTTGGCAAGAAGGGAGAGTTGATTCTAGAGAGAGGCACTGTGGAGAAGATTAACACCTAGGGTCCTGAGAATGTATGCACTTCACCACTTTCTGGAGAAATTTCCCTTTGCCTTGGGCAGTCTGCCTTTTCTCCATTTTATAGCTCCTTTGACAGTTCTGCTGTTCAAAACACTTGTGAGCTAGCACCTTTGGACTAAGGTTTGAAATGAAAAAGAGTGAAATAAAAACTGGGGGAAGCAGGGATGACACGGTCACTGTCTTCACTAGAATGGTATAGGTAGAGTTCCTACTTGGGTTTCTTTGGAATGAGGAGGGAGCAGGGGTGAAAAGAAGAGGCAGCGTTCATATTCTTGCAGGGAATTAGAGGCACCTGGAACCTAATTCAAAGTCTGTCTATTTAATGGAAGCAAGCAGGTGAGTAGTATGTAGTGGGCCAAGTAGGTACCTACTGTCTAAGTTATGTGTCACTTCTATACTGCCATTTAAACAGTAATAGTAATACTTACATGTCAAATACTAAATCAATAAATGCTCTTACTATTCCCAAGAAGGCCCTAGACTAGGAAACGGGAAACCTGGATTCTCATCCCAGCCTGCCACCAACTCCCTGAAAGGTAGTAGCTTGGAAGAGCCTACAGTAAGGGACAGCTGGGCAGGTGTGATTGTAAAGTCTTTCATTTCGCTCTTTGTATGTTTTTACATACCAAAACACCGTTTGAGGCCATCATGGGGCATGTAAAGAATTTCAGCGTAGGACATCTATATATAGAGTTTAAGTTAACGTGGGATAGAATCCTTTAGGAAATTAGTCTACTGGGAAATGTAGAATGCATTTCTAAAATTTCTATGAACATGCTTTTTCAGTGTTCACTGAAGATGGACAACAGTGGACGAGGAATAATGAGATAACAGATCTTTTTATTTCAAGAAAATTGTAAATGCCTTTTCATGATGGCTAAACAAAATTTTCTTCGGCCTCCTTGTGGGGGATTATATTTAAAGAAATTGGTCTTGTCAACACTTGAAAACATTTTTTTTCCTGATGCTGAATTATGGGTTTGTGGGGGAAATCAGGTTTATATGAGTAATGAAATTATATTTTTGAGCTCTGAATTGCCTGTTTCTCAAAACGTTAACAGTTGTGTTTGGTTGGTAGAATGGTATTTTCTTTCTGCTTTTCTGTGTTTTGTCTATTTTTTAATATACGTGTGTTACTTTTATAATGCAAAAATGAATGCCTAATGACTTATAGATGGAAACACTTGAAACTGTAATTTGGATTTCTCATACAAATGAGAGATGATATTACAGTGTGATTAGTTTATGTTCTTGTAATTCATAAAGTACATATTGTGCCACATATGCTTTTAAAAACAAGACACAGACGGTAAAGCATGGCTTTACTATGAATTACAGATGGTAAATCATGGCTAAAATGACAAAGAATGTTTTTCTAACAGCAGAATATCAGTTTATTATTCCTTGTGAAGGACCAAAGAATATTCTGTGTTCTAAGATGTTGAGGGCATGTAAGATAATAGCTGAGATCATGGGTGTTGTGTAGTCGTGTCCCTGACACCTAGCACCTGTGTGACCTTGTGCTTGGTATTTAACTTTGTAAAGCTTAATTTGCCCTTCTGTCAAGTCAGGAGCATAGGACCTACTTCCTAGTGTGGTCAGGAGGGTTAAATGGAATAATTCAAATTAACACCTCAGCATAGTGCCTGGCAGATAAAAAGTACTCAAGTTAGCTCAAATTTGTTATACTAAGTATAGTATTCTCCCTGCTTCTCAGCTTTATCACACTTGGGACTTGGATATCTATCTTTTGGAAAACATGTTACTAATTTGGATGAAAATATCCTCTGTACAACTTGGGTCATGAAGAGGCACATGTAGATTTTTGCCATTGTCCATGTTGGGATGGGGGAGAGGAAAGTGTGGACGCAGGGGATGGAGTCTCCTGAAGTTGGCAGTGCACTAGCAGCAGTAACAGAGGCCTTTGAGAGCAACACCTTTTGACTGTGAGTATTGATCTAGAGTCTGCAAGACTGTCCTTCTTTGCTAGATGGCACAGTCCCAGAAGGTCACTATGGTGGTTTCATGGGATTGAGGGTATCCTCAAGTCTTGTTTGTAGTTCGAGGTGGTTTGTGACGAGCTCCTGGATTTAGCAATTACAGAGATCTCTTTGGTCAGGGCCATAGATAGCCCATTATCACAGCTTTGTGAAAATTAGAAGACAGCCATTTCAATGTGCAGGTGTAGCCCTGGATTTGAGTATCCATTTGCTTTGTCAGCCAGGTGCCTTTGTACTGTTGCAGCCTGGATTTCAGTGCATTTGTATAGGAAATGCATTAATCCATCCACACGGAAAATATATTTTTTACTTCTTTCTGTAGTTTAAACTAGATCTTATTGATGTAGCAATAAATGAGACACGATCCCTGTCCTCAAAGACTCGTATTCTCTTAGCAAATTTCCCCATGGATGCTTTGGACATCACATCACAAAGCCCCTCACCCTGTTTTATTGCTGCTTACAGTAGGGTCCTTTAAGAAGGTTGTTTTATTTGCATTCGTGTATTAATTGCCCCCACTAGACCTGTTAGTCTGAATGTTTACTATTAGCATCTGTAGTTGGATCTGTGTTCTCAGAACCGTGGTGAGTTCTACATATATGATATACATAGGTTTCTACAAAGTATTTGGACTTAATACTTAGTCTATTAGATGAAAAACCAAACCAAAAAAAAAAAAGCCCAGAAAACAAAACAAAAAAAACCCCATGATTAATTGAATTCAACTGACTGAGGCCTGACAGAGGAAAGTTAGGGAGGCACTGGGAGATCAGAATCAATTATTTTTAGGCTATACATGTCAGAACCCTGGAAGAAAATGTGAATATTTTTGATCTTTTTTTTTCAATATATGAAGTTTATTGTCAAATTTGTTTCCATACAACACCCAGTGCTCATCCCAACAGGTGCCCTCCTCAATACCCATCACCCACCCACCCCTCCCTCCCACCCCCCATCAATCCTCAGTTTGTTCTCAGTTTTTAAGAGTCTCTTATGCTTTGGCTCTCTTCCACTCTAACCTCTTTTTTTTTTTTTTTTTTGAAAATGTGAATATTTTTGATCTTTAATTCATTTTAAATCAATTAAATGAATGGCCAGTTACCGATATAGAATAGTTAAAGCCATTTTGTGCATCTGTGTTTCCTTAACTATACCTCTAAATATTTTTAATTTTTAGCTGGGTAGTGTAATTTCACATTGGACAATTTTTAGCCAGACGTATTACATTGTTAAATACTAAGTTTGAGTAATGCAATCAGTTTGTGCATTTAAACATTTTGGATATGGCTGCCAAGCTGAATCTGAAATTTCCCTTCTAGTAACCTGCCATGTTTCTGAACTTTGAGCCTAAAGCAGCCTAAGTAAGACTAGAGAAACAAAGATAATTTTACATTTTCAAACTTAATTTAAGTACTAATGACTTAAAAAATAAATGTGTGTACACTTTCTACTTCATCCTGTCTTCCAGTTTATCTTCAAAGATGAGCATTTATCATCAAGTGAGCTGTAGGAGAAAGTTTTTACTGTTTCATTGTTTTTGTACTTCGAATTCTTAGAAAGGCTGGTCTAGCCAGTATCCTAAGGGATCCACTTATATACTGTACTGTTTCCAGACCTTAGTGATGAGGACATGTAGCCTTGCTTCTCTTGAGTGCAAGACTTTGCTAATCTTTATTACTCTAGACTCTAAAGAACTATATGTTTTGATTTTTCTCTCTTAAAAATCTTCTGGGATTTCTGTTTCCTCAGAGCCATCTATCGGTATGTTCTAAGGTAAAAGGAGAAAGAAACAAGGTGTATTTTATTACCTGCAAAATCCACAAGAATGGGTTTCAGTTTCTGTATCCGTGATTCTCACTAGGGAGTTGGGAAGTTTTAAATGGAAAAATGCAGCAATTTTGATATATCAAGGGGGAGGGGAGATATAGAAACTCCCAAGGAAACCATTCCTGTGTATTTCATTATTTTCACAACAAGGACATGTTGCTGATTATAAAAACATTGACTATGTGCTATATGAAGAGGAAAAAAACCCAACAACAACCCAAAACAAGAGAAGTGATGAGTCAGCAAGTTTAATTTCAGTGGCTACCAGGGCACCTAATAGATTGACGTTGATCATGACCCCAGGTTGCTTATGATACCATTTGGAGATGGACTATTTCAAGTATAATTTTTAGGAGGCAAAATAAAACTGTAATGGAGCTCTAAATGGTCTAATACTGGTGGTAGGCACTGTGGACGGTGTGGTCTGTTTTTGTCATGATGTGCTTCATAGAACCTGCTTCTAGAAGCATGGTGCAGTTTGGATAAATGATTCAGTTTAGATACACACCCCAGTCAACATAAATCATAGGTTTGGAAATTATCTTAAAAATAATTGTTTACAGTATAAATGCTGTTGATACCAGTAATGCTTATCCCTGTAGCGTACCTACTGAGTATTGTCCAATTGCAGACACGTCTAGTGATGGGAAATTTTCAGTTTGAGGGACATCTCCATTTATTAAAAACTTTTTAAAATTAAACTGAAAACTTCCTTCCTGGAGTTTCCAGGCACTGGTCCTAATTCCGTACTCTGGGAGTGACAGGGAGAATCTTAATTTCTTTTCCACGTGGCAGCCTTGCCAGTATTTGAAGACAACTTATGAGAAGTAAGGGAGATGATTCATTTTCAGAAATACAAATAAAAGCTGAGCCGTCTAGTTAACAGTAGATTTACAACCTATTGGAAATATGTATGAATTGCCCCCCACCCCTTGGCGTCCCAAACCCCTGGATACTGCGCTTCTGGTTCTTCTTCCCCTCTCCCTTTTGCGGGCTTATTTTCATGGGCTTTGCAATGAGCATGTGCCAAAGAACTGAAGTGTCTGTGTCACCTCAGGGAATGTAGACTTGTTCCAATCAGACTACTTTTTGCCTTATATGGGCACAGGCCATGTCTGGGTAAGGCTGTGACCTCTGTAGTACTCAGTCAATGAGGAATCAGGGGAGGGACTTGCATGCTGGGAGATAAGTTGTCTGCTGTAACTGCCCAGAGTGTGCCTGTCCCTCAGACATCCACTCTTGCAACAATGGTGATAAAAGCCTGGCTTGGCTGTGCTCCAAGTCTCTGTGTCCCTCCTTTGATTGGGTTGACGGGCTTATTTCTAACAAAGTGAAACATCAGATTTCTGACACTGCTTCTTTTTTGTAGTTGTTTGCAGTTACATCTCCAGTCTCCTCAGCCTTCTCTAGACACATTTGAAGCTTGATTCTGTCTGACCATTGGTTGCTGAATAGAAAGGGTGTAGCCCAAGAGCAAACTAATTGTTGGCAGCCAGTTTACAATAATGACTTCAGTTTACCATTAGCTAAGACCTTTTAGTCTATTTGGACCTCCAGCTGTGAGGCCAACAGATTCCTACTGAGCCTTCTATACTCCAGATTTTGGAGCCCAGGATTTTTTTGTGTTTCTTTTGAATTTTGTCTTGTGGCAGTTGGTCCATTATTTATCCAGGTGTGATCTTTTAAAATCCAAAGTCTTTTATTCATTCATCCAGAGGTCTTTCTTAGCTCTGCTTTGTTTGGAATTTTCATTTGCAGGTCATCAGTGCTCTTACCCAAATTACAGTAACCAATTAACTGGAAGTGGCAGAATTCTAAACACCATCACTAGAAACCTTCTACCATGTTGGCATTAGGTGTTACTCTCCGTTGGGGAGCCATTTTGTTTTATATTAAGCTTAGATTTAATTTGTTTTCATTTTTGTAATCTCTTGAGCACAGTATTCTTCTGATGTCACCTTAGTACTCCCATCAAAGAAGTACAGGTGAGTTTGATTTGAAGTGTTCTTGGAACTTAACACATGTTGTAGGTGGGTTTCTTGTAAGCAGCATGCAGGAGGACCTTAAAAAAAAAAAAAAAAAACCTACAATTTGAAACCTCTAAATGCTAAATACTAAATTTAACCCATTAAACGTTTTATGATTGCTAAAATGTTTGGACTCTCTTTCTTTGCATTTTCCTTTGTTTTCTGTTTTTATCATGCTTTCTTGTTCTTGATTATAATTATTACTGTTATTTTTTCTGTCTTTGTTTGGAATTAAATTTGTTTCCTTTTCTTCCCTTACCAGTTATCTCTGGAAATTTTATTCCTGTTTATATAATAATAGTTATCATTCTATTTCTTTATATAAATTAAAGCATATTTTCCTACTAATAGCTAGTTAGTATCTGTTCCCCTCCCTCAGATAACTTATCTTATGTACATGATTTCTCTCATCTTGACCACCCTCCATCTCCCACTCCCCACCAGCTACCAGTTTGAGAGCTTGTATTTCTAGCACATTATTAATTTTTTTTCAGTAATAATTTTAGACAGAAGTTTAACTTGGAGGAATGTTAGGGGTAGGGGGCAAATCCTTTTAAGTGAAAAAAAATTACATCTTACAACTAGCTCTTAATTTTGTTTATCCCCTAGTAATTTTTTTTGGAGAGAGCAAATAAGTATCCTCTCTATTTCCTCTCTCCCCCACCCCATAAAAACACTTAAGATTTTTTTCTTTATCCTTTGAATTATGATATTTCACCAGTATGTGTCTAAAAGAGGTCTTTTTCCCCCCACATTCAAGCAATTTGTAACTTGTGAGACACTTTAAGTCTGAAGATTCAGGTCTTTATTTAGCTCTGAAAGCTTTTCTTCCATTATTTCTTCATATGTCTTTTAATTTTTTTCCTTCTGAAAATTCTTTTTTAATATTTTATAAAATTAATGTCCTTTCGCATCGTAACTTGGTAGAATTCTTTCACTTGACTTTCTGTTTCACTCCTTTCCTTTTCAGTTATCTCAGGTATCTCTCAATATATTAATGTCCATAGTCAAATATTCTCACATATACTTTTGAATATATTAAGTACATTTAAGCCAGTTGTCTTTTGACTGTATTAACTCTTTCTATGGGTGTTAGTTACTATATTTTCTATTTTTGTGTCTTCCTCTATGATGATGGTAGTTTTTATTGAATATTTGTTCATATCTTTGTGTTTGTGATTTTGTATTTACTACCATATGGATTTTTTGTCCCGTTTCCCATAGCTTGCCCCTAATGATTGTGGAGTTGGGCATTCTAATCTCTTCTGGACATGGCTTTTTCCTGTTTCTCTCCGGTTTTGCTAGTGGGGAATTTACCTGAAATTGCTTTGCCAATTCAGTCTAAGAGCCCATACTCAGGGCTTCCTGTGGATACAAATGGAAAAGAGTTGAATAATGTCCAACAGGCCATTTGTTCTTCCTCATTCGTGCAAATCACTTCCTACTCTATCTCTTTCTGGGAACTTTTCCTCCTCCTGCTCTGAGAATACTTTTTCTTTTAGCTCTGAGTAATATGTTTCCTCTGACCTTCGCAGCAGTATAGGGCATGGAGTTGTGAAGACATCATGTTCAGTGCTAATCCGACAATATTCTAAAACACCTGTAATTGTTGAAAGGAGAAGAACTCATTTTGGTACCTGCTTTACTACTTCTGCTATGAAATGAATATTTTGGACCAAACAATATGTGGACAGCCATAATTGTTCCTTTGGGACACTGGTTAATATGACTTCAGGGATCTTGTTTGCAGTTTCTTCTGAACAACATTTGGATGATGTACGAAAATAAGAGCATCTCCTTTTGGATAAAGTCTGACATACTGTAATTCTGAGACTGCACTTGGCGCTTGCTAGAGAAATGTCAGTTTTCCAGCATGAACAAAGTCCAGTGCAGCTGTTTCTGCTTTAGACGATTGAATTTGAAAATCTCTATAAGAGAATGGAACCAACCAAGTTCAGAGTGAGCAGTGAGTTATGAGAGTTTCCCAAGTCATGAGTATCTTGCATTGTAGGGGGAAATTATATAGTAATAATACGATCTTGAGTTTGTGTGTTGTGATCCCTGTTAGGGCTCCTTTCTGCAAGAATTTTTATAAATATTTAATGACAGTGTCACCTCCTATAATTCATTCTCTTTAACACACTAGTCTTATATAGCAGGGATTTAAAAATACTGTTTTAAACAGAGCATACTCTTCTCAATTCCAAGATGTGAACCAAAATATTTACAAACTAAACTGTTTTCTAGTTCTCTTGGGTTGGTTTTTTCCTAGGATAGTTTCATTATTTACTCAGTTTGAAGTACATTATTGCCAATTTCTAGAGTGCCAGGAATTGTTTTATTCAAATAGAAGAATAAAACACATTCCAATGCCCAACTGTATATTTTCCCAAACTCTCGACCATTTAAGAAGATCTGTACTACTTGTTTCTTGCCACCCAGTTGTCAGATAATCCAGATTTGATCCAAATTTGACTAGTATGTATTTGCTGTCGTTGTGTGTGTGTGTTGGGGGAGAACTATGTAAAATAGTTTAAGAAATTATACATTTAGGGTTCAAAACCAAACTATAAGCATTTAGTTGGATTTGTATAGTGCTTTTCATTTGTTTAAAAGGAGGAGGATTTCCAAGGAGCTGCTTTTTGTCTGATTACCATAAAAAGAGTAACTATCACAAAAAGAGAATGATCAGAATGATACTGTGCTTGTCTTTGGAGCTCTCTGAATGTAAAAGAAATGCTATGGGTATGGTAATTTTGATTACAAGATGTTAATTTATAGAAAATTCATAATAGTAGATCCAGTTTGGAATAATGGCAAGAGATGACCTTTTGTTTTTTTTTTTTGTTTTTGTTTTTTTTTTGGTTTAAAGAAGCTAATTATTAATCTTGTATTTAATGGAATAAATAATTAGGTAAGTTATTTAAGAGAGTAGGACTGCAGAAAATTTAAAGTGGAAGAGATCCTCACTCGTGTCCTCACCTCCTGGTCTTAAAGAGGAGCTACTGACATCCTGCTGAGCTTGCTTTCTTGCTCAGATTCTTGTAGTGTCTTAGAGGCCTTGCTGGGATGTGGAGGGTCCAGCTGCCAGTACAATCCTCTTTTCCCCTCACCTAGCTGCATAAGGCCAGGAAGGAACAGAGTATTATGATTCATCATTTTTAAACAAGTTACTGTTACTAAACTGAATATAATGCTTCCTCAATTAACAAATGCGGGATGTTCATCATTTTTCCATACCAGAGCTTCCTTTTATATGGTAAAAAATTGCACACTAGTTTATTTTTGAGGATGGTCTTTTCATTTTCCATTCTTTTAAATGCACTGAGTCATGTTTTATTTGGTTCTCTTGAATGTCAGGACGGTAGATTGTATTAGCTCCCGTTGACTCTTTTTTTCCCTCAGGAAGCCTCTCTGGCATATCTAATTAAGTGGCAGTGGAGCCATTTGGGAGGTAAAAGAAGCTTGTACTACATGAGGCATTTCGTTATTCTTGGCGGTTTAACCAGTATTTTCTCTGTAGAAACAAAAGGATGGCTTTGGAACTGGTAGTGCTGTGAAGGGGAGGTAGGAAAAAGTATGGCAGGGTATTTGGGGGGAAGGGTTGAAAATAATGACTGGTTGAAGCTCATGCATTTACATAAGCATTTATAAACATTTCCCATGGATGGAAGAAAGAGTAATAGAAGGATTCATTTTGGAAATGAGAAATTTGAAATTAAATTGACAAACATTGTACTTGCCCCAAAAACAAACATATGGAGTATGCATATTTCAAATTTGTATCTCCTTAGTTGAAGATAAAAAGTGGAATATTGAAAATTGGGAATATTAATTCTGTGACCAGAGTTGCGTACAATAGGTATTTTGCCATTTTGAAATGTGGATTCTCCCCTTAAACATCAAAACATAAGTAAGCCTGATAATCATTCATGATAATGTTTTAGAAGTTAATACCCATACAAAGTAAAAAAGTTTTATTACCATTCTCTTGGTCAAGAATGCCATTTAAATTAATATAAGATTGTGTATATTCCTAACAAACCAATAAAGTGAGGATCTGTATAATTAAGGGAAATATTTTGAAACTTGAAATTTTTTATTTTAGGAGAAATTAAAAGTAATGAAACTAATACTCTCAGAAGGTGCTAACAACATAAGTTACTTCATGCTGTCTTAATTTATTACTGAGAGAGCGTTATACCAAAGAAAAGGTAAAAATTGGACTTAGTTCTTTGAGATGGATACCATGGAGGAAGAACAAGTTTTCCCAATCATTCATGGTAGTCCAAGAATATAGGATTAGAAGAGCCTGGTATGGAAATTGTTATGTTTCTGTCTACGTGGCTATGTTTCTATCTACGTTATGTTTCTGTCTACCCACAGAATGATGACTTTGAAAATGTTTTCACATGACCCACAGGAATATATTTTACATTGTGACATATCTGGCAATGCATTCATTCATTCTCTCTCTCTCTCTCTCTCTCTCTCTCTCTTTCTCAAAAAAAAATCCATAGGTTTTTTTTGGGGGCTGATGAATTTCTAGTTGTATATGATCATTATTAGCTCTGTTAATAAATAGATTTCAGGTTCATGGTAGGTTTACATCTCCTAGCCCTATGTTCATTCTGGCCAGTGAGTTTGATGGAAATTGACTAGTGTTTCTGGACTGGCACATATAATTGCCAGTTTGAGACATGTTAGAGCTCTTTACTTCTGCCATGGCAAGTGACCATATGCTTCAGATTGGGTCTTAAAATGAGGAATGTGGAACAGAGCCCCTAGCCAGACCAGGGTGGACATATCATAGGAGCAAAAAGTAAACTTTTGTTGTTACAAGGCACTACAAGTTTTGGAAATCTTTGCTATTTAGCATGGCCTAACATCTCCTGATTGGTAGGGAATAATTATGTTTCTGCTAGTGGTGGGAGAGAGCCTTTTTAAAAAAATACTAACTTTGCCTAAAAACATATACCAGTTTAAAAACAAGTTTATTTCTGGTTTTAAAACAATATGTTCTTTATAAAAAATTTGGAAAACATGAGAAAACAATGCAAAAATTACATATTTGTAATGCCCCTGCCTGGAGGTAACAATTTTTGACAGTTCTATGTGAAAAATATTTTTATAATTAGCTTACTATATAGTTTTGTATTTTGCTTTTTCTCTCTTTTTTTTTAATGTCCTTAACTATTCTTGGAATGCATGAATATCATGCCTCTGTAATGCTCCATCATATAAATGAACCAGCATTTATTTAGTTAATCTTGTACTGTTACATGTTTAAGTTTAGTTCAATACAAAGAATTTTAATGGATGAAAATCTCAGCCTTTGGCATTCAAAAGCAGATAGTAAGCCAGAGTAGGATCCATATCCATTCACTCTGCTTAGCATCAGTTTTATCTCCCATTACTCTACTCCTGGGACATGGTGAGTTCGTATACTCCGCTGCCAAGTAAACAATTCCATATGTACATACCACATATGAAACTTATACTTAATTTTCCTGAAAACTGATAAGGTTTTAATTTTCTCTCCTATATCCCCCAGCAAACAAATTGGGTTTTCCTTCTTGAGTTCTTTCTTTCAGGAAAGAACATTGCAATCTTTTAGATGCATAAGCCAGAGCTGGGGTCATTCTCATTTCTCCTCTCCACACTGATATAATCAGTCAAACTTGGCCTGTTTTTGCTCCTGAATATCTCTCACCTCTATTCTTATTCCCTCTGTTGTGCATCAGGCCCTCACTGCCTCTCTGTGGCCCATCTGATTTCCCATGCGTCATTCTCCCTTTTGAAGCCATAGTGAGCTTTCTAAAATGTGAGACAGAATATGTCACTCCCTGCGTCAAAATCCCTCCGGAATCCTAGAATGAGCTTTACAGACGAAATGGATCCTTCTTTACTTGATACGAAAGGCTCTTCATGATTTGTTTCCTAAGTACCCACCCCATCCTTGTCATTCATTTCCCTCACCACCTGCTATGAACTGAATGTGTCTTAAGGGTGGGGCTCTGATATGATAGGAATAGTGTTCTTATAAGAAGAGACACCAGAGAACTCACCCTCCTCCCTCTCCCCTCCACCCCTGCTCCCCACAGATGAGGTCTAGTGAAGACATAGCCAGCAAGATGGCGCCCACCTATAGTGAGGTCTCACCAGAATCCAAATATACTGGCATTCTGATCCCAGATTCCAATATCCAAAACTGTGAGAGAATGAATGTCTGTTGTTTAACCCACCTGGGCTATGGTATTTTGTTATGGCAGCCCAAGCTGGCTAAGATACTGCCTCCCATACATACCCCACAGGTACTTCACTCCGGGCACCTTTACTTAAGAAATATTGTTTTGCTGAGCACATCTCGCTCTTTGATGTTTCCAGGCATAACCAGGTACTGTCTTCTTATCTTCCCAAGAAGATAAAATCCCTGATTCTGCTTAGGGTACAAGTCAAACTCTACCTCATCTTGGAAAACTTTCCTGTCTCCTCTCTGCCAGGCGGATTTAGGTATTGATTTCTCTGAGCTCCTCTTGCACCTTGCCCGCACCTTCATTAACATTTTTGCTTCTCTGTGGTAACTGCATGTTTGATGTCTTTCCACCAAACCCTATGCTTTTTGAGGCCTTTATGTATGCTTTTTCATCTTTGTATCCTCAGTACTTAGCATATTGCCTGAAGAATAGTAGGTGCTCATAAATATTGTTGAGTGAATAGACAGATAACAGTGGTAATTATTCATTTATTAACTTGTATCTCTTGAAGATTTTTTCTCTCTCTTACAATCTAAACAACCAAGCTTCATGTATTCTTTTTATCAAAACCAGCTGTCAAGACAGGCTTCGAAATTCATTTACACTGAAGTATAAATAACTGATAACAGTTTATGTCTCCCAAGAGAATTTCCATTTTAACAGGGATGGAATTATTTTTTCTTATTTGTAATTTTTTTTTAAAGTTTATTTATTTTGAGAGAGAGAGAGAAAGATTGAGAGAGAGCAAGCGCACATGAGCAGGGGAGGGGCAGAGCGAGAGGGAGAAAGAGAGAATGCCAAGCAGTTTCCACACGGGCAGTAAGAAACCCAACATTGGGCTCGATTTCACCAACTGTGAGATCTTGACCTGAGCTGATATCAAGAGTAGGACGCTTAACAAACTGAGCCACTGAGGCACCTCAGGAATTCTTAATTTAAAGAAATAAATTTTGGTGGGATTTCGGGTTTAACAAGCATATGAGATTGGTTTTAATTGGAGGTGGAGCGGAGTTGAAGAAGTTTTCTCTGCTCAAGTTCAAACTTCATAGCTTTGCTTTAGACCAGGCCTATTCCCTGCTGGCTCATAGAATGAACTGGCATGTCAGATTACACAGCAAATTCATTTTTGTTTCTATTGCTTAGCATGGATCATATGAACTTCACATCTGGTAAGCCTTTGCACATAAGATGTGCATCTGCCAAGAATTGTGGTTTCCTAGTGCATCCCACTGACTCTGAGTCAGGGTCACAAACCAGCATCACAGAGTTTTGGTGGTCTGGAACTGCATTCTGCATTTAGTTGTTGAGAAAGAGTTGTTCTCTTAATTTCTTTGAAGAGCCTCCATGTCACCATTATAGGCTTGAAAAAGCACTTGGGTGATTCCAAGTCCATTCAACTGTTGGTGGCCTCCCCTTAAAAAAAAAAAAATCTCCACAGTATTTTCTCAATGGCCCATTTTCATGTCTGGTAAGTCTCATCAAAAGTTTCATTCTCAAACTAATTTAAATCTTGCCTAATTTAGTTTTGTCACCTTGTTTGGTTCTTTGTGGAAGTGAGGAGCATCTGATTTTCATATAAACTGCAGTACTGGAGTTACTAAGCAGTACATCGTCCCATAAAAGCAAAGCAAACCAAAGAACACCATCACAAAAACAATTCAAGTTAAATTAAGTTAGGAAAATGGGGTTTCCTGAATACAGTGTGACTAAAACCAGATCAGCTAGTTAGCAGGTTTGCTAGTGAGACTGGAAGTCTGACATTTTGGTGTATTTATATGGTCAACATCCCCAGTGAATTCTGTCCTGAAAATCCAGGTAACGTTAATATAATTGAAGAACTAGTTCATTTTATATAGTTTTAATTCAGAAAGCATTTAAAAAACATTCGATGGTGGTTTCATTTCCCTCCACTATCATGAACGAGATGGGCAAAGGCTTATCTCTCAAAAAGTGGAATCATTTAATTGATCTGTGTAAATTAAATGATAGGGGGCATTTGGTAAGAAATTACCTTTCTCTAATTCCTAGAAAGATAAATTACATTCCTGTTATTCTAGGTGAGGAAATTAAAGTGACTTACCTTGGTATATATTCTTGATTGTAAAAGCTACCAGGTTAGGGAATCCACTATCGCTAAGAGTTTCATGAATGCATTAACCACTGGTAATGTTTCTAATGTAGGGTTTAAAAATGTAAAATTCAAGACCTATGGATTCTTTGAACAATTTTGTTTGGTGTTTGTACTCTATAAACAAATTCTATTTAGTATTTGTACTTTGTTGATTCTTGGGAATAGTATTTGAAATAAGCTGACGAAATCACAAAATCGCATTGTAACTTCTATAAATACGTTTTAGAGATTTAAGATTAAAAAAGGCAAGATGCTCTCTTAATGATTAATATATTTAAAAAGTAAAGGCCATAAACAGACACATGGAAAGATGCTCAACATCGATTATCATCAGGGAAATACAAATCAAAACTGCAATGAGATCCCACTTTACACCTGTCAGAATGGCTAAAATGAACAACTCAGGAAACAACAGATGTTGGTGAGGTTATGGAGAAAGGGGAACCCTGTTGCACTGTTGGTGGGAATGCAACCTGAGTGTAGCCACTTTGGAAAACAGCATGGAAGTTCCTCAAAAAATTAAAAATAGAACTTCCCTACAACCCACCAATTGCACTACCAGGAATTTATCCAAAGGATACAAAATTGATGATTCAAAGGGGCACATACGTCCCAATGTTTATTAACAATAGCCAGATTATGGAAAGAGTCCAAAAGTCCAGTAAGTGATGAATGGATTAAGAAGATGTGGTTATATATATACAAAGGAATACTACTCATTAATGAAAAAGATGAAATCTTGCCATTTCCAACAACATGGATGGAACTGGAGGGTATTATGCTAAGTGAAATAAGTAAGAGAAGGACAGATCTATAATTTCACTCATATGTGGAATTTGAGAAACTCAACAGATGAACATAGGGGAAGGGAAAGAAGAACCATACAAGACTCTTAAATATGGAGAACAAACTGAGGGTTGATGGAGGGGTAGGTGGATGGAGAGGTGGGTTAAATGGATGATGGGCATTAAGGAGGGCATTTTTGGGGGATGAGCACTGGGTGTCATATGTAAGAGATGAATCCCTGGGTTCTACTCCTAAAGCCAAGACTACACTGTACATTAACTTGAGAATAAAAAAAAAGAATGTAAAGGCCATAATATATTTAAAAATTTCAAAATTTTGCCTGTGAGTCATATCAGTGACACATCCTTGCCAGTTGAAGTCCTTTTCTTTAAAATGATATTTTTGTGCCAATATCCTGACCTAATTCTTTTATGATGTAGGTTATTTTCATTGAGTCCCTCCTTTGTCCAGGAAGAAGCTGAAAATTTACTCAAGTGGCATCCTTTATGCAGTCAAATGCCAGGTCACTGCTGTCAGAGTAGGTGTTGGTTGCCGTCATTCCACCAATTAATGTAGGTTCCCTCTGTACTTGAGCAGAGAACTTAGCTGCTTAAAATTTTCAAGTTTACTTATTATGAACCAGTGGCAACCACTAAAAGTGAAACAAAAGAGTCTCAGAAGTGTTGAGTCATTGCCTCACTCAGCAGCAGGTGTTCTGAATCAGGGATGATCAGTTGGTCTAGTGCTTTGTTTCTTGATAGCTCAGGGTCTCAAAATGACTTAAAGAAATGGCCACTTCATGCAGAGGAAATTGTTTGCTTTAATGGAAGCCTTATTGTAACTTGCATAATGTGAAAGGAAAATGGAACACTTTAAGGGTTTTGTGGGAAGAAAATTTAAATTGTGGCTTCGAAGGAGTCAGTGGTGTTTAGATTAATTTAGTGGTTAGAGTGATTTTATTTTTAGAATTTTGAGAAAAGGGAAATCTCTTCCTGATTTTTTTTTCCTGGAGGTTTGGGGATTTTGTCTTTCTTTTCCTGTTTATTGTTTGTCTTAAGTGGTTTTTTTTTTTATGTTACAATTTATATTGCATGTATCTTACTCAAGAGCCTCGCTGTTCTCCATCATCATCAGTATTGAAAAAGCTAGGAAAAGTGGTTGGTGGGATTTGGTTCACTGGCTGTGATAGTTAAAGCAGTACTTTTTGTTAACTGCGTTTAAATAATGCAGTTACACAGAATCGGATACTATCCAACTGTAATATTTCAGCATGGTTGTCCAAGTGAAATCTAATACCATTATTTTCATCAAATGGCTCATATTGATTTTTTTTTTTTTGCAGTAAGGGTAAAATAGAGCAATGTCAGGAAAACAAAAGCCTCATAGTGTCACTGTTTTCCTTTTTTTTTAAGTTTATTTACTTATTTTGAGAGAGAGAGAGAGACAGAGAGAGAGAGAGAGAATATCCCACGCAGGCTCTGTGTTGTCAATGCAGAGCTCTATGCAGGGCTCTACCTCACAAACTAAGATCATGACCTGAGCTGAGATCAAGATTTGGACACTTAACCAACTGAGCCACCTAGACACCCCAAGATTGGGACTTCAGTAGTCACCGATGGAAATGAAGAAGGTAGGTGTCAGAATAGAAAATATTAAAATAATCAGTATTTTTTGTTTTGTGTCTAACATGAAGTATAGACTATAACATATACTTTTGCTAAGGAAAATTGTAAATCTACATGATAAATCATGGAGTTCAGTTATACATGGTGATTTGGCCTCTTCATTTAACGTTTACAATTCCTGTTCCTCTTCTGTGTTTGTTTGTTTCAAGAACTGTGAAGGTTCTGAGATTTTAGCCTACTTGATATCTAACAAGTTAGTCTGACACAGTTTTAGGCAGAGTGGAGACTCTTGGGTCAGAGATAAAGGACTTTATTACTCACAACACAGCAGACAGCACGAGCTTCATGTCTACATGGGTTCTTCTTGCCCATGAAAGTCCCATGAGAGCAGTGTGGAGGGACCCAGGTGGATACTGGAATACGCAGTGGTTTAGGTCACAGCTGAGGAATTTTGAACTTAAGAAATCCCTGTTATTAAAAGGGTGCTAGTAGACTTGTCCAACATTTGTGCTGGAGGGAGAAATCATCTTTACTGAGTCAGGAAACAAGTCTGGCCTCATCTCAGGAGGGAGACGCTATCCATCTCCCAAGGCTGTTTGGGATTTCTCCTGCAATCTTTGGAAATAGTCCAGAACAACAGCTGATTCAAGAGGGTGCAGAAATACCATGTAGAATTGTCTTGTAACACTTTACAATAGAAAAATCAATTAAAATGCAAAATTTTATATTTATTTACATATCAGCTAATCAAGAGGAGGTGTGGTGCACTTTGTTACTCTGGCAATAGCTAACGGCATTACATTCCCGAGCATCTTTGATTTAAGGGTAGTTTACCATGAGTGCATTGTGCAAATACAGTTTTACACTGTTTAAAATTTTTATATAATTTTTGAACTTAGAATTACTCCTTCACTGGTGTAAGACCAATGTAATAACTTTCCTTATCACCAGAAACCATTTACTGCTGGCCTCCAGGAAATTTTAATGTACTTTATTGGCCACCATATATAGAAAATGACATAAATCTAATACCTACATTTTTAGAAGAATTCCGTATATTTTTAATTTTTAAAATGTAATGATTTACTTACCTGGAAAAGCAAACAACTCAGTATTTCTGCAAAGCATGGTATAGAGTGAAGAATATTGCTTAGGCATCAAAATAAAGCATGAATAGAAATGTGAGATAAGAGAGTACAGACCTTTTCCTTCATATTGTCTTCATGGAGGACACTTTTACTCTTCAGTGGAAAGGAAAAGATATGATCTAGACAATAAAGAATCAAAGAATACAGGAAAAAATATGGTACTGTCCTCCATTCTATTGATATTATTGTCAGTCACTAGCAGCCGTTCTTCAGATGAACACAGCTAATACATGGACTGATAATCATAGAAAGTGATATTGGTAGGACTACTGCATATCTCATAAGTGAGTGGCCTCGTGTAGTTTGTCCAGGGACTGCAAAAGTTTTTTATTCTGAATAGACCAAGGATATCTCTTCCCTCTTCCCAATATGTACCTTTTCAGCATTTAACAGAACATAAATATATGAACCATTCACATATGATCTCTTTGGTGTGAGAGCAGAAATGTAAGGGACACAGAATTAATCCACTTGGCTACCATTGCCAAAGTCATCAAGGAGGTTTAGTTTTTTGGGATCTGGGTGTTCTGATCTGTGTGATCCACTTTGAAATTCTCTTAACACCTCCTGGGGAGCCCCTGTTTTTGAAGAATATGAGCTTAAACTGAATGAAAATATATCCAATTGACAATCACATGAAAATCCTCTAGGCTGAAAGCCAAAGAATCTTTTTGTACATGATTTTTTCTGAGCCTTAAATGTAACCAGATGAATTTTCTTTTTGTACTGTGCTACTCAACTGATTTAAATGAATGATTTGTCTTCTAGTAGGAAATCTGCATTTCATCATAGAGATGGATTACATGCCTTAAACTTTACTCCCCAGAGAAGCGGTACTTCTTTATCTTTGAATGCACTAAAGACTCAAGATTATGTAACAATTTCATTATAGGTATGAGATTTTAGAGCTTTGCAGAGGTATGGATTGAGAAACATGAAAAATATAACCACCATTATCATGTGAGTGAGTGGAATATAATAAAAATCCTCATAGAGAACATTATAGTCTTTTACAATTAGTTTTCTGTGAACACAGAATAAAATAGTAGGAGAATGCTTCCAATTTTAAAAGAATTTTGTTCATGACCAAAGAGTAAAAAGCAGGGGTGCCTGGCTCAGTTGATAGAGCATGAGAGTCTCGATCTTGGGGTTGTGAGTTTGAGCCCCATGTTGAGGGTAGAGGTTACTTAAAAAAGTTAAAAGCAAATATAAGCAAGCCATGAATTGTGTGTGGTGAGTTTCTTTATTTGCCTGATCATTTTGGGGGGGGGCAGAAATATCTTCTATTATAAGAACACTTGATTCTGAACTAGAAGCAAAATCATGGAAACACTGATGGTAAAAGAATAGACTTTATGTCACATCTGAAACTGAAGGGCTATCCAATAAGCTTAAATCTTTTTAATATTGTAAACTGATGCTTTTATTTTTATCTTAATGCCTTATTCTTTGGGTGAAGGACTATAAATAAGGTGGTTGATTTCTACTATGAAATCTAAGACTTAACCAAGTTCAAAAGCAATTTTATTAAGTCTTCTAACTGCCAATCATTGAGGCAAGCCTCTTTTGACTAAATTTGTGATTTTCAATGGCATTGATTTTATTCTCTGGTCATGTCTGGGAACATTTTTGATTGTTACAACTGGAAGAGGGTACTACTGTCATCTTGTGGGGTGGAGCTCTGGGATTCTGCAAACATCCTAAAATGCACAGGATAGACCCCATGATAGTCATCTGGTCCGAAATGTCAACGTAAGTTGAGAAGCCCTGAGCTAAGTACACAGTAGTGCATTTAATGCAAAAAGAAGAACTGGACCTACAGAATATCACTTAACAAGAGAGGTTTTTGCCTCAAGACTAGCACTGAATTGTAATAGGAAGCAGAGGTCATATGACCTCAGAGGGATTTCCTTAAGACTTCCGGCTCTGCCTTTGTGTGACTACTTTCCTTTAAATCTCTCTAAGCCTCACTGCCCTATTGTCAAGCAGAGCTAATGGTATGGTTGCTACTTCAAGGGTTTACAGGATTAAATGAAATTATGTAATTGTTGAATCTATTGCCTGGTTCGTATAGGATCTCAATAAAAGTTAGCTGCTATTCAGGATACTATCAGGAAGAACCTTGTAGCATTTAAGAGATAGCAAATTTTCTGTTTTTGGATGAGTTCAAGCAGAGTGTGGACAACATTTTGGGTTTCATCTGACTCTATAATAAGTGTTCAAATGTTATTCTCTTTCTTGGTTATAAAAACCATTCCTAAATAAAACATAAAATGACTGATGGTCTTCCTTGAGTCTTGAGTAAGAAATAGATAAGGTTGACATCAGATAGGCATAGGTAGCACTGATATCATTCAGTGATATTAAATTTGCTTTGTGTTTTGATACTGAGGCATTGACTCTAACTTTTCTTTCATAATGTTCCCTTAGTTCCCTCTGTTAACCAGTATTAGTTAATTGCTTGGATTCAGGCTATTTTCTGTGTTTCTGTAGCATCAAAATTCTTTGTACGTATATTATGTGCCCTTTTCCTGATAGAAGCCGTAGCTGGCTTGCTATTTATCTCTCCATCTAACATGACATGTATTAAGCACCTCCTGTATGCCAGGTGCCATGCAATGTGCTAGGCATGTATTATATCATTTGAAAGGCATGTAATAAATAATCAGTGAATGAATGAACATATAATTAACCATAAAAACAATATTATTTGAGCTTCTACTATGTATTATGCAGTAATACTGTTAATAAAAATAAAAAAAGTTACTACCCCATAAAAGCTCTTAGTTTTTTGAAGAAGCAAGATGCATTTATCATAAACTTCTTCTACATAGTTAAGTGCTTTGATGACTACATCTTCATAATACCTCAGTGCTTATCAGGCATTCAATAAATCAGGTACTCAGTAAATGCTTAAAAATCACTATTTCAGTGGATCACATTCAGTGAATAGAGAAACAAAATATTCATCGCAACAGAAGTCAGCTGTTTGACAAAATACTATTTTAACTGTGTAACTAAATGGAATTTATCTTGATGATACCACAAAGGATAGATATGGTTCACTAAAGCAATAGATACAGTAGATGTCATTTTTGCTAATTACATTTCTATAAACCAAATCAGGTTTTTAAATTTTAAATCATCTGAATTTGTAAGAGGTTTCACCACTTTGGTTTTACCATTACTCACCCCACATAAATTGGTGAAAATTTTGCAAATTTTCAGTGCAAAATTATAATGGGGACAGCCTCCTTCCTCTAGAATAATTTTTCTCCGTGAACCTAATCACCCATTTCGTCATTCAGAGTACTTAACGTACATACTAATCAGTTGAAACTTTTTTTCCTTCCTGCTTTCTGTGGGCAGAGAGAAATACTAAGATTGTGTCTGAGATAAAGACAGCACCCTTTAGTTTTACTTCCGAATATAAAATGAATCCAAGATTTAAAAAGTGTGAAGTAGTAAATACCAGTTGAGAAATCCCAGACAGATGTGTTCAATATATTATAATATATTCAACACAAAGAGAGGAGACATAAAACCTACTCCAAGAATTAAAAGGCATTTCAAGAATTTATGCAATAGGCCCTCATTTCACACAAGGTAAACAGGTACTATTTTAAAGTGGTGCTCATGTGATGGAACTACAGAGTACTTACTGTATATTGGGTATTTTCTCTGCAATGGAAATGAATGAGGGACGTGTTTTATTTCCATCTAAGTGGGAGCTGTTCCTTGTAGATGTACTGCAGTGACAACCCACGTAGTGGTCTCATTATGCAGTTAAGGAAATGCCCATGACTTTAAGAAGTGTTGGGAAGTGTATTAAGAACAAAATAATGATATGGTTAACAACTTCCATGAAGTTACTCATGATGGTTTTCTTACACTTTATTTTTACAAAGTGAACTACTTTTATGCCTTGGAGTAATGTTAGAGACCAGTTAGGAGTAGAAGACCCCTGAATGTTCATATTCATCAAGTATGTTTTCTCTACTTTGAAAGCAAAGTACTTTAGAAAAGTTTGAGGACCTTCCTGATATTTTATATCAAGCTAGTGTTGTGTTAAGTGTTTTAATGCATTCCTCTTTGAAGAAAAAGGTAGTAAGTTGTGTTCAGATAGTTTTATCGTACAGATCAAGGAATGGGTTATCTTCTCAGTTGGGGACGTAGAATTTTTAATAGCGTGTTTCACGTGTCACAGTATGTGAAATGCTTGAGCCTCCATGATCACATGTAGTCCTCATGACATTGATATTTAATAGAGTGGGCTTCCGATCTCTGTACACATGTTGTGGCCTGCAGCTGTCAGAGGGGCCCAGTGATGAGGAGAATTGTGCATCTGCAGCTTTGCAGAGCTGGGGCTGGAGTGGGATTGTGTCTTACTACGTATTAAAGAGTGGGTGGAGCTGTTTTGAGGTTCCTGGGATATCTTCTATCTGTGGATAGAAGCCTTCTTTGTGCTTAAGCCATGGGCTGACAACTGTAGGTTGCTTCTAGAGCAATAACATTAAACCTTCTCCCAGGTAAGGGAGGCAGTATGTTAGATTGGGGAGAACATTGTTTTGGGAACCACTGGACCTTGGTGCTGATATTGGCTCTGTCATTGCATTTGAAATTGGTTAGAATATTTAAGCTCACTGAGCTCCAGCTTTTTTTTTTTAATTTAAAAAAATTTTTTAATGTTCATTCATTTTTGAAAGAGGGGGAGAGAGAGAGACAGAGCATCAATGTGGGAGGGGCAGAAAGAGAGAAGGAGACACAGAATCTGAAGCAAGCCCCAGACTCTGAGCTGTCAGCACAGAGCCCGATGCAGGGCTTGAAATCACGAGCCATGAGATCATGACCCGAGCCGAACTTGGACACTTAACACCGACTGAGCCACCCAGGTACCCCACTGAGCTCCAGCTTCTTATCTGTTGGTAAGAACAGACAGTGAAACAGGGTTGGAAGGACTTTCTGGTACCTTTCAGTCAATAAGTCCATTTTTCTTAAGGGCCATTCCCTTTATTTTTCTTTTAGTAGGAACTGTCTTATTTGTTGATGGCATTTAATGCATGCTATACTGAGTCTCAGAGAAAAGTCAATCCTTAGTTGTCACTGCTATGGAGCCCACAGTTAGGCTGGATTTCTGTTCTAATCTGGTGATTGAGTTAACTGAGATAAAAGCTTGACTTAATTGGTAGTTTGGCTTCAGATGACCAAATAGTGGGACTCTACCAAATTATGTCTTCTGTTTACTGGCCAAATTATTCAGACAGAGGATACCATTCAGCAAAACTCGTAACATGTCCTTTCGTAGAAATCTTATTTTAATTAAAAAGCTAACATCATACTTCTATCACATTTGAGAATATTTTGAAACTTGATATATTTCTTCTTATTTTGAAACTTGATATATTTTATAATTACCACTAAACTCTACACTTAAAAAGTTTCTTAAAAATATGGACTGGCCACATATTTTTTTTATAAGAATTCACACATTTGAAGAATATGCATATCACTGAAGTTGCTTTGGAAAATGTAATTAGGACTTACCTTATAAATATACAAATTTATTTTCTCATGTACTTGATTTTCAGAAAGAAATGACTAATTCATCTTGTTATTTAAATATGAAGAATGTTGAGTCAGAGGTCCTCGAATTTTTTCATTGTTTCTTTAAAAAATATAAATGTATAGAAAAATGCAGCTTAGTCCTCATGTGTTAAGTTTTGCCCTGAGTAAAAAGACACATGTTAAGAAAAGTATAGCTCTAAGACTCTACAGGTGGTTAGGGACAGGAATTGAACTGGAATCTTGCCATGGTCAGAGGCATTGAATAATGATGACATAGTATTGGCTGTATATAACTATTGAGGCTCTCACATCTGTGTGAGGCTGACTGTAATCAAGAGGTCTGTTGATGATTCCAATGGGTATTACTTGGATAACAGAATAGAGCAGGGGAGAGGACGGGATTCTCAGCATTTCTTTGAGTCATCCTAGTGTGGATTGGGTTTTGAATGACATCCTTGGCCAAAAAGAAATTTATGTGTGTGCGAATAGGGGATGGATATCTTTTTGTTGTTTTTCCTTTTGGTTCTATCACCTTTTGGCTCTATTCGGTTCACAATTTCAAAGCTAAAATATGAATTTTCTAAAAATAAGCTCTTCTCCAAAAACAATATTGTTGGTCTTCTGTGTGGGGTTGGATGGTCTCTGGACTGGTTTGGTTAGTTGGTTGGTTGGAACATAGCTACTAGGGTAGCAGTAGGTCCTGTGTGCCAGTTGACTTTTAGTGTTCCACAATGGCATTCTGTACACTTCGTCCTAGCCAATCGTTCCACTGTTGTGTGACCCCAAAGGAAGTCATCTCAGAAAATGCAGATGAATTAGCATCACTCTATCGTTGTGAAAAAAAAATACCTTACAGTGGCGGGTGAGCCATCAATGTAATTAACTGATTGCCTATAATATGTAAAGCATAGTGTGGCTTGGGGGAATTGGTGGTTTTAAACTCTGTGTCTGGGAACTCGATAGTCAGGCAACTAAGAGATACACATTTGCATGTGAATGTATATTACCTTACAGGAAAGTGATGGATGCCTGCTTAAAATTTGCATGTAATCTATAGTAGTTATGACAGAATGGGGAATTCTTTTCAACTAGAGCAATCAGTTGTTTTTCCACTCATGTATGCGTTGTATTTTATATATATATATTATATATATATATATTATACATATTATATATGTATGTATTATATATATATGTATTATATATAGTTTTTTTAAATAAATTTAAGGAGGAGTGAAAAAAATTACTGAGTTTTGACTTCTTATAATGCGTGAGAGACTTTATAAGGTGCTTTTATGCCATTTCATTTAGCATTCACAATAACCCTTCAAGGTACATAGGGTAGACTTCTCACTTTAAAAGAAGAGGACAGTAAGATTCTGAGAGATGAAGAAACTTGTTTTAAGTCACACAGTAAGTGTAAGTAAGTAAGTGGTAGATGAAGGATTTAAATCTATTTAAGTAAAAGCCTATGATCTTTTAGCAGTCTGTGCAGGAAATTACAGAAATGCCTAGATATGGACAAATCTTCAGAAATGTTTCCATCTTGATCTATAGGTAATTGCACTGCCAGGTCAGGATGGTGGACACTTGTGCACATTGAGGTTGTGGAACAGGAATGGGAGGCCCCAAGAGAGTACAGGTGTAGTTTAAGTAGCAGCACCACTCTTTGAAAACTAGAAATCTGGGTTAAGTGAACATGTAGGAGGAGGGATAGTGGCCACCCAAACTCCTAGAATCACTTAAAGTCATACAAGTGTTTATGCCCAGTTCTTTACTGGCAAAGAACATGTCTCTGTGAACTGAAAGGTGGTAGGAAACAAGGCTGACATTCAGCAATGGATGTCTGTGTATAGGTATCTATCCCCCATTTAATGAGTTTCTAATATATGATCGCACTCTGAAACACATTTTGGTGGAGGAAGATGGACATGTGTATAAGCAGTTGTTACATCAAAGGTTCTCTGAAGTTCTGGTGTGAGGCAGAATCCTACGTCCCTCTGAGAGTGGGAAAGATGTCATTACGGAAGGTAGCACACAGATTGTGATGTTTAGCAGGAGTGGATAATTCTTGAATGTTAGGTGGGGACTGAATCATGAAAGGGCTTGTTTGAGGAAGGCTAGAGCTGAGTCCTGAAGGCAATAGGAAGCCATTAAGGGATTTTAATATTGTTAAATTTAAACATTTAATTAAATATTAAAAATTAGAGAATATTTTAAACATAGATAATAGAAACACCAATGAACCCATCACTCATGTTTATTTGTTTCAGATATTTCTGTATTAAAATTTTTTTTAAATGTTTGTTTATTTTTGAGATAGGACAGAGTGCAAATGGGCGAGGGGTAGAGAGAGAGGGAGACACAGAATCTGAAGCACGCTCCAGGTTCTAAGCTGTCAGCACAGACCTTGACATGGCTTGAACCCATGAACCGCGAGATCATGACCTGAGCCACCCAGGTGCCCCAGTCCTGTATTTTTTTAAGTAATAAATTTTCAGATAAACAGCTAGAGATCTATCTTCATGCCTTTCATTTCTTCAAGCCCAGAAATGATTGCTATTTGAAGGTTGCTGTGTTATTCCCAGGTATATATTTGTACTTACTCTATACTTATGTACCCCCAAACAACATATATTGTTATTGTGTAAAGTTTAACATTTATGTAGATGGCATCATACTGTTTATTTCCTCTGGGAACTTACTGTTTTCACTTATATTGGCACACATAGCCCTAGAACATCCATTTTTACTGTCTTGAAATAAGTGTTCACCCTCTTATTGATGGACAATTAGGCCGTTTCCATTTTTTTCTGGTTACACATAATGCTGCAGTGATATATATGTCTCCTTGATAAGTCTACTTTTGTACATAGTTATATTTTTCACAGGGTACTCCTTGAAATAAAATCATGAGATTATAGCATATGCTTTTTTCAACTTTACTAAGCATTGTAAATTGCTCTTCAAAATAGCTGTACTAGTGTATTCTCATTTTTAGGAGTATGAATTGCTATTTTCCTATATCTCTTTAATTTTTGTTAACATATTTTTATGGGTGTGAATAGTATTTTGTTCTATTTTGTATTTTTCAATTATGAAGATTGCTCATATTTTCATTATAGACATCTAGGATTCCTCTTGAGTGTCTCATTCACAATCTTTACCTATTGTCTTATTGGATTATTTCTATTTTTTCTTCTGAATGTAGGCATCAATATCCAAGGCATCAATATTTGGTTGGAAGTGCACCTGGCAGATATTTTATTGCAGGTTAGGTTTGTCTTTTAACTTTATGATGTCGTTTGTTATGAAAATATAAATTTCCTCCTTATCTGTTGTTAAGAGGGTATCCTATATATTCTTCGAAGCGTTTTGAAGTTTTGCTTTATACATTTAGGTCTTTAATCCATCTGTACTTGGCTTTGGTATATGGTGTCACTAGGGGTACAATTTTATCTATAATTCCCCTCCCCCATATGATTGCTAGTTATCATAGAACATTTATTCAATAGTCCATCTCTTCAGAACTCATTTGTAATGCTACTTCTCTTTTGTAACAATTTCTTATATGTAGGTGGATTTGTTTCTAGGGCCATAATTTATTGATACCCACTGTTTTGGACTAAACTTTTGTCAATACTGAGTCTTTATAAATATTGTAGTTTTAAAATAAAATTTGATATCTGGTAGTATAAATCTATTCCTCCGTATTTTTCTTTCTCAAATTGGCTACTTTTGGCCTGTTTCCCCCCCATTTGATTTTTTTTATCAACTTTTCAACTTGTACACCCACAATCAAACACCAAACACCAGGGTTTTGATGATAATTACATTAAATGTTTAGATTAATTTGAGGGAAAATCTGTTACCTTTTTGATATTAAGTCCTGTCATGAACACATTTATTTTCCCTATATTTAAAACTTTTTGTCCTTCAATTATAGTTTTGTTCTAGTCTCCCTAGACATGCCATTATTTTTACTGCCATTGTGAATGATCTCAGAATGTAATTTTTGAAATTTTTTGCTGCTAGAGTAAATGGAATGGTATTTGATTTTTAAAAGTGTAGTTTTATATGCAGCATCTTTCTTAAAATATGTTATTGTTAATTATTTTAATGTAGATTTTTAAATTTAGATATTTTCCCTAAGAATATTGGTAATTTTATTCGTTTCTCAATCTTATACCTTATTTTTGTCATCTTCTTAGATAGTGTTTATTACAGAGCTAAATAAAAGTGGTGATTGCAGCATCCTTGTATTATTTCTGGCTTTATTCAAGGAGAATTCTTCTAACATTTCACCATTAATTATTATGTTTACAAAGATTTTTGGTTTTATCATACTAAAAAACTTTTTACTTTCATATAGTAAATAGTATTGTGTATTTCAAGGTAATGAGTGTGTGTTGAAATTATCAAATATTTCTTCTGAATCTATTTCACTAGTTTGGATGGGTATGGAATCATAAAGCCCCAGCCTCTGAATATGGTGGTGGGTTTAGAGCAAATAGATAGAACCTTGGGGATTTTGTTATTAGTTGTGAGAGGGGATGGACGGAAAACAGCTTTTGCAAGACACACATGATGCTGATTTAGGATAGCTGGGTAAATGGTAGGGTCATTTCTTGAATAGGGAATAGAGAATAGCCATTTTTTACGAGTAGATTTTGAGCTCACTTTAAGATTTGTTGAAACGGAGATGTATGTTGGTTGTTTAAAAGTTGATGTTCTGCAGAGTTTTGAATATAATTATTTAAAAGTCGACTTTTGGGGCACCTGGGTGGCTCAGTTGGTTAAGCATCTGACTTCTGCTCAGCTTATGATCTCGTGGTTTGTGGGTTCTAGCCCCGCATCGGGCTCTCTGCTGTCAGCACAGAGCCTGCTTTGGATCCTCTGTCTACTTCTTTGTCTGCCCCCACGCTCTCAAAAATAAATAAATAAAAAAAATAGAAATGGACTCTTGAATGCGAGAGTTAAGTATGCCCTGGAGATAAACATTTGTGATGTGGTGATATCAAAGTGGAAGCTAAAGCTGTAGGGGAGGATGAAGTTCTTCAATGAGAGTTTGAAGAATTAGAAAAGCAGAGGCTCTGGCTAAACCCCAGGAACCTAATCACATAAAGGTTAATATAGGAGGGACTCTAAGAGAAGTCTGAGAATAAGTCACTCCTAGGGAACGTGGTGTCAAGGAAGAGTTAGGGGAAAAATTTCAATAAAAAGAAAAAGCCATCTATATAAGCCAAATGCAGGGGAGGTTAAGAGAGATGGTTAGAAAGAGTTGACTTAATTTGGCCCTTAGGAAATCACTGGTGCCTTAAACAGGAGTGCTTGAGTCAGACACTGGATTGTAGTGGGATCACGCTTTAGCAGGAAGTGAGGGATTGGAGGGAAAAAAATGAAGACCTCTCTCTCGCATGAAGCTTGGCAATGAAGGCAAGGAGAGAAAGGAACATGCAAGTAAAAGAATCAAGGGAAGCATAATCTGTTAAGAACTAGTTGTAAGTTTCCCAGTTGCGGAATTGTCATATGAATGACGCATAGGAGGTTAAGCTTTAGTTGAATGTGATTGTGGGATAGTTACTGGATGTTGGGAAAAGCTGATCAAGGTTGTATGACTGGACAGTTTGAATTCAGAGTTGATCAGGTATACGTTTGCTTGCCTTTTGGCTCTTGTTGTGTCTAAAGGGCTTGAGATCATGCAAAAGAAATCCATATGAAACAAATTCAAAGGCTAGAGCTAATCCTTGTATAACAGTGAGGTCCTTAAAGAAGGGTAAAACCTTTAGTAAGTGTAAAACATAATTTAAATGTTTAAATGTAAAATGTTTAAAAATATTTTAAAGATATTACTATAAAACATAAATACTTTGATGCCTTATTTGGCTTAACAGCCATATGCCAATAATCAGCTGGATCTTTAGTTTGGAAAAAAATAATCTAAAAAAAACCCCAAAAACAAACGTAGCCTTGCCTGTTTGGAATCGGATGTTGGGTCTATTTTGGTTATCATGATTCAGTAAATGCTATTAAACCCACAGACTCTGCTAGTCTGTAATAGAGGAAGTTCTTGTCCCTGTTCTTGCTCCAACATTAGAATCAAAAGACAACCATATTCTAGATTCTGTTTATTCTGGCACAACTTAGTTCATTGGATTTGTTTCCAATTTAAATGATATCTTTGCCAGGTGAAGTTGGCAACAATTAAAGAAATTAAAAATATGTGTTTAATCTAATGAGATCCTTTCCGTGTATTTAGCTATCATTTGAAAATTACTTTATGATGGTATGGATAAATTTTTCAAGTTGCCAAATTTATTTTTATAGTTGAAATTAGCCAAAATTGCCAACTTAAGTTGGGCTGCAACAAACCAATTCAGGGTTTCCATGGAAACATGATTTCATCCCATCTATGAAAACCCATTTTGTTTTTTCTTCTTTATCATGGAACTTGAATCTCTACAATGTTTTTCCTGTGATTTCCTGCTCCAAGAAAAAGAAAACAGGTTTCCAATTAGACAAATATTCACATTTGCCCATTAAAGTTTAACCCCAAGGGACATTTTCATTTAGGGAGATAAACAATGGTCACAGACTACAATCTTTCCTATTTAGTTATGACAATGACTATGTGTTTTTGTTATTTTTGTTTTGTATTTTTAAATACTTTGGCCAACCTCCAGTCACAATTATTCCAAGTTATGTTAAAATTACTTCATACTTCTAATATTCTTGTTACTGAGTGTGTAGCTGATTTAAAAATCTTCAGCGAAAGAGCTGTGACATTCTTCTTCATTTTTATTTTCTCTCCATGCCTACCCCAAAGCCTGACACAAACTGGTTCTCAATAAGTATGTATTGAGTCTATGATGCCACAAATATTTCGTTGCCTTCTGTGGGCTTAAAATTATTAAGGGCTCTGTGGAATTCAAAAGACATATATAAGATACTTTCCTGTTTGTGACTGGGCATCTAGTGAGGGTAAAGGATGAAATGTAAGTCCTTGCTGCTATTTAACCTCACACAAGCCAGACCTTTGCTATATCGTTTAATCTTTATAAGAGTCCTAGAAGGGCTGTGGTATCATACTCATTTTTCAGATGAAAAAACTATGGCTCAGCAAGAGTTGAGAACTTTGCCAGCGATTAGTGACCATGGTTTGAATCCTTGTCTTGCATGGACAAGTACACTTACTTGCTGGGGAGACCGTTCTTCTACACATAAGTCCATTAGTGAAGTAGTTGATGTGATTGGTTGTGAGGAGTTTAGACAAGGAAGAGTTATGTGGATGAGAACAATCAATAATATAAATGAAAGCGCTCTGTACTACATGATGAACTTCTGTAAATCTCACCAACACTATGTGTTTGTTTCTTATCCAGTGAAATAAAATGTCTTGGCTCTTAAACTTGTTTCTTAAATGTCTGTGATTTGGTTTTTTTAATCATTTTTCTTAAGTTTATTTATTATTATTTTTTTAATAATTTTTTTTAACATTTATTTATTTTTGAGACAGAGAGAGACAGAGCATGAACGGGGAAGGGTCAGAGAGAGAGAGGGAGACACAGAATCTGAAACAGGCCCCAGGCTCTGAGCTGTCAGCACAGGGCCCGATGCGGGGCTTGAACTCACGGACCGGGAGATCATGACCTGAGCTGAAGTCGGACGCTCAACCGACTGAGCCACCCAGGCGCCCCTTAAGTTTACTTATTTTGAGAGAGAGACAGAGAGAGTGATGGGAGAGGGGAGAGAGAGAATCCCAAACAGGTTCCAGTGCTGTCAGCGTGGAGCCTCATGTGGGACTTGAACCCAGAAACTGTGAGATCATGACCTGAGCTGAAACTAAGAGTCAGATGCTTAACCAACTAAGCCAACCAGGTGCCCCTATGATTTTTTTTTAAAGCAGCTTACACAATGGTGTAATTATACTTTTGTTAAAAACAAAACAAAACATCAGGACTTCATGTAAATTGATTTTGCTGATTATCACAGACTGACTGGTCAACCTTTTTCTTTTCATGGAAAAGAAAACCAAGTCCCAGGAAGCAGTCCAGCTGATTTCTTCCTTTCTCTCTTGCTTAAATTCATATGATATAGCAGAATCAGGCCTAATACAATCTTGCAAAACCCAGTCTAATATTTTCTAAGCCACATAATGCTTGCATTCCTTGATTTTTAGCAGATAGATACACGTCATTAATGGATAAAAATAGTTCTAATAATTTTTGAGAATATAATTTTCTCCTGCTTCGCTAAGCTATTACAGAAACATCTTTCTGTGGAAACCATGCATTTCACATCCTGTACAAAATATTCTTAAAGATCACTGAGAACTTTAAGTATATTATTAAATTAGATGATAATGATGCTTTGTATCTATCCTTTGCCTGTTTTTTGGTACCTTTTTCTTGGCGATATTTTGTTTCTTTGTCAATGACTCTAAATTTTACTTTTTACCCAGGTTTTCTCTTGTTAGGTCTAATACATGTGTCCTAATTTCCTGTCTGACCTTTAGCAGCATTAGTGATCCTTGCCTAGATCCATTATTTCATGAGAGATTGCAAAATGTGATTTTCTTTTTTTTATTTTTTATTTTGAGAGAGAGAGAACGAGAATGCACAAGTTAGGGAGAGGGGTCGGGGTGGGGGAGACAGAGAGGGAGAGGGAAAGGGAAAGAGAATCTCAAGCAGGCTCCATGCTCAGTGCAGAGCTTCGCGTGGGGGTTGATCCCACACCCCTGGGATCACAACTTGAGCCAAAATTAAGAGTCAGTCGCTCAACTGACAGAGCCATCCAGGTGCCTTGCAAAATGTGATTTTCTAATTCTGTTATTCTCCTGGCATTTATTAACTGTTGCTTCATCAACTGTTTTATTACCCTGAAGTATCACAGATGTAGGAAAAGAAAATTCTTGTCTTTCTTTACTTGTATACTAGCAACCTCCAAAGGTGACCCATGGTGTTTTTTGTATTTCTCATTATGAACTCATAGGTTTATCAAATTGTTATGCTTCATTCCACTGTATTATTATTTTTAACGATCAGATGCTTTCATTGCTACCCAGTAGGAGCCCCTCAATTTAGTTCTCTGGTCCTTTTGATCTAATCCCAGTAGTTTTTGAGACTTCCTTGTTGTAATGACAAGATTTCTGTCGTTATAGATCTGGAATCTGCTGTTTTCCCAAAGAGCCCTGGTTCCTTTTAATGGAAAATGGTATTTAGAAACCATAATTGGGATGAACATAAAATGTTCATTTCCACCTATTTCCTTTACCCTGGCTCCTCTTTTGTTTATACCATATATTTTGTATTTATTATCCCATATTGCTATTTAACTTTGCATATGGTTATGTTTTATTTTCTAAGTAGGCAGACAGGGGACATGCATGACTAGAACTCACACCTCATGACTTGTTATCGAGCATTCTTTTTGGTGTAACATGGATGAATTGGAAGATTAAGTTGCTGGAGAATAATTTGACCTGAGTTAGATGTTGAAAAATTTTCTTAGCTATCTCTTTGGAAATTGATGTCTTTACCTTTATAATAATTTGTTTTAAAAACTAGAGGTGAATTAAAAGAATTAAAATTAGGCTAATATATGTTAATATAAGAGGAATTTAGGGATGGAAAAAAGGGCTACATTTTAAGCATAGCTTAAATTACTGACAGAATCCTATGGCCTGATTTCAGTGGATTTGCTGGCATAGGCAAATAAAATATACTTGCTCCATGTTCCTTGGCTGTCTTTTACTGGCCTCAATTTGAATGCCTGCACAGATGTGTGTATTTTGTTGCTTGAGTATTCAGAAGCTCCTATGGCCAGATGGAGTTTTAAACCACTCCACCAAACCACAGACAACCGAGTTACTGCACTTCACTTTGTCTTGTGTGGGTTTAATGGATGCTGTGTAATGTACAAATGATTTGCGAAAGTAGTCACCCACTCTGCAGCAGGAAGGTAAACTCTGCAAGGTATAACATAATATCTTTGAATTTGTTAGTCTATTTGTGAAATGGGGATTTATAATTACCCATCTGCCCTACCACACTAGATTGTTGTTTAGAGAAATATAACCGATGTCATTTTTTAGATATCCACAAATTGTTACACACAATCAAGGTAGCATTGATTAGTTATTTATTTTGGGGGGGCTTGCTTGGATCTGTGAAATGGCAGATGTTATAACCATAGTTCTGTTGTTTTAATGATAACTCAGACTCTAGACCAAACTCTACATACATCCATATGTATATAGGTGAATTATTTCTTAATTTGTTTTCTGCTTTGCCAGCATTTTGCCCTTTTAAAGTCTATCTGTCCCACTTAATGCTTCTTTCTATAATAATGTCAGAAATCTAGAACACAATAGATGTGTGTGTGTGTATGTGTGCATGAAAGTGTGAGGACTGCCATTTGTTTCTCCACCTTTTCCTGTTTTACAGTGTAGTTTAAAGGCAGAGCCTATAAATAAGCCTGAGTGTTAGTGTCCCAGGAGGGGACTATTTTTAGTCTTCAGTTTTATGTGAAGGTTTTATAGCCGAGCACAGCAACCAGATTTTGAGATGGCATCTTTCCTGACAGTCCCTTATTTTGAAAGCTTGTATTACATTCCTGATGGCTCCTCCTGCTGATTCCCATGCCTTTACCACTGACCCACTGCAAGAAACATTAACTGCAAGGAGACAAGAGACACAGAATTTGCTTTCATTTGTATCCACTGTTCTCACAGATTTACTCACAAGTAGTTACTTTGATTTTAATAAAATGTTAGGGACTGTGACAGTGAAATGTGATACAACACAGAGGGTAAAGAAATGGAAGAGAAGTGAAAAGTAAAAAAGGATAATAATTGATCAGTTGATCTTTGTCTTGCTTTCTCTGAGAATCAAGTGTCAAAATTTATAGAGCTCTTGGGGTGCCTGGGTGGCTCAGTCGGTTAAGCATCCAACTCTTGATTTTTGTCTCAGGTCATGCTCTCAAGGTTCGCGAGTTCAAACCCTGTGTTGGGCTCTGTGCTGACAGTGTGGAGCCTGTTTGAGATTCTCTCTCTGCCCCTCTTCCCACTTGGGTGCACACACCTGCACATGCTCTCTCAATAAATAAGCTTTAAAGCTCTTTGATTTGGGAAGTGGGACGATATACTAAATGTGACAAAAACTTGATCATGATGCACCTATCCTTAAAACCTTCCATTGGATTCACTTGGCATTTAGGGAAGATAGTCCTAAATTTAACATACTGCATACATGCCTTGGTACATCATTTTAGTCCTGCCATTTTTCCTCTTGCTCTTACACTCATGCTTCACTGACCTTTATTCTGTTCATAGAACAAACCAAACTTCTCCATCTGTAAAAGGGAAGGTTTATCCTCAGTTCCGGGCAAGGATGGCTCCTTAACATTACTCAGCTGTCAGCTCAAATGGCATCTTTCTAGAGGCCTGTTTGGACTTATAAATCTACAAGAGCCCTTCCTCTCCTGGCCCCAAGTTACATGTTACTATTTGTATTTCTTCATAGCATTTACCATTATGTGAAATTATCTCACTAAGTTACTTCTTTAGCCTCTGGAACAGGAACTGCATGAAAACAGATCCCTTACCTAGTTTGGTCACTGCTGAATTCCCAGACCTATCTGTCACATAATAGGCACTTATTAACTGTTTATTGTTGAATGAAAATAGTCAAGAATTCTAGGTGAGAGAACCTGAGTTTAAGTGTTGGGTCTGTTGTTGATTAGAGCTCATGTGACAGGCAAGCCATGGTACCTAAGCAAACCTTATTTTCTTCAACACTTGCCAAGATTAAATGAAGTGCTGTAGCCTCAACCATTGTAAACTACACATTTTCATTATCACAAGAATGTGAGGTCAGAGAATATGGATCATTATTTCTGTAGTTGAAAGGAAGATTATGGATCATCAATTTCCTTTTTTTTTTTGAACATTATGGGAAAGATATTAAGGTAAAGTTAGTGGCAGTGTTAAATCTATACCCTGGATTACATGGTGTGCATTTAGCCTAATGCATATCCACATTAACAGGTGAACTCAGTTTAATTCCTACATTCTGCTGGATCAAGAATTATTCCTATAGCATTAAAAGGTTAAATGTTTCCAAGACATTCCAAGACATTCCAAGACATTGTTTCCAGGATTTTCCATGTTTAAGGGTGGCATATGAACACTCTTTGAGTAGCAAATTTTGAGACATTTTTGCTTGAAGAGATTCTCTGAGTAATGCTTTCCAATTTGGGGTTGCTAGCTAACTTCTCTACCAGGGGAATAGGAACTGTAGGAGTTTAAAATTTTTTTCCTTATTTATCATTTTTTGTATTACCTTACATCAGAATTTCTAGAACTTTGGCATACAGTAGCATATGGATATGGGAAACTTTTTATTTTTAATGTTTGTTCCCTTGCTCTATAGTCTGAAGCTAGTGGGTAGGGCTAGGGCATCCATATGTTTAACAGACTCCCCAGGTTATTGACGTAAATGCTAACAGGGGATATGTTTCAGTTTATATGCATTGCACTTAAGCATATGTACAATGAAATAGTTATAAAACATATTTATGAAACATTCCAGTTATGTTTGTTATGTTTCAAAGGCTAAATAATATGACTGTAACATGTATTTAATGTCCTTTTTATATCACCTACTTTAATAGCTGTCTATCTAGAATTGAATAAAATTAGACAATTCACTTTAGCCCAGGAATTCTGAAGGAATTAGATACTACCTAAAAATAGTAAGGATGATTTTGGTAGAGGAGCAGAATAACTTAACTTTGATGCTTTTGGGGTGGAAGCCAGTCAATATTTATTAGCATAACTTATTACCATAAAATACTACATCCTGGTGATGACTCACCAAAAATGCTTCTCATTGACATTTTTCGACCTTTATAGCTCTTTGTCCAGAGGGGCCAGCCTAATTTGAAAAATGACAGTGATGATGTTGGATTGTCTCTCACCGAGGTATAATTTATATACAACAAATTATATAATTATCAAGCCATAAGCTTAATGGGCTTAGATAAATTTATACACCAGAATAACGTCACTGCAAGTGTAGATGTTTCTATGACCCAGTCAGTTTACTTATGCCACTTTCCAATTGAATTTTTTTTAAGTGTTTTTATGAATTTATTTTTGAGAGAGAGAGAGAGAGAGAGAGAGAGAGAGAGTTAGTTCAAGAAAGAAGGAACAAAGAGAGTTCCAAGACCACTCAGAGCCCAGTGTGGGTCTTGATCTCATGAACCGTGAGATCATGACCTGAGCCAAAATCAAGAGTCATACACTTACCTGACTGAGCCAACCAGGTGCCCCTCCAGTTGAATTCTTTCATCTAAGTCAAATGTTTCCTGATTTCTAGAACCACGGGTAGGTTTTGTGATTTAGGACTTCGCATAACTGGAATCATGCTTTATGTATTCTTTTGTGTTTGACTTTTTTCATTACACAGAACAAATCTAAAATTTGTTCATGTGTTGGTTATAACAATAGTTCACTTTATTGTCATTGCTGTTGTGTTATTTCCTTATGTGAATATACCACACAACTTGTTTGTTTGTTCTCATGTTGATAGCACTTGAGTTACTTTTAGTTTGGGACAGTTATGAATAAAACTACTATAAACATCCTTAAAGTCTTTTTGTAGGCACATGTATTCATTTCTTTAGGTTTTATACCTAGCAGAGGAATTGTTGGTCATAGTTTAACTTTTCTAAGAGACTGAACCTAACAGTTCTCTAAAGTGGTTATTTCATTTTCCACTCTCACCAACAATGTATGAGTTCCAATTTTTCCACATAGTCTCAAAAAAACATTTGATACTGTCAATTTTAAATTTTAGCTATTTTAGTGGGTGTGAAATGTTACTTTATTGTGGTTTTAACATTTATTTCCCTGATGACTAACGATGATTTCTATTTAATAGGTTTATTGGCCATTTCTATATCTGTCTATGTAATGTATCTGTTCAAGAATTTTACCCGTTATTAAAAAAAATGGATTGTTTTCCTTTTTTTAAAAATGTTTATTTTTGAGAGAAAGAGAGACAGAGAATATGCAGGGGAGGGGCAGAAAGTGAGGGAGTGAGGGAGACAGATGATCAATGTGGGGCTTGAACTCAGAACTGTGAGATCATGACCTGAACTGAAGTCAGATGCCTAACTGACTGAGCCACCCAGGCACCCCAGATTATTTTCCCTTTTATTGTTGATTTTTAGGGTTTTTTTGCCAGTAAATTATTATTATTATTATTTTTTTTTTAATTTTTTTTTCAACGTTTATTTATTTTTGGGACAGAGAGAGACAGAGCATGAACGGGGGAGGGGCAGAGAGAGAGGGAGACACAGAATCGGAAGCAGGCTCCAGGCTCTGAGCCATCAGCCCAGAGCCCAACGTGGGGCTCGAACTCACGGACCGCGAGATCGTGACCTGGCCGAAGTCGGACGCTTAACCGACTGCGCCACCCAGGCGCCCCAATTATTTTATTTTTAAAAAATGTTTTTATTTTTATTTGTTGAACTATGATTGACACAAATATCTTATTAGTTTTAGGTGTATCACAGTGATTCAATATTATACATTACAAAATGATCCTCACAGTAAGTGTAGCTACCATCTGTCACCAGACATGGTTATTACTGTACTACTGACTATATTTCCTGTATTGTTATATCCTCATGACTTACTCATTTTGTAACTGGAAGTTTGTACCTCTTAATCCTCTTCTCCTGTTACCCCAGCCCTTCAACCCCACCCCTGTCTGGCTGTCAGCAGTTTGCTTCCTATGTCTCTCAGTCTATTTCTGTTTTCTTTATTTGTTTTGTTTCTTATATTCCACATATGAAGGAAATAATATGGTATTTATCTTGTTCTGACTGACTCATTTCACCTAGCATAATACCCTGTAGGTCCATCCAAGTCATCACAGATGGCAAGATTTTATTTTATTTTTTTATGGCTGAGTAATACTGTAGAAGTTTAAAAAATATATGTATTCTGGATATGGGTCACTTTTCTTGAGTATTGTGAATATTGTCTTAAGGGTGTTTTTTGAGGAACAGAAGTGTTTATTTTGGCGAAATTGGATGTATCCATGTTTAAAGTTGCTAGTGGTTTTTGTGTCCTAAGAAAATTTGCCTAATCCTGAGGTCATGAAAATATTCTCTTAAGTTTTCTTTTAGAAGCTTTATAGTTTTAGCTTTTACATTTAGGTCTATGCTTTATCTAATTTTTGTATGCAGGATGAGATGGTTCATTTTATTGTGTTTGTCCAGTTGATCCAGCACCATTTAGTGAAGAGACTCTTATTCACTTACCTTGACACTTTTATTGAAAATCAATTGGCCACGTAAGTGTGGATCTGTTTTTTTTTTAAGTAATTTTTTTAATGTTTATTTATTTTTGAGAGAGACAGAGTATGAGCGGGAGAGGGCAGAGAGAGAGAGAGAGAGGGGTACACAGAATCAGAAGCAGGATCCAGGCTCTGAACTGTCAGCACAAAGCCTGACATGGGGCTTGAACCCATGAACTGTGAGATGACCTGAGCTGAAGTCAGACGCTTAACCAACTGAGACATGTGTGTCTGTTTTTGAACTCTACTGGGTTCCATTCTGTATGGTTATCCTTATACCAAGAGCACACTTTCTTGATTATTGGAGCTTTATAGTAAGTCAGAATCAAGTAGTATAAATTCTCTTAATTTTGTTCTTCTTAATCAAGATGGTTTTTTGTTGAAAATTGTTCTTCATTTAAGATGGTTTTTCTAATTCAAAATCATTTGAATTTTATATAATTTTAGAATAAGTTCATCACTTTCTTTTAAAAATATGCTGGAATTTTAATTGGGATTGTGTTGAATTTATAGGTCAGTTTAAGAAGGATGGACATGTAACCAAGACTGAGTCTTTTAATTGATGAATATAGATTCTTTTTTGCTTTTTTTAATTGCTTTCAACAATGTATTATATTTTTTAGGGTAGAGGTCTTTCACATTTTTCATTAGGTTTAGGATGCTTCTGATACTATTAAATAGAGTATTACATTTCTCCTTTCCCCCCAATTTTATTGCTAGTATATAAACTTAAAAAAACCCTACTACCCTTGTTTCTTGTGGCCTTGCCAAATTGACATAGTCAACTAATGTCTTGGTAGATTTCAAAAAGTTTTCTATGGAAAAATCATATCTATAAATACAGTTTTATTTCTTTATAGGCTTTATATCTTTTATTTTCATTTTGAGTATGACAGTGGCTAGGACTTCCTGTATGGTTTTGAATAGAAGTGTATTCACATTTTGAATAGAAGTGGGAAGAATGTATATTATGCTGCTGTTAGGTGTTCTGTAAATGTCAGTGAGGTGAAGTTCGTTGATATTTTTGAAACCTGTACAATCATTAATTTTTTTGTCTAATTCAATGATTACTGAAATGTGAGCATTAAAATGTCACATTTTTATTTGAATTAAAAAAAATTTTTAATGTTTATTTTTTTTGAGAGAGAGAACGAGAGTGAACAGGGGAGGGGCAGAGAGAGAGAGGGAGACACAGAATCTGAAGCAGGTTCCAGTCTCTGAGCTGTCAACACAGAGCCCGACACAGGGCTTGAATTCATGGACTGCAAGATCATGACCTGAGCTGAAGTTGGCCACTTAACTGACTGAGCCACCCAGGTGCCCCTGAATTATTTTTTGACATATTTTTCATGGCAAGCATTTCAGTTTGTATCTTTTTTTAATGTTTCCATCTCTCTTCTGAAATTTCCCATATTTTTGCCCATTGTTGTTTGTCTTACTCATTAGATCCTTTAACATATTTATGATAGCCATTTTACATCATCTCTGGATGTGCTTATACTATTTTAATCCTGATCAAAAATCAGATTTTTCTTGCTTCTCACATCTTGGGAGACCCTTGGGAAATTTCTTTCAGCTTGTCAGTATGATTTCCAGCCTTTTGTATTTACAAGTTCTGTTTTTCTCTCTTGACCTTTCTTTGGCTTTCTGCTTTTTTTTTTTTAAGCTTATTTATTTTGAGAGAGAGAGAGAGAGAGAGAGAGCGAGCGCTCAGGAGAGCAAGAGAATCCCAAGCAGACTCCGCACTGTCAGCACACAACTCCATGTGGGGCTGGAACCCATGAACTGTGAGATCATGACCTGAGCCTCAGTCAGATACTTAACTGACTGAGTCACCCAGGTGCCCCAGCTTTCTGCTTTTTGAATTCTCTTTCTTTCTCCACTGTAGTTTAGAACTGGCATGCCTCCAAGGGATTTCTGTTGAGTTCTGTTGCTTCTCCCCCCCCCCCCCCCCCACCTTCAGCATGCCAAAGATTTGCATTTGAGGAATTTCCTGGATACCTGAACAGGGAGAGGAAGGTAGATCTCTCTTGTTGTTCCTTGTTGTTCTCAACTTTCTCTGTAGTACTTGTCTGTTCCATGTACTCTGTTAAGACTCATAGGCAAGTATTGCTGACTAGGGGCATACTCTTTCTGTGTCTGGGACCCTCCTGAAGTGGATTCCCTTTCTGCTAGGGATGAAATCAGCCCAGAATCTCTTCTATCGTATAAAGGATTGCTAACTTTTGAAATTTTACTCATTTAAGTTTCTTTAAATCCTGTCTTTCCCAGTGGGTATAAAAGACTATAGTTGTGTAGTTTATCTGGTGTTGGTGGGAATGATAGTGTCTTGCAACTTTCCACATTCTAACCAGAAGTGAAGTCCTTGGACTAACTTAGAAGACGTATTAAGGTCATATAACTGAGTGTTTATGAATCAAATAAAATAGCTCTTAATGCTCAAAAAAATTAAAATCCGCTTGCTTTATTATGTAAATATTTTTACCAGATGCCCTTTAAGTGTTTCTTAAATGCAAATTCATTTTTAAAAGAAAAATGTTTGCTCCCAGTGAGATAATACAAAGAATGTGATAAGGCTCTACAGGCTATGCTGGAAGGAGGAATTCTAGTAAATATTTTGAGCAAAGCCCAAAGTTTTAGAAAAGTTTATATCTTTTCAAGATAGTTATGAATTAAAAGACTTACAGTTTTCCTCAGCTCCTATTCATTGTCTACTTGCATAACATATTTAGAATATGGTTATTTCTGGGGTGCCTGGGTGGCTCAGTGAGTTAAATGTCAGACTTCAGCTCGGGTCATGATCTAGCATTTCACGAGTTCAAGCCCCACGTCAGATTCTGTGTTGCGAGTTTGGAACCTGGAGCCTGCTTCGGATTCTGTGTCTCCCTCTCTCTCTCTCTGCCCCTTCCCTGCTCACGTTCTCTCTCTAAAAAATAAATAAACATTAAAAAATATGGCTATTTTGGACATGTAAATTATTCTAAGGCTACTAAAAACTGTACTCCAGCTGGATATTACAATGAAAAAATCCAGACTTATAATAATGACTAGCTATTTGTCTTTATTTTTCTAATATAGTTAACTTTCCTTTTTTCTCTCTCTCTCTCTTTTTAGGAATCCTAAAACCAAAATATTAGAACGAAAGAAGAAACATGGCTCACCATAATATGTTTCTTTGGATAGTTTCGGTCCTGCTTCTTCAGAATTCTGTATTAGCTGAAGATGGGGAAATAAGATCAAGTAAGAACTATCAGCATTTTTGTTATCAACAAATCGATTGTAGAAATCAAATTAGTGGAGCTCAAGCAATTCTTTTAAGGACCTTATTCTTATTGTCTTTAATGTTGTAATGCCCTAAAATAAAATGAATTGCTGTGTTATGTATTAACTGAGAGGAAAAACTTCTATCAGAGGTAATTTTGAGAAAATTCTGTGGTAATTGTTTATTTTACCCATCAGGCTTTGGAATAAATGGTCTCATATTGAGTTCATGCTCAGCCGTTTATGAGGTTAGTGATGTGAAGATGAAGTATCTACCTCATAGGATGATTATCAGGACCATCCTATGAAGTTACCTTATAGAGATAATGAGATAATCCACGTAAACAGGATAATGCATTTTAATGGCTTAGCACAGTGACATCTGAGTAAATGGTGATTATTATTCTGATTGCCTGTAGGAGAGCTTGCATCAGAGAAGGAGGGTTATATTAATCGCTGTTCTGCTACCCAGGCCATTATTTATAGATATCATGCTTTTTAAAAAAAAAAAACTTTACTTATAATCATATTTGAAAACTCATACACACCCTACTGTAAATTAATTATGGTTTCTCTAACACTTAAATCATATGGTTTGACAACTTGCTAAAAATTTATTAAAACAATAATAAATTTAATGTTTATATAACACTTTTATAGGTTAATCAACCCAAGCACTATAGAAGGTAGATATGCTTTGGTTTTTTGGGTGGGAAAAGAGATTCAGCAAAATTTAAGGGGCTTACCTAATGTCACACAGCTGATTAGTGCCATAACTAGTATTAGAACTATGCCTTTGCTCTTTAGTCCATTTTTTTTCCCCCGGTGACACTGGTAATTCATCTCTCTAAGGAAGAAGTCTCTTGGAGTGGTATTTTGCCTAGCTTTTATAAACGGCAATACTTGCTTTTGTACCCATGTTCTTGGCTCACCTGGCAGTTGTGAAATATATGCTCCATGGCTCTGGAAAGGGGTATGAAGGGCCAAGAACAACCTGGTTAGAGTTTATAAACACTGAATCAAGTGGCACACAAACACTAGCAGGTCTAGACAATGAGTCTCATAGCATTGAGGAAGGACAACTCTAAAGAACTCTGTAAACATAACTTGCCTGTCCTTTTGTGTCTCGAATGAAAGCAGATGTCTGTAATCCCAGTCCAGCTTCCAAAAAACCCCAGAAGAATTGCATTCCCTTGGGTTAGAAAATTCGCCTCTGGGGCAGAATTCCATTTCTGCTGTCCCTAACCTGAACCCTGGCTGTGGTCACCATGGCAGAGGATGTTGGAATAGAGTCCCTCAGGCTTTTTTGGACTTCCCCACCACCTTAAGAGTGGCATCATAATCATGGTTACAGTTTTGAGATAAATCTGTTTTGGCATTGAAAAAAGTTTTTGGGAGGGGGGAAGTAATTTCTTGACTGCATGTTCACCTGACAATAGTGTTTCTTTTTGCTGGTTACTGTGTTGGGTGAGTTAATTTTAAAATTGAGGCATCTTCCTGTGAGCCCTGTTATCATCCTAGATATGGAAGTAGACAAAGATGAGGAAAAGAATGGAAAGGAAAGCAGAGAGAGATTGATTGATTGATTGATTGATTGACTTTACTCCTAAGGAGATATGAAAATGCAAATACTAATTGTCAGTAAACATTGCTTTTTCCTTCACGACTGTCCTTTGCAATTGTGATATCTCATTTGCAGTGTCTATGGAAAATAAACCATTATAACTTTAAATTGGGCTTCTGATCACTACTTAAGGGAGACCACTGATTTGAGTAAAAACACAAGACTTGCAACAAAATTTGTTGTCATATTACCTTGACTCATCTCATTCTCTTCCAACTTACCATCTCCAGGGATATGTGGGCCATAAACAGTAGTATTTTTGTTGCTTTGCAGAAGTGAGAGAAAGAGAAAGCAAGTATGGCTGTTCAGCATGCTCTGTTTCCATTTCAAACTATTGGAATTACTCAAATGAACCAGTTTGTCTTTTGGGCAGTGTTTGACTCTTATCTCTGGGCCTTGGCACTTGCTGTCCCCTCTTACTAGGAGGTCCTCCTCTTCACCTGGCTACAGCTTTCCTTTCAGACCTCAGACTCCCAGTCAGCTTTCCCACAAAATCTACCCTGGTTTTCCACAGTTAGGTTGCTACCCCCCTCCTAAATGTTCTCAGAATACTTTGTACTTTCTCTAAGCAGCCAGTTGTCTGTCTTACTAGACTTTGATATCTATTTGAGATATCTTATGTATCTTTGAAGCTGGTACCTAGCAGGATATCAAGCACAGAGTAGGTATTTAATATATATAGACTGAAAGAATGAAATAGGGTTGGAGGCATGTTGTGCAGTGTGGAAAAGACCAGTAAGATTTTTTCCCCCACAACTGCTTAGAACTTGTCTAAGTGTAACTTATACCAACGGTAGTTTTTTATTTTCCTTAATAGAAATGTAAGGTGTGCTGATCACATGTGTTTCCTGGCATCTTGAAACGAGAATCCTTATCGCTCTGGAGAAATAAATAGCTTTATACTTTTGAACATAGATTCGCTTAGCACAAGTATATTATTGGCTGACAATGAGATATTGGACCTGCATTGGTGATCTCAGTTCATTAAGCTTTTATTAACTATATTAAAGAATATGGATCTTTTTTGACTAGATGAATCCTGAAGTTGGCAGAAAATTTCTTTTTAAATTTCTTTCCCTTATTCGTTGGTTTATTTTATTATTGTAAATACTTCAGGTTATCAGTAAACGAACCATATTTCATTGATAACTTAATGCTACTAGTGTATAGCTGAAAATAATTTATTTGCTTATTTTTGTGTTTTCATTTATTGGGTGGAGAAATAGAATAAAATGGTGCTTTATGGTAATACCTGCCCCTACAAAGAGATATCTAGATATCATGTCATATACAGCATGTCTTTTTTATTCCCTACTTTTAAAGCTCAGTCATTAATCCTTAAATTAAGATAAAAGAATTAAAAATGTCAACAAAAATAATAGCCCTCAGAAAGAATTTTCATGAGCTAGGCGGTATATCTTATTTAATCCCACATAGCTCCAGTGAACTGGTTACTTTAAAAAAAAATTAAGCTTTATTGAGGTATAATGGACATAGGAAATAGTAAGATATTTGAAGTGTACCTCATGGTGATTTGATATACATGTATGTTGTGAAAGGATCTCCCTCCCCCAGTTGGTTACTTAAAAATCATGCAGTAAAAACTGCCTATGCTTTTCTTTTTTATACAGCAAATGTGCTCTGATGGTTTTCTTTTTCTCTTAGGTTGTCGTACGGCTCCAACAGATTTAGTTTTCATCTTAGATGGCTCTTACAGTGTTGGTCCAGAAAACTTTGAAATAGTGAAAAAATGGCTTGTCAATATCACAAAAAATTTTGACATAGGACCAAAGTTTATTCAGGTTGGAGTGGTCCAGTATAGTGACTATCCTGTATTGGAAATTCCCCTTGGAAGCCACAATTCAGGAGAGAACTTGATTGCCGCGATGGACTCCATACACTACCTGGGTGGAAACACAAGGACCGGAAAGGCCATCCAGTTTGCTCTTGATTACCTTTTTGCCAAGTCCTCACGGTTTCTGACTAAGATAGCAGTGGTACTTACGGATGGTAAATCTCAAGATGAAGTTAAGGATGCAGCAGAAGCAGCAAGAGACAGTAAAATCACTTTATTTGCTATTGGTGTTGGCTCAGAAACAGAGGATGCAGAACTTAGAGCTATCGCCAATAAGCCTTCATCTACTTACGTGTTTTATGTGGAAGACTATATTGCAATATCCAAAATAAGGGAAGTGATGAAGCAGAAACTTTGTGAAGGTAAGCCTTAATAGAATCTGGAAACAATTAATAATTGCATTTTCTAACATTTTGGTATAACCTGTGCTTATTATACCAGTGTAGTTATATTTAATGTCAAATTATCTATGATGTTAGAACTGAAATGAACACTTAGTTTTGTGTTTCATTTATTCTGGATAAAATTACTTGAAAAAAATCTACAGTTGGAAAATGTCATACTTTGTTATATTTGTTGCTTTTTCTTTTTGATCACAATATGTGTGTTGTAGAGATGGTAGAAATAAAGACACATAAACAATATGAAGAGGGGTGCCTGGGTAGCTCAGTTGTTAAACATCCAACTCAGGCTCAGGTCATGATCTCACGATTTGTGGGTGCAAGCCCCACGTGAGGCTCTGCACTGACAGTGTGGAGCCTGCCTGGGATTCTCGCTCTCTCCTTCTCTCTCTGCCCCTCCCCCAGTTCACGTTCGCGCGCGCGCTCTCTCTCTCTCTCTCTCTCTCTCTCTCAAAATAAACTAAAAAAAATAGGAATCCATGTGGGGTGCCTGGGTGGCTCAGTTGGTTAAGTGTCCGACTCTTGATTTTAGCTCAGGTCATGATCTCATGGTTCATGAGATGGAATCTGCATCTGGCTCTGTGCTGACACTGCAGAGCCTGCTTGGGATTCTCTCCCTTTCTCTCTCTGCTTGTCCCCAGCTCTCTCTCTCAAAGTAAATAAATGAACCTAAAAAAAAAAAAAAAGATCAAGAATATGTATAAATTACACATGATCATTATTACTCCTGTTAATGAGTTTTTGTCTTTTTCATTCCAGTCTTTCTCTTTTATTTCAGCGTGTCTGAGAATTTATTCATGTGCCTAAATGAGAATAATATTGTATATATTATTTCATACTCTATTTTCTTATTTATATTCTATTACTGTGTGTATAATTTTCATCCTCTATTAATGTGAAAGCAGACAATCTCAGTCTCCTAAGATAATTTATTGAATAATTTTTCTATTTTTGCATGTTTAGTTTTTTTTTAAGTTTTTATTTAAATTCTAGTTAGCTAACATACAGTGTAATATTAGTTCCAGGTGTACAATTTAGTGATTCACCACTTACGTACAATACCTAGTGCTTATCACAAGTGCCCTCCTTAATACCCATCACCCATTTAGCTCATCTCCCCACCCACCTCCCTCCAGTAACCATCAGTTTATTCTCTACAGTTAAGAGTCTGTTTCTTGGTTTGCCTCCCTGTTCCTCCTGTATTCATCTGTTTCGTTAAATTCCACATATGAGTGGAATCGTATGGTATTTGTCTTTCTCTGACTTATTTCACTTAGCATATACACTCTAGCTCCATCCGTGTTGTTGCAAATGGCAAGATTTCATTCTTTTCTGATGGCTGAGTAATGTTCCATTGTATGTATGTATGTGTATATGTCATCAGTTGATGGTGTTTAGTTCATTTCTAAGTTTTTCTACTATAAATAACAGTGAATATTCTTGTACAGAATTCTGAATGAGAATCTCTCATTTCTTCCAAAAACAAAGGTCAAATTACTAATATTATTAAAGCTCTGGAAAAATGTTAAAAATTGCACTTGAGAGAGACTTAAATTTCTATGGTTAGTGAGAGAACATTTGAAAATATAGTACTTATCAGTCAGTTATTTTTATATCATTCCATGAAATCTAACTTTGTGTTTATGATAACTCCGTGGAAATGGAAAAGTTTGTATTTTTAGTAAACATTAATGTTATTAGGATATACACATGCTTCTGTTCATATTACTCCCTAAGTATCTTTTATTGTATCTCTCTTGTATCTTTTATTTTTAATATTATAGTCATTTAATATACAATATACCTAAAAATAATATTTGTGTAACATGGAAAGGCTTTTTTGCCCCCAGTTTACCTACAAAATCTTCAAAAATAGGTTGGTTAACATTTCATAGAAATATTTCTAGGGGTGCCTGGGTGGCTTGGTCGGTTAAGCGTCCGACTTCAGCTCAGGTCATGATCTCATGGTCTGTGAGTTCGAGCCCCGCGTCGGGCTCTGTGCTGACAGCTCAGAGCCTGGAGCCTGTTTCAGATTCTGTGTCTCCCTCTCTCTGACCCTCCGCTGTTCATGCTCTGTCTCTCTCTGTCTCAAAAATAAATAAACGTTAAAACAAAATTTTAGAAATACTTCTAAATGATTGTGGCTTAGAAAAAGTTTCATTTCTCTTTTTTCTTCAAATTTGTTTTGGGTATATAGTACAGAAAAAACATTTAATCATTTCTTTTATATTATTTAAGAAGGTATAGAAATTAAGCATTTTATTTAATCAAACTTCTAAAAAGGTACTGTATCAAGTAGAAGAGGTCATCACAGTTTTTTTTTTTTAATGTCTCTAACAGACTGTGTTGACTTTTGTCATCTTGAACAGAACAGAGGGGTGTAGATTTGTTTCCCAGTTGTATTGAGAAATAATTTGACATACATAGATGTTTAAGTGCTTTGTCATATTAGAATTAGAATTCTGTGGTTTTGAAGCTAGGTATATATTATTATTAAAATAGACTTTTCATGGTGATATTTTACTATTTTGTATCCTAAAATAAAATTTGATTAAATATATATTTGTACTACTTCAGAGATTTTTTGTAGATAGGTATTTTGGTAAATGTATTCTATTTAAAAAATTCTAATTACACATGAAAGAGTAGCTGTGCTTAAAAGGGGTAAAAAATTCTTTTTACAGACTGGAAATGTCCAGTCTGTAAAAAAAAAAAAAATTAAATTGGAAATCTTGCCAAAAATCTTCATGCACACTCAAAGAAAGAATGTAAGTAATGTCTGTGTCTATTCAGTTCACAAACATGCTGTACAATAGCCATCTTTGAAAATGTGGTTTTTTGAAATTGTACTTAGAGCAGTATATGAGCTTCTTTGAACTTGACTTTTTATTTATTTATTTATTTATTTATTTATTTATTTATTTTCAACGTTTTTTATTTATTTTTGGGACAGAGAGAGACAGAGCATGAACGGGGGAGGGGCAGAGAGAGAGGGAGACACAGAACCGGAAACAGGCTCCAGGCTCCGAACCATCAGCCCAGAGCCGGACGCGGGCCTCGAACTCACGGACCGCGAGATCGTGACCTGGCTGATGTCGGACGCTTAACCGACTGCGCCACCCAGGCGCCCCAAGAACTTGACTTTTTAATAACTGTATTAAAGTATGATTAATGCATTGCTGTAATCATGTAATTTGTATTTGAATCATTTGACAGTTTCCTTTTTTTTGACAAATGGTTAAATTTTACCTTGAGGTGCTTATCATATAGGATTACCATTTCCTAATATTGTTCACCTTTATACTCTTGCTGTGATTTGATCCACATTGAGCAAAATATTATTCACCTCTTTGTTCTCACATGGATTATTTCATCTTCATAGACTACCATTTCCCTGAAGGTGCATTCTGCAATACATTTCTTATTTCAGGATGATCTTTTTATAATGGGCAATGATTTCTTTATCTGTCTGAGAGTCTAATTTTTTTCTTTTTTTCCTGTTCTTTTTTTATTGTTGTAAAAAACCAATAAGATCTAATCTCTTAAACATTTTAAGTGTATACTACAGTATTGTTAACTACAAGCACAGTGTCATACTGTAGATGTCTAGAACTTTTTCATATTTCGTGACTGAAACTTTGTGCCCATTGAACAGCCACTCCCCATTTCCTTCTTCCTCCCACTCTGGCAGCCCACCATTATACTTTCTGTTGTAAGGAGTTTGACTCCTTTAGATATTTCATAAAGGTGGAATTATTCCGTGTTTGTTCTTCTGTGTCTGGCTTTTGGGATTTTGATAGAGATGCATCACTTTGGGTGATAGGGAAATTTTTACAATATTAAGTTTTCCAATCTGTGAACGTGAGCTGTTTCTATTGTTGGTGATTTCTTCAATTTCTTGTAGCAGTGTTTTGTCATTTTCAGCATTCAAGTCTTTCACCTCCTTAGTTAAGTTTATTCATTAGTATTTGATTACTTTTGCTTCTCTGCTAGTACTTTCAATATTAAGTTGAATAGAAGTGGCAAGAGTGGGCATCCTTGTCTTGTTCCTGATCTTTTTTTTTTTCCATTTGAAATTTATTTTATTTTTTTTTTCAATATATGAAATTTATTGTCCAATTGGTTTCCATACAACACCCAGTGCTCATCCCAAAAGGTGCCCTCCTCAATACCCATCACCCACCCTCCCCTCCCTCCCACCCCCCATCAACCCTCAGTTTGTTCTCAGTTTTTAAGAGTCTCTTATGCTTTAGCTCTCTCCCACTCTAACCTCTTTTGTCTTGTTCCTGATCTTAAGGGAAGAACTTTTAGTTTTTCACCATTGATTATGATGTTAACGGTGGGCTTTTCATATATGACCTTTATTATGTTGAGGTAAATGCCTTCTTTTTTTATTTTGTATTTTATTTTTGAGAGAGAGAGAGAGACAGCGTGAGCACGGGAGGGACAGAGAGAGAGGGAGAGAGAGAGAATCCCAAGCAGACTCTGCTCTGTCAGCACAGAACCTGATGCAGGGCTCCATCTCACCAAACTGTGAGATCATGACCTGACCAGAAACTAAGAGTCAGATGCATAACTGACTGAGCCACCCAGGCGCCCTGGTAAATTGCTTCTTAATTTGATGAGCGTTTTTGTCACGAAAGAAGGGTGAATTTTGTCAGATGTTTTTTCTGCATATATTGAGATGATCACGTAACTTTTATGCTTTATTAATGCGGTGTATCACATTAATTTCTTAGGTTAAATCATTTTTGCATCTCAAGGATGCTGTTGAATTCATTTTGTTAGTATTTTGTGTAGGATTTTTGCATCTGTATTCATGAGGAATATGGACCTTTAGTTTTCTTGTAGTGTCTTTATCTGGCTTTTGTATCAGGGCAATGCTGGCCTCATTAAAAAAAAAAAAAAGTTTAGAAGTATTTCCTCCTCTTCAGTTTTTTTAAGAGTTTGAGAGGGATTGGCATTAATTCCTTAAGTGTTTGTTTGAATTCACCAGTGAAGACACCTGGTCCTGGGCTTTTCTTTGTTGGGAGATTTTTGATTACTGATTCAATATCCTGACTAGTTAGAAGTCTTTTTCTGCTCTAATCTTAATTATCTTAAAGATTATTAAAATAGATTATTTCCTTCCTCCTCTTAATTTTGGGCTTAGTTCTTCTAGTTTTTTGATGAATAAAGTTAGGTTGTTTATTTGAGATCTTTATTCCTTTCTAATGTATATTTTTATCACTATAAATTTCCTTCTTAGTACTGATGTTGCCACATCTCAAAAGTTTTGGTATGTTGTATTTTAGTTATTGTTTGTCTCAAGATATTTTCTAATTTCTTTTTTGATTCATTTTTTGACTCAGCATGTTGTTTAATTTCCACGTATATGTGAATTTTCCATTTTTCCTATCATTTATTTCTAGTTTTTATTCTGTTGTGATTGGAGGATGTACTTGGTATGATTTCGGTCTTCTTAAATTTGTTAAGACATTTTTTGACCTAACATGTGATCTGTTTTGGAGAATGTTTCATTTGCACTTGAGAAGAATGTGTATTCTGCTGATATGTGGTGGAATGTTCTGTATATATCTGTTAGCTCCTTTTGGTCTATAGTATTGTTCAAGTCCTGTGTTCCCTTTTCAATCTTCTATCTGGATGTTGTGTTTATTATTGGAAGTGGCCTATTGAAATCCTTATGACTGTGTTTTCTGTGTCTATTATTTTTCTCTTCAGTTCTGCCAGCGTTTGCTTTAGATACTTGGGTGGCATGATACTGGGTGCCTATATATTTGTAATTGTTATGTCTTGTTGGTGAATTGACTCCTTTATCATTGTATCATGTCCTTCTTTGTGTCATTTGAATTTTTGACTTAAAGTCTGTTTTGTCTAAGTATTGCCACCTTTGCTGTATTTTGGTTACTATTTGCGCAGAGTATCTTTTTCCATCCCTATACTTTTAGCTTGTGTGTTTCCACAGTCCTAAAGTATATGTCTTATAGACAGTATATAATTGGATCTTGTTTTTTTCCATTCAGCAATTTATTTCGGAATTTAATCCATTTACATCTGAAATAGCAAGAGGGAAAGATTTAATATCACCATTTTGTTAATTGTTTTCAGTCATATGTTTTTTGGTACCTTCTTTTCTTTCTTTCTGTCTTTGTCTTTCGTTGACTTTTTTTTTTTTGGTAGTGACATATTTTGATGTTTTTCTTATTTTTTTTAATATATCTTGTATAGGTATTTCCTTTGTGGTTACCATGGGGCTTATGTAAAATATGTAGTTATAGCAATCTATTTTAAGCTGATAACTTATTAACTTAATTTCATTCACATATACTCTACATTTTTGCTTCTCCCTGCCCCCCTCACACTTTGTCATTGGTGTTATAAATTACAACATCTTATATTGATGTGTGTGTGTGTGTGTGTGTGTGTATGTATACTGTATTAGCATGTTTTTACAGTTACGGTTATTGTTTATACTTTTCTTAAACTTCTATTTCAGAGTTAAAAGAGGCTTACATACCACTATTACAGTATTATGGTATTCTGAATTTGTCTATATATTTACTTTAACCAGTGAGTTTTATATTTTGCAATGTTTTTGTGTTGTTTAATGTTTTTAAATTTCAACTTAAAGGACTTTCTTAATATTTCTTATAATGTCGATCTGGTGGTGATGAACTCCCTCAGGCTTTTTTTAATCTGGGAAGTTGTTTATTTCTCTTGTGTTTTTGAAGAACATTTTTGCCAGATATAGTATTTGCATTTGGCAGTATTTTTCTTTAAGCAAACACTTTGAGTATATCATCCCATTCCTTTGTGGCCGGAAAGTTTTCTACTGACAAATCTGCCAATAGTCATGGGGTGGGGGGGCTACCCTTGTATATAACAAGTTGCTTCTCATGCTGCTTTCTAAATTCTCTCTCTCTCTCTCTTTTGACAATTTGATTATAGTATGTCTTGATGGGGATTTCTTTGAGTCCTTAAATTTGGATGTACATTTCATTTCCTATATTTGAGAAGTTTTTGGTTATTACTTTAACTAAATCCTATCTCTTTCTCTCCTGAAACTCCCATAACATGTATTTGGTATATTTAATGGTGTCCCAGAAGTCATTTAGGCTTTCTTCAATCTTTCTCAATCTTTTAAATTTTTGTTCCTCTGCCCCAATAGTTTCAAATGACCCATCCTTAAGTTTTCCGATTCTTTTTGTCTGCTTGGTCAAGTCTGATTTGGAGCCTCTCCAGTTCTTTTTTTTTTTTTTTTTTTTCCCCTGTTCAATTACTGCATTCTTCAGCTTTAAGATTTCTGTTTGGTTCTCCTTTATATTTTATATCTCTGTTGGTATTCTCATTTTGTTTATGCCATCATTTTTGTTGAGCTCATAGGGCATCTTTATGATGATTGTTTTGAATTCTTTGTCAGATAATACACCTCCGTTTTTTTAGGGTTGATTCTGGAGAGTTATTCTATTCCTTTGATAGGATCATGTTTCCCTGTTTCTTTGTGTATCTTACAGCTTTGTTTTGGGATCCGCACATTTAAAAAAAATAGTCATCCCTGTCAATCTTTACCAGTTGTCTTTGTACGGGGAAGTCCCTCATCAGTTAGTTTGTCTAGAGGTTTGAGGGAATCTCTGAAGCCTTTTTATGGAGGGATGCCATTTCTTTGGGATTGAGTGAGCAATTTCTTAATTAGAGAGGCTTGTTATTTTTTCCCCAGGAGCTCATAATCTCTCACTCCCTTTAGTATTTGTTTGTACCTCTTTAAGTTTTCTAGTTCTGTAACCAAAAGCTTCCCCACCTTGTTCCCAGTGGGCATTAGGCATCCAAAGTGTTTTGGTTCCCTGTCATCATGCTTAGGCAAGAGCAGTATCATTTCCTCAGGTAGCCCTTGGAAAAGCTAGAGTGCTGGATACATGCTCCACTATTTTCTCTTTCTCCGGAGGGAGAAGATTCCAGTTGTATGTTTCTCTTGATCATGCTGAGCCATGCTAGCCACAAAAAGCTCCCTCCTCCAACCTGCAACTGACTCTTCTTTGTTTTCAGCAGTTTCCAGGCATCTAATTGTTTCTGGTTCCGTCAGTGCTCTAAATGAGGTGAGACTAAAACCTGTCTCTTGGGAATCCCCCTGGAAGCATGCTTCACTCTTCTTTTTTCCACCCAAGGACAATATAAGCTAGGGCTTTCTCTCCTGGCACTTACTTGTACAGGCTTGGGGGAGGGAATGTTGTGGGTACAGTTAATTACTCATATTACTTGTTTCAATGAGGCTGTTCTTAGCTTTGTGTTCACTTGGGATATTTCAACTTCGCAACCCAAATATGGAGTTTTCATAAAGGTATTTTTGTCTGTATATTATTGTTAAATCAGTGTGTCATTGGGGGAATGTGGACTGGGACTTCCTATTCCTCCATCTTGCTGACATCACTCTTCTGTTTCTTTGAGTAAATCAGGTTCCTTATGTGTCTTTAAGAGCATCCAGCAGCCTGTGGCTTGAATTACTTGGTTTTAGGACCCATGTTTTAATTTAGGTATGTTGAGCTTGACTATGCACAGGTTCAGGTAAAGAATAGTCTCTCAGAAACTACTTGTGTATTCTTACTGTTCTGTTTCCTGCCATCTTGTCTTTTGGATGATGCAGGAAATTTATTTTTTAAGAGAGTATATTATGTTGACTTGCTCAAATGGGGGCCAAAGGCCAGATGTCAGAAGATAATTAACTATGCATCTTCAGCCTTATCTTCTTTGAGTGAGTCAGTGAGAAAGAGAGACAGATAGAAAGAGAGGGTGAGTGCCTGCTTGAGTGGAACTTTGGTATCTTACATGCGATAAAACTTAGAGGCTCTTTTCCTGCCAGTGCTTTCTACCATAATGCAGTGTAACTTGGAATGATGTTTAGGACTTCTGAATTTCTTTTCCTCCCATCAAAAGCTTCTCATACTTTGTATAACTGCTCTTTGCTTAGAGATTGTTGGATCTAATTCAAGCCTTACAGCGCTTTGCCATAGTGGCCTAGTGCATTGCCTTATCCTACTTCTATAATTCTACCTGTATTTCATTAGAAGTCACAAAGGGTAAGGATACACATATCAACAATCATGGCCAGGACAACTGAGATATTTTTGGAGGTGGCCAGTATTTTAGCTTTCACGATTTTATAACATGTATGTGATTAACTTCTCTGCTCTCTTATAAAACTGACTGACTTACATTCTTCCTCTTTACTATTGGTATACATATAGTATGAATTTCTGACCACTGAAGTTGGGCAGGAAGAAATGGGGGATGGGGAGGTGGGATAAAGTTTCATGGATAGGAAAGGATTGAGTATAATATTCCATAAAATCTCAACAAACATCAGGGGAATCACTTTGTATTCTATCTGTAGATGGAAAGGATTTGAATCTAATCTGAGTTGAAGGGAACTTACATTGTGAGGGACTTAGGGTATATCCCAAAATAAGAATTTTCCATTTAATTGGAGAGGCAAGAGCTATGTTTGCTACAAATAAAGAAACACAGTAAGCTTATAGTTTACTTGAGAAGTGATATTTGATTATTCATTGGAAAAGTAGAATGATTATGGCATGATTTAGAAAATTGACAAATTATGGCATACAGATCTTGTTGTTAGTGTTTATGATTAGATCTAGATGCAGTTGTATGAGTTAATTATGACTAGGAAAGGAATGAAAGGCAAAATATTCAGAATAATTTTCATTAGGAGTGTTTAAAGCTTGTATGGATAGCCCATTCTCCCCCTCTTTTCTCTCTTTGAAATATCATGTATAATCTCTGTCCCCTAATTATGTATTTCATTTTCATAACACCTCCTTCCTTTTAAAGTAGCAGCAGACATGCTGGTAGAGATAAAAAATTGGTACAACAACTTGGGAAAAGCTTGTGGCATCGTCTGCTAGAGTAAAGCATGTAGATCCCCTATGAAACAACAGTTCTACTCCCAGATATATGACGACGAGAAATAAGTTCATATATTTACCAAAAAGCATCTGCAAGAATGTCCATAACAACTTTATTAAAAATAGTCAAAAACTGTAAACAACTCAAATGATCGCCCACATAAAAGTGGATCGATACATCATAATACACTATAATTCATACAGTGGCATACTACACAGCAACAAAAAAAGAACAAGTCACCGTTAGGTGCAACAACATGGATAATCCCACAGATGTTTGTTAAGCAAGCAAAGCCAAGTAAAAGAGTATACTCTATGGTTTATTTATATTAAGTTCAAGAATGGACAAAACTAATCAATGATAGAAATCCTAACAGTGGTGGCCTCCGGTCGTGGTGGTTATTGTCTGTGAAGGAACTTGAGGTAACTTTCGATGGTGTTAGATGTGTTCTTTGTCTTGTCTGGGTACTAGTTATATAAGCATGTAAATATGTGCCGGTTGATGTGCAGTTGAAATTAGGGCATTTTATTGAATGTAGATTGTACCTTAATAAAAACATTTTTAAAAACTCCATACAATGTCTGTTAAAGTAAAGCACTGTCTGCTGATTTTTTTTCTATAGACCTGAGGCTGTATGATTATATGGTGCTCCAGCCCAGTCTCTGGAGTCAAACTCAGGTCTAGGTTTGATTCCTAACTTTGTCAACATCACTTTCTTGAAGTGTGATCTTGAGTTAAGTAACGACTCTAACTTTGGTGATAAAGGTCATGTTTTATGAACATTAATATCCATGTATAGGAGGAACATTAGGGACATGTTAAGATGGTTAAGGAAAAAAAAGCAATGGTGTGTATGTTAAAATGATACATAACTGCAATATCTTACAAAAGCTCTGCCAAATTAAAAATGAAACAAGGAGTAAAGAATGAGGTAAAGGAATTATACACATACTATTGTCTGGGTGTAAAGGCAAAACACATTACCCTTTCTCCATCTATAGTATTCAAGCAGGAATAACCAAGAAAATTCATTACATTACATTACATAATCAGTGCTTTTACAATGAAAAATGGCAAAACCAGATGAGTTATTTGTATAATTTTGTAAAACTTTAAAATTGTACTTTCTTAACTATTTATTAAGCCAAAAATGATTTTTACTTTTTGTATTTTTCTTATTGTTAAAAATAATATATTCTATGATCAGTGAGGCTACTGAATGGTGCAAAAGATTCTGACTTGTCTGGTTGGTGCACAAGTTATACTAAAGAGTAATAAGAGTCTCTTGTTCTCATTGATTTACCGCTGAAATCTGTACTTACTGTGTCCCATTGCCTGTCAGCCATGCATCCGGCAGACATCTTCCTTAGATGAGAACTGTTGACTCTAATTAACCTAGATTTCAAGGCAGTGGGATTACTTGATGGTGAAGGAGAATGAAACTATTCAATCTGTAATGAGAAAAGAAATTGTGTGATGATGGGGCTACCTTCTTTCTTATTTAACTAATCTTTGGTAAGAGGCTCTGTGCTTCCATAATTTATTTTGATTTTGCGATTTTATATTTATTATTATTTGCTATTATATTACTATGTTATATTAATTAATTATTAATAATATAATTAATATATTAAATATATTATTATATTTTTAATATGATGTGATTTAGTACCTTGGTACTAAATTGAAACAATGGTGACTGTACTTTCTTTTAATGAACCTGTACATGATATTAAAGTACATGATATAATAGACATTCAGAAAGGCAAATGTATTAAATTGCCTCTGAATACCATTGAGGGGTGTGTATCAATTGGACATATACTCATGTTTGCCTTATCATGAAAGCCAAGTTCAATCCGGGAAGTCTTAAGAAGTTGGCTTGCACAGATCTGCACCAGAGGCCCCAAAGGCAACTCTATTTTATTGGACTATCAGATGTGGATCAGTAAAATTACTTTTGGTTTCTGACCACAGATCTTGATAGAATTCCTTTGTTCTGAATAAAATATTTGACTTCTGGAGAGGGGCAACATATAAATAATGTGGCAATGTGGAATTAGATTAAATAGGCACTTAGAAAGTAGGCCAGATATATTTTGGAATAATGTCTTCATTAGTGTTCCTTTTTTTTTTTTTAATTTTTTTTTTTTATCATTTATTTATTTTTGAGACAGAGAGAGACAGAGCATGAACGGGGGAGGGGCAGAGAGAGAGGGAGACACAGAATCGGAAGCAGGCTCCAGGCTCTGAGCCATCAGCCCAGAGCCCGACGCGGGGCTCGAGCTCACAGACCGCGAGATCGTGACCTGAGCCGAAGTCGGACGCTCAACGACTGAGCCACCCAGGCGCCCCTTCATTAGTGTTCCTATGATGTTAACTTATAGGTGGAAAAGTATAGCTGGAATTTGTTCTAGTTAGACTCAAGACATAGGTTTTGTGTCCTTGTCTGTGGCAGAATTTTAAATAAAACGTGTTTTTATGACCTTGGTAAGACTGTATTATATTACTAAGCCCTGAGATTTAATAGAAAAGCAAATTTTTTTTCTGTGTTCTATGGATCATTTAAAAATTTTTTGATTCGAGTATAATTTTAAGGCCAGGTGTACAACATAGTGTTGGAAAAGTTTATACATTATGTTATGCTCACCACAAGTGTATCTACCATCTGCCATTATATGACACTATTCAAACATGATCAGCTATGTCTCCCACTCCCCTTTACCTGTATTGACCATCTCCCTACCTCCCTCTACTCTGGCAATCATCGATTTGTCCTCTGTAATTACAGGTATGATTCTGTCTTTTGTCTATTTCTTCATTTTATTTTACTTAATTTTTTTAGATTCCACATGTAAGTGAAATCATATGGCATTTGTCTTTCTTTGACCTAATTCCCTTAGCATACTACTCTTTAGGTCCATCTATGTTGTTGCAAATGGCATGATCTCATCCTTTCTTATGGCTCTGTAATATTCATGTGTGTGTGTGTGTGTGTGTGTGCGTGTGTGTGTGTGTGTGTGTGTGTCACATTTTCCTTATCCATTCATCTATCAGTGGACATTTAGGTTGCTTTGATATCTTGGCTATTGTAAACAATGCTACAACAATCGTAGGGATGCATCTAATCTTTTTGAATTCATATTTTTGTTTTTTTGGGGGGGTAACTACCCAGTAGCAGAATTATTGGATCATATGGCATTTTGATTTTTAATTTTTTGAGTCACCTCCGTACTGTTTGATATAGTGGCTGTACCAGTTTACCTTGTCCTCTACACTGTTCCTTACCAACACTTGTTATTTCTTGTCTTTTTGATTTTAGCCATTCTGACAGGTGTAAGTTGATATCTCATTGTGCTTTTGATTTGTCTTTCCCTGATGATCAGTGATCTTTTCATGTCTTTGTATGTCTTCTTTAGAAAAAAATGTCCATTCATGTCCTTTGTCCGTTTTTTAATTGGTTTGTTTTTTGGTATTGAGTTTTATAAGTTCTGTGTAAATTTTGAATATTAACCCCTTTTATTGTATATATCATTTGCAAATATCTTCTCCCATTCTAAAGTAAAGTGGATTAAAGTTCTAAATGTGAGACTTGAAGCCACAAAATTGCCAGAAGAGAATATAGTCAGTGATATCTCTGATATCAGCTCTAGCAACATTTTTCTAGATAATTATCCCCAAAGGCAAGAGAAAGAAAAGCAAAAATAAGCCATCCAAACTGAAAAGCAGACATTGCTGGACCCTAGTGTTTAAAATAAATAGAGTAATCTTTGCTCATCCCAGAAAGCATTCCTATTCTGAATACTCTGAACATATAAGTGTAAAATGAAATTGAAACTGTGTAGTTGGTATAGGAAATCGTTTGTGAAGTTAGGTCTTCTGTTTTGTTTATCCTTGTTCCTGAATGCATTCCTTTAAAATAACTTGGTATGTCTAGATTGTTCTAATTACTTATTGTGGGTGTTATAACAGGCTCCCAACTGAGTCTCTCTTAGCATTTGACTTGCCTCGTATTTAGAATGATAAGTTCCACGTTTCAGTTCTTATTTCCAGTTTCCATACTTCTCTCTAGATGTGGTTTATATACTTATGCATATATTCCTTTTTTCTACACAATGGGGGAAATTATTTCCCTAGGTTTCCGCTGAAGTTTGTGCAGAACTGTTGGTTGTTCCATACATAAAATAATTGTTCCATCTATAAAACGTAGCATTTTATGTATGGAAGCTTCTTTTACCAGTTTCCTATAACTAGGTATATACAAACATAATACTGGTATCGGAGCATCTCAACTACCTTTTTTTTCTTTTTTTTTTTTTAAATTTTTTTTCCAACGTTTTTATTTATTTTTTTTTGGGGGGACAGAGAGAGACAGAGCATGAACGGGGGAGGGGCAGAGAGAGAGGGAGACACAGAATCGGAAACAGGCTCCAGGCTCTGAGCCATCAGCCCAGAGCCCGACGCGGGGCTCGAACTCACGGACCGCGAGATCGTGACCTGGCTGAAGTCGGACGCTTAACCGACTGCGCCACCCAGGCGCCCCTCAACTACCTTTTTTTTCAGTTCCCATGTATTAAGATATCTTACTGTTCTCCTTACAGGTGAACAAATTGGGAAGAAAAATTACCTTCAAGAAAATATAGTTGGTTAAATACATTTTTCCTAATAAGATGTGCTAGGTAGAAATGAAAACATGGCTGTATGGTACATTCTTGATTTCACAAGCCATGCTACACTGTTCCCCCATGAAATTGTGGGGATTACAATACAGTGTAAAGGACTTTGTTATAGCAAAAGAATGAACACAGTAATTGCTTTATCCCCTGCACTTATGGGCCATTTTGGAGTCACAAAGCACTTTCACATACATCACATTTGATCCTCAGACAATCCCTGTGAAGGAGATCATTGTTCCCACTTCACAGATGATAATCCAGAGGTTCAGGAGAGGTTAAGAGCGAGGCTTAAGTCTAAAGCTAAGGTTCTTGTTTGAAGTCTGAGATCTTTATCTAACATCTTAGGATTTCTCATTTGTAAAGCAAATCAAAGGAGTAATTCAGATCTAAATATTCTTATGATGTAATGTTTCACACATTTTCTTTCCAGCTGACCTTCTTTCTTTTGTAGTTTTAAATCAAATGCGTCTGAAATGAGGCTTCATATATTGTTCTGCATACCTCCCCCCACCGCCTGCCAAAAAAGAACCCCTGCATCATGACAGGAATTATTTAATTTGATTGATTTATGATTTAAACTCTAGAATATAGTGTTATTAGGAACACATTCCCTGCTGTTCATGTTTTCATTGGGAGTAACTTCAACTAGACTGACTCTTCTGACCTCTCTCATCCCTTTCTAGCTCCTTACCGGTGAATGAGAAAATGAGTTTTCAGATTAGTGAGTTTGTTAAATGTCACTGGTCATGGTTGGCAGCGTGCCTTCGGTTTTCTTCTCCTTGAGTCAGTGAGCCTGGGGAGCTAGTGTATTCTGGCTTCCTCTCTAGACCATGTATGAGCTTAATGGGCAGACCCTGCTTCTGAGGTGGGAGAGGGAATAAGTGAGCCCTGCGTTGCTGGGATGGTGTGGGGGTTAATCATGGTGTGCAGTCTCATGAAGCTCACTGGATCAACGTGTTTGCCTCATTCCTGTATCTCCCCATAAGTTAGCTCCAAGCTTACCAGAGAAAGACGGTTGTAATTCATTGGGTCACTTCAAAACTTAAGACCCGAAGAGAAAAATGTCCCTCCTTTTCCAGGAATACTTTTTATTTTATTTCTATCAAACCTTTATTTTATTTCCAGTATTCTATGGTGTAAGTTATGACTGTATGTGTTAGGCTCATAAAATCCATCTCATTACTTTTTATTGTATTGTAAATATGATACTTTTCCCTCTTCTTAATGTTGTGTAAGAATGATTGTTTTAAAGTATGTTTAGTGGAGTTCTTGTTTTATTTTGTTAGCTGCTCTATAAAATGTAAGCAGTCATGCTCAATATGTATGTTATATGAGGACTTTGGAAGAATCTGAAAATACTGCAACATATCTACAGAACAGCTTAATTGCATTCAACCATGTAAAATTTTCCACGTAATTTTAGGTGCTAGTTTCTCAGCAAAAAGTATGCCATATTTTTATAACATATAGACGATTGTATAATAGAAATCTTAATGATTTTTCTTAAGGAAATAGTCTTTATTTATAAATATGATTAATGTAATAATATAGTTAATAATAGATGAGATAATAGCCTCATTTTGAGTACTTTCATGAACAGAAAAGACCCACAGTTTTTTCCAGAGTAATAGAAACAATGTGCTTTGAACTGTGGAATTATTAACTGCTTAAACTGGAAAGAATATCAAGAACGACACCTACTTTTTTTTACCCCTCAAATGCTGTGAATGCAAGAATGGAATCTTAGAGTTCATCTCCTAGATCCAAGAAATTTAGAATTCTGCAAGGTCATGTGACAAATTAACACCAAATACTGGATGAGAATCGTGAATGCCATTCCAGTCTTCTCCTACCCCCCCGGTATCAGGTTGCTTCGTGTTCAAAATAGTGAAGTAAAAACATCAACATGGTGTTCTTAAAACAGTACATTAGCAAGTGTTTCTTTTATATTTCTGTTTTACTTTTATCCCTTTTTAGGGGGAAAAAGACTTTTGAGACTTCGAATGCCAAAATCACTCCTGCATATTTTTTCAGACAATGCATTTACATCCATTTGTGTGCATATGCAGATTTTATTATTTTCTCTAATATTTCTCCTTTGACATTTTTTCTTTGTCGAAGTAATCTGTGACTAATTAACGTTTACTGCTTTTGCTTTGGATTTGTAGAATCTGTTTGTCCAACACGAATTCCAGTGGCAGCTCGCGATGAGAAAGGGTTTGATATTCTTTTAGGCTTGGGAGTAAAGAAAAAGGTTAAGAAAAGAATCCCGCTTTCACCAACAAAGATAAAAGGATATGAAGTAACATCTAAAGTTGACTTATCAGAATTCACAAGGTAAACATTATGACATTATGTGTTGATCTGACTTCTTTTTTTTTTTTTTTTTGGTATGTCTGTAGATATGTTGAGAATTCTTTAAGCTTATGCATATTCTTCTTTTTCTAGCAATGTTTTCCCAGAAGGTCTTCCTCCATCATATGTATTTGTCTCCACTCAGAGATTTAAGGTCAAGAAAATGTGGGATTTATGGAGAATTTTAACCATTGACGGAAGGCCACAAATAGCAGTTACCTTAAATGGTGTGGATAAAACATTACTGTTTACAACAACCAGCATAATTAATGGCTCACAGGTGGTCACCTTTGCTGACTCCCAAGTTAAGGTAAATATGCCTGGGTATGAGTATGGTGGTATTCATGGTGGTATTAGCAGGTTTGTGTGTGTTTGGAGGAAGGGAGCCATAATTTTAACACGGCTGAAAAGATACTTCATAATTTAATGTTGCTTTACTGAATAAAAGCAACAGATGAAGGAAATTTGTTTCTTTTTTTTTTTAATTTTTCAATATTTATTTATATTAGAGAGAGAGACAGAGTGCGAGCAGGGAAGGGGCAGAGAGATGGAGACAGAATCTGAAGCAGGCTCTAGGGCTCTGAGCTGTGAGACATCAGGACTGGAACTCATGAGGAGTGAGATCATGACTTGAGCCGAGGTTGGACTCTCAACCTACTGAGCCACCCAGGTGCCCTGAAGGAAAATTATTTCTTAAATGGGATTAAGGGGTGGGGCTAATTCACATTTTTTGAGTGCCTACTACTAGATGCCCTGAACGCGTAATTATAATATCCACCCAAGGAAGAAGGTATTGTTCTCATTGTACAGACAGAAAAAAAAAAAAAATGCAGGGATATTAAATCCCACCTCAAAATAACACAGCTAGTAAGTGGTGACATCAGGAATTGAAGTTAAGTCTTGTCAGTTTCAAAGTCTGGTTGGTTGTTCTTACATTACCATGTCCTACAAAATGCTGAGATCAAGACATTTGTTAGAACATCAGATACAGGTAGATAATGGGTAAAGAACTCACAATTATTGGGAGGACATTTTGTTTCTCCAGAAGGAAGCTGTATTTAATAAAATTGATAAACTAAAAATAAAAGTTTATTTTCAAGTCAAATATGTTCGGAATACAGATGTAGTGATAAAAACAGTTATGTTTTGGTCATTATTATAATTATGGTAGTCTAACACTATATTGTATAATTTAGGAAGTGTACAAGGTTGTATATGAAATTATGCATCTATGCAATTTCATATGGTAAGCAGATTAAATTTTTAAAAACTTTATTTTTATTACAGGCAAATTGCTAGGTTCTATAAGAAATCACAAATGAATAAGGCATATTTCATACCTCGAAGGAACTTATATATAATGGAAGATTGAAGGTCTCTGATATCTAATAGGAGTACTAAGTATTAGTGGAGTGTAGAGGGAAAGGTAGATTCTAACACAAAATGTGGACAAGACTTATTAATGAGCTGCTTTTTGGATGGGACTTTGAAGAACGAATAGGATTTTGATGAAGAGAGCTAAGGATATGTAAGTCAGTGGTTCAGTATTGAGTAATCATGTATAATAAAATGCAGGGTTTTTATTTAAAGGGAAGAAAGTGGTGCCCCCTGTGTTTGGAGTATAAGATACATGAAAGAAAGAGCTAACAAGGTGTGAACTCAATTTATGGAGACCTGGAAACCATACACAGGGTTTTAGACTTCATTCAGTGGATGACAGGATTCCATCTAAAAGTCTTTAATAGGTGTGCCCTAGTCAAAGCAGCTCACTCTCCTCCTTTTGCTTTCACAAAGAATACTTGCATTTCTTTCCTGGAATTGGCATAGGTCCTGGGAATCCAGAAATGAATAAGATGTGGTATCTTCTCTTGATGAAATTCTAGTGAGAGAGATTAATGGTAGTAGAGGTATGAAGAATGGCTTAGAGAGAGCAGGATTAGAGATGTGTTTGAAAATTATTTAGATAAAGCAAGATATCCATGAACCTAAACAATGGTAATGAGAATGGAAAGGGAGAAGTGAATTTGAGTCAAAAGACATATTTGGTAGAACTTTGCGTCTGGTTATTATTAGAACTGAGGGGAGGGCAAGAGGTAAAGACGCTTGTTGCAGTTTAGAAACTGAAGATATTATTATCTGAGGGAAACTGAAAGGAAGAAAGTTTTGGGGATAGTTCAAGTTCATTTTGCTTACACATTCTCTCAGTCTGATTGTGAAATATCCTGGTAAAATTATACTAGCCAGTATTAGAATTGTAGGTCCCATATGTAGGAATGAGGTCCAGGCTGTTGATGTAGATATGGGAGTTACTCCATCGAAGTAATAATTGTCCTGTAGAAGTGGGTAAGATAATCAAAGGGGAGAATGAAAAAGGTCAATGACAAACCTGTGGAGAATGACCTCATCAAAGGGCAGGTGAGGAAGAGGAGCCTTTGAAGAAACAGAATAAACAAAGGGAGAAAAAGAAACGAAGATGATCAAGATGGTTTGAATCATGGAAGTTGAATGAGGATATCAAGGAAGATGGACTCGTTAAGGGTGCAAAGTTGCAATGAAGTAAATAGGATGAAGAATGGGAGAAGCCATTTGGATTCAGACATAAGGAACTTTTTTGTGACCTGGAAGGAATTGCTTCAGGAAATTGATACATCTACTAATATGTAATGAATATGTAATGGAAAATGGGGATTAATTAATTAGTGGTGTTTAAGGTCCCGCTTGGGTCAAGGTGAATTAGTATATGGTACAGACCGTCTATGTGGTATGGATTTATGGTTGGCAGCGAAGGAATGGGAACAAAGAAAATGAAAGATGGTTAGCATTTTGTTCATGAATGTTCCATACTTTCTTCCTATAGACATTATTTGATGAAGGCTGGCATCAAATTCGTCTCTTAGTAACAGAACAAGATGTAACTCTGTATATCGATGATCAACAGATTGAAAACAAGCCCTTACATCCAGTTTTAGGGATCTTCATCAGCGGGCAAACTCAAATTGGAAAGTATTCTGGGAAAGAAGAAACCGTTCAGGTAGATGAACAATGATTTGCTTTTTGCATTGTATAAAGTGGAGCTCTTGCTGTCCTTTGTGGTAGTATTTATGACATTTAACTGCATTTGACTTAATTATTAATTCCTTTAAGACACTTAAAATGTATTCAGTTTATTGGTGGGATTTTGTATTTGAGTGTGTATTAAAATGCAAAGTTAGACTTAATAGATTTTATAGGAATTCTTAGAAAAATGTTCCCCTGGGTTAAGGGTAGAATTCTACATTCTTAGGAAACATTTATTTCATATTTCCCAGGAGATAACGAATTTGGAAAAGAAAATGTAAGATTGGAGCTGTGAGTAGGGGCTATAAAATTTGTTTGCAGCTGTGAGGATACAATAAGATGAATGCATCTTGGTGTTCTTTCTTCTTAAAACTAATTTTTGATATTTTTGAAATATTTTTGAAGCTGGAGTATCTATCTGGTTTGAGAAGTGTGTGTATAAAAAGATAGCCATTTCTTGAAAAATGCTTTGTTTGAAAAGGTGTGTCTTTCCCACTGTGTTTCTATTAAGGGAAGACTGTCACATCCAAATTATGCACATGGTCTCTCTGTATTAATGTTACGTGTCAAATTGTAGTAAGTGTTTAAATAGAAACAGGTGTTTGGCCTACTCATCACATAACACTCCATGCCATCAACTAAGTGTCTGAAAGGAAAGATGACTTCTTAAGCCGACTCTATTGTAATCAGAAATGTTGCAGAGATTTAGGATAAACACAGAAAGCCTGGGAAAGCTTTTAAGTGTCCTAGGAAATGCTCTCTAGACTAGCTCTTAATACAGAGATAATAATAAAAGCTCCACTGGGTTCCTGAAGGACATCAGAGATTTGTTTTTAGTGCTAGAGTTTTCGTTATGAATTATGTTGCATCACATCTTTAAACTGTATCTTAGGTATTCAGATTTAGTGTTTTTATGTTTTAGCTGAGTGCTAAACCTTACATAACAGCTAATGTATTTGGGTTGCTTTTATTAAGCTATTAGCTTGTGCCTCAATTTTAACTTGAGTGGGTTTTGTTCCTAGTTTGATGTCCAGAAGTTGCGAATCTACTGTGACCCAGAACAGAACAGCAGAGAGACGGCATGCGAGATTCCTGGATTTGTGAGTAGGATGGATTGTTTTCCCCCAAGTGTTGCTTCAGTACTTTCAGAGCAATAAACAAATGATAATGTGTGAGCCTTAATTAAATATACAGCGTTAATTTGTTTGTTAATTGTCAGTGCAAATAAAGTTACATTGATTAAAACATATTTCATAATTGAAATAAAATTATAATGTATCTCTGTACACATAGGAATGGAAGAGCACAAGGAAGTATTTTTTACACATCTCAGCATGTGATATTTCCAGTACTCAAGTGAAGCAGGACTGGGCCTGCTCTAGAAAAACATAGGATTCTTTGTCTGAATATCTAGAGTGTAAATACATTTCTATATTTCATTAAATGTGTGGACAGAATACCCCACACAGCAAAATTCTGAAGAATAGGAAGTGATTGATTTTCCTGTGCATCAGCACATTTTCTCAAACCATAAGTAATATATAGGTTTCTTTTTGTTGTTGTTACCTAAGTAAGATTTTCTTGTTTCTAGGTTATAAGCCACTTTCTATTTATGTAGCTATATTCATTAATGTGTTAGGAGGAAATAATTATAAGCTAAAATATTAGTCTGATTATATATGTCTGCTCCTAGTATGTGTGTGTGTAATCAATCCCTCTCTCCTTGGACCTATATGTGTGTGTGTGTGTGTGTGTGTGTGTGTGTGTGTGTGTGTATATATATATATATATATATATATATACATATATACATATATATATGTATTTGTAATGCAAATAAGGCAGAATATTGTAAAAGTTTCCAGTGACATTTGAGCTCATGCTATAGTTCTTTTAGTTTGTAAAGTCATACTGTCATAATCTCCTTTTTTCCTATCAAACTGAATAATCTGCAAATCCACATGTTCTGAAAACTTGAGGATGTGGAGCAGTGCTATGAAGGATCTATAATAAAATCCAACATAGAACCTTTTAGAAATAATTTATTCTTGGTCTTTTAGATAGGTAGTTGTTTAAACACTGTAACTTTTATTTTAGATATTTATAGCTTAGAATATGAATCTCTAATCTCTCCTAAAAGTACTAATAAGTGATTGCATTTGAGAGTCCATCTTATATACTTACTTGTTGATATTTCTTCATCGATGTGATGGCCATTACCATTACCCTCCCACATCATGAAAGCCCAGGATTAAATGGTGGATTCTCAGTCCTCACAGCCACTGTTTTGTGTTTTTATGTCTCTTCCCTTCCTCTGAGGTGTGAGTTCATGAGGCTTGTTTGCCTTTTGCATCTTATTCCCACTTTCTTATCTTCTGATTGAATTTATTATTGTTTGGAAAGATTATTAACCTATTTAAAATCATGTGTTATTCACTGAGAAACAGATTGTTGAGTGAGAAGTTCTCCTAAAGTAAAAGGCATAAAATTTAATGCATGGAATTTGTGACTCTCTCAGATGTGTTTTGGCTTTTTCCTCTGGTTCTTAAATGACTTCCAGAAATTTCGAGGGGGCATATAAATCTCACCGAGGTACTTTTGCTCCTGAGTGGTCATTATACCAAGCTGCTTTGGCATTTTCGTTTACTCCTTTCACTCGTCATTGTTGTTCGTTTCCTTACTTTATCCTACTGTAAATGTTGTCATGACATGTATAAATAGGTACTTTTTTTAAGGATAGTTGCAAGCAAATGTTTTAACTCTTGCCGGTTCCAATACTTCATGTATCTGGAACCTGGACGATGAAATATCTGTAAATTAGGAAGAAAATTTAGAAAAAATTAAAAGCATCTTTTAAAACCCATTTGTTCTTCCTTTTCTTTCAGAATGGTGAGGTAGGCCTGGAAACTATTATTCTCCTTAAGGTAGTATTTGTACTGTGGGACTGTTTAGCTTGCTTCCATCAACTGTGAGTATATTAGACAAATAGAACTCATTTTTTATGTCATTGGAGTGTATTTCGTTTTCATAGCTTTTTGTGATCCAGAATTTCGTATTGGATTGGTCTGAATAAAATTGGAAAGTCAGTGTGAGATACCTTTACCATTTCGCATGCAGGTGCATACACATACCTGTGTACACATGCATATGTATGTGTCTTCCCACATTTGTTGTTTTTTTCCATTTCTGTCTTTGTAGTGCCTCAACGGTCCCAGTGATGTAGGCTCTACTCCAGCTCCCTGTGTTTGTCCTCCGGGAAAACCAGGACTGCAAGGCCCCAAAGTGAGTACTGCCTAACATGCTTTTCTTGTTAAAACCCACAAACAAAAGAGCTGAGCAAATGCGCAAAATTCCTAGGCACCGCTGACCCTTTTTTGAAATTTCTACCTAGTGTCTTAGAACAGTTTAAAACCTGACTTATAGTGATTTTTTTAAAAAAGCATATTCTAATCTATAAGTGCCTTTGAACCTAGAACTGATTCCCCTGGCCCACAGTAAAGTGAGGGAACTTTATTAGTTTGCTGGTTTATCTGGTTCCCTCCCACCACCCTTAAAGACTGCTGCCAGATTCCAAGAACCATACCTCCTTGCAATCTAATAAAAAATGAAGAAAGGGCATTTGTTGAGATGTGTTCCAAATTCTCAGTTTGTCAAAATGATTTTCAGATAGGGGGTGCCTGAGTGGCTCAGTTGGTTAAATGTCCAACCTCAGCTCAGGTCAAGATCTCACGGTTTGTGAGTTCAAGCCCCACGTCAGGCTCTGTGCTGACAGCTCAGAGCCTGGAGCTTGCTTCAGATTCTCTCTCTCTCTCTCTCTCTCTCTCTCTCTCTCTCTCTTTCTCTTTCTCTTTCTTTCTGCCCCTCCCCCACTCACACGTTTTCTCTCTGTGTCTCTCTCAAAAATAAACATTAGAAAACTTTTTTTAAAAAATAAACAGAAATGACTTTCAGATAGAAAAATGAAGTAGAAATATTAAAATTGACTTCAACATTATGTTTGATGTCTAATTCTAAAAAACAGGCATATAGAGATTTATTAATTTTACTTAATTATGTGATAATCACTTTGGGGGAGTAGGTCTATTAGTGATACTCATATATGCACATCTTCCAGTTGCATATATTGAGTTGTGTGTATATATGTTAATTGTGTGTATGTGTATATAAACATTTACATATTTATGTATTATACATTTTTATGTGATTGGAGCTATGATGTGCATACTATTTCTCAACTAGTTACTTTTTATATAACTAAATATTTTGAATATGTTTCTATGCTATTAAATATGAATGATTAAGTGTAAGTGAATACTTACTGTGGCATCACTTAGACCCAGCCTGATACTGAGACGTTAAGTGGTTTGTCTACTCTATGTGAATCTTATTCATTTAATAGTATTTTACAGTATCACTTAAATAAAAATGATGTCTAACTTGGAAGCAGGTATGACTCCCTAGCCAAAAAGAGTGTTTTGTGTATTGATCATTTATTGCCTGAGGTGACCAAGCAATAAATATGAATTATGATGTTCATTTTGATGGAATTTCCTTAAGTGTTTTAGTCACCATCACTGAAAATTTTAGATTTTAAATTGCTCATCTGATTTAATTCTTCCTATCTTTTATGCATGTTTCTCCTGTCCATTTTTATGTGATAGCTCATGACACACTCCAGGTCTAGCATTAAAATCAAGAAACAAATATAATTTAACAAATAAAAGTACACATTCATTATTTTATTTAAAGAAAATCTATTTGGTTTGGAATTTGACTTCAGTATATCATAATCAATTTATTATTATAAAGTATTTTTAAATGGCATTTAGGTAAGTTAATCTAAGTGTTCTTCCTTTTAAAGTTTATTTATTTATTTTGGGGGGGTGAATGAGTGGGGAAGGGCAGAGAGAGAGAATCCCAAGCTGGCTTTGTGCTGTCGGTGCAGAGCCCCACACAGGGCTTATATGTATATGTATATGTATACACATACATATATGCACATATATATACATACATATATGTATGTGTATATACATACATATATACATATATGTGTACATATATACATATACATAGAATACATACATGCATACATATATGTATACATATATACATACATATATATATAAATTCAATTTGAAATATTATACATAAGAATTATTTGATCTGTAAGATATATAATATGGAAATGAGAGTCCCATTATGTCTGATCTCTCAAAGCCCAGAGTGCTTTCCTGACTCCCAGGGAGGTTCTGGCCACCCCTAGGGTATCTTAAGGTTTGTCTTCTTTTGGGGAGACATCAGATGCCTCTGATGCTTTCTGAATCTTTATTAGTGATCTGTTAGGTGTCTTGAAGTGACATCAGTTTTTATTCACATGTGTTTCTACAGAAAAGTTCCAGAGCACCCTTTGTCTTATCTGGTAAAGCCTCTGACATCCAGTGTTTCCAAGTTCCATGTGTTCCTCATGTTCATTTTCTTAGTCATAATCTCACACTATTGCCACCTACTACTTTAAGTGAAATTGCAGTTTTCCACCAATCTTCAAGTTGGCGTGCCTTCTCGATCTGCTTTCCATTTTCTTCAGAAAATCTGGCAGGAGAACAGGAACACACACATACTCTTCCATCCTTTTAGGGCTCTTTCCCCTGGAGGTGGTTCCTAGCCCACATCAGGGACCTGCATGTGAAAAACAGAATTCCTAGCAACACTCTGAGTTGTATTTCCTTTAGAGAATTTCTGGCTTGGGGAATTAATAGGGTTTTAATTAGATCAGCACAACTGGAACTAAAACAGATGAAGTGTTTTTACTTATAGATTGAACTGAAACTTAATGGGCATTTTTGTTAGATGCTCTCTGGAAAGTTTTGTAGATAACCATCAAATAGAGTTACCTGTGAAAAACAGATCTAGTATTCCTGCTAACCAGAAATAGATTTCTGGGAGCTGATAGTTGAGTCCTGAGACTGAAACTGAGGTGAAATTCTTGTGTGGGTAGGTGGGTAAATGCTTATTCTAGGATAAAGAAAGTCATCTGTTTAGAATTCTCTGAGTTTCCAAAAGATAGGACAACCCTATTGGAAAACTAGGTCAAATTGACTGTGGTAGCCTGTACTTAGACTTACCATGGCATTATAACTCTATAAAAAGCATAGAAATATATGTCTGTTACTGGATTGCGAGTTCCTTAAAGAAAAGCTAATTCATTTTGCATTCTTAATGTCAAATATAGGGAGGATCCAATAAACCTGTTGGAATAATTTTTCTACGCAAGCACTTTACATTTAATAAAAACTAAATTCTCCTTTGAAATTCCAGTGTCTAACAGTGCTTAATGATGGTAGTTTTTTAATTTAATGAATTATGAAATCATTGAACAAATAAGATTCACCCCTCTTCCCAGTTGACTTGTGTGGGATGGAATGCCTTTGTTGTGCTGTGGGAGATCCAGGCAATCCCCAATTTACAAACACCCCCTTTCAAAAGACCTTTGTGATTGGCAGGTTCTCTCTCCACTTGAGTAGTCATAGGAACGTTTGTGGGGGCAGACTCCCACATTTGATCTAACCTTGATATTAGAGCTATTAGTTCAGAAGTGGAAAGAAGGCGTTTTGTCCTCTTTTTAGGAAGGAGCAATTTCTTACTAATCCTTTCCTCTGAAATTACTGCCTCCCCCTCTCCAGCTGTATCTGTCTGTATTGACTTCCTTTGTTTCACCCTCATCAGTCCACTGATTAGGGATTTCTTTGAGCTATCAAAGTATCCTCTGTTTAAAATACAAAAGCCTTTGGAAAATTTCAGGGGCCACCGGGCATTCACATTTTTATGTAGATTTCCCCAGACTAAGTGGATTCCTTCTAGCCTGTGAGTGGGTGTTTGAGTTTTGAGGGAGGGAAGAGGTTGGTTTGGGAGGAGGGAATAGGTCGTAGGTCAGGACTCCTGCAAGTCTTCAGGGGAGCATGAAGGCACAAGGATTTTTGAGAAAAGGGCTTGAATACCTGGGATGTGGGCCTAGGTGAAGGGCTCCAAAGACCTTTGTTTCAGATGAGCAACTTAAACTATTAGCTTGCTTCTGCAAGCACAACTGTTTCTTACTTTAATTATTCATATTTACATGACTTGAGAGGCCAGATGCAGAGATGTTTTAGCTTAGTCCATGACATTTCCACTCCTGTCAACAACTCAAAAATCCTGTGGCGCGAGTTCAGTTCAACATAAGTAAGTATTGCTTTTCAGCTGAACACATAGTTTCTAAAATTCAAAATGTGCAAATGTTTCAACTAAATTAGAAGAAACTGGATTGGGAATTTAGTCACAGTTGTACAATAGGCCCTATGTCTCATGTAATGTATTTGGAAATTGTTTTCCATGTTAAGTTTCTTAGCAGTCCCCAGGTCTGGTTCTAATCAGTGTATGCGTTTTAATGTGGGCAGGGACAGTGGTGTTTAGGAGCATGGACTCTGGGCCTGCATTGGCTGAGTTCAAGTGACATCTTCACTACTGCTGTGTGACCTTAATCAAGTGACCTAACCCTCCGGGCCTCAGTTGTCCTATACAGAAAATGGGAATAATGAAATTACTTGTGTCATGGGATTATTAAAAGGATTAAGTAATTTAACATATGTAAATCTCTTACAGCAGTGTGTAGCATATAATTAACGAAGGTTGAGCATCAGCTTTTATTATAGTAATACAATTGAATTTTTATTCTGATTGTTCGTCCCTCCAAAATTAGTGTTTTACTTTATTCTCCCAATTTTATGGAAACAACACCAACCCTTCCTGAGTTTTTGCAAATAAATAGTAGGGCAATAGTCAAAATAACCAGTAAAACCTACCAGAAATAATAGAACCTGAAAAAGAGATTATTTTCCCTCTTGGGGCCCGTTTACCAGTGTTATGGTCCTTACAAAGTCACATTGGATTTATCTTGTGAGTGATTTTTTTTTTGTCTTGAAACCTAGTTTTTATTTATTTAAAATGTTAAGTATGTTTTGTACTTTTATGCAGCATTAAACCACAAATCTCGTTTCTTCTTATCCCAAACCTGTATTTCAGCTTTGTCATAAAAAATAAACCCTCTAAGATCCTTTTAATATCCTAGATTTTGCTGATGATTAATATGCTGCAAATAAAGAGGGTCATTAACAGGAAATTTGACTTAAGTCAATTGGTAGGGTCACGTTGGTGGCTCAGTTGGTTAAGTGTCTGATTTAGGCTCAGGTCATGATCACATAGTTCATGGTTTTGAGCCCCTCCTCTTGCTCTGAGCTGACATTGCGGAGCCTGCTTGGGATTCTCTCTCTCTCCTTCTCTTTCTGCCTCTCCCTTGTTTGTGCTCTCTCTCTCTCAAAAATAAATAAACTTAAAAAAAGTTTAAAATAAATCAACTGGCAAATAGTTCTTGAATCTCTACTTAATAGCATTTTCAACCCCTGCCTCTTCTGCCAAAAAAGGAAGAGTTTGCACAGTTTCAGTTCAAATGATAAATGCAGACTAATCAAGGAAAAACTGAAAGAATTCTACTTAAGAATAAGGAAACAGTTAAGAGCTGCTATCACATTTCAAAAGAAAAAGACATCAAGTAAAAAGGAATAATTGATTCTTTTTTTTTTAAATGTTTTCAAGAGAGAGAGGAGAGCAAGGGACAGGCAGAGGGAGAGAGAGGGAGACACAGAATCCGAAGCAGGCTCCAGGATCTGAGCTGTCAGCACAGAGCCTGATGTGGGACTTGAACTTGGGAACTGTGAGATCATGACCTGAGCCAAAGCTGGACGCTTAACCGACTGAACCACCCAGGCGCCCCTTAAGAATAATTTTTTTTTAGTGTTTATTTTCGGGAGAGAGAGAGAGTGAGAGAACAGGGGAGGAATTATTGATTCTTAAGTGGATAAGGAAGGAAAACTTCTTGCCAAGAGAAAAAAAAAATGGAATGTGTTGAAAGACCTCAGGTCCAATCTGAACATGGATAAAAGATGGCAGGGAGGCCAGAGGTGAAGGTGGATCCTCTCATAATAAGAACAGTAAAACTCAGGGCGGCTGGGTGGCTCAGTCAGTTAAGAGTCGCATTCTTGCTTTCTGCTCAGGGCATGATCTCGTGGTCATGGGATTGATCCCCATGTAGGGCTCCATGCTGAACATGGAGACTGTTTAAGATTATTTCTCTCTCTCCCTCTGCCTCTCTCCCCTACTCATTCTCTTTCTCTCTCTCTAAAATTAAAAAATAAAAATAAAAAAGAGAAAACGCTAACTACCTAGAGAACCAGAGTGTTACTCCTTAATGGAAGTCCTTGGGTTAGAATTATAAATTCTGTCTCTTCAGGAAGACATTACATGTTTCAGCATTATTTTTCTCCCTGGATTTATAGCTACTCTTCCTCTCTTTTAAAAATGACATTTCCATTTTTCTTAGCCTTTCCTTGTGCTATGCCTCGTGGGCAGCTCCTAAGTGAAAAGCCCATCCCTCCTTCATTGGCCACTTAATAGAGTTCACATAGTTCTTTCCATTTTTCCTGTTCCATTTTTCAGGAACAAATCTCCCTAACCAGTAGCCTGAAGTAGTATTTCAGACTAGCAGATCTGGCTCTGTGAAAGTACCCTTAGTACTGGTGTTTAGTTAACTTACAATTATTGGGGTCCTGTGTGAATGATTTCTTAAATAATTAATTATTGAACTGAAATCAGTTGTCTGACCTCTAGGCAGGAGTTTACTGATAGTATATGTTTTTAAGCAAGATGCCCCATGTGGATCTCATGGACTCAGTAATAGATTAATACATTAATTTTGAGGTATTTCTTAGAATTAAATTATACAACTCCCTTATCTCACAAAAAACGTTCCCTTTTTTTATGGGTGGTGACCATCTGAATGCCATTGGGCAACATACTAGAGTTCCATAAAATGTGCCTGGGTGAATTGTCATATTGTAGGGAATAGTGTTCTTTGGACATCCTTGGATTGTGAGGGCAAAGGTCATTTCTTCATTTCTAGGTATTAAATGTGTTAAAGACTGTGGGGGTTGGGCAGATTTATTTGGCTTGGCCATGCTTTCATGTAAATATTCAGATTTAAAAATTTTAACATTATTAAAGAGACGCATTGACTGGAATAAAAGAAATGAGTGTCATACAGCTTTAAACTTGAGTCCCATGTGTAAGATCATAGAGCCTGTGGACTTAAAAAAAAAAATTGTGAATTGAATTATGACATTATAGGTCATTGATATCTGTAGTGTAACATTTAGAATAAAGACTGTAGACTTACAAATGAAAGATGGCTATTATTGAAACCATATTAGCTGTGACACTTAATTTGTTTAGAATTCTAAAAATGTCCTGCCATAAATACTGACATTTTACATTAGTGAAAAGTATCTCACTTGTTATACTTGATATACTCACAGAAATAAATCCTTGAAAATTTTGCATAATAAAAAGCCTTTATTTGGTAAAGTGGGTGTTTAAAATATGGCATTTTTCTAACCCTATTTTGGGACTTATGTTTTGTTTTGTTTTGTTTTGTTTTTTAACATACAGAGAGGTACAAATAATGGAATTGGTTTGAACCTTGAAGGCGTCTGATTGCATCATTATGGTTGGTCATTTTGTACTGAGGATTTTTTTTCCTTTCTAGGGTGAACCTGGACAGCCTGGGAACCCCGGCTACCCTGGACAATCTGGTCAAGATGGTAAGCCTGTGAGTACTGAAAGCTTAGTCATCTCCAGTACTGGGATTATGTCAAAGTAAAAACTGCACTGGGTAAAGTTAAACAGGCAAGGAAGACTTTATTCAAGACTGTTGTAATAGGGAGAGAGATTGATCTCTATTCAGTGAAACAAAGGAAGGGTTCTTGCGTGCTGGCCTGAGCTAGTGAAAAAGTACTGGAGAACTTTAGGTGGGTGATCAATGGGGTGGCAGGAATTGAGTTATCCTGAGTTTGGCAGATGTTTTCCTGTGTGATTAGGGCAACTGTCTTTGGTAATTGGCACTTCTCAAAGTTAGGGTCCTACCCTCCCTCAGAGACTGGAAGATCCGGGTACTTCCCTTTCTTGATGAGTGTATTTCAAAGGGATGGCTCCTAGGTCCTTGAGAAAGACGTTCGTTGCTAGTTGCAAAACTGACAAGAAATTTTGAAAAGGTTTGCCACTCAGAGGGTCAGAGAAAGTGACAAATTTTCTAGAGTATAAATGCTCTAAGAAGAGGGAGATCAGGAGCCTAGGGTCAGGAAGAAGGCTGTCTGAAGTTTAGTTAAGCTGAGGGGAACATTAAGCCTGGTTGGGTCAATAGGATCAGCTTTCCAGTCACTTTTTAGGTGCATTATCCCCAAATTGCATGCATCTTTGTTACATTTAAAAAGTTGTCTAGTGAGTATCGATGCATAGCTAGGTTCAGAAATCTTTTTGTCTTTTTCCTTCATGTCTATGGCAGTTTTCAAGTTGAAGATCTTTTTAAAAGTGATATTTTCCTAAGAACATACGTGCACTGGAATATATTGACTAAAAAAATAGTGTCTTGTAAGTTTCAAGAGAACTGTAGGGAGACTTTTGAATTAAGGAAACATAAAGCAAATCCACTTTAAAGCATTCTAGGCAAATATTTTCAGATAGCTCAGCTGTCAACATGTTTATAACAGCAAATAAACATGAGGAATTTGCTTTTAAATGTTAGATAATTGTCATCCAAAATATCTCTTTATCATGAAACATTAACTTATTGCATGAAATATGGGAAGGTGTGTATTGTGAGTCAGTAATATTTAAGGAATGAAGGAACCACAGCCTGATGTTAGACTATCACTATCCCAACCATCAGGATAGAGGAGCTTGTTAGTTCCTGAGAGAGGTTTGCTGACAAATTCAATACAAAAATATAGCCAACTTTTGAAGAAGTAGTGATGTGCTGGGGTCTCATACGCCAGTTTTGTGTGGGAAAATGGTACACAGGTGAGCCTTTCTGGAGAGAGATTGTTGGAGAAGGGAGTTGGAAGAGGTCACAAAATGGTCACAAAAAGCTGTAGGGAGCTGAGGAGCTGCCGGGTGGCTGGGGTGGTGCTGCTCAACTGACACACTGGGATGCATTCTAAGTGTGATGACAATGCATTTGGGAATTTTGAGATAGGAAGTAACTTGACCTGGCTTATGTTTTAGAAGGATAAATATGAATATTATGTGGAGAGTAGATTATATAGGGCAAGAGTGGAAACAGGAGATGTGTGGGAGGTTATTTCAAGATTCTAAGGGAGAAGTAAGAGTGGCTTGGACGGGTTAATGTGGTGAAAGGGAAGATAAGTGGTCATATTCTGGATTTTTTTTTAATGTAAAGCTGACCAGAATTGCTGTCAAATTAGGTGTGAGGCATGAGAGAAAGAGTCGAGGAAGACTCCGAGGATCTTTGTGTGAACAGCTTACTGAGCTGGACAGTCCTGGGAGAGAATGCCTTGTTTCTCCTAGGATGCCCATGGTGCTTGCTAGGATATTAGAGGAATCTTGAGTTCAGGGATGTGAGTTCAGGGAATGAAAATACACAGTTGGGACTCCTTCGTTTGTAGATTTATCTATATCAAGCCACCAGAGTGGATGCGATCATTTAGAGAGTAATCACAGATTAGAGAAGAGAAGAAGGCAGAGGACTGAGCCTTGGGCTGTCTTTAGAGGAAAAAGGGGAGGAAGATGCAGCCATGGAAACTGGGAAAGAAAGGCCAATGAAGTAGGAGGAGAATCAGCAGGGGGTGGCATCCCCAGAAGCCAGGGGAAAAAAACATTTTGAGAAGGGAGTGCTCAAGTTGGGTCATTGTTACTAAGAAGTTTTGAAAAATGAGCTCTATGCGTAGTCCATTGAATTTGCTAGATGGAGGTATTGGGGCCCTTGATAAATGGGGTTTAGGGAAGGTGGGTATAAAAGCTGGATTGAAATGGGTTCAAGAGAAAGTGTGAAGTAAAATGATGACTGAATATAGATGCTTTTTCTGAGGGGTAGAATGAGGAACAGATGAATGGAGCAGTTGCATGGTTAGGATGTGGGATAAAAGGAGGGTTTTTTTAAAAGATGGGAGAGAGGTGCCTGGGTGGCTTAGTTAGGCCTGCGACTCTTGGTTTCTCCTCAGGTCATAATGTCACAGTTTGTGGGATTCTCCCTCCCTCCCTCTCTCTATGCCCCTCCCCCAACTTATGCACCTGAGTGTTCTCTGTCTCTGTGTCTCTCTCTCAAAATAAAAAAAACTAAGAGATGGGACATGTTGTAACATGTTTTTATGATGATGAAAATGAGGCAGAGGGGGAAAATATCTGTGATTTGGGCGATAATGGATGTTTTCATGAAGAAAACCCTTAGGTAGGTGGGAGGACATTGGTATACAGCATGGGCATTTGAATCTTTCTGTGCCGTTGTAGGCCAAGCTGGTAAGTACAGAAGTAGCTTGGTAGTGATTTGTGGGAAAGAAGGTGAAAAATGTATCATCAGACATTTGAATTGAATGAAACAAATAGGTTCTTAATCTAACATCTCCTCTTTGCCTTTAGCCTCAACTCCTGTAACATGGCAACATTTTCCTTGGAGTTTCTTATATCCCAGCTGTTCTCACTTCATAACTTAAAGTGTCATGTGACTTGGTGGCATTCCTCACTGTGACTCCTGCGTCCCAGTAATGGTGCTGCCTGAGCCCCTGTGTGAACTCTTTCCTAATCACACTGGGTGGTGGGATGCCCTGGAGACCCTTTCCTGGGCCCTACTCTGTCTGGGTACTGGTAGCTGTGGTGCTTTCCCCCTCTGAAGCAGATACACTTGACATGCTGAAATATCATCTGCTGGCACCTCGTAATGACACAGAGCTCCTCTGAGAGCACTACTAAATTATTCAGTAATAATAATTTAGTATAACAATTAATTATAATAATATTAATTAGTTATATAATTATAAATATTAGTTATATAAGTACTTATATTAATATATTAGTAATGTTAGTATATGTAATATATTAATATACATGGATACATATTAATGTATGTTAATATATTGTAATAATTAATATATTACTATATAATTAATATATGTTAATATAAATTCAATAATATAGATAATATATATAAATTATAACTACATATAAGTGTATTAAATTATATTAAATTAGTTATAGAATTAATATTAATTAATTGTGTAATAATAATTTAGTATAAGTTATTCAATATATTGAGGTGAGTGCTGAGCAAGCTTTCACAGGCTATCAGCTCTAGTTTGCTTTTTTTTTTTTCTTATTAAATATTTTGTCAAGAATGAAGTACTGGAAACTAGTTGCAATAAGCCTGATCTAATAATCATGGATATTGCTTTATGACTTTTATCTAAGCTATAATGGATTTATTATGTCATCTCATTGAGTACATGTGTATGTGTTTGTATGTGTATGACTTTATGTATAGTTATAGGGATAGGTACATAGTACCTGATATTAGAGGTTAGATGGTATTAGAGACTATCTGATGTTAGAGAAAAGACAGAATAATGTCCACATCCTAATCTCTAAGACCTGTAAATGTATTGATTAGGAACTCCGGACACATGATTAAATCAAGGATCTTGAGATGCAAAGATTATCCTGTGGAAATTTTTTTTTTTTCAACGTTTATTTATTTTTGGGACAGAGAGAGACAGAGCATGAACGGCCGAGGGGCAGAGAGAGAGGGAGACACAGAATCGGAAACAGGCTCCAGGCTCTGAGCCATCAGCCCAGAGCCCGACGCGGGGCTCGAACCCACGGACTGCGAGATCGTGACCTGGCTGAAGTCGGACGCTTAACCGACTGCGCCACCCAGGCGCCCCATATCCTGTGGAAATTTATCTGAGTGGCCGGTATAATCACAGTGATCTGTATAGGAGGGGGGTGGGGTGTCAGAGTCAGGGGAGGAGATGTCATGACAGAAGCAGAGATCAGGGTGAGGTGTCCATGTCCAAGGAATGTTGGTAGCATCCAGAAGCTGGTAAAGGGAAAGAACACTTTTTCCCCTAGAACCTTTAGAGGGAATGCAGGCCCGCTGACATGATGAGTTTAGCTCCCTAAAGCCATGTTGGGCTTCTGACCTACAGAACTACAAGTGTGTGTTCGTTTAAGCCATTATGTTTGGGATAATTCGTTACAGCAGCAATAAGAAACAGTTTCTCTAATGTTAATCTGTTTACCCAAAGGTACAGCTTTTCCTAAATCTCTCCTTTTCCCTGTAGGAAATCTGTAGGAGATAGGAGTTGGGGCAGGAAGAGAAAGTGAGTCTGGGAGCCAGAACAGCTGAAGGTCATTAGTATGTGTCCAGGGCCAGTGCACAGCGGGAGTGGGAAGGTGTGGGTGGAGTCTCTGGCTGGCGATTGAAGCCATCTGGACCAAGGAAAGTTGGATGGAACAATTCGAAGGGAATTCTGCTTTGTTTGGATTTGGTTCTGTGCAATCCCCTTCAATAAGCAGCTTGAATCTCTTTCACATAACCAGGCCAAGTCAACTAAAGCTTTAAATAGGAATTATTCCATTCTGGAGAAATACTGATTTTCATAAGGAAAATGCCTTCAAACAAAATGAAAGAGCGATTTTCAAATTCTTCCCCTCCTTTCTCGATTTCTATCAGCAGTGTCTGAGCATATTACTATTTTGCTATTCTATCATTATATAGAGAGAAGCAGGGGAAATATTTCTATATCCTGCTAGGTAGTTCAGAGTAGTGCTATTAGTAAAGACATTATACTGTTATGACATTGATTTTTTTTGAAAGAAGGCCTACTATGAAAATATATAGGACTGTTTTATGATTTTGTAGTAGTGTTTGTTTCTGTTTTCTGTCATTATTAAGTACTCTTCATGAACTAAAGTACTTTATGAAACCAAAGCCCTTGCTGGCTGCTGGAGAGATCTGAGGCTGTTTTGCCCTCTGTTTTGCTTTTAAAAATTGCTTTGGTTTCATGGGCCTCAGTTTCTTCATCTGGGAAATGAGAAGATGGTGCCAGATGAGGCCCATGTTCTGTCCAATGTTGATTTTCTAAGATTCCATGAAGGCCATCACATTTACTGAGAGAGAAAGGTAAGCTAGAATAAACTGTCAAAATCTGGAGTTGGTTTTCTGTATTATTGGCTTAAGTGATTCAGGAATATTGATAGCACAGTGCTACCAATAGACAGAAGAATAGATTGGTCAATGAGCCACACTCCATGATGCAGCACCCCTCTTTGTCCCCACCCCCACCCCTTCATTGTACCCCTGTGTCATCTAGAGGTTCCAGAAAGTGGCTAGCTGTCTATGGAGGGTTCAACTTTACAGAAGTAGTCAACACACATGGGGAATTTCAAAGTTACCTGACTTGATCAAACTACAAATACGAGGGATGGGCAGGTTAGTAGGAGATGAATTTGTGTACATAGGAGGGAGAAAGGAGGGGAGATCAAATAGGGTTCTTCAGGCCATTGTGATGACTTTGGCTTTCAGTTGAAGTGAACTGAGAAACCACTGGAGGATTTAAGTAAAGGACTGATGTGATGTAACTTACTTACAAACAAAAGTACTCTAACTTCTGAGTTGAGAATAGATTTTAGGGAGATGAGGACACAAGCAGGATCAGTTAGGAGGCTCTTAAAATAACCCAGGAGTAAGATGATGGCAGCTAGCATCAGGATAGTAAGTAGTGAGGCAAAGAGAACTGCTGACTTTCTGGGGGTATTTTGAAGTTAGAGCTGATGGAATTTGATGATGTACCCTGCCTGAGTTTGAGGGAGAGAAGTCAAAGGAGACTCCAGTGAGATGTGGAAGGATGGGTACGGAAACTAGGGCAAGGGAAATTAAGAGTTTGGTTTAGGATATATTAAATTTTATCAGATGGCCAAGTAGAATTTTTTTAAAGATTATTTTTGGGGTGCCTGGCTGGCTCAGTCATTAAGCATCCAACTCTTGATCTCAGGTCTTGATCTCAGGGTCATGAATTCAAGCGCTGTGTTGGGCTCTGCGCTGGCTGTGAAGCCTACCTGAAGGAAAAAAATGATTAAAAAATTTTTTTTTAAAGTAATCTCTACATCCAGCTAGGGGCTTGAATCCACAACCCTAAGGTCAAGAGTCACATGCTTAACTGATTGATCCAGCCAGCTGCCCCTGTTCAAGTACAAATTTTAAGTGGTAGTTGAATATAGAAGTCTGACAGAGTGATTTTCCTCTTGTCCTTTTCTATAGGAGTGATAGTATGTTTCATGTTGATTAGTAAGAGCTTCCTATACACTAAGAGAATCAGTTCTTTGACATCTATGTTGTAAATGTTGCTTTTAATTATTTATTTGGTTTATAGTTTTGTTTTAATTTTTAGTAATGTAAAATTTTCTCACAATTAAATGTTCTGTTATTTTTTCCAGTGTTTTTTTTTGAACATTACTGTATTCATTTACTGTATTATGATTTTTGAGAATTTTTAATTCTTGATTTCATTTTTGGAATTTATTTTGGCATTTGGGGTGACATGGAGATCCAAAAAGATTTAGCGAACTTGGAGAATGGCTGTTCTAATGTAGTGAAATTCAACCCAAATAAACGTATGGCTCTTACTTGTCTGGGATGTGTTATTTAAATTTAACCGTGGTGAAAAGGGATTTGTAATGGGGTTGCCTGAAAGGCTGATGCAATACTTGGCATTGTTAGTAAATATATAATGTCTATATTAAGAAAGATGACAGTCCTGCTTTTGAAGTGTTAGATTTGGTTTAGGATACTATGGGGAATAGTAGAATTTGGATTTGACTTACAAGAGAGAGATGGGGAGAGAGTGAAAACTCAGAAGAATGTCTGTCAGGGAGAATTGACTGTACCTCAGGTGTAATCCAAACAAGAGGTGCTGTTTTAAAATTAGTCGAGAATGATGGTAGAGAATGGAAGGAAAGGGAAGAAATCTGGCAGTTACGCTTGCAGAGTAAGCGTGACAGGAGGTGAATAATTAGTAGTAGAACAATAAGACCCATGAGACAAGTTTTTATGTTTTCCTCAGACTCTTTTTTTTTTTTTTTTTTTTTTAAATTTTTTTTCAACGTTTTATTTATTTTTGAGACAGAGAGAGAGCATGAACGGGGGAGGGGCAGAGAGAGAGGGAGACACAGAATCGGAAACAGGCTCCAGGCTCCGAGCCATCAGCCCAGAGCCTGACGCGGGGCTCGAACTCACGGACCGCGAGATCGTGACCTGGCTGAAGTCGGACGCTTAACCGACTGCGCCACCCAGGCGCCCCTTCCTCAGACTCTTAACATGGTGCCAGTTGTGGACTCAACAGTTTAAGAGCTGTGGGCAATTTGGGGCTGAGTGCCATGAAGATTAAGGCCTGGAAAATGGGGTACGTGAGGTTACAAGCCAAAGGAATGGCTGTTACTTAGCTTAGAAAAGAGAATTGTAAGAAGAGGCTTACTGAAATGTGTATACGATACACATCTAGAGAAAACTATTTCTACCTGAGCTCTTACTTCACCTCAATTTGGATTCCTTTAGCAAAAAGGTTTATTGTCTCACTGTCTCCCCGTGCTATAAAATACACGCACACGCATGATCAAACCCCTCGTGAGAGTCTTACTGGTAAACTAAAATTTGGACCACTTGCCTCAAATGAACTATCTTCCACTTGGGCAGTTTATCTCCCTTTTGTAAAATAAAATGTGATTTAAAATTTTTCTGTAAAGCTTTCCTAGACAAAGCTTGGTCCACTAGCTAATTCATTTTTCTCGAACACACCCCTTATGTAAATCTCCTGTATGGATCTCTCTATGTTTTCCTCATGGGCCTCTTAAGTACATTACTTATTTTTTTTTTTTATATATTATGGGTAGTATATACAATAATGATGTGTGTGTAGATATTATATAGAAATGTTACTTGTCTGTTTTTTTTAATTTTTTTTTTTTAATGTTTATTTATTTTTGAGACAGAGAGAGACAGAGCATGAACGAGGGAGGGTCAGAGAGAGGGAGACACAGAATTTGAAGCTCCAGGCTCTGAGCTGTCAGCACAGAGCCTGACGCGGGGCTCAAACTCACGGACCGCAAAATCACGCCCTGAGCCGAAGTCGGAGGCTTAACCGACTGAGCCACCCAGGCGCCCCATTACTTGTCTGTTTAAATTCTTGAAGGAATTGATTGATAACACAACTAGCATGTGTGATTTTAAAGATAAATTTGTGCTTATATTTTGTATTGTTTTGATTGTAATCTGTATGAATGCAGGGCTGTTTCTGCCATTATTTTAGAGCCATCAGTAGTAGTGACTGGTTGGGCACCATAAACATTTATATGTTTGTTTTCTTATTCATTCTTTCATTCATCCATTCATATACCTGATATTGATTGGGTATTTACTTTGCTCTTGGCACTGTTATAGTTTGAGGAGATATGTAATGAACAAAAAAGACAAAACCCGCCATTTTGAAGCTCACATTCTGCTAGGGAGGGACAACAATAATGAATATACAATAATAATAATAATAATAATAATAATAATAATAAGTGATATCAGATTTTGGTAATTACTATGGAAAAAATATAGCAGAACAGAAAGAGAATGAGGCTAGTTATTGGTCACTTCTCTTTGAATAGAAAATGTTACTATTAGAAATTTAGGTTAGGAAGTTAAGAACTATTAAAGATGCTATTGGTTACCTTAAAAAGTTGCATATTCTCCTTTTGTTTTTTTAAATGTTTACTTATTTTGAGAGAGAGCAAAAGCACGAGTGAGCAGGGGAGTGGCAGAGAGAGAGGGAGAGACCGAATCCCAAGCAGACTCCACAGTCAGCACCAAGCTCGATTCAGGGCTTGAACTCATGAACTGTGAAATCATGATCTGAGCCAAAGTCAAGAGTCAGACCTTAACCGACTGAGCCATCCAGCAACACTGTACATTTTCCTTTTGAAATAAGCTTAGTATAACTTCAAGTGCAGTCATACTCAGGGAATGAGGCAATTTACCTAAGCTTAATTAAGTTTTGTGAATCTGAGAACCAAGCTGCATCTATAGAGGTTGTCAAAGGTAGGCAGTGTTTTTCTTTTATGTGCTTAGCTCAAGGCAAACTATCATAGGAAAGCAGGTGATGTGTTCCATATTTATCACTCATCCACTCTTACTTAAGGGTGGGAGAATTAGGTATAAATTTCATTTATAGTAAATGTAGTCTGCTTTGAGTAGAAATTTTGTCCCCCAACAAAAGTCTATAGCTTCCCATTGTCAAATGTAAATTTTTTATGTTAGTCCACAAAAATACATTAAAAAAATGTGCTATTATTTGGCAACCAAATAATAGTATTTTACTCCAGATTCCCCCAGTTAGTGATACATTATCTGCCATCCACTGCACAAATCAGAAACCTGGGCATCATACTATAACTTCAGATTCCTGACATCCTGTAGCTCATCATCAGGTTGAATTAAATACACCTGGAATGGACTCAGGTTCTACCTACCATTATCTCTCTCCTGCAGGAACCTCCCACTTGGTCTTTCTGCTTCCCCCTGCCACTTAGAATTGTTATCTCCATAGTGTAGCAAGCAAGCTTCTCAGAGCTCCAGTCTGACCTTCTGGTATAGTGGATTGGTTAAAGACCAAAAACCTTCATGGAGCACCTGGGTGGCTCAGTTGGTTAAGTGTCCGACTTTGGATTAGGTCATGATCTCACGGTTCGTGGGTTCAAGCCCCACATTGGGCTGTGTGCTGACAGTTCAGAGGCTGGAGCCTGCTTTGGATTCTGTGTCTCTCTCTCTTTCTGCCCCTTCCCTGCTCACACACTCTCTCTCTCTCTCAAAAATAAATATTTAAAAAAATCCTTCATAAGACCCACAGGCTGTGCATGAAAGCTGCAGTCTACTGGTCCAGTCTTGTTTGCAGCATGCTTCCCCATGTGCTGTCTCTTTTGTCTCCATGGATATGTCTCATCTTGTCATGCTTCATGGCACATTTTGAAGGGCTTCCTCTTCTGCACTGCGCTTCCTTTAGTGTTCCTTTGAGCTTGTCTCTTCAGAAAGCTTCCCTGACTATCTACTCTTCACCTCCCATAGCATTCCAGTTCTTTCTTAGATCTTAGCTCGGGTTTAATTTTATATATATTAATGAGATGTATTGGTCAAGTAATTTGAGCAGTCAGTTAAAGCATATAAACTACTGGACTGGTAGTTCAATTAGGTGGCAAATGAGTTGAGTTTCTACATTAGCTACACATGAAAAGACAGATTTATGAATATTTTTTGAATTTAGTTGTGTTGAGCTATAAAGTGTGCTGGTGGCAAGAAGAATCCACAGTGGATATTAAAAATATACACTTGATTTAGGTTACTTAGTTACCATGGCTGTACACTTAAGAGTATCTGTGGGAATTTTGGAAAACTTTGAAGAAAATTAATGTAATAGAATAAACTTTGAATCACATTCTTACATTTCAGAAAGAAGAGTGACATCCAAAATGATTTCTCTGTATTTTATTCTCATTTTTAGAGTTTAGAGCACTGAAAGAAAATTGATTACTCTATCCTCCTCACTACTTGAGAAGATCTGTATGTTTAGATTGGCAGAATATTTTATGGCCTGATCAGAATTGGGCTCAGAAGAGATTGTGACCCTTGCACATTTGCTGATTTTATTTCCTTAATTTCCATTTCAATGCTATACATTTTTCCTGGAGCATTATAACTATGAATCATGGAAGGAAATTAAATTGATTCTGTATTCTTCAACCCTACAATTTGGCAGTGAGAATATTTTTTTCCTAAAAAATGACTCATTTACAAAAAGACTTTCTGTGAACGTGGAAAAGACTTTACTGTCAGAAATCTTGCACATGGCTGTAGGGTGGATATTTGGACCTGCTAATAATTGCAAAATGGCAAAATTAGTGTCGAACAGTATTGATCAAAGATCATGTGAAATTTGCACACCCACCTGAAAACACAGAAGCCTGTGTGTTCAGAACAATAAAAACTCAGCGAGCTATATGGAAAGCTTATCATTTTTTCTGTTTCAGGGCATTTTCCTTGTTCAAGTGTACCCTGCTATGAGTCAACCAGTGTTTAGTTCTTGCTCCTCTTGGAAATTGTTGTGTGTTGTAATATTCCTCCCTGTTAACCTTTATTTTCCTGATTTTTAGTCCAAATTTCATTTTTCTGAATTTCATCCAATTTCTTCTGGTGGTTTACCCTGGGATCCCCCAGCTTGGATGTGGTTTTGATTTTTCTTAATTTTGTTACTAATCATGCTTCCTCTAGCTTTTAAAATAATCTTTGAATTTCTTTATATAACTAAGTTTTCTAGAATGCCTCTCACCGTAAGTTAAAAAAAATCCCACATCAACTTGGTTCTCATATTGTGGGAAGCATTTGTTATTTTTTGTATTGCAATTCTTCAAAAGACAAACAGGGCCATTATAAAATACACTGAAGCCTTGTTCACATGTTCACCATTAGATCTATATGAATGTTGCAAAAGGGTTAAATCATGATGATGACTGGATCTGCCATTCCTCATGTGCTTGTGGTGCTACACATTTTGCAGAAGTGTTCTCATGGTTTTGTACAATAGCCATTGAATCTGAAGAACAGAAAAAGAAAAACTCACATTTGAGTTTTTAGCATCTGCCAGGCATTTTCACCTGTGACTCCGTTTGTTTCTTTTCAGAAGTGAAGTGGGCACTGTTATCCTGGTTTGTGGTAAGAAACTGACACTTAGCTAGGCAAAGTTAGTCAAAATCCTGTAGAAAGTAAAGGGAGGAGCAAAAATTCAGCCCAAGGTCTTCCAATTTCAAGATTCATTGTCTTTCCACTTTATTGAGTTGCCTCCCAGGATTTGGGGATATGATCACTCGGCCTGAGGTCACATTATGAGTCAGAGGTGAGCTGGGAACACAGTCTGGGGCATCTCCACATTGCTTTAATCCATTAAAATGTGATGTGTCTTCTCTAACAAATGGATCATATTAATTTACTTCTTCGAAGAAGAGAACAGCTTTTGATCTTCTACAAAAGATTCGTTTTGTAAAAAAAGTAATAAAGCAGATACGACATTTGGCTTAACTTTTGAAAAAATGTGAAAAAAATAATTCATTACAGTGAACTTTGCAGATGACCGGCCATTTTTTTAAATAGCCAATCTCCATGGTAACTTTCTTTTGAGGAATTTTATGAACATTCATGTTCTTTGGGCACTCAGAATTCTAAACAATTTAAAAGCAGCCTGGCAAATATGCTTTTTTGAATCTGATTAATTATCCTAGAATCATAAGATCAGATCTACCATGAAGCTTTTTCTGATAAGAGAGTGTTCCCACTGACTCTATCAACTAACGAATAACTTTCGGCCAGTTATTTAATCTTATGTGCCTCAGATTCCTCATCTGAAAATAAGGATAATACAGCACCTACATTAATTAAAGGGTGATTGTGAGGGTTACATGAATTAAGTGAAGTACTTAATCTGGACTCTGGTGAATTCTGTATAAATCATTGCTATTATTGTTTCTCCCGATTACGGCAGCCTGTTGTAAATCCTATCAGACTGTCCAGAGAAGTGCATACAGGGTTTTGAAGGATCTGGAGGCATCCTAAGTGGCAGCAGTTATAAGTAACCTAACTCTCTTGGGCATGTGCTACCAGTGACAGAGTTGAAATTTAATTCCAGACCTATCTGATTGCAAAGTGGTTGAAGGAAAGAGATTCAGTGGTCACTAGAGTGGTAGAGATAAGAGGCTGAGCAAACGGTGTGAATTGACTTTGTTCTTTCTTCCTGCCATTCTTGGGAACACGAACCACATGGCATGACTAAAACTTGAATTTGCTACCGGTAGTGGCCCAAACATAACCTCGTTCCTTCGGGAAAGGGATTTTTCAGACTTTATGCAGTGTGGATTACATGAAGGTAAATTCTTCCAAAGTTTGATTAACCCAAAATGCCAAATGCTCTGTTCAATGCTGCAAATAAAGAAATGAATTGGACTGGGTTTCCCATATCAAGGGGGCACATAATCCCATGACACTTGAGACAGTGGCCACCCAGAGAGCATATGTTGGGCTTGAAAGCTGCAGGTTGTTTAATATGGAGCGTGGAAAGGTTTGTTACGAGACTCACTGGTGAAGCAAAATGACGAGTGACTCACTCACTGGTGAAGCAAAATGTTTAAGGATTGGGCACAGGGATTCAAGAGAAGAATTTGTTGAGAAATCTTGGAGGAAGCATGATGATACACTCTGATAAACTCTGAAGAACTGAAAGAGTATGAAGGAAAGGATCATGCTTGGTGGTAGGAATTATATAGTCTATCATTTGGAGAGTGAGAGCATTTTACAGAATAAAAAATGTGAGTGAATGTAAAGGGAGAAAACCAATAAGACTGATGTTGCTGAGACAACTATTATTGTTATTAGTATTGTTAGACCTAGCAAAGAATAGTAAAAGGAATATTTGAAAATGGGAGTGGTAAAGCAGGGAATTTTGCTATCTCTAAAATCATAGCTAAAAATGTGCTGACAAGTGAGTGGGTGAATACAAAAAGCAGCCGTAAATAGCCACATGGAAGTGAAGCTTTTGGATTTAACAATGAAGATGTAATTGGAAACACTAATGACATCTGTTTTAATATTGTTGACAACAGAAAGCTATATCCAAACAGTAAGACCCGAGAGAGATGGGATCTGAATAAGAACGTGAACTGTGTTTGCAGGTGCCAGGTGGTCTAAGTCAACGTGACATTGACCTAGGGAAACCTAGACAAATGTTGAGGGCCTGCAAGTTTGTTCTGGAGTTTAATTGCCATGTGCTGAGTGAAGAATGAATAGTTTGCCTTGTTGAAACAGTTGTGCTGTTTTGCCAAAGGCCCGGTTTCTGGAGGGATATGTAAGAAGCAGTGGAGACCAAAGTGACCCTTGCCTCAACAGACAGCCCAGCCTTGGGAGGTGGGGGAGACATGTCACAGCCATGCTCATGGATAACATCAGCAGCTTTCTAAAATGAGCAGTCCAAAGGCTGTTAAAAACTTACTCTGAGGAATAACATTTATCAAGTCTTAATTCCAAGGATTAACTCAAATGACCATTAATCAGGTGGTTTCAAAATGTAGTCCATTTGTATAATCCTCCAATCTTATGTGTTTTTCTCTCGAATATGTTAAATACGTTTCTGTGTGCAAAACATTTTTTTGGGGGGGAGCTGTGAACATTGGCTCTGTTTTTGCAAATCCAAAGCTTCCTTTTAACTGAAGCATTTTTGTTTATTTTTATTAATCTAGAGATATTTGAGACCTTTTCCCTAAAGACTGGAGGATATTAATTCCTTATTCAGCATTTGAAACTTTGTTATTTTTGTTTCTTAAACAGTCACCAAGTGAAGTCTTAAGTGTAAGACATTCCAGACAAGAGTGAATCCTGGATTCCTGTTCTTAGTGAGTATGATGAAATATTAATTATTTTGTGTTTACTTTTCTTTAGGGATATCAAGGAATTGCAGGATCACCAGGTGTCCCAGGATCCCCTGGCATACAAGTATGTGATTCATAGATACACATTGTAGAATTATCGTTTCTAGTGAACCCAAAACATAACTAACCGGATTTTATTTTGTGCTTGATTTAGGGAGTTCAAGGACTACCAGGTTACAAAGGAGAACCAGGGAGAGATGGTGAAAAGGTAAATGCACACAAACAAAAATGTGTCCAGTCACTTTGGTCATTCAAGGAAGACAAAGGATGTTACCTATGACGACTCCCATTCAGTAGTGTTCACCTTGGTGAATTGCAAGATATGTGGGCTCAGAAATTTGTCAGTGGTCATTGGCTAATAAAGCTCACAGCAGGTTTTTGTCACTAGATGAAATTGGTTGTAACTAGATGACTACTGTCAGATGGAACAGGCATTGGCATTGCCCTGATGCCATGTTCTCTCCTTGTGGTTAAACTCTGAGGGGGGGATTACCTTCTTAGAAGGGAGAGAACTATGTGAATGGAATATGTTCCTGTTAGCCACAGATAGCCCAATTCTAGTATGTCCCTCTCCTTAATAGATACCTATCTGGTGCTTCTTTCATAGGTTTATTGAGGATCAAATGAGACAATATAATGTGTGATGTGTGAAAAATATTCAGTATGTTTCCTGGTGCAGGGCCTGCCTGCCTTTCTCTCTTCTCTCTCTCTCTCTCTCTCTCTCTCTCTCTCTCTGCACAAGTGGGGGAGAGGGAGAGATAGAATCCTCAGTAGGCTTCACACTCACCAAGGAGCCTGACGTGGGGCTCGATCTCACGACCTGATCTCATGACCTGAGACGAAATCAAGAGTCGGACACTTACCCAACTGAGCCACCCAGGTGCTCTGGTACAGGGTCTTGCTTAAATAAACAGTTGTTTTTGTACTGTTCTGTTTTGTTCATCCAAGTAGCATGGTTGCAGATGGGATGTAGCATGGGGTAGGTTGGCATATGTCATGGGCATAACATGGGTTGAAACAATCCCAAGGGCAAATAGGAGGTTTAGTGGCCAGAAAAGATGGAATAGGTCAGGGCAGCTTTATAATCTGGGGAGAGTTAAAGGACAGAGCGCAACAGTAGCAGTCAATAAAATTCCTGAAGAAGAAGTGTAAAATCCTCCTGTCTTCTATGTGGCCTCTATGAATCTTTTTAGCCACTGAGAAATCTCTGCCTATCTTAAACAATGGAGGTATATATTAAGAGGTGATAGGGAGCATGTCTTATACTTTCATGCTGTGGCAGTGTTGAGAGGGATAGCCTGACCTCTGCCAGGTGAATGGGGGATTCCACTGAGATCATGAAGATACCTGTTCTGAGGAGTCCATGTGGCAGACACCTCACTTATATTCTGGTTTACAGGATCACTGCTGTTTTTTAACATTGTCACAATTAGTCTGATTTGGGGATGGCAGGGAGGTAATGAAAGTGTGAGTATATGAATGAATATATCTATGGATGAATGCATAAATTTGTCTATTTTTCCCTTGGGTTTTAGAAACCAGATATAAAAAGGAGGGTGTTTTTTATTCATCTTAAAAGAATTGAAATAAAGTGCCTGTTTGAAGGTAGAAGAATAGCAATAATTTGATTAGTCACATCTTTAACTGCTCTGTTGGATGGGGTCATGGTACTGTCTTCAACATAGATGGGCATGAGTTTTACAAAGTCATACATTCTCTTGAATAAAATAAGATGAGTGAAGATGATGTGAAGGTCTCTGTTTTCAGTCCAGTAATAATTCTACTCAAGAGTTGCTTGTTTTCTGAAATTTGTTGTTTGGGTATAAAGTCTGATCTGACACAGTCCCTGTGGGCCTGAGATCACCGTGTGCTGTGCCATCTAAATTTCCTCCTCACATTCCTTGTGGCTTCAGAGTGTTCTTTATCTAGAGTTGCAGTAAATGAATAAGTTAAAGACTTTTCCTTGGTTCTTCCTCTAGAATATAGTTCCTTAATTTTCAGAAATAGGAAGGTTGAAAAATAGACCCTGAGATGACTTTGACTTGTGGTGGTACAGGACATTTTTTCCAGGGATCACTTAGCATCCTCTGAGAGATTGTTCCACACAACACTGTTCTCCATTAGGATATTTTCCCAGAATCATTTCCATTTTGTGGATTTCTTCTGAGAACTCCCATAGTAGGAGTTTCCACTTAAGATAATTAAAACTACATGCACTTTCTTGCTGGCTTTAGCATTGGTTGCTCACATATCAGACAGTGGAGTGTGTATAGATTTTGCAGGCCCCCCCCCACCGATTTATAAAGTTAAAAAGGAGCACTAATTCACCAAATGGTCTTCAATTGGTAACTCATTTTACAATATGTTTTGAAGCTATTCTTTGGAATTTAAGAAAAAGTACTTCAAAACTTCCTCAGCTTTAAGGAGACCCATGTATTTAAATCATAGGGAGAAATATATTTTGTTAAAACTTATATTAAGTTGTGTTGATGGGATGATACATATTTATGGGTTTTTGAGTTGAGTATGAAACTTTCTATGGAAAATTCAATTCTCAACACATGGGAGATAGTAATTTATTTTTTTTAACCTATCTAAACTTGGTACAAACTCATCACTTCATTTTTCTGGATTTAAGAAATAAGTTAATTATATCTAAGGTCTCATTATGGAGTGAATTACACATTTTGCTTAATTTCCTCTTTAGATCATTTAACATTGAAATTGTCCCTTCAAGACTTTACTTTCCCATTGTCCTTAGTGTCCATACAAGAGTACAATGTGATGAATAAGATTTCCTTATTTCAAATCAATCCCTTACTTTCACGACTGCACTTCCAAAGTCAAAAGATTAAGTGGTATTACAGTGATTTATATGGTTAATTATAATTAGGGAGTGCCTATATACATGTGGAGAGAACAGAATAAAGGACCAACTTAGTATATATTAGTGGTTTTACTTCTTACAATGTCTGAAGACAAAAAAAAAAAATGTTTAAAAAATTAAAACAAAGCCAAGAGTGACAGGAGAGGGAGAAATAGAATTGGCTTAGTGAAGTTGCCACTTTTTTCTTCTTTCTCAGAAAAGGAGGGTAATCAAACTGTGTAGCTTTCTGATAACACCACCACCCAAGGCCCAAATACTGGTGTGCTCATGGCCAAGGTTGGAGGGGGGTGAGGGTGGGAGGCTTAAAGCAGTTATGGGTTTATAGACTGGGCTCTGAATTAAGACTGCTTAACTCCCTAGCCATGCTTCTTAATCTATTTAAACCTGGATTTCAAAATCTGGAAAGTGAGTGCTATTGTATTTCTTCATAGTTTTGTTGTGAAGGTTAAATAGGCTATGCATGTACTTGGCCAAAATTAAACACCTATAAATTAGTGATGATAAAGATGATGTCGATGACTGTCTACCCTCTTACTTGTGTATGTGTCTAAATTTTGCCCTCTTTCCTGTTAATATGGATGAACTGTCCATAATGTCCAGTCCTCCTCTTATGTTCTGGATCCTATCTTTCTCCATTACTTTGTGTTATTAGTTAGCCCTTCTCTGCTATGTCACGGTTTTTTCTTTCTTAGTTAATTTTTTACCAATAGCCTAAAGGCTGATCCATCTAAAACCAACCAAACTGAACCCCCTCCTCTACCATATAGTCTCCTTTAGTTACCACCCCATTTCTTCTTTCCATTATAGTAGAAACACCCTAGAAAAGTTTGCCTTTATTCTCTCTGCACTTTCTTACTTCCCTTTCTCCCTTTAATTCACTCTAGTAGGATTTCCACCCCACACTTCTGCTGTGTATTTAGATTAGTATCTACCATCTTTGAAATCCAGTGGTCATTGTTTTCCAATGATCTCTGCTTATCTTGCTATATGTCCCAGCAGCATTTGACACAACAGACTTTTCCCTTCTTCTGGGAACAATTTGTTCTCTTGGCTTCTAAGATAGCACATTTCCCTAGATTTTCTCTTGCCTTCATTGGTTACCTTTTCACTGTTGACTTGTCTTCTATATTCATTCACTAAATGTTGGAGTGTTGCCGACTGAGTTCAGTCCTATGCCCTTCCTCTCCTTCCTTAATGAGTCCATTTACTGTAATATTATTAAATATAAACCTTAATGAATATAAATTTATTTGTTAACTATATAAACATATTTGTGATAAGTATATCAATAGTAATATATTTATGTGATCAGTGTTATAGTTAATAAAGTAAAAATATTAGATATACATGCATACGCATGATGTTTTCTTTTTTTTCTTTATTTAAAAAAATTTTAATGTTTATTTATTTTTGAGAGAGAGCATGAGTGGGGAGGGGAAGAGAGAGAGGGAGACACAGGATCCGAAATAGGCTCCAGGCTTCAGCACAGAGCCCGACATAGGGCTTGAACTCACAAACTGTGAGATCATGACCTGAACTGAAGATGGATGCTCAACTGACTGAGCCACCCAGGTGCCCCACACATTCTGTTTTCTAATAAAATACTTTACTTCATCTGAATATGAAGAAACTGGAATTGTTAAAACCAGGGATTTTCGGAAAAAACTTGTATTTTTTATGGATGGTGTGGTACCACATTTTCCTTCTACATCCTTTTCTTAGAGGCTTTTCTTCCAAAAAAGCAGCACTAATTGTGCCTTCCTTAAATATGCTCTGAAGTCAGGTTTTGTTAAGTGCCTCTTGTGTACATAGGGTGCTGACCTGTGTGTGCCCAGGTGTTTATTACTTCTGTGGATACTTTTACAATGTCTTGATTGTTTTCTGGTCTTGCAGCTTCTTTTCTTTTAAGCCTTTGTAATGGATTCAGCATCTCAGTTTATTAAAAAGAATCATTAATTCCAGGTCCCGCCTCATTTGTTGGCTGCAATGCCTTTTTCTGTCCCATTTTGTTTTTCTCTACTGGCATCCCTTGAGAAACTTGAAACTTACATTTAATTTTTACAGAGTGCTTCATATTTTGTTGGTTCTAAATGCCATTTCTCATCTTCTCTTTGGGTGTACTCTGTGGTCACTAAGAAGCTATGGCAGTGCCTCTGTAGTAGGAGCTTACGAACCTACCTTTTTTCTAGGCCTGACCAGTTCAGTCATGATCTCCAAACCCAAGGGGATTGCCCATTGCTGTATTAAAGAGAGGAAACATTTTAGCAGATTTAAACAATTTCCAGTAAATCATTAGTGCCTGAGCCTCCCATTTGTTTTTATGGGAGAGAACAAAGAACAACCTGAGATATGTAAGGCTTCTGATGTATTGAGTGCTTGAAGGCGTTCATTGTTGTGTGTACACTTTTTCTGTTTTATTTTTAGACCTGTTTTGTATCGATATTATCCATATGCATTTCTTATCACATGAAGTCCTCCCAAAAAGCCCTATGAAGTTACTAGAGTAAGCCGTACTATGCCGATTTTTTTTTTTTATATGAAGTTTATTGACAAATTGGTTTCCATACAACACCCAGTGCGCATCCCAAAAGGTGCCCTCCTCAATACCCATCACCCACCCGCCCCTCCCTCCCACCCCCCATCAACCCTCAGTTTGTTCTCAGTTTTTAACAGTCTCTTATGCTTTGGCTCTCTCCCACTCTAACGTCCTTTTTTTTTTTTTTTTTTTTTCCTTCCCCTCCCCCATTTTATATTAATTGTGAAGTAGGTGATTCCTACTTAACAGCTGGGATGACTGAAGAATGAAGAACTTAAATCATTTGTCTAAAGTTACTTAAGAATCAGGGGGTTGAAATAAAATGTCTTGATTTTAGTCTGTTTTTTTTTTGTTGTTGTTTGTTTTTTGCATTGGCCAGAATAGTTTTGAACCATGTGACTTGTTCATTTTTCACCCTGTTGCCTGCACTGTGAAGAGAATTCCTGAATGCCTGTCAGTAGCCATGCAGATAGGTGGACGGGGGAACTGGATGAAAGAGATTAGATCATACCGATTGTGCCATGAGAGACGACTCCTGTTTCTCCATCTCTCTCAAGTGAAGGGAGATTGTTCACTCTAGATCATAGATTATCAGACTTTTAAGTTGTGAGCTCTTTGCAGTAAAAGACTTTTGGGCATGTAGTTCCATGTACATCTATGAACTATATACCTATGCTACTGAACAAAGCATTATATGCATTAAAAACACATGCATACACTGAGAAGTTTTTGAAGAATGAGGTTTTTAAAATAATAGTTTTCATATTCTCTTAACAATGCACATAAATAATCTTGACTTTGAAAACGATATGATTCTAGATCAGATTATGGGATGGACAAGCTCATCAAAGCCATGTTCATGAATCATGAGAGTTTTGGAAGCAACCTGTGGAATTGGAACCATCTTACTGTAAATCTTGGTATACTCTTAGAATCTACTCTCTTGTAAGCTTGGGTGCAATCAGGACTGTGACTCCTCAAAATAATTATTTTATTAGAATATTTTTGGAAGACTCAAAAGTATTTACCTTATTTTAGAAAATGAAAATATTTTGCATATTCAGCAAATTATCATTAATTAGAAGCACGGCATCAGCTTAGGATACAGTAGTAGAGCTCTGATCTGACAGCATGAAGCCTACTTAGGATTCTCTCTCTCCCTTTTCCTCTGCCCTTCCCCCGCTGGTGCTTGTTCTTTCTCTCTCAAAAAGAAGAAAAAAGTTTCATACTCTAAATCTCTATAAGTTACAGGGGAGTTAACAATTCATGAAAGAAACTATAGGCAGAAGGTTAATCACAGCTATATATTTTACGGGCTGTACTTATCCACTGTAAGAAATCTCTAAATTAGGGACGTTCTGGTTCTTAATATGTTGCTGTGTGTGTTTGTGTGTGTGTGTGTATGTATGTATTAACACTACTGGAATGAACATCTTTGTATATATTTCTCATTTCTCAGTATTTTTTTTCTGAGAATATCCATAGGAAAACATCCTGGAACTGGAATTTATTACAGGATCAAAGGATTAAATGCATAATTAAACTTTGATACAAATTGCCTGTTTAACTTGTAGTAAGTTTGTACCTCCAGGCAAGTGTGTGAAAATATGTTTCCTCACACTCTTTTTCACAATTTATTTATTTAGAGAAAACGCATGCATGGGAGAGAGGGAGAGAGAGAATCCCATGCAGGCTCTGTGCTGTCAGTGCAGAGCCTTATGTATAGGGGCTGGATCTCACATGTATAGGGGCTGAGAGATCATGATCTGGATGAAATCAAGAGTCAGACACTTAATGAACTGAGCCACCCAGGTGCCCCATTTTTCTTCATACTCTTCAAATTCAAACTGAATTTCATTAAGGTTAATTGTCATCAGTACAAGTTATAAATGGTATTGGTCTGATTTGCATTTTTGTATTAGTAATTAAGGTAGAGTACTTTGTCATAGACATTTTGTTACTTCTTTGTAATATACTTTTTAGTCATATCTTTTTTTTTTTTTTGCTTTCTACTGGGCTGTTGATTTTTTTAAAAGCTGATTGTTATTACAGTTCATAAATTGTATGAAAATATTTTTTCCTGGTTTATATTATGTATTTTGACTTGGCTTTTGGAATCTCAGCCACACATAAAATTTAAATATTTATGTAGGTAGAGGTATTTTTTTTCTCTCCTTATGTTTGTGTCTATATAGAAGGATTCCACATTATAACATTTTGAATATATATTTAGACCTTGTTAATTTATATTTTAGTCCTTAAAATTTTGTTGTTTTGAGTAAAGGTAGATGAGCAGTCATATTTTTCCCTCTCTTTTCCTAAATGGATATCCAATGGCCACAACATTTATGGAATATCACTTTTTTCTCCATTTATTTGAAAACTCATCATTATTACTAAATTTCCATTTTCATTTGGGTCTGGTGTTTTTGGCTTTCCATTCTGTTCCATTTATCTGTCTACATCCTCTCCAACACCAAATTGTTCTTAATTGTTGTCACTTCATAATATGATTTAATATTGGCAGTCCTAGTACTTCCTCATTATTCTTCTTCATCAAAATTTTCCTGGCTATACTTGCATGCTTATTTTTTCCAGAAAAGCTCAATATCTTTCCTTCAGTATTTTAGAAATTCCTATTCATGTTTTAATTAGGATTCCTTTGAATTTATAGATTAATTACAGAATCATTGACATAATTTCAATATTGAGTTTTCCTATTTAAGATTATGACTTATTTAATTTTTTATTTTCAATCTTGAAACTTAATAAAATATTAGAGTTTTTCTATAGTGGTCCTAAACATTATTCAGGTTTATATCTTAGAATTGTTATGTCCTTTGTTTCTATTATAAATGGAGCCTTTTCTTTAATATACTTTCATTTTGGTTAGTATTTATATATAAAAACCTTTTTATATATTACCTTTTTAAAGCAGCAATTAACTGAATTAGTTATTTAGGGTATCAGGTATATTGGTGTATTAGATGTATAATCATACCTAACGATGATTTGTTTTCTTCTAGTTTTTAATCTCGCTTTGTTCTGTATTTTGTCTAAATTCAGTGGCTAGTCACAACTGGCTAGAAAAACATTAAAAATGGTGATGCTGGGTGACTGTTTTTCTTAAAGTTTCAAACAGTTGTGGAGTCTTTTATGGTTTAGGGCTTCTTTGGCAGTACAACTCTCTCAACAGCAGATGAATATTTCTAATTTTCTATCTTTGGCTTTTGATTCCAGCCAACAGCAGCATCCACAGTCCTTGCTTTAGTCATGGCCCTCTCTGCATTAATTAATTAACTACTGATAATTAATGATAGATGACTTGAATTTATCAGACATCCATTACACTCTTAGGCTTTTTTTTTTTTTCCTCTTGAGCCATTCTGTCCAGCCTGAAGGAATTTATTGGACCCACTTTCACTGATTCAGAGCATTTAAGAGTAGTGTTTATGGCCACCCCCTTGATTTGATTCTTCACAGAGGCTATTTTAATTGAACTTCTTTTAAAGGTCCTCTCCAGTTTCAATTTTTACCTATTAGCGATGAGAACAAAGTTGTATCTTACAATCTCCATGTTTTTGGACTTGGTCTATTGCTTTTCATTACTGCTTGCAAATTGGCTGATTCTTTTCTGAGCTTCTTTCTTTTACAGGGTCTTTCAAGTATAGCCAATACCAGTCACTTCATGTTACTAACATTCTGTTTTCTTAATTCTTTGCCTCTAGCTCTAAGTTAATTTGATGTATTATTTACCTTTGCAAGTATTGCAACATTTTTATCAAATATTTACCATTATATTAAACGAATTGCCATTTTCTAAACATAAACTAATTTTTTTCATTACTCAAAGCCAATGCCATATATATTATTTAATATTGTTTTGGCAGACTCCTTTTCCTACTCTACCAAGTTTTGTATTAATTAGCTTAGATTACAGTAGCAGATGACCAAACAAGAGCATTTATTTGTCTTTTGCATTACGTGCCCATTGTGGATATTTTGGCTTAACTTTACCACTTCTTTGCAACCACTTATATTAAACCATGGGTATAACTTAGGTGAACAATATGGGTTTGAACTGCATATATGCACTTAAACATGGATTTCTTTTTCAGTAAATATCGTATAATATTATAAACATATTTCCTCTTATTTTCTTCATGGTTTCTTTTTTCTAGTTTACTTCATTTTAAGAATTCAGTATATAATACGCATACAAAATATGCATTAATCGATTGTTTATGTTATTTGTAAGGCTCCTGGTTAACAGTAGGCTATTAGTAGTTAAATTTTCAGAGTCAGAACTTATGTGTGGATTTTCAACCGCATGGGAGTTGGTCCCCCAGCCTCTGCATTGTTCAGAGGTTAACTGCAGTGTGGATGGGTAACACTTTGTGTTCAGTATTTTGTAGATTGTGTCAATATTCCTCAACCATTTCCTCACTACATTTCTCTCCTCTCTCTCCTCTCCCCTCTTAACTGCTATGTGTTAACATGTATGCTTTGCCTTTTTATTTTACTTAAAAACTCTTGCTTGTACATGTGAGGGTAGCTTTGTCCAGATTTTCAATTTTTCCATCCAAATGTCGGTGCATGCTGCTGGTCTTTTCATTTCATCTGAGATTTGTTTGTTATCTCTGGTAAATTAAAGTTTGAAGAATATGTCTTCTATAACCTGTAACCAGAGAATGGAAGTCTTAGTTGGGACTTTGTCCAGTCTTAATAGGGAATCCTAATTTTCCCCCTTTCTTCTGTATTTTTATCAAGTATTTATTATCCCCCTAAATTCCATTTTATCAAGAGTGTAACTTAGTCTATCCTGACCATCAAGGAGTTGTCTCAGCTCAGTCAAGAGCTAGCTCAGGTAGTCTTTAATCTTTTCTCTCTATAGAAACGGTTACTATTCCTACCTGCCCCAAGCATAAAGGAAAAAAAAAATTTTCCAAAAGGTAGTTTTGGTTCTTGAATTAGGAGTCTACATATATATGGTAGGGGAAAGAAATACCCAAATACCCAGTTTTCTTGTTGTTTCTCTTGGTTTCCCCCTAAATTTATTTTTTTCTTTTATTCCTTGGTTAAATTGTTGGATTTTAGGACTAATAAGCTCTGGAATGTGTGGACTTTTAGTGGATCTTCTCTCTCTGTCTCTCTCTCTCTCTCTCACTCTGTCTCTGTCTCTCACACACACTCAGATTGTTTTTAATCTTTACTGGAAATTTAAGTAGTCAAGGGAAAGCTATTACCCATGAGAAAACATTCTTTACAAGCCAAAAAAAAAGTATTCCTGTTTAGACCAGAAACAGACCCTGAAATGCAGTGATGTAAATGAGAAAGAAGTTTATTTTTCTCATGTAGTCAGTTTATGTACTTATTCAAGGACTCAAGTTTTTCCTTCTTATTGGTCTAGTCTCCTTGAGAATGTTGTTCTCTTCTACACAGTCAACGCTGTATCACTGGTCACTGTCTTACCTGCATTGTAATCTGATGGGAAGGGAGAAAGAGAAGTCATAACAATAACTTTATTTTTAAAATTTTTTTTTCAACGTTTATTTATTTTTGGGACAGAGAGAGACAGAGCATGAACGGGGGAGGGTCAGAGAGAGAGGGAGACACAGAATCGGAAACAGGCTCCAGGCTCTGAGCCATCAACCCAGAGCCCGACGCGGGGCTCGAACTCACGGACCGCGAGATCGTGACCTGGCTGAAGTCGGACACCCAACCGACTGCGCCACCCAGGCGCCCCTATTTTTAATCAATTATGTGGAAGTTGCATGTCATAGTCCCCCACACATTCTGCTAGCAAGAACTTAGTTATGTGGCCATTCCTAACTGCAAAGAAGACTGGGAAATATAGTCACTAGTTAGGAAGCTATGTGCCCAGATAAAAATCTTCTCTTGGTAGTTTAAGGCGAATAGATTTTTGGATATAACCATTAGCTAGTATACTTTTTGTATCAGATACACTTATAAAGTAAAGGATCCAAATGTAATACAGATGGATCTGAAATATAATGTAACTTTTGTTTTTTATTTTCCATCAATTATTATGGGAGACGATAAGGGAATTCCTGGACTTTCAGCCCTGGCTCCTTCTCTGTAAAAATTTATTTTATAATGGCTCTCATTCTTTCACTAATGGAAAATAAAGGAATATTTCTGTGGAAATAGATCTGTTGTTAAAATTAAGGCTGCTTTTTTTTAATTAAGGCCAATATTGTATTAGTCTAGACAGATAAGTACATTCCCAGATTTTCCTGCAATTAACCAGAGTGGATAAGGAATGAAATTGGTTCAGAATAAAACAGGATAAGTCTGAATGAATATTGGGGCCCTACACAAGAGGTCATAGCAACCCTGTCCAGGAGGTTTAAAGCCTCCTGGTGGAAAGTGTCCATGGGAATAATTGGAATGGGAATAATGGGAATAATTGGAAATGATACCATGTACGTACTTTTTCAACTTGTATCTTCCTTCTTTTGTGTCTGTCCTGCTGTCTCCTGTAACAGTGGACTGTTGTGAACCTATCTCCTACAGGGCAAGGTACTCTGGATATTACTATTGAAGTATCAATAAGTCACTAGGGCTTCTTGATGAAGATGAAGGGTAGAACATACACATTTTCTCTATTTCTTAAACTCCCATGAAGACCCAAGGAAGCTCAATCTTAAAATAGAAAGAGATACGATTCATTTGAGAGAGAATCCTGTTTGTGTGTGTGCACACACATACATGTGCACATATGCACGCAGGTACCCCAAAAGCTTAGGAAATGGGAATACAAAGTATTCTTGAAAATAGAGGTGGATTGAAGGTAGAGCTAAAAATGAAAACATGGTTGAATATTCCTTTAAGAACAGTGAGATCCTGCTATCCCTTCCTCACCTCTGTGTAGTTAAGTGAATTTCCCTTCTACCGTAGTAGGACTTGAAAGTTTACTATCTGGGGAGGATAAGACTGAGGGTTTCTAGACTGGAAAGAAAAGGTGGAGATGTACAAAACTATAGGCAAAGAAGATCTTTCTATGGGGAATCTGCTGATATCCAGAGCTGTTTAGTGAAATGACCCAACCACACCATGTATAGAGAATCTCAATGAACAGTAGTCAGTGAGAGCTTATCATCAGCTTCCAGGTGAACTGACCATGAGGAACCAGAAAATATCTTAGGAAAATTAAAGACACCAAAAAGTCTAAAAAGAAACTGACAAAAGATGTGTGAAGAAGACTTGGAAAAATGGTCATTAATGCCCTCAGAGATGCAGAACTCCTGATAGATCCTGCTTCAGCTGAGCTCCTTGATAGGACACACTGCATCTTCAGGGCCAACACAGAGACAGTCCTGTAGCACATGATCCACTTGTACACCACATTCCAGATCCTTGGTCCTGGCACTCCTTGTACAGACCACCCCAGGCCCATTCCCACGGTCTGCAGGCCTCTTTCTTGTCTCTGTCTTGCTGAGGGCCTTCTAACACAGTATGCTTAGAGGTGGCCGAGGGAAGGTTGTTTATGTGAAATGTGGATGGAGTTGGGTGTGTGGTCTGAGTCCACATGTGTAAGCATGGGGTCATTATGGATGAAAAGTCTTCCATAGTGCTTAGCATAATGGATGATTATAGACCACATCCATGCTTAATATTATACAGTTTTACATTGTAACACACCCTAACCAAAAGGAAGATCCTACAAGCATTCCAAGAGGGAAAACACTACAACCACCCCCCAAAAAGATGCCATATACAAATGATCAGAATCAGAATGGCTTCAAACATCTCACTGGTGACACTGATGTCAAAAAGCGAATGGAGCAGGGCCTTCAGACGTCTGAAAGAAAAATCTAAACCATACTTTTATATGTGAATTAATTAATTACTTAAGTGAATATGATAAAGTTATTTTCAGAAATTTAAGGTTTCAAAAGATTGTGTCCCATAAATTCCTTTTGAGGAAGCTATTGGATGATGTATTCTCCTAACAAGGGAATAAATACAGATAGAACAGCAAATGTATATTGAAACAAATGAGAAGGCTGGAGGAAGGACAAAGAATATCAAATTTGCAATGTATGTGATTCTGTTTTGAAGTGATCTTGACAATTGGAGATAGATTGGAGTTCAATATTACAAAAAGTTTATAGGAAACTAGGTTACCAAAACAGGTTATTGTTAACTGTAGGTAAAACAAACATTTGGTCAGGAAAAGGCAAGCAGTCAACATATTGATGGCTTAGTTGTGAATCTTAATATAAGAAACACTGACTATTGATTTAACCAAAGCTTTAATAGAAAGTTAAGGGGATCTCTGCTTCTTACAAGTGGAGATGGGGAGAGGATGTTGGATGGTATGAGAGGTTGATTCTCTTCTTTCACAGAGGAAGGTCAGTAGATAAGCCTGGAAACTGAAACTGTGGTAGCAGTGTGACCATGTGATTTGAGCTCATAGAGATACGGAAGCTTAGAATAAAAAAAGAGCGGCCTTGGGAGGGTTTTAAAACACTCTAATAACTCTTTAAAATTTACTCTTTAAAATATGTGAATAAATAATTTTCTTAAAAATTAAGATTTAAGTTTCAAAAATGTTTTTTTTTTTTTATTTAAGTGCAGCTGACACACAACATTGCATTAGTTTCAGGCGTACAGTATAGTGATTCAGTGTCTCTTTATGTTATATTGCACTCCCCACAAAGGTGGCTACCATCTGCCATACTACAATGTTGGAGTTCAATATTACAAAATTTATCGACTCTATTCCCCGTACAGTGCTTTTTATTTGCTTGACTTATTCATTATATAACTGGAAACCTGTATGTCCTACTCCCCTTCACCTATTTTGACCCTCCCTCCACTGCTGTTCCTTCTGGCAACTATCAGTTTGTTCTCTGTATTTATAGATCTCATTCTGCTTTTTGTTTGTTTATTCATTGGTTTTGGATTTAGATTCCACATATGATATTTGTCTTTCTCAGTTTGACTTATTTCACTTAGCATAACACCCTCTAGGTCCATCCATATTACTGAAAGGTCCAAATAGCATTTTTCTTACATCTGCATAATATTCCATTATATATGCAAGTATATATACATATCACATTTCTTTATTCATTTATCAGTGGACACTTGGGCTGCTTCCATATCTTAGCTATTGTAAATAATGCTGCAGTAAATGTAGGAAGCCATATATCTTTGAATTAGTGCTTTGGAATTTTTTGTGAAAATACCTAGTAGTGGCATTTGGATTATATAGTATTTCTATTTTTAATTTTTGAGGAAACTCCATACCGTTTTCCACAGTGGGTGCACCAGTTTTCTTTTTCACTACATCTTTGTCAATACTTGTTACTTCTTTTTGATTTTAGCCATTTTGACAGGTGTGAGGTGATACTTCATTGTGGTTTTGATTTGCATTTTTTGGATGATGACTGACATTGAGTGCCTTTTTATGTGTCTGTTGGCCCTTTGTATGTCTTCTTTTGAAAAATGTCTGTTCAGGTCCTCTGCCCATTTTAAAATCAGATTGTTTTTTTGGTGTTGGGTTGTAGAAGTTCTTTATATTTTATTTTTAAATATTTTTTAATGTTAATTTATTTTTGGGAGAGACAGACAAAGCATGAGTGGGAGAGGGGCAGAGAGCAAGGGAGACAGAATCCAAAGCAGGTATGGTACTGGCACAAAAACAAACACACAGATCAATACAACAAAATAGTCCAGAAATAAACCCACACTTACATGGTCAATTAATCTATAACAAAGGAAGTAAGGCTATACAACAGGGAAAAGACAGTTTGTTCAATTGATGGTGAAAACTGGTCAGTTACATGCAAAAGGATGAAACTGGAACACTTTCTAACACCGTACACAACGTGTCGAGGGTTTATTCAATGGAGTGATCTTTTTTTTTTTTTAATGTTTATTTATTTTTGAGAGAGAGAGAGAGAGGGAGAGAGAGAGAGGCGGAGTGCAAGCAGGGGAGGAGCAGAGAGAGAGGGAGACACAGAATCCCAAACAGGCTCCAGGCTCTGTGCTGACAGCTCAGAGCCTGACTCAGGGCTCAAACTCACAAACCCGTGAGATCATGACCTGAGCCGAAGTCGGATGCTTAACTGACTGAGCCACCCAGCTGCCCCAAATTCTTTACATTTTAAAAATATTAAACCCTTATTGGATATATCATTTACAAATGTCTTCTCCCATTCGGTAGGTTGTCTTCTTGTTCTATTGATAATCTCCTTTGCTGTGCAAAAGCTGTTTATTTTGATGTAGTCACAAAAGTTAATTTTTGCTTTCATTTCCTTTGCTTTAGCAGACATATCCAGAAAAATGTTGTGATGGCCAATATAAGAGAAAATACTGCCCTGTTGTCTTCTAGGATTTTTATGGTTTTGGGTCTCACATTTAGGTCTTAAGTCCCTTTGAGTTGATTTTTGTGTATGGTGTTAGAAAGTGTTCCACTTTCATCCTTTTGCATGTAACTGACCAGTTTTCACCATCAGTTGAACAAACTGTCTTTTCCCTGTTGTATAGTCTTACTTCCTTTGTTACAGATTAATTGACCATGTAAGTGTGGGTTTATTTCTGGACTCTCTATTCTGTTGTATTGATCTATGTGTTTGTTTTTGTGCCAGTACCATACTGTTTTGATTACTGCAGCTTTGCAGGGGATCTTTAAATTTGGAATTATGATACCTCCAGCTTTGTTCTTTGTCAAGATTTCTTTGACTATTTGGGATCTTTTGTGGTTCCATGCAAATTTTAGCATTATTTTTTTCTAGTTCTATAAAAAGTTCTGATGGTATTTTGATAGGGATTAAATTGAATTATAGTTTTCAGAGTATAGGTTTTTTACTTCCTTGGTTACATTTATACCTAGGTATTTGAGTTTTTTGGGTGCAATTGAGAATGAGATTCCTAATTTCTCTTCCTGCTGTTTCATTATTAGTGTGTAGAAATGCTACTGATTTCTGGGTATTAGTTTTGTATCCTGCAACTTTAGTGAATTCATGTATTACTTCTAATAGATTTTGGCTGTTTCCCCCAAATTTTGGAACATCATGTTTACATTTTCATTTGTCTCCATGCTTTTTGATTTAACCAAGGAGGTGAAAGACCTTTACTCTGAAAACTATGAAACATTTGATGAAAGAAATTGAAAATGACACAAATGGAAAGATATTTTATACTCAAGGATTAGAAGAATTAATGTTCAGATTCCCACACTACCCGAAACAATCAACAGATTCAGTGCAATCCCTATCAAAATACCAACAGCATTTCCCACAGAACGGAGCAAGTTCACCTAGTCTCCAAATACTTTCCTTATTTGATCATAAAGGAAACTTTGATAAATGAGGATTGATCTTTCATAGACATATGGTTTTAACGTATGTATGCGTATGGAAGATTTTTCTTCCAGTAGACTTTGACCAGGGTGAAGTTAAAGAATGGATGATGACATTTTTTAGGCTGATGTATTTTCTTTCATTAATTTTACTTTTATTTTCAGGGTGACCGTGGATTTCCTGGTTTTCCTGGGCTTCATGGAATGCCAGGATTAAAGGTTGAAAAAATCTAGTCTTAATATTCACCACATCATATTTTATTTTGAATTTAAAGTTACTTATGCTACAAATGTGTTATAAATAAATCCTCATGTGTAAATGAAAGTATATTAAAATAAATGGGTTACTATCATAGTGTACAGAAAGCTTTTACAAATTTTCTTTACAATTTCCAGACACAAATTTTATGGTATTTAAACATTGATGAGTAAAGTTTACCATATGGAAATTTTTTTAAGTTTGTTTATTTATTTTTGAGAGAGGGAGAGAGAGAGCGTGTGCGCGAGACAGGTGTGGGGGGTGGAGGGGTAGAGAGCAAGAGAACTCCAAGCAGGGTCTATGCAGAGCCGGATGTGGGGCTCGAACCCATGAACTGAACCGTGAGATCATGACTTGAGCCAAAACCAAGAGGTGGAAGCTTAACCCACTGAGCCACCCCAGCACCCCTCTATGGAAATTCTTTTAATTATAAGCCCTGAACTGTAGGTCCTATTTTGGTACCATCTGTCCTTGTTTTTCCTTGTTTTTTTTTAATAAAGCCTTAAACATAGGGCTTTTGTAAACTTTCAATTATTTTATATTATGTTGACATATTAAACCTTGTTTATAATTGGTGTTGCTTTTTTTCTTTAATCTGTAAGGGACGTTTTCATACTTTTAAAAAATTCACTATTTTAATTCCAGTTAGTTAACATACCGTGTTATATTAGTTTAAGGTGTATGATATAGTGATTCAGCAATGCAATATACTACTCAGTGTTCATCATAATGAGTGTACTCTTAATCCCCTTCACTTGTTTCGCTCATCCGCCCCCGCCTCTGGCCAACTTGCCGTCTGATATACTTTATTTTAAATGAGGACCCTCAGTTAAAGTTATTTTTCTTCCAACAAGAACATTTTTTACTAGAAGCATACTTCAAATTACATGGTTTGAAAAGATATATATAAAACCACTTTCCATCCAAGAAAAATAGAATATACATTTTCTTCAAGTACCCACAGAAGAATCACTTGGTTAAATCACATAAAAAGGGACATAACAAATACGGGAATTGAAATTAAAAATTTAATAAAAAACAAAACCCAATATTTATATTTTGCCTTTCAGGGTGAAATGGGCCCCAAAGGAGATAAAGGATCAACTGGATTTTATGGCAAAAAGGGAAGTATGGATTGTAAAACAAAGTATCTGTATGGAACTTTGAATGTCATGGAAATGCAAAACTTGAATCTTTCCCAGCCACCATTTCAGCAATTAGCTTTGTTCATCTTTCTCAGGAGATTTATTTAGAATAATGAAAAACCCTAAAAATAACTGGTTTAGGTGTACACTGTGTTAATGATTATTCTGAATTTTTTTTTAATTTTTTTTTTCAAAGTTTATTTATTTTTGGGACAGAGAGAGAGCATGAACGGGGGAGGGACAGAGAGAGAGGGAGACACAGAATCGGAAACAGGCTCCAGGCTCTGAGCCATCAGCCCAGAGCCTGACGCGGGGCTCGAACTCACAGACTGCGAGATCGTGACCTGGCTGAAGTCGGACGCTTAACCGACTTCGCCACCCAGGCGCCCCGATTATTCTGAATTTTTAAAGTATTTATGGAGAACAATTCCTTGGGAGAAGTAGTAACAGCATGTCCCTGGAGAATCAATGTTATGGGCCTTCTGATTTCTTCACATTGAAGGAAGATTATATTCTCTTCATATTGTGTTTAAAATACACTGCTTTTTAATTTTGTGAGATGTGGTTTCTGTATTTAGATGCTTATAATAATCCTGCATTCACCGTAATTTTGATGTCTTCATGTTGTGTCCACTGGCCCAGTAAAATAATGCTTTGCCAAAAGTCATAGAGCCAACACAAGCTATAGTTCCATGAATTCTGTCATTACATAAAGAGTTTCACTTACTCACTTTTTAACTTAAGTTTGAGTTGCAATTTAACAATCATTGTTGTACCTCCTCTGAGGATGGTGTCTAGAGACATTCACAGCGGTCCAACTGCCGTCATAGGCTATTCTACAATACAGCCTCTAGCAAAACTAGGCTGTCCAGAATGCCTGGTAATAAGATTGTTTACCTTACTACCACCAAAGTTGGGAAAGCACCAACATCTGCGTGTGTGTGCCCAGGCAAACGTCAGTTTGTGCTGTGAGACCTAAAGTTCTTATGAATTTGCCTCAAATGAAAAAAACATGTTAGAAGGGCCCATGGTGGTTCCATGTGTGCTAAATGTGCCCATGCCAAAGTCAAGCCTGTTTTCTTTATTGAGGAGCAGAAAATCTTTGAGGAAGTGTTGAAGGCACAAGCACAGAGTCAGAAAGCTAAACAAACAAACAAAATGAAGCTTTTCTGAGCAATAAGAACAAAAAAATAAAAATAAAAGTTTTGCATGGATTGTTTTTTTTTTTTTAAGTATTTATTTTTAATACAGGGTGCAAAAGGTGAAAAGGGAAATGCTGGTTTTCCTGGCCTTCCTGGACGTGCTGTGAGTTTGACAGAAAAAGTTCTTGAGTATTTTACTTAAAAATTATCTTATACTTTCTTTCTTTAGAAATAAAAATTAGTGCAAAAATGTATTAAACTACATGTATTTATTTTTTAGGGAGAACCAGGAAGACATGGAAAGGATGGACTAATGGGTAGTCCGGGTTACAAGGTATTTACATTAAAAAAAAAATTCTGTAACTTGTGAGTGAACATTTGAAAAATGTACTGACGTTTAACTTTTTACATTATGACATTGGTATAAAGTAATGAGCTAAAAGTTATTTTACTGTAATTGAAAAATGAAGTAAGTTTCTTTGGAGTCTGTTGTGAATTCTTATGTCTTAGAAATAAAATCCTTGGATATTTGAAAGTTGAACAACTTTGATAAGCCATTGAAACTGAATTTGTTTGGTGGGTTAGAGGCAGAGGTACACAGCTCTTAGCTCCCAAAGGATTGAAGTTTTGGGTGGGAGGTAGGAAGACTTCATCCTTAACCTTAAAAACTTCTTTATCAATTCTGTGGTGTCAGTATGGGAGAAATAAAGCAAGAGGTACTGGGATGTCAGTCCTTCACCAACCCTGAAAAAGTCAATGGCTCTGAAAAACACGATGGTGGGTTAGCACCATCTTACTGTTACATAAATGGTTGATTGGTTAATTATCAAATAGGAATGGGCTTTCTGTGCTATAGCTTGTTAAATGAAAAGATATCAGTCATGTGTATATATTTAACTCCATGTATCTGTAATATGCTAACAGCCCACATCATTGTTCTGCTATAAGTTTCTTGAGTATTTAAGGAGAGGATTTGTGTAATCCATCAACCAATGAGGCTGCTTGGTCAAGCATTGGATTTAGAGATGTCATCAGGTTTCCTAATCATGAGGCCAAACTTGCTCAGAAATCCAGTCCATATTTTCTTTGTCCACCATTGTTTTCTTTTCCTTTGGACAAACTGTTCATTTATTTGCTTAAGTATTATGTAAGTTACCCAAATATCCATGATTCTTAAAGATTATAAATAGTGCTTCCTGAATGTAAAATATTGGGGCTCATTTTTTTAATTTATTTTTTTAACATTTATTTATTTTTGAAAGACAGAGACCGAGCATGAGCATGGGAGGGACAGAGAGAGAGGGAGACACAGAATCTGAAGTAGCTCCAAGCTCTGAGCTGTCAGAACAGAGCCCGACAGGAGTCTCAGACTCACAAATAATGAGATCATGACCTGAGGTGAAGTCAGACACTTAATCAACTGAGCCACCCAGATGCTCCTGGGGCTTAGTCTTAAGGGCTCAGTCATGTGTTGTTAATTATATTTCAGTGATTCTGTATTTTATTTCCCATTTGTTAATTAAACAGATATTTATTGATGTTTATTAGGTGCTATATGTACAGAAGGGAACATAACTATATCAGCCCTTATTTTTGTGGAGTGTATAATCTAGTCTCTATTAAAGAACACAGATTTTTCTCTTTAACTTCAAATTTTGCATTCATCTAATTTAATTTTCCTTTGTCTTCTGTTATCAAAAGCCCATGTGCCACAAGAAATGAGATTATGGTTTTCTGGGGTAGTTAAGTCTGGAGAATAGAACTGAATGGGATTTCTACCCCTCAGTGACGTTTTCTAATCAACTGTATGTCTTTTGGCAAATTTTTTGACCTTCAGTTTTCTCCATTTAAAATACGGGATAAATATTACTTACATAGGTTGGTATGGTGTAGGGACTGAGAAAGATAGAGCACCCAGCATAGTACCTGTCAGAGAATGTATTCAATAAGGAATTAGTTTCTTTGTACATTTTTTGATTGGAGCTTTGCATGAAGATCCCTTTTGGAGCCTTAAAAAAAAAAAACTTTATTGAGGTATGATTGAGATGCAAAAACTGTACATATTTCATATATACAACTTGGTGAGTTTGTAGATAAGTATATACTCATGAAACCATCACCACAGTCAATGCCATAAACATATGTCACCTCCAAAAATTTCCTCCCTATTTATTATTATTATTATTTTTGTGATGACAACACTTAATATAAGGTCTACCTTGTTAGGTCATTTCAAAGTTTACAATACAGCATTGTTAACTCTGGGCATTAAGCTGTACAGTAGATATCTAGGACTTACTCATTTTGTATAATTGAAACTTTGTACCCTTTGACCAGTCTTCTCTCTCTCTCTTCCTCTTCTCCATCCCTGGGAAACCACCATTCTATTTTCTGCTTCTATGAGTTTGTTTGGGATTCTTCATATAAGTGGGATCATATAGTATTTGTCACTATGTGTCTGGCTTTTGCTTAGCATTGTCTTCTGGGTTCATCCATGTTGTAACAAATGACAAGATTTCCTTCTTTTTTTTGAGGATGAACCATATTTCTATGTCTGTGTCTGTATATCTTATCTGTATCTATCTAGATATCACAGTTTTTTTATTCAACTAGTGCACATTTAAGTTACTTAATGTCTTGATTATTGTGAATAATGCTGCAATGGACATGGCATTACAGATATGTCTTTGATACCCTTATTTCCATTCCTTTGGATATATACCCAGAAGTGAGATTGTCATATTACATGATAGTTATCGTTTTACTTTTCTGAGGAACTTCTATACTTTTTTTCCATAGTGGCTGCATCAATTTACATTTCCACTAACAGTATACAAGGCTTCCAGTTTCTCCACATCCTTCCTAAGACTTGTTACTTTAATTTTTTTGGTTGTTTTTAGTAATAGCCCCTAATGGATTTGAAGTGATATTTCATTGTGGTTTTGATTTGCATTTCCCTGTTGATTAGTGATGTTGAGCACTTTTACATATACTTGGTCATTTGTATGTTGTTTTACAGAAATGACCTTTCAGTTCCTTTGCCCATGTTTAAATAGGGGTGTTATTACCGCTGTTGAGTTGTAGGAGTTCCTTCTGTATTTTGGACATTAATCCTTTATCAGATATATGGTTTGCAAATGTTTACTCCCATTCTTTGGGTTGCCTTTTCATTTTGTTGATGACTTTCTTGTTTGTGCAGAAGCTTTTTGGTTTGATGTAATCCCACTTGACTAATTTTGCTTTTGTTGCCTATGCTTTTGGTTCCTGGATCGAACATACACATTTTAGGATTCTTTTTTCTATTTATATAAAAATTTCCATTGGGATTTTGATAGGGATTGAACTGAATCTGTAGGTCATTTGTGGTAATGGATGTTTTAACAATAAAAAATATTCCAGTCCATGAACTAGAGATGACTTTCATTTATTTGTTTATTCCTTAATTTCTTTCATTAATGTTTTATAGTTTTTAGTGTATAAGTCTTTCTCTTTTTTGGTTTAGTTTATTTCAAAGTATTTTATTATTTTTATGCTGTTATAAATATGATGTTTTCTTAATTTTCTTTTTGTATAGTTTGCTGTTAGTGTATAAAAATGCATTTGAGTTTTATATGTTGATTTTGTATCCTGCAACCTTATTGAATTTATTAGTTTGAACGGTTTTTTTGTGGAGTCTTTAGGTTTTCCTATATATGGGATTAGGTCATCTATAAACAGAGACAGTTTTACTTCTTTTTCCAATTTCGATGTTTTTTCTTTCTTTTTCTTGCCTAATTTCCCTAACTAGTACTTCTAGTACTATGTTGAAAAGAAGTGGTAAGAGTGTGCACCTTTGTGTTGTTCCTGATCATAAAGGAAAAGCTTTCAGTTTTTCATCATTAAATACGATGTTCACTGTGGGTTTTTCATATATGCGATCTTTATTAAGTTCCTTCTGTACCTAGTTTGTTGAGAGTTTTGATGATGAAATGATGTTGAATTTTATCAAATGTTTTCTCTGCATTTCTTGATCATGTGATTTTTATCTTTATTCTGGTAATGTGGTGTATCACACTGATTTGCGTATACTGCCATCTTTGTATCCCAGGGATAAATCTCACTTAGTGATGATGTATGATCCTTTCAATGTGCTGTTGAATTCAGTTTGCTACTATTTGTTGGGGACTTTTGCATGCACCTTCATCAAGGATATTGTGGTTTTCTTTCCTTGTGGTGTTTTGTCTGGTTTTAGTAGCAGGCTAATACAGGCCTCATAAAATGATTTGGAAGTGTTCTCTCTTCTACTTCTTGGAACATTTTAAGGATTCATATTTAAATGTTTAGTAGAATTTACCTGTGAAGTCTATGGTCCTGGGACTTTATTTATTGCAAGATTTTTGATTACTCATTCAGTCTCCTCATTTGTTTTTGGTCTTTTTAGTCTTTCTCTTTCTTCTTATATCACTTTTGGCAGGTTTTGTGTTTCTAGGAATTTATCCATTTCTTTTAGTATGTCCAATTTTTTTTTTTTGCATACAATTATTCATAATAGTCCCTCGTGATCTTTTTCATTTCTGTGGCATCAATTGTAATGTCTCCTCTTTTGTTTCTGACTTTGAGTCTTCTCTCTTTTTTCTTTGTCTAGATAACTAAGGATTTGTCCATATTTTATATCTTTTTAAAAAATCAACTCTGGCTTTGTCTATTTTTTCTATTTTTTGTATTCTATATTTTATTTATTTTTGTACAGATGTTAATCATTTCCTTCCTCCAGCTAACTTTGGGCTTCTTTTTTTTTTTTTTGAGTTTATTGCCCTTTTTGATATTAATCTGGGTAGCATGATTGCATGCGTATACCCACAAGTGTAAACTATAGTTCAGTTTTTAACAGCTTTATTTATAAATAAACCACACATTATATAGTTTACCTATTTAACTTATTGTACACACAATTCAATGGTTTTCAGTATACTTAGAGTTATTAAATTGTCACTTCAATCTAATTTTAGAACATTTTAATCACCTCAAAAAGAAATCCTATACTCATTAGTGGTCTCTTGCAATTTCCTCCCAGCCACTCCCCCTCTACTTTCAGCCCTATGCAACCTCTAATGTACTTTCTGTCTCTGTGGATTTTCCTGTTATGAATATTTGCTAGGGAATTTGGCAGTATGTGGCCTTTTGTGGCTAACTTCTTACACTTAACAGAACATTTTCAAGTTCTTTCTGTGTTTTGGCCTATACAGTACTTTATTCATTTTTATTGATGATATTTCCTATTTATTCACTCATTGGTTGATGAATATTTGGGTTTAACTTATTAAGAAACTACCAAACTACTAAGCTTCAGTATACTTTTTAGTTTGGAATAATTCTAGATTTATACAAAAGTTGCAAGTAACAGTATACAGAGTTCCCTTACACACTCTGTCCATTTTCTCCTGATGTTAACATATTGCTATGGTACATTTGTCAAAAGTAAGACATCAATATTGACACATTGCTATAAGTTAAACTCCATACTTTATTTGGATTTTATTCATATGTCTTTTTTCTATTCCATGATCTAATTGAGGATATTCCACATTGCATTGTTTTGTTATGTCTCCTTAGTTTCTTCTAATCAATGATAATTTATCAGCCTTTTCTCGTTTTTCATGACTTGGACAATTTTGAAGAGCTTTGATTACGTATTTTGTAGAATATCACTCAGTGTGGGTTTTTCTGATAGTTTCTTCATGATTAGGCTGTAACTGTAAGTATTTTATTTTTTATTTTTTATTTATGGTTTTGGTGGGAAGGGAAGAATAACACAAAGGTGAACTGTCCTACTCATCAGAGAGTATATATGCTTTCCACTTGACTAATCATTGATTATATTAACTTTGATCATTTGGTTATGGTAGTGTTTGTCAGGTTTCTTCACTGTGAAGTTACTGCTTTTTTCCTTTTACATGCTTTACGGAATTGAGTTACTATGTCCAGTTCCTACTTATGATAGGACAGAGGGGCTGAGATTAAAATTTCAACTCACAGAGGGGAGAGTATGTACATATCTTTACATTTATTAGAGGAGAGTTCTGGTTGTAACAATATTGAGTTCTTCCAGTCCATGAACATGGTATATCATTCCACCTAGATGGTCTTTCTTTAATATATCTCAGAAATGTTTTGTAGTTTTCAGCATGCAGATCTTGTATGTGATTTTGTTAAATTCATATGCAAAAATTTTATTTTGTTAAATGCTCTTGTGAATAGATTTTTAAAAATTTTCTCTTGCTAACATGAAAATACGATGGTTGGTATGTTGATTATATACCCTTTTTAAGTTTGAGGAAGATTTTAATTACTAATTAAATTCTTTTACTAAATATTGGGATACTTAGTGTTTTTCTTCCTTCTTGGGTAAGTTTTGCTAATTTGTGTCTTTGAAGGAATTTGTTCATTTCATTTTCAATTTGTTGGCATATTTTATTTATAATATTGCATTATTCTTGTCTGTTTAATTAACTAATTTTATGAAGTTTGAAATTTTAATTCCAGTATAGTTAACATACAGTGTTACATTAGTTTCAGGTATACAAGATAGTGATTCAACACATCTATGCATTACTCAATGCTCATCATGAAAAGTATACTCTTTAATCCCCATTACCTGTTTCATCCAGTCCCACACCTACCTCCCCTAGGGTAATACATCAGTTCTCAAAAGTTACAAGTCTTGGGGTGCCTAAGTGGCTATGTCATTTGAATGTCCGACTCTTAATTTTGGCTCGGGTCATGATCCCAGGGTTGTGGGATCAACCCCTCTATCAGGCTCCGTGCTGAGCATGGAGCTTGCTTAAGATTCGCTCTCTTCTCTCTCTCTCTCTCTCTCTCTCTCTCTCTCTCTCTCTGCCTCCAAAATAAATAAATAAATAAGTAAGTAAGTAAGTACAAAACAAGCAAGCAATTTTTAATAAATAAATACTTTATTTTTAGAGAGAGAATAGGAGAGGGGCAGGGCGGGCTGGTAGGGAGAATCTTAACCAAGCTCCATGCTCAACTTGGAGCCCAACAGAGGGGTTGATCCCACAGCCCTGGAACAGTGGGATCGTGACCTGAGCCAAAATCAGGAGTTGGATGCTCCCCAGACACCCCACAAATCTTTAAAATAAAAGATTTTCCTCTGTTTGTTTCTCTTTTTCCTTTGCTCATTTGTTTCTTAAATTCCACATATGAGTGAAATGATATGGTATTTGATTTTCTCTGACATTTTGTTTAGCATTATACTCTCTGGCTTCACCCGTGTTGTTGCAAATGGCAGATTTCATTCTTTTTTGTGGCTGAATAATAGTCTGTTGTATGTATATGCCATCTCTTCTTTATCCATTCATCTATAGATGGACACTTGGTATGTTCAAAATTTGGCTATGGTAAATAATGCTGCAGTAAACCTAGGGGTGCATGTATACCTTTGAATTAGTGTTTTTGTACTTTTTAGGTAAATATCCTATTGCGTATTGCAATTATGTATCATAGGGTAGTTCCATTTTTAACTTTTTGATGAACCTCCTCACTGTTTTCCATAGTGGTGTTATCAGTTGACACTCCTACCAAAATTGCATGAGGGTTCCTTTTTCTTTAAATTTTTTTTTTTAATGTTTGTTTATTTTTTAAGGAAAGAAAGAGCATGAGTGGGGGAGGGGCAGAAAGAGGGGAGATATAGAATCTGAAGCAAGCTCCAGGCTCTGAGCTGTCAGCACAGAGCCTGATGTGGGGCTTGAACTCACGATACATGAGATCATGACCTGATCCAAAGTCACATGCCCAACCTACTGAGCCACCCTGGCACCCCAAGCGTTTCTTGTTATCTACATCCTCTCCAACACTCGTTTCTTTTATTTTCTATTTTAGCCTTTCTGATAGGTGTGAGGTAATATTTTATTGTAGTTTTGATTTGCGCTGAAGTCAGATGCTTAAACAACTGAGCCACCCAGGCGCCCTGAGAAGCTTTTTATTTTTATGTACTCCCAGTAGTTTATTTCTGCTTTTGTTTCCCTTGCCTCAGAGGACATATCTAGGAAAAAAGTAGCTATGGTTGATGTCAGAGAAATTACTGCCTCTGTTCTCTTTAAGGATATTTATAATTTCAGATCTAACTTTAGGTACTAAATCCATTTTGAATTTTTTTAAAGTTTATTTTTTTGAGAGAGAGGGAGAGTGAGTGCACCCGCATGTGTATGGGAGAAAGTGGGCGAGGGGAAGTGAGGTAGAGGGAGAGAGAGAGAATCTGAAGCAGGGTTCACACAGTCAGTTTAGAGCAATATGTGGGGCTTGAACCCATGAACTGTGAGATCATGACCAGAGCCAAAGTCAGACCCTTAACCAACTGAGTCATCCAGGCACTCCACCATTTTGATGTCATCTTTGTTTTTGGTGTAAGCCAGCAGTCCAGTTCCATTCTTTTACATGTTGCTGTCCAATTCTCTCAACATCAGTTGCTGAAGAGACTTTTTCCCATTGTGTATTCTTTGCTGTTTTGTCAAAAATCAATTGACCATGTAAATGTGGGCTTCTTTTTGGGTTTTCTGTTCCCTTGATCTTTGTGCCTATTTTGGTGTCATATTCTTGTCCTTTTATGTAGGATTTTTTAATGTGCTCTCATTCCTGATATTTTGTAATAACTTAACACAGTTACAGTTGAATTCATGCACCACAGGGGTTTTCTTCATTTTTTCCTTTGTCATCTTGGCCTGATGCTTTTTGTGTTGAATCGTTTCGTGATAACTTTCTCTTATTTCTTACATGGAAACTGGTTAAGTTGAGCACTGTATCTCTCATAGGGTCAATAATAGTAAACTTCATTCTCATAGGAAATGAGCCATTCCATCTAGATTTTTCAAAGGACTTGTATAAAATTGTGCAAATTCCTCTATAGTTTTTAAAAAGTTCTTGGTTTCAGTAATTTGTCTCTCTTTGTTACTTGTTTGAATATTTGTGCTTCCATTTTCTACTGTTTTTTTTTTGTTTTGTTGTTTTTTTGTTTTTGCTTGATTATATGAGATTGTGGTTTTTCTATTTGTGTTTTTTTTTCACAGAACCAACGTTGTAATTTAATTATTAACTTCACTGATTTTTCCATTTCTGGTTTTTGGTGTGTTTTTTGTTTTTGTTTTTTTGTTTTGTTTTTTGTTTTGTTATTACATTTATACTACTTCCTAACTTCTTTCTTTTTTCTTATATTTTTCTAGGTTTTACAATTGGGAATTGAATTCATTTATTTTCATTCTTTTCCTATTTTTTGCTTCCAGTATTTAAATTATACGTATTCTTTTTGATTATTACTTCAATTGTATTCCCTTGATATTAATGTGCAGTGTTTTCTCATTAATGCTACTTTTAGAGGGGCACCTGGGCGGGTCAGTCACTTAGGTCTTGATTTCAACTCAGGTCATAATCTCAGTGTCATCAGATCAAACCCCGTGTCAGGCTCTGTGCTGAGCATGGAGCCTCCTTGGGATTCTCTTCCTCTCTCTCTGCCCCTCCCCTGCTCTAATATTTATAAGCTATTTTCCACTCTTTGCCCACCTTTGTTTCAAATCTGCATTTAAATATATTCAGGGTTCATCCCCAGGTATATTTATCAGTTATAGTCATCATTGTGGTTTATAGAAGCTGCTTCTATAGTGTATTTCTTAGGAAATGCTTGTGAATACAGTGTTCTCTGAATTCTTATGTCTTAACATGTTTTCTATATTCTTGTTAGTTGAATGACAATTTAGCTGTCACTGTCTTGTCACTGACATTATAAGCTCTTGTCTCACTGTTTTTCTTTGAGTATCTTTGAGATGTTCCTCCACTGCTGTCATGTATGTTGCTGGTAGCAACCTAATTATATTTCTTTTGTAAGTGGCTTCAGGTTTTTTTTTTTGTATGGTAACCCAGAGGGTTAAAAAAAACCCAAAACAACAACAACAACAACAAAACACCTTTATGTGTAAAGTCTGATAGCATAGCTTGTCCCAGAATTAAGAATTTATTGCCCCAGAATCCTTATAATAAAGTAGATCCAGGACTTCTTTTAATTTTGGAGTATTCTCTTGGATTGTAGTTTTTTAAATTTTTTAAAATGTTTATTCATTTTTTCAGACAGAGAGAAAGAGATGCAACACAAGTGGGGGAGGGGCAGAGAGAGGGAGACACAGAATCTGAAGCAGGCTCCAGGCTCTGAGCTGTCAGCACAGAGCCCGATGTAGGGCTCAAACCCACAAACCACGAGATCATGACCTGAGCTGAAGTCGGATGCTTAACCGACTGAGCCACCCCAGCGTGCCTCTTGGATTATAGTTTTAAATAGAAGTTCTATTACATTATTTTGATTTATATCTTAAGGACTCTAATTTTGGATGTGTTGCGACTTCTTTGACTCTGTTCTCTCCTTCTGACCCTTATTATCTTTTTAAAAAACTCATTTTTATTGGGTACGTTTAGTTTTTTCCCCCCTCAGTACCTTTAAAAATATTAAATCTATTCTCCCTTGTTTTCAGGTAATTTAATCGTAATATCTGAGATTATTTTGTGTTGTCATTTTTTTCCTTACATCTGAAAATGCTTGTGTAACATGAATCCAGGTTATAGCATTTGTTGCAGTTTTTTTTTCTGCTTAATGTTTATTTTTGTATGAGGGAAATTGACTGAAATGTTTGGGTTCTTATTTTCTGTTTTTCATTTAGTAGTTTTGTTTGAATATTGTCTGCAGATTCTTCTCAATTTGAAATGTTTTATGTGTATTTGGACCTACAGTAATAGGGGTGTAAAAGTTTGAGCAGCTTACTAGGCTTCTTAATTCTAGAGCATCTCCTTTTTATGTATAGTGAAGTTAGCTTTTTATTTAATTATTCTTAATTATTAGAGTGGAGGACAGGGGCAGAGGGAGAGAGAGAATCTTTTTTAATGGTTGTTTATTTTGAGAGAGAGCGTGAGTGAGGGGCAGAGAGAGAGGGGAACAGAGGATCTGAAGCAGGCTTTGCACTGTCAGCAGCAAGCCTGATGTGGGGCTCGAACTCATAAACCATGACATCATGACCTGAGCCGAAGTTGGATGCTCAAGAGACTGAGCCATCTAGGTGCCCCTCGATGTTTATTTAATCAATGGAATTAATTATTGGGATAGGTTAAGTATGCCTTCGGTTGGGAAGGTGGAGAAATGAGAAGTATAATGTGTGCATTTAATTATAATGTAGCACATTTAAGAGTACATGTCCAGCAAGTAGTTAAATACTGATAACTGTCTCATTTGCAGAGGGGAAGGAATGGGAGAGTGAACGGAATTGGAAGGGACTATCTTAGGTTGTGGGAAAGAGACCCTTTCACTGTAAAAAAAAAAAAAAGAAGGAAGGAAAGAAGGAAGAAATGAAGGATGGAAGAAGGAGGGGGAGGAAGAAAAGAAGAAGAAGAAAAAAAGAATGGGTGGATGTAAATTCAGGACAGTTTGTTGGTTTGGTGGCAAGATGTCTAACTTCTCTTTCCTCTAAGGAAGTGTAAATTATCACCTGTTGAGAGGCAGGGAAAAGGGAATTTCTGTTGATTAAAGAACTTTTAGCTCTGTGGAGAATGTGGTACAGAAGAGATTAAGAAAATATAGAAGCTGCTTTGAAGTGTAGTTGAAGCTGGAAGTTATCATCTGGTCAACAGTGGTACTATATTTCCCCTCCCATTGCTATACTTAGAAGCCCAAGAGTGGGTCTGAGGAGGCTTTCTGTTTGATTAACTCAATATTGAGGTTTGCATAAGCAAGTGCTGTGCTTGAACAGTGAGGCAAAGGGATAAGAATCTCAGTTAGCAATTGAAATAGTGAAAAATGGCGTCGAAACTGGATCTGGAGAGAAGTGAACACAGGACAGGACACATGATAACAGACACAATTTATGGATACTTCCTACATGCCTAGCTCTTTTCCCAGCATTGTATATGCATTCTCCCATTAAACTCAAAAGTCATTGAACTACAAGTGGAAAAAAGAAATTATCCTCTTAGAGATGAGGCAACTAAAGAATGAGGAGATTAATAATGTGTCCTAGATCATGTAGCCATAATTTAATAACCACTGAAAATGTCTTTCACCAAATTGTTGAAAAATCATGTTATAGCCAAATAATCTTTCTCCAATATAGGAAATGATGATGGAACTATGACCTCTACTATTTTTGTGGTATTTTAGCTAGATTAAAATATTGACCATCTTTTTAAAAATACTCATGTTTTCTAAATGATAATACTAAGCCATAGCAGTACAAATATGAAAATACCATATTATTTGAAAAAAGTGAAGCCTAAAACAAATCATAAGGTAAAGGATTGTTGAAACCCCAACTTTTTGATGACAATAAAATAGCAAACTTTCATGAATCTTCCCTTCTGTGTCTTGAGATGTGCAAGGTACTTTCACAAAGCCTCTTAATTTGTTTTCTTAATAAAAGAATCTTGGGAGTTGGGAGTATTAATGCCACTTAGCCATTATGGTCAGATTAATACAGATTAATTAATTTATCCACAAGTGTGGTCATTTACATGGCAGGGCTAGAATTCCAAGCCTAGTTTGTGTGATTCCCCTCTATGCATGATGGGTCCCAAACTTCTTGTCTATTTATTTGGTAACCTGGGAGAAGCTTCCCTAGTCTTATATTTTCAGTATATCCTTTGGTATGGTAGAGATTTGTTTACAAACTAAGAATAAACCATTAATTCAGATCAAAGTCAAAGTATTTAGTAACAAAGTAAGGAACTTCCTCAAAATTAAATTATATTTTAGTGGTCACACACCTGATTTTGAGGGTTGCTATGACCACAAACTAAATTATTCTCCATTATTTTAATTTTTTTTGTGTGGGTAAGTACCAGTGACCACAGCATGAAAGGAAATACACAACAATGCAAGTTTTACGTATCTGTTTTTGGTTAAATTTCCTTCTTAAAAATAGCTGCTTTTTGTGGAATAAATCGTCGTTGACATTAGCTGTAGAAATTGGATTCAGGGATAATGTTTAGCATAGCATCTTTTCAGTTATTTTATATCAACTAAGAAGCTAATAATAGAATGCAAAATGATAGATTAGAGCTAGGGGCATTTGCTTTCCACCAGCTAAACAAATTAGCATGTGTCAGGTTCTCCAGGTCATGAAAGCAATCAGATGATCAGGTTACGTCACAATACTGCACTTCACAGGTTAGTTGTGTACTGCATTTAATTATTTTATGGAGAATGGCTCCAAAGAAATCATCCTTCATCTCCCAATGAAACATTATTCAGAGAATCAAGAGCATACTTCTAAGTAAAGATTATTTGTCATTGTCTTATGATAACCAAACTCCGTAATTTCACAACAGCGAGTGCTGTAGTGCTGTGCATAAATGTTTCTCCCCATTTCCTTTATCCTCTTGGAACCAAGTATTTAAGAATAAATAGCCAAGTCCTCCTTCCTTCATATGCTCTTTAGTTGTTTCTAAAGAAGGGGACATAAAGCTTTACATGTAGTCATGCATTTCATTCAGCACAATTCTAAATATTGTAGGTGATAAAACACTCATGTAGGTATGTTCCTTGCCTTCAAAGAATGTACAACTCAGGAAAACAACACTTCCATAAACAAGATACCTGTTGAACAGCATAGCCATCATAAAACTCAGTGCCAAGTGTAAAACTGTACAGTGTCATTATAGTTCACACAGAGAGGTGTTGGTAAGCGAAACCAAGGATGTATAAGTCTCTTGAGATGTGGGCTAGAGCAGTGGTCCCAGTGGCCACCGTCCAGCACTTTCTGGGAACTTGTTGGAAATGCCAATTCCTGACATCTACCCCACACCTATTGGATCAGAAACTCTGGGGTGAAGTCCACAATTTTCAGTCTAACAAATTCTCCAGGAGATTCTGTTGCAGCTAGTATGAAAATCACCGCTGTAGATAATAAAATAGTGATATTTTATTACTATTTATTATCTAGTGATAGATAATAAAATAGTGATATTTTGTTCATATGATGATGTATCATTATGTTTAAGAAGTAGGAATAGAAAGAAAATAAATCCTCAAATAATTTGGGGACTTAATTATTGATAATCCTTGATGATGATTAGTAAGCTTTTAAAAAACCCTCTGCTAATTAGAATAAAAAAATAAGATGAAGTCTTCAGAGTAGTAAAAGGAGACAGTTTTTTTTGTCAGCTCAAGTAGTCATGTAATTCCAGATTACTTGTTTCTCCTATTTGACAACTGCCCTCCTCCCTTTATATACAGAAGATCTGAACTACAGATTTGCTTAGCAAGTCACATATGACAGTACCTGGAGGTATGGGAAGGTAAGTGGCCTAATGATTTAAAGATACACCATGTCCCTCACATCATCAGAGTCAGCTGGGTGTGTTAAAACCGACTGCTGGGCTCCACCATCCAGAGCTGCTGATTTGTTAGGTCTGAAATGTTGTGTTTTGAAGTTCCCACATGAAGTGAGGCTGAGCTGGCTGATGTGGGGGAATGAATCGTCCTGTTAATGTTGAGTTTAGATGTAGTCATTGTAGGATTTCTCTGTTTTATTAAGTCCTGACAAATCCCTTTTCTTTAATTCTTCAGACTTGGTAACCTATAGCTTTTAAACTTAGTGGATCCTACATATATCCTTGTTTCTCTGATATTTTCATTAGCTTTTCTGTAGAACCATCAGGCCAGCAGCACTCCCCCTCCCAATGTGGTTAATTTACAGGAAACATCATTCTTTGCTCCCTCTGTCATCACTTGTCAGCTGGTGTTTGTAAATAAAATTGGAACAGATGAAATATTTGGCTTTCGCTGGTATTTCACTGGGCCTATGAAATGCAAGAATTCATAAAAGTGGGAGAACACTGGTTACATAAAGTGAGACGGTTGAGTTTTTTTTCTAAGTGCTGATTATGTTAGCCAGGTTCTTCCTTTTGTGGTTCATTTTTTACAGTTTTGGGAAATTCATTAGAATCTGAAACTCTGGAAAACAATGTTGGCATATGCATCGGTACGTGTATTCTGAGACTCTTTACCCTTAGATCTGTTTCCACTCAGGCATTTGAAGCATTTACAAGAAAAATGCTTTTGTTTTACTTTCTTGCTCTCATGTAGAATGAAATGTTTTTTTCTGGTATGAAGGAAAGTGTGGCATAATTGCAGAGAACTTTGCTTGTTATGATGCAACATTTGGCTGAACAGAAAACAAAATATGGCTCCTAATGACTGTTAGGTTTCAGAAAGCCTAAATGTTTGAGGGTGTGTCTGTCTGTGTCTGTGTGTGTATTTTAGGAGGCTTCTCCCCCACTACCCCTTATTTGTGTCTTGGCAGTTTAATAGCTGTATTGATCTGTAAATGTTACATATTTTATGAATAAATTCAGCCAATATTTATAAGCAGAGTGTCAGATACTTTTCTATACACTGGCATTTTGGGAAAAAGTTTGAGGATGCTAAAAGGTGGATGTAAAATAAGATGCTTAAATAATTTGAACATAGTAATTTAAAGGCATAAAACTGAAAACTAGGATAGTTTTTATAGCTACCTAAAAATAAGCATTTTAAACATATAAAATGTTTATTTTAAATAAGTAGATACTATGGGGCACCTGGGTGGCTCAGTTGGTTAAGTGTCTGACTTCAGCCCAGGTCATGATCTCATAGTTTGTGGGTTTGAGCCCCGCGTCTGGCTCTGTGCTGACAGCTCAGAGCCTGGAGCCTGCTTCAGATTCTGTGTCTCCCTCTGTCTCTGCCCGTCTGCCACTCATGCTCTGTGTCTCTCAAAGATAAATAAACATTAAACAAGTTTTTTTTTTTTAAATAGGTAGATACTAAATGAAAGTGCCAAATAATTTCAAGTAATAGCCTATAAATCCATTTAATGAAAGCTTTATTTGTTTTTAAAATGCAACTGTTGCTTGCAAGGTCAAATTAGAATGATCAATTCTTATAGATCCAAAAGAATGTTCCAATTCATTGGGTCCAGTACAACAGAATGATCATTTTTAAAGTAAGAAGGAAGATAAAAATATGAAAAGATTCATTTCACCCTCTTGGTCTTTTTCTAGATTGTCTATATTTTGGTAATTTGTTCTTCTATTGAAATCCTATCATTGTTTTGCCAAATTACAACAAAAGTCTCCTTGGAATTTCTATTGAAATTGTACTAAATTTTGATTAATTTGGAGACATCTGACATCCTTATGCTATGAAGACTTTATAGCTTCAAAACTATGAAAGAGATTTTCTATCCATAAGGAGGATATGTATCTCCTTTTATTTAGGCTTTTTACCTAATTTGTTAATGGAGATCTATAATTATACATAAAAAATCTTGTATTCTTGTTAGAATTTTTCTTAGTCAAAGTTTTGTTTGCTATTTTATTTATTTAACTTATTTTTTAATTGAAGTACAGCTGACACACAGTGTTATAGACAGTTTCAGGTATACAACATAATGATTCAACAATTCTGTATATTATGCTGTACTCACTGTAAGTACAGTTGCTGTCTGTCACCATGCAGCGTTATTAATAATCTGGAAGTAATTTTTATGTTTGTATCTAACGTGCTTTAATACTCACTTATATGTATTTGTTTTATAAGCATGCCTGCAAATAGAATTCTCTATTTTCTTTTTTTATCTTTAAAAGGGAGAAGTGGGACCTCCGGGTGCTCCAGGTCAGGATGGATCACGGGGAGAGCCTGTGAGTATCTTCTTAATTGTGTTCCAAAAGATGAGGTTCGTTTCCTGTCGTGAAATCCTCTAAGTGCTCCTGTCAGATGCCCTGTTCTTGTTCAGTAACTTTCAGTCTGAGATGTCGTAACGTCTCTTTATGGAACACTGTAAAAGAGTGAACTATTTAGTCCTTTTTGCAAAACAGGAAGAATGTTGCCAGCAGACAGTTCCCGTTCAGTATGAATTATGATCACAAGGACTCGCGCCTGTGCAAACTAATGGCTAATACGAACAACAGGGTCTGTTGCTGACCCTTTAGTCAGTGTCACCTTGTCACTGGTTCGCTGTTTTGTAGTCTGCTTTCTGGGATCATGCGTTCAATAAGAATTAGGGTAAGAGGGGCGCCTGGGTGGCTCAGTCGGTTGGGCGTCCAACTTCAGCTCAGGTCACGATCTCACGGTTTGTGAGTTCGAGCCCCGCATCCGGCTCTGGGCTGATGGCTCAGAGCCTGGAGCCTGCTTCCGATTCTGTGTCTCCCTCTCTCTCTGCCCCTCCTCCATTCATGCTCTGTCTCTCTCTGTCTCAAAAATAAATAGACATTAAAAAAAATAAAAAAAAAAAAGAATTGGGGTAAGAAACATGATGGAGAACGTACCGATTCTGAATCCTCAATATATGTGTCGTTAGCAAGTGCGCCAGGGGACTCGATTTCACTTACAGTCTCCCCCGCCTTTTATTCCTACAACTCCTGGCCGACATTGGCCAACATTTAAAGATCAGCAGGTCTCATTTTATTCGTCAAAGTTACTTATTGTTAGGGAATTTGCAGTTTGTTTTGGGGATAACTAGATTAAGAAATTTAAAAAATCGCCAAGATATATTGCAGTTTATCACAGCATGTTCACGTGAGCCCTCAGAGTCTAAATACTGGACAGAAGAGGGAGAGAGGAATCATTAAAGTCTCTTACATGGACAGACTGAACTCCTCTTAGGATGCTGCAATCAGATATTGATTAACTTCTCATCTTGTGTATTATAATGTATTAGCGCAAGTTCTCTACACAGCTACTGCCTTCAAGGAATTTATAATCTAGTAAAAAAAAAATGCAAATCCTTGCCAACCTGCAGCAATTTTTAGTAAATGCCAAGTAGGGATTTAACGTGGAATCTGAAGGCCAGGGTTTAAAGATAGTTTCTGCCACACTCCAGCTGTGCAAGCTTGGCTAAATCAGTTTGCCTCTTTGAAAACTTTTCTCCTTATCTGTGAAGTGTGCATACTTAACCATACCTACTTTGCTGTGTTGTTGGGAGGCTTACATAGGAAACATGAAAAAAAATGTGAGAACATTGCACAAATGCATGGAGTTATCTCAAGTGCAGAAGCAGTATGGAAAGGGAATCTTGTATCATGAGAAATATTTACCAAGGATTTGGGGCTAGATTTTATCTTGAAAGGGTGACTGGGAAAGAAAGGAAGACAAGAGGGAGAAAGAATATTAGTAAAGGCACACAGGCTGGGATGGTTTAAGTGTGTGCCCAAGAAATGATGAAATGATTTTTTTTTTTTTTTTTTACTGTTTATTGAGAGAAAAGAAGAGAGAGAAAGAGAATCCCCAGCAGGCTCCACAATGTTAGCGCAGAGCCTGATGCAGGGCTCAATCTCAGGAACCATGAGATAGTGACCTGAGTGGAAACCAAGAGTGGATGCTTAACCGACTGAGCCACCCAATGCCCCATGATGAATTGATCTTAATGAGGTCCTGAGGCTGCACTGATAGGTCCTTACTGGGCGGTAGGAAGTGAAGTTGGGAAGTTGGATAGAATCATAATATGGAGATCCTCAACTCCAATTTGGGAGAGAAGTAATTCGGGAAGTAAACTTTTTTCACTTGCCATGGAAGTGACATGAGAAAACAAGAGTAATGTGATATAAAATAGTGCTTTAGAGGCAACTATGAGCTCCTGATAGATTCAGGATGGATTGAAAAGAGAAGAGACTGGAATCAAGACGTCAATTTGCTAACTATTTTGACAGACTGGGCATGGGCAAAATAAGGCCTCAGGGTGTGAATTGGAATGGAATGTGAGCACCGGATGTCTGACTCATAATTTTTATTATTAAGGAAGAATTCTAGGACTTGGTAACTGGATATGAGAGTGGGTATGTTTATTCTTATTTCAAACAATATAAAGTGTGTGTGTGTGTATGTATGCACGTGTGTGAGCACATGTGCATGCATGTACATGAACACGGGCAGGCCAAGGGAAGACAGACAGGTGAGAGAGAGAAAGTTCAAATGGAAGAGGAGAAGGAAATAAGAGACAACTGAAATGAAAAACAGGTTATAATTGGAGTCGAGTGTGTTTTAAGTCTTTGAGTCAGTTATTTGGAATTGTGACTCTTCCCACAGAAACAATGTTAGAAAGGGTAGACTGACCAAGTGTAAATGTGAGCAATTGTGCAGTGTGAGCAGCATATATTTACTTTAAAAATAATACTGTTGGGATCCTGTTAATTAAACCAGATAGGATAAATAGGAAATTAGGGGCCCTCAGGGGCTCTTTTCCTCTCCCAAGGATGCCTGTTCCTTACAGCAGCCAGAAGCAGATGCCCATCTGTGTTTTCTTGTGCCCTGCCTGCTCCCACTTTGTTCAAGATTTACCTTCATCTAGAACTTTTGCACTAGGATAAAATTCCATCCCATGCAACGTGGCCCTTCGGATTTAAACCTTTTCTTTCTTTGCTCCCTTCCTGTTTTCACTGTGTTCCCAGAATGTATATGGCATTGGTTTTAGTGAGAGAAACACCGGGACTGCCCATGGAGCCGTACAGACTCGCAGGGGAGGTAGACAGTAAAGGGATAAAGAAACAAAAGCTAATTACAAAGTTCCAAGGCAATCAAGGTGCTGGGGCAGGGAATCATGGTAGTGGGACGGTGGAAGTATCTGGAATGTAATCTCTTCTAAACCAGCGACATAGAAGACTGGGAGTTACCAAGTGTAACTCTTTGGACTCTCTCCAGTTCTGTCCCACCAGATCAGGGAAGGCAAGAACGGTCCCTACCCCTCCTCTCCCTCTCTTTCTCTTTCCTGCATACCTCTGGAGAAGAAGCCAGGATTCCCAGGCCAGAAGACATATTCTCGTAGGAAAGCAATTAATAGATTAAGCATCTAAAATTGGCCCACGTTATCTGGATAGAATTCTTGTGATGTGTATTATTTTACAATAAAGAATGTAATTACAAATTATTCCCTTCCTTTGGCCATTAATGAAAACGTGGTTGTTAGAAGTAACATCCTGGGAAGATTGATCTTTACCGTTTGTGGAAAAGCTTTGAAAACAGGAGAAAATGAAAGTTTTTATATTTGGTAATGCAAACAAATGAATATTCTTCCATTGCATGTGGATGTGGGTTGTAAGTATTTATGATGAATGATTTAGCCCCGCTAAAAAGGACATGTTCACTTTGTTTTATAATGTGACAGCCAATTAATGGAGCTTAAATTGGAAGGGCAGAAGCTCTTAGAAAAATGCTTTAAAGCTAATTAAACACAGCTTGTAGCAGCCAGATCATGGTTCATCCCTGTAAGCAGATTGATAAATATGAACCCTAAATCCTGGAATTCAAATTGAGGACAAAGGCTATATTTCATTGGGAAAAGATTATATTGTCTAAAGTATAATTACATTCAAATGCCCATACTTTGAATTTTAAAGTCTAGTATAGGCCAATTCTAATGGCGATTTAGTCCAGTCCCAAAGGTGATTTACTTTCTAAGTGCCAAATTATACGTACTTAACTTCAACCCAGGTGACCAGATACTCAGTTCTAACACTTGGTGGACATATTATAATTGGTTTCAACCACGGAATGCTCCGTTTAAGGATTATAGTCTGATCATTCATTGTGCCAGACATTATACTATTCCAGGAGAACGTGAAGATTAATTTGTGAGGGCCCTGCCCTCAAACAGTCACATGAGCCAGTAGATAGTTTAGTAGAAATGTTAAGGAGGTAGGCACATGGGGTCTTGCAAAGTTGAAGAAGATGTGTGTAACACTACATGAGTTTGAGATCATCACTTGGCCCAATTCATTCTTCTTTTCTTTTTAATAATAGCATTATTGAGATATAATTCACATACTGTACAATTCACTTGTTTAAAGCACATAGAGATACATTCCTAAACAAGCTAGTCTCATGGCCAAATCCTGGAAGATAAATAGGAGTTGTCTTGTTGTTTGGCCTGGCAAGGCAGGAACCTGTAGCATATTCCACAGTGTCAAAGCAAAAGAAATCATGATACTTTACGAAAAGCTGACACTAGTTCAGGCTGCTTAGGATACATGAAAAGGATGGGATAGAAATAGAAGATGAGGTTGTGGAGGTGGGTAGCAGCCAAATCCAAAAGGGCCCCAAATGTCTCTGCTGTTCGCCCTTAAATCTGACAGCAGTGGGACCTTTTCAAAGGTTTTGAGTAGGCAAGTGAGTTGATCAGAGTTAGAAAGTTTAAAAATTTTTTAATGTTTATTTTTGAGAAAGAGAGAGAGTGTGAGTGAGAGAGAGGTAGACACAGAATCTGAAGCAGGCTCCAGGCTCTGAGCTGTCAGCACAGAGCCCTTTGCAGGGCTTGAACTCGCGAACTGTGAGATCACAACCTGAGCCAAAGTCAGACGCTGAACCAGCTGAGCCAGCCAGGTGCCCCAAATTCAGAAAGTTTTAGAGAGGCGATTCTGACAGCAGAAAAGAGAATAGATAAAGGTGAGCTGAGGTAGAGGACAGAGCCTTGCAGCTGTCTAGCTGGGCTGTGCCCCAGTACAACTAGGGCATGAACATTGAGAGTGGGAGGGAGTGGGGTGGGACTGGTTTGAAATGAACTGAAAGGTGGACCAGCAGGGTTCGAGGATCAATTGCATGTGTTACTTAATGATGAAAAAGGATGACTCTCAAAGTTCTGCATGGATGATAGCACAGGGAGACCAAGCAATAAATAGGAAAGAGAGCAGGGAGAGTAGTTTGTACTGGGGGAGATGATCGTACGATATTTTCACATGGGACTTGCTAGATAATAACAAAGACATTTACATAGGTGTCCTGTGCTTTGGGTAATGAGAAAAGAATAGACATGTACAAATGGAGGCTAATACAATTCCAATAAGAGATAGTGGGTCAGATTCAAGGAAATTATAGGCGGATTTTGTGAATAACTAGGGTGTACTAGGTTGAAAATGCCCCCCCCCAAGATAATCAGACCCTCTAATGCCTGAAACCGGTAAATGTTATCTTAATTGAATGAAGGGCCTTTGCAGATGTGATTAAACTAGGATATGGTGATGGAGAAACAATCCTGGATTGTCTGAGGGGTAGCTGATACAAGTTCAAAGGTGCTGAGAGCAGAATTAAAGTCAGAGGCAGAGGTGAGAACGTGGTGGCTGAGGTGGGAGTGATACAGCTACAAGTCAAGGAATGCTGACAGCTACCAGAAGTTGGAAGAGATGAAGAATGGATTCTCCCCTAGAGCTTCTGGGGGGAATACAACCCTGTTAAGCTCTGGACTTCAGACTTCTGGCCTCCAGAAGTGTGAGAGAATAAAATTCTTTTGTTTCAAATGACCAAGTTTGTGGTGACTTTTTTTTATAGCAGCCACAGGGAGGTAGTACACGGGGGCTTGTTATCAAATCATTTGTGGAATGGACCCGTGTCAAAAGGCATGTGAGCACATACTGATACCTATCACACACTTAGTAGTAGCACATGTATCGATTAAAACCGTTTGGGATTAAAGCACATAGGTAAACAAGTTTCAGTGACAGTTTGGTTAAAAGCAAGGCTCCCCAGCCACAGGTATCTTCTGATTTAGAAATTTTGCTAAACTGTCAAGTGTTTTTAAAACCTTAATGCATCAACTTCTCATTTTTCTATTTTTTGTGTCATTCGATTTGGTAACTTTTGGCCCATAGGTCTTGCACGGTTGGAACAGTGTAAATGTCTGATACTTAATGTGTTATATATATAAACTGTAAAATGTATATGGATTTAAACATAGTTTAAAAAAATTGATACTATATGAATGTGTATGTATAAAAAATAATCTGCACGGTAAACATACAGTTTAATCCTGTTTTGGTTACTTGGCTTATTTTTTCCCCAGGTTGGTTTTTGATGTCTGTTATGTTCCATTTATTTATCTGTATTTTATTTTCTCCCCTGAGCATGCCATTGTTTTTGTAATACATTATAAAAAAAATTGAGGTCTGGATTGTGAGTGGCTTACAGTGTTTCCTTTCTGTTCTGTTTTTAAATATGTTAAGCTTGTCAGATGACATTTTCATTTTTGTGCCAAGGAATAGAGAACAATCAGATTGCTTCAAGGAATCCTCATGTGTTTTCACAAATCACTCCGATTTTATCTTGGGCAGTTAAGTGGATGGGATGACAGGGCACCGACACACCAAATTCAATTAGTTGAAAAACAAAAACTGGAAACATCCATATTTGACCGAATGAACTTTTAGGGCAAATCATCATGTTGACCAGCTACTTTCCCATGGCCCATTGTTGCTGGCCAAATTATCTGTGGTGTCAACATTTCCACTGCTTCTTTGTCAGAGCTGTTCTTGTCCTGCTGCTCCATCCTGATGACATGCTGTATTTAGGGTAACATTTTTCCTCAGACGGTCTGAGGCGTTTGCTCGCTACTTCTCTCCTGATCAGCCAGCCCCTTGTGGCTCATGGCGAAGATGTGTAAGCAGGGCCTGGACTCCACTCTTTGAGCCAAGATCCCTGGAGCTCCATGAGGATGAGAGAAAGGATGGCACTTTTTCTGGAGCTATGGAGGTGAGCACACGTTTCTAAAATAAGGATGTGTTAAGCCTTTTTTATTCTGGAAATGTTCGCTGTATCATTTTTCTAGGAATGAAGATGTGGTGTTCCCTGTACTATATATTCGAGGACATTGGCTCATAGAGGTTTCTGTTTCCTTTCCTCATGTCTTTAGAAAATTTATAAACCCCTATGTTGTGCTTGTGTGTATGGTGTAATGTTAGCTGCTGAACTGGTCCAAGTCATCATGTACTTAAGAGACGAGTAGGTGTTTTGTTTAATTGCCTTTTCTCTGGTGTGGTGATTTGACTTGTCATTTTTCTGCTTATAAGCCAAAGACGTCCATAAACTTCTTGGGAGAAAGTTAATGTCAAAAGGCTATGGTGGTTTCCCATGTGGAATAATTCACTTTATTATATTAGCAATGTGGAGGTATCCTTATTTACCTACTTGACTGTATTTTTTAATTTATATTGAGAAGGAAGAAATTATTAGGAAGAGAAAAACCCAAGTTTTGTTTTTGTTCCTATTTGATTGGCATTTGAGTAACAAGCTTTTTAAAATATTCTGTAGAGATTTGTAACATCTTTTTCCCACTCTTCTTTCAGGCACCAGGAAGGACACATCCTTGTTATGTGTTGAGTGAAACAAGCTTAACCCGATGTTTCCTGAGAATTTCACATGGCATTTCTTAGTATCAAGGCAGCTGGCATTTAACAACTTAGAATATTCGAAAAATTGAATTGTATTTATTATTGTAATAATCCCCTGCTGATTCCAGGGTGGGTTATATTTTAAAACCTGATTGAGAGTAAACCCTTAGAATGAATTTTGAAGTTGGTTTTATCTAAATTAAATAATGTATAAGTCTGATTTATCTGCAGGAGTGATTGACTTTGTTTGGTGATATCTGCAATTGTTTGGTTTCCCAAAATAAGGCCTTTGGCTTTGTAGTGACTATGAAAATATTGTATCTGTTTCTTTAAACATAAAAAACAAATGGCCCATTATCTGTATAAATTAGTTAACAAAATCCCACTAGATTTAACAAAGGATTCACTTAATTCTTTCCATTATAAATGATTCCACTGGCAGAGTAAACCAGACCACTATCAAACAACTTTAAATTTTTTTTTTTTTCAACGTTTATTTATTTTTGGGACAGAGAGAGACAGCATGAACGGGGGAGGGTCAGAGAGAGAGGGAGACACAGAATCGGAAACAGGCTCCAGGCTCTGAGCCATCAGCCCAGAGCCTGACGCGGGGCTCGAACTCACGGACCGCGAGATCGTGACCTGGCTGAAGTCGGACGCTTAACCGACTGCGCCATCCAGGCGCCCCTCAAACAACTTTAATAAAGTGACTTTATGGATTTTAAATTTGGGGGCTCTGTGTTTATGGTACTGATCATTTTTCTGTTGTTCTGAAGAAATCTTTTAAATATGTTCATTGTAAAATTATTGATCAGCATTAAAATGGATTTATTTCAGTTTTTCTCTTGTTTATTTGTTTCCTTATAATTCAAAAAGGCTTTATCGATTTCTGAAATGACAAGAGCGTTGAATGTAATTGAACCTAGGAAATGACGTGTGATTAGTTCTTAGAATGGTTAACATATAATATGGGTAAATAGAATCTTCATGTTGCTTACATAGGCTCACTTCTCACTGACATGGGGATTGATTACATCCACCTCTGGAGAATGGGTGACAGGAAGCTTACATCACCATATGTACAGGATATTTAGGTTTCAAAGCTTTCAAGACTTTGACTTTAAAATTATGTTCTTTAGTCATACAGGGGCTGGGGTTGTTTTGTATACTTTTAATCTTGTTATAAGGTATCATACGATACTTTTGAATTAGTCCAAATACATTCTCCATTTTCAAAGCATGAAACTACAGAATTAACAGTGTTGTTTAAGTCAAGGCATATTTATTTTAATACTGGATTCATGATCCATATTAGTGGCTATTTTAAAAGCAGACGAAATGAGAATGTTTTCCATTCGTTCTATTTTCACAAGTGTGGAAACTAATACATTGTTGATGTGATGTGGAGTGCACACTTTGGTAACTAGATTATTTCATTCTAAACAGCTCTTGTTTTTATATTTTAGGAAATATTTTCAAAATGCTTGAGTGTGGTTACCACATTGAGCACTAGACAAATGTTTGATGTCCCTGAGAACATCAGAAAATCATTTATATTTTCAGTATGTTAGGGTGTGTAAAATACATATGGGGAATATCTGAGAAAGAACACTTAAAAATACTTGTTTATACCAATGTGCATTTTTATTTTTGATGATGAGGTAAGCTCCTAATAAGTAATTGATTGCCAATAGTTCTAGGTACTTAGATGGTTTATAAAAATGATTTCTATAATTTTGAATACTGAGGTGTTCTATTGTTTGAAATGTATGCTTAGTTAAGTCATAACTGCTTTGCTGTTTTAATTTTGGTTCCTTAAAAATGTGTGGCTTTGAAATGCTTTTGGCATAGATAGATAATTCAGGGGTTGTAGGGGAAAAACCCAAGGTATGTTTTAACAAAAGAGTGTGTGAATCATCAGTAGACTAGTATTTATGAATATATTCTAGAAGTCATGTACTACCCTAATGGTTCAATCCAATGTAAATTATCAAATAATATTGGAATATTAATTTCTTTTAATAGTTTTATTAGAACATAGGGACTAGGATTTTTCAGTGAAGATCTCTTGCGGGTGAAGTATAAAGACTGATTTGATAAACTAATACTAAAATCAGGGCTAAAGAGTTTTATGATCTATCAGTTTTAAAAACAATGAATAATTTCTTTGTTGTGATAGAATTTTCTTTCTGCTGGCTACATAAAAAGAGTGCACTTAACTGATGGATTTAGGTGGAATATGGAGAACTTCTGAACAATGGATTTTAAGAATAAAATGACTAATCACACACCATTAGAGAACTTTAGAATTGTTGCAGATTCTTTTTTTTTTAATTTTTAGTGTTTATTTTTGAGAGAGAGAGAGAGAGAGAGAGACAGAGCACAAGTGGGGGAGGGGCAGAGAGAGAGAGAATAAGAGAGAATCTTAAGCAGGCTTCAGGCTCTGAGCTGTCAGCACAGAACCTGATGGTGGGGCTCAAACTCATGAGCCGTGATATCATGACCTGAGCCAGAGTCAGACACTTAACCAACTGAGCCACCTAGTTGCCCTGAATTGTTGCATATTCTTATTGAGATGTGGAGTCAGGTGTTAATATTTGCTAGCAATCACAGAATGTACAATACTGTATCCGGTGGCTTTAGATGGAACAATTGTTCTCCAGTTAGGAGAAATAGAAAATTTACTCAATAAACATATTGTACAAAGGTTTATATGAAAAGCCTGTGGTAGGTTAAGACTCTTAAATGCCATTAAAGGCAAATGAAGTTAATCATGAAAGGCTGAGTATTAAGAATTTTGATGAAGGGTTAAAAATTGGTGGGGAAATGATCTATAGTTGTTTTTGACCAGAGAGACATAACATGGATTATAAGAAAATTTAATTGGTAGATAATCATAAATAAAAAACTCTTTGATGACTATTCTAGCTTAACACCCCAATGCAAATAACGTTCAAGAGTCTTTTTTTTTTTCAGTACACGTAGAGCAGTGTTTCTCCAGCTCTGATCCAGAGTACCTTAACCAGAATCTCCAGAGATGGTTATTAAAATTCCATTTCTTGGCCCATTCCAGTCCTAATGTATCAGAATTAGGAACTGAAACCAAGGAAACTGCATTTTTAATGGCTATCTTATGTGTGTCTGAGAAAAAAAAAACAAACAAAAAAAACTAGTGATATTAAAGACTATGATACAGGTTAATCAAAATAGAGAAATATGAAGGTAGTAGAAAGACAAAGTTACCTATTCCAGGAGAAAAATTAATTTTAGTGACATTAGTAAATGAAAATGAAATTATTATCTTATTATCTACCTCATTATTTTTTTTTTAATTTTTTTTTCAATGTTTATTTATTTTTGGGATAGAGAGAGACAGAGCATGAACGGGGGAGGGGCAGAGAGAGGGAGACACAGAATCGGAAACAGGCTCCAGGCTCTGAGCCATCAGTCCAGAGCCTGACGCGGGGCTCGAACTCACGGACCGCGAGATCGTGACCTGGCTGAAGTCGGACGCTTAACCGACTGCGCCACCCAGGCGCCCCTACCTCATTATTTTTTAAGGTTATATGTGCTTTAATATCTTTCTCTGACTAAATAAATTTCAATATTGCCATGAATAATAATATGAAATTATATTTCCAAATGGATTCAGTATTCTTGGTGTATTTAAAATCATTTATAACTTTTTGACAAAACTTCAGAAGCAAATCTGTCTTGGAAAATAGAGATAAATCTACATGCAACTGAATAAGACTAAAGTTATTTATATGAAGATAGATAAATCCTCACAAAGATAGGAATTTGGTCACTTAAATTTATTTTGTTGTAACTTGAATGAAACTTTTGGGTTATTAGTTATCCTAGATATTTGCTTTGAAGATGTTTATAGTCTTAAAAAAAACAATTTTTAGACCTGATGTGTTACCATTTTTATTTAGAAAAGTTCTGTTACTTCTGTTACAGAGAAATGGAAGAAATGGTGAGGAAGAAATGCCAAATTCCTGTATCTTTTTCAAGGAAATTGCTTCTTAAACACAGTATTTATTATTCTTCCCTAGATGAGAAGACTGAGGCCTTTGTCTAACAGTATGTCTTTAGCAACGTGTGAAAAGTTATCTGTGCGAATAACCTACCAAGGTGTGAAAACTAAGCTATCATGTTACCCTCTCAGGTCACAGCAGTGAGTCAATCTCTGAGGTTGCACTGTACTTCTTGTTATTTTAGTTTTTTTTTTTAATTATTTATATTGAGAGGGAGAGAGAGTACATGGGGTAGGGGTAGAGAGAGAGAGGAGAAAGAACCTCAAGAAGGCTCCATGCTGTCAAGACAGAGCCCAATGTGGGGCTGGGTCCTAAGCTGAAATCAAGAGTCAGATACCCAAATGACTCAACCACCCAGGCACCCCTATGGGTGTGTGTGTGTGTGTGTGTGTGTGTGTGTGTTTAGCCCAATAGCCACAACCATTAGAATCTTTACTTTTTTATTTTGAAAAATAAATATTTAGCAGTCGTTTATTGAACGACTTAAATGTGAGGGGAAATATATTTTTTTTCTGAGAAAGTTTTGAAATGTAAAACTGTGGGCAAACTTTTATTACTTATTGTACATTTAAAAAAATGTTACAGAGTATGAGCAGGAGGAGGGGCAGAGAGAGGAGAGCGAGAATCCCAAGCAGGCTCTGAGCTGTCTGTGCAGAGCCCAATGTGGGGCTCAATCTCACTAACCATGAGATCATGACCTGAGCTGAAATCAAGAGTTGGATGCTTAACTGACTGAGCCACCTAGATGCCTCTATTTATTGTACATTTAATTTTATTTATATTTATGTATTATTCATTTTTATATACTTTAACTTCTCTGAAATAGGCAAAAAAATATAGAAGTTGTGTTGTAAATTTTAAAATCTGCCTTCATTTACCCAAATCCCATCCCCATGCCCAGAGATAACGATCGTTATTCATTTATTAAGATTCTTTCCAAACTTGTGTATACAAATGCATAAACAGAACACATACACATTTTTAAGATAAAAAGTCATGTCTGTTGAAATTTTATTTAACTTCACAGTATTATAAATGTTTTGCCATATCTGGGTATTAGAGAATATAAAGTCTATCTTGTTTATAGCATGGATGATGTATTTCATCTAACTTCTCCTATTGATGTTATATATATTCCCATATACTAGGCAATATTTTGGGGAAGGATGCATTCCTGTAAGTGGAATCCCTACTTCTAAATATAGCTTATGCCTTTATTACTGATTTTAAGCAGAAATGTCTAGTGTTTCACCAAGTATGATGTTTGCAATCGGTTTCCAATGGATTGAGATTTAGGTTTACCAAGTTCTAGTCTTAGGTTCTTAAGAATTTTTAGTAATGCATGATAAATTGTGTAAAATTCACTTTCAGTACTTTTTAGATGATTTTTGTATTGTTCTTCCTTTAAACTATTAATAACTTACGTGAATGTATCATATGGGTATAGTTCTTAATGTTGAACATTCATTCCATCCTGAAACAAGCCCTGTTAATTCTCTGCTTTTCTAATGCGCTGCTATATTTGATTTACTAACATTATAGTAAATCCATTTGCATTTGTATTAAATTAGATGAGCTTGGAGGTTTCTTTTTTAGGTATTATTCTTGACTGGATTTGTTATTAGGGTATGGTGGCCTCATAATTTGAACTTCAATGATCTCCATCTTCAGTACCCTGGAGACATTTAAATAAATTAGAAACTATCTGGTCCTTGGATTTTAGGTAATATTTCTGTGGTAGGCAAAATAATGACTCTCTTCCTCCCCCTGAGAGATATCTGCATCCTAGTTTCCAGGACATTTACCTCACATTGTAAAGGGACTTTGCAGTTGTGATTTAAGTTCATTGACCTTGAGATGGAGATATTATCCTGGATTATCTGAGTAGGCTCAGTCTAATCCCAAATAATTAGAAGTGGAAGAAGATGGTTGAGAAACGGGTCAAAAAGATTCAACTCCAGAAGGACTTGACCAGCCAGTTGCTGCTGTTGAAGATGGAGGAAGGGGACCATGATCCAAGGATTGTGGTAACTTCTAGAAGCTGGGAATGGTCTTTAGTTTATAGTTAGCAAGAAAACAGAACAATTTGTTTGTTTCCCCCATCCCCCTGAACTACAGGGAATTGAATTGTGCCAGTAACCTGAATGAGCAGGAAATGATTTTTTTTACTACTGATTACAGAAAGGAGTGCAGCCTTGACAAATCCTTGAATTTAGCCCAGTGAGACCCGTGCATTACTTATGGCCTACAGAACCTTAAGAGAATATGTTGATGTTCTTTTAAGCCACTAAATGTGTGTAATTTGTCATGAGTCAATAGAAAACATAATTTCCTTTAAGTTTTTTCCTTTTAGTGAATGCTTTTTAGTGTACTATCTCCTTTTTCAATAGGAAAATAGGGACATACATTTTATAAGCAGAGCAAAATTCACAGTGGGCTGAGTTGCACAATAAATATGATTTGGTGTAACAATATATGCATGTTTAAAAAATAGGTTATAAGTAAAAGATACATGGACAACTAATTAGATGTAATTTTCATATAATTGGTTTTTATTTTATTAAGGTTAAAAATTCATTTGTTTTCATCATCAAACTAGTTTCACCTTTGATGTTAAAATTTTTTTTGGTGACTTCTATCATATGAAAAATTTTAAAGAGTAATTCAGTTTCTCTAAAAAGTGTATAAATTCTAAGCAACTGAGTTGACTGTAAAGGTCTTTGAAAAATTCATTTTTTTTTTCCTTACTGAGAAATTCATCACACTTTCAGTTGTACGGTGAAGCTCCATGTACCAAAAAATATGGTCTATATTTTTTAGGTTCTCAGAGGATCATAAATTCTAAAGCAGAAAAAAGTTTTGAAACTACTTTCAAATGGAATTGAATGTGTCTATATGTATACATTCATTTTAACTCACTAATATATTTCACGTGCATGATATCACTTGCTAATAATGTAAAGGGACAGGTTATTTTTCTGGATTCCTGGGTTCAGGGTGGTTATGTAACTTTCCCATGATGTGGGTAGTGCAGAGACCATCCCTGAGTCTCTGAAACCTGTCCGCCTTCTCTTCTGAGTTTTTAGGTATGTTAATTTGTTAAACATTTGTCTCTTTTTTGTGTTGTCCCTCAAAATGATACTTGCACAATAACAAAGTTGTTTAGAATATCTTTTTGGCCTTTAAAAAATGTAGAGGGGTGCCCAGATGGCTCAGTCAGTTGAGCGTCCATCGGCTCAGGTCATGATCTCCCGGTAATGGGATCGAGCCCTAAGTTAGGCTCTATACTCAGCATGGAACCTGCTTAGGATTCTTTCCTCTCTTCCTCTTCTCATTCTCTGCTTGCTTGAGTGTGCGAGCGCTCTCTCTCTCTCTCTCTCTCTCTCTCTCTCTGTGTCTCAAAATAAATATACTGTTTAAAAAAACATAGAAATGCTTTTAGATGTCAAAGAAAAATGCCTGTAACATTAAGCAACTTTGTACGGGGCTCCCAGATCACTTTTTCCTTCTGATAATATCCCTGTTAACTTTTTATGTCAAACTGGTGACATTTTCTGTTGTATATAAACATGAGTATCCCAGAAATATTTACCAAAGCATTTTTCTGTTGAAATGACTTATCTTTGGATACTTTGGGTCCAGTCCCATATGGGTCCTGATCTGTAGGCTAGGGAAGAATAAATTCATCCAATGTTACTCAGATTACTTTTTTCCCCTTGATGATTAAAGGCAGTTGTAAAACTGTGTTAAAGTATTCAGGGACATAGTAAAGCTGGTGATTTCCTTATTATGGGTTTATTGCAAGTATTTATATATTGGTTTCTTTTAGGTTTGGCAGCTATGTTTGTGAGTTACTTGTCTTTAGACTTCTCTTACCACAGAATAATCGTTCGTACATCATTCATAGTGGTCTGTCAGTTAGTGTGGAATTTTATAAAAGGATTGAAAACCATGAAGATCAGCTGAAAATATATTTGAAACTTTTGGTTATATTTTTTTCTGAAACAATTGTGATGAACTACATATAAATGTTTAAAAAGCAAAAGTCCTAAAGTTAGCCAAACAGGAAAAGGCACAGTTAATGGATGAGGGGCAATACCATCTTGGCACCCCCAAGGGGAAGCCTTAGATTGCTGGAATCAATCATGGGTATACTGGGAGATTTTGGAAACAAAGGTAGAGAAAGGTGGAAAGACAAAAAAAAAAAAAACCCCAACAACACAACAAACAAACAAACAAAACATCCTGCATTGGAGAAGGAGGACAAAGTTTGAGACATGGGAGAGAATTGACTTCATCTATTTCACAACTTTCAAAGGTCAGGGAGGAGCTGTGAAAAGACAGTCATGAAGATGTATTCATTAATGTGCAGCATTGAGCTGAGCACTTGTGAGAGTTAATATAATGTACCAACTCTGTGATGCAGATCCTTTTACTTTCATCATATAAAAAATGGGGATACTAAGATTCCACAGTTTAAATAACAGGCCTGGAGTCCATCAGCCACCGGATAATGGGCTGGCTGACTTCATTGTCAAAACTTGTAACTGCTTCCACTATGCTTTTTACTAATAATCCTAATCATTGTGATTTTTTGTAGCTAATAAGAACAATACTTTCAACATAGGTTCTTTTTCTTCATGAATCTTTAGGAACAAACACATCACTTCTTGATATAATAGAAAACATAACATGCTTCTAATATATTGATAATTGTATATTAAATCTCTCTACCACTCTACAAGTTTTGAAAAATACCATTAATGGGGGTGCCTGGATGGCTCAGTCGATTAGGCGTCTGACTCTTGATTTCAGCTCAGGTCATGATCTCACAGTTTGTGAGTTCCAGCCCTGCACTGGACACTGTGCTGACAGCTCCGAGCCTTCTTGGGATTCTCTGTCTCCCTCTTTGTCTGCCCCTCCCCTGCTCATGTGTGCATGCATGCACACTCTCTAAATAAATAAAAACTTCTGAAAAACACCATTAACAGGTTAGATTTGTTTTTACTACACTGAAAATATTCCATTACTTACAGGCAGGTTGGATCCAAGATGCTCTGATTTCAGGGGTAAGGTAAATGCATTCATGGGACGTGAGAAAGTATCAAGTGATGTTTTATCTTTTCCAAGTAATGTATCATGGACACATTTCTTCTTTGTAAAGTAGTCTTTAGGAAATAAGGGCCAAACTTTTTATTCTAAAATATGTATTTCAACTCTTAATTACTTTTTTGTTATACATCAATGGTTTAACGGTTACAGAGCTTTTAGAACATTTTTTTAATGTCTACATTTTTTCACCACAACATTATGCAGGATTTTCCAGTTGACTTTCTGCTCTTGCTCAAACCCAAACTGAAATCACAGAAGGGGGGGGAATATGCCCCTTTACTCTTACCAAATAAAATGCTTGTTTCTGTCTTTATTTACACATTATCACAGTTGCCTGAATCCAGAACCACACAGGCCAAAAGTGAAACATAAAATAGTTTGCTTGGAAAACATTTATTGTATGAAGTAATTGTTACTAAATACTTTGGATCAGCAAACTCTTAAATTTCAAGTGGTTTTGAATAATATTTCTGCTAGTGTAAAATTGGCAAAATTTAGTGAATTTCAATAAGTGGAAGCCCAGGAAAATAAAATATAGGAGAATTTTATTAACTAATATAGCTCTGATTGGTTTCAGTTCTGGTTAGTCTGTCAACAGTCTTTATTCTAGGCATGCTCATGGTATTATGTTAGTTTTGCCAAGAATTGCTTTCATAAATCAGGTTTACATTTTCTTTTTTAATATTATGTAGTTTTACATATTTTTGGTTGATATTTGTAAAATAAGAGTTCTTGGCATAGTTGGGCATAAAATACATGACTTCATATCTCTGAAATATATTTTAATGTTTTACTAACATATTAAGTAGACAATAGGAAAAAGAATTGTTTTTTTCAGATCTGGAATCCCCCCAGAATACCCTCAATATCTGATATGCTGAAATAACATTTGAGGCTCTATTCAAATATAGACCAAGTTTAGTATTATAATTATTTAGATAATAAGATGTCAAATCGGATCCAGAAAATGAATTGTGGGGGCTCTCAAGGCTTCTGGGAGGTGGAGGCCAGGGTTCCTTGGTGTAACTCCAATTTTCCTCCACAGTGAGGATGTAGCCTTTCTGACCCTGAAATTGGCTTCAGAAATGGGAGTAGGGGTAGGATATCTGTAACTGATTCATACTGATATTGATTGTGTGAGGGCATAGAGACTTGAATAGTGATTAAACTAAACAATAAAGGGCACCATGCAGCAAGATATTCAGTTCCTCAGGTCTGACAGTATCATGAGCAATTGCACAACCCCTTTAGGGATTCGTGGGGCTAAAGGACACTGAATGGCCACAGCTGCACCTCTTTCATTATAGAACAATGTATGGCCATCTTGTATCTGATAAGAGTTTACAGATTTTATTTAAATTCAGAAATTAGTCTAAACCTATAGTGGGTTTGTGTATATGTGTATTTGAATGGGAGCTGATTACAGATGGTTTCATGCCAAATTATGGTCTATTGAAATGGAGGCCTTTATTTGAAACAATATTAGTCTTAACTAATTACATTAAAAATATGTATTTCCCACCTTGGAAGGATATAATTCATATCATTTTATGTTCTTTATACATACAAGTCAAATATTTTAATTTTACTTTATTTTTTAGGGTACAACATGCTCATATTTTATAACGTCACTTTAAAATGTATGCGGTTTTATGTCATTTTCTAGTTAGTATGTTTTTAAAGGTTTGTGTTTTCAACTAGACTACAAGCCCTTGGCTGATGGTCATTGCTCAGATACATCTTTTCTCTGCAAAGGGTATGGTGCTGTGGCAAAATAAATGGAGCCAAATAGAATCAAATTGAATTCCAATTTATGATTCAAGTTCAGATTTTAAAACTAGAACTGTATGCATGTGTCTTGCACTATAATTGTGGCTAACACATTGACCAGTATTGTGCTAATAAAATCAAGATGTGAAAATCAAGTAAATGGCCGATTCTCCCTGGAATAGAAGATAATTTGATCTCATTGACAGTGGCCTCTCCACCACCTGCCTGGCTTTTCTGAGGAGTACTGCTGTTCTTCGAAAGCCCTGATGATGCAGAGGGCTTTCAAAGAAATACGGATGGGGCCCAATTTCCTGGTCTTTCAAGTTCCTTTTCCTGCCCGAGTCTGTCTACATAGATATATACATACAAATGTTGCTTATTTCAACTGCAGTGTAATCAAGAAAGGAGCTAAGAGAAATGAATAAAAATGAAAATTGATTAGTACCATCACTGTTTGCTTTGGGTGGTGAAAGATTATTTTGGTAAATTCATTGACTGTAGAATTGCTTTCCGGTTAACGAATGTGCTGTTATTTTCAAATGTATACAATGAGCATTAATCTCTGAAACTTGCTAGAACTTGTACATGTGGATTGTACATGTGAAAGAGCTCTCTGTATTTCTTTCTCAAATGTGATCTGCATATTCTTCATGATTGTGTCAGTAAGGAAATCATTAGGACAAAGATTGACGTATTTCATACAAGAAATTAGGTTCCTGGGTGTTTAAAGGCTCAATTTGGAGGATATTGGTTAGTCTTGTTAGTTTTTAATTATGGTTGTGAGACAGTGGGCGCCTTTGGAACTGTTGTACTGAATCTGAACTCCTATGATGTGATAGTTTTTCTTGCATTATTCATTTTAAATAATATAGGAATATGTTCAAATGAAATCTCCTTCTTATTTTATCACTTATGTTGGTCTCAAAGAAAAATCAAGTTAATTAATACCCTCATAAGCTTCTCTTTCTGAAAGCCTTTATTTAAAACTTTAAATATCAGTGGATGTTCATATAATAATGAATTTCATAAATATTCTCTTTTCCAAAATTGGATTATTATCAGTAGCAGTGTTATAGTGTAAGTGGATGATACAGGTTTGAAATTATGCATTATTTACCAGTTAAAAATCTGATTAGGACTTACTCTTCTTTAATGATACAGTCTCTCTCTCAATCAGTCAATCTCTCTTTCTCTCTCTATATATGTAGTTTTGTTTTTTAATTAAGATTCTACTTTATTACTTTTTAGGGACTACCAGGATTTCCTGGAAATCAAGGATTAATGGGACAAAAGGTGAGTATTAATGAAAGTTGAAAGATTTGGGCCTAGATCTGTTTATTAAAAGTGCAAAGTGTTGATATCTTCACATAGAATGCATTTTTACCACATTAGTGGCAATAGTTAATTGTTTAAATATGATATAATTTCAGAAAGTATTGTCCTTATAATTAGTTTTTGTTTTGTTCTATATGGATAATATTAATTTGGATTTATACATATGCTTTCTGTTTTACTTGGTTACTTTTCTATCTTGTGCTCTTAGACCAGCCTTTTGGGATAATTTTCCTGTTTTCTGAACTATTTCTTTAGCATTTCTTTGAGTACAGATATCTTGGTAACAAACTTTCAGATTTATCTAATTCTAAATATGTTTATTTTACTCTTGCTTTTGAGAGATAATTTTGTAGGGTATACAACTCAGAGTTGATGATTATCTTCACTTAACGTGTTGAGGATTTTCTTCCATTGTCTCCTGACTGCCATTATTAACTATGAAACATCTGATCTCATTCTAAGTATTGTTCTTTTGTAAGTGATCTGTCCCTTTCTTTGGGAATCTTTTAAGGTATTTCATTTGTTTTTTTGTTTTTTTGGTCTAAAACTCATTACAGTATATCTAGATACACAGCCTCTTTAGTCGTCCTGGGGAGAATTCAGTTTGATCCTGGCTGTGTGGTATTGTTTCCATTAACTCTGGAAAACATCATCCATTATCTCCAAATTACAATTCTTCCAATTTTATTCCTTCCTTCTGGAATTACAGTTAGAGAAATTTTATTCCTTCTCATATTGCCCTCCATGTTTCTAAAGAGTATCTTATTTTTATATCTTTAATTCTTACATTCTGGTTAAATTTTTTTGATATATTGCCCAATTATTCTTCCTTTACCGTGTCTAATCTGTTATTTAAGCAGTTGATTAAAAAAAATACTTTTCTAAAAGTTTAAATTTTTAATAACATCTTTTTATTCTTGATAGCCTCTTGTTTCATTTGCAGTCCTAATAGTCTTTCATGATTCCATTATTTAATTAGTAAAGATCTCATGTATTGTTCTTAATTCTGTTTTAACAATTCCACCAAATGCCCTTTGTTATTTCTGTTAACTCTCAGTCTTGTGGCTTGCTGCTTCCTCTTTCTTGTTGAATATGAGCTCATTGCTTCATGTTGATTGGCATGGGTTCTGTCAGCCTAATTGGGGCATGGAGAACTGCCTCCTGTTGGTTGCCATGGGTACCATGTCAGCCCCCTTTAAGAGTCCTGGGTCATCATAGGTATTAAAGATTCCTGCCCTCTTCCCACTGTTAGCCCACCATTCAGTTTCCCAAGAGCTGAACATACATTCTAGATGCCTCTGGCCTTTTCTTGGCTTCTGCATCTTGACCTCTGGCAAGATTTCTGCATTGTTCGTAATCCTCTTAATCATAGCCCCAACCCAGAGTGTATTTAATTAAAATAAGGGATCTTTGAAGACTTCACCCATTTCTTTAAAGACCAGAACTCCCTCACAGAAGATGTTCTTTCCAGAGTTGGTTGTTGTTTTTTGTTGTTTGTTTGTTTGTTGTTTTTTTATGTTCAAGATTCAGACTCCCTTGGAGTACCTAGTTAGCTTGTAGGGTATAGAAATCTGAGAAATTGAAGTAAAAATGCTATTATTCTCTATCCTATTTTTTTATTAATTTATGTTAACTGTCATACTTCTTAATCTATGATAAATAAGAAATTTTTTCATGTGATTTTTACCCCCTCTTGTCTTTCCTCACCAACTCTGTGTGAACTTCCAGATCTTCCTTTCAAACAATGACAGTATCACTCATGATTTTCTAATAAAAATATTTGACTTAGTGATTCCATAGACCCTTGGCTCAGATCTTTAAGATACCATGTACCATGTTTTTTACACTCTGTTGCTTCTGTTCTACAGTAGAGAAAGGGGAAGCAGTTGGGCTGATTGGTATTGAATTTTTATTCTATAATGCTTTGGTAGGAAATTCATTGAAATGAACTGATAATTTACAATTTTAAATTTGATCTGTATTTGATTTTTAGGGAGAAATTGGGCCTCAAGGACCACTAGGAAAAAAAGGAGCTCCAGGGATTCCTGTAGGTTAATGTCATTATTATCAGGATATATGAAATATAGTTATTATGTGCCATTTCTAATATTTTGCACCCTATGCTATGAATTAGTGTATTTTACATTTTACAGGTGAAATAATATACTAAATTGATAGCAAAGCATAATAGTGATGACATGGTATTTTCAATATGACCATACTGAGATTATGTTTCCTGATGATATTAATTGAATATTTTTTGCTCATCACATTTCCTTGGCTATATTTAAGAGAAAGCAATGGTTTTTAATGTTTGTTTTGGTATTTAAGGTAGAATCCAGAGGTGCCTGGGTGGCTCAGCTGGTTAAGCATCCTAACTCTTGATTTTGGCTCAGGTCATGGTCTCATGGTTGTGAGACCGAGCTCTGTGTCAGGCTCCACACTAAGCATGGAGCCTGCTTGGGATTCATTCTCCCTCCCTCCCTCCCTCCCTCCCTCTCTCTCTCTCTCTCTCTCTCTCTCTCTCTCCCCCCCCTTCATTACTTGTGTTTTCCTCTCTCTAAATAAACACTTAAAAAATAAAGTAGACTCCAAATTAAATTAGTTCCTTGTTGCTAGTTATTGTTGTTTTGTTTTGAGTCATATGGCTAGTTAAAAATATGACTATTTTGTAACTTGAAGAGAGATTGTTATATTCAGAGAATTTATTAGATTGTCACTCTTTCAGAATATCATTTAAGAAAATAGAAATTGGAAGTAAAGTTGACCAGGATAACATCTATAAAGAAACCTAATTCTTAATTACTTTTAAATTTATTTATTTTTGAGAGAGAAACAACATGAATGGGGGAGGAGCAGAGAGAGAGAGGGACACAGAATCTGAAGCAGGCTCCAGGTTCTGAGCTGTCCGCACAGAGCTCAATGCGGGGCTCCAACCCAGGAACCCTGAGATGATGACCTGAGCCGAAGTTGAATACTTAACCAAATGAGCCACCCAGGCACCCCAAGAAACCTAATTCTTAGTCATCATGACATAAGGAAGAAAGTAAGAATGTAGAAAAAAATTAACTTTCCTTTACATTTGTCTTTTACTAGCTCTCCAGCAATTTTTGCTATTTGTAGGTTATTTGATTAACCACGTTAAGAGGTCTTTGCTGGCCTTCAGGCTATCTTGCATAGTTAGATTTTTTATTTTACTTTATTGAAGGAAATAAAACTCTTGAAACTTCCACTTAAAAATATAGGGTATGATGGGACGTGATGGCTCACCAGGTCAGCCTGGAACACCAGGATCTAAGGTAAATAAAATGAAATTAATAAGACAGAACACTTTGTGCAAAATTACCATTTGTGTGCCTCAGCAAAACTTTCAATTATACTGATTTTAAGTGTGGTTTTAATTCTATGAACAGTCATTTGTAAGAATGAAACCTTAGACAAAATGAATTGTATAAAGTAGGCTAATGTAATGCAGGTCTTGTTTAAGCTGGAAAAAGTCCAGAATCTCTCACTACTTGACCCTCTTCTCCTTTATTGTCATCTCACGGGCACTGAGGATTATGTGGAGTTCTGTGGAGTTTCATGTCAAACCCCACCAATATAGAGGATTAGTGGTTTTGATTGAGGATGACTTTTGCCAATTTCTGAGTCCTCTTCTTGATATTTTTATTTAGTGGAATGTATATGGAGTTTTTATTGTGAAATGCCTTTTAGTGGGTTTTATTAGGCATTCTCTCCTTCAGGACTGTGGGTAAAATAGTGTATTATCTTTACTTTCATCTTTAAAAAATGTCAGGCAAACCTGACATACATATTCAGGATGTCAGGTTAGGTTATTTTCAAGATAGAATTGCAACTCCAAATACCATGGTTTGACCATTTTCTAGGTGTATAGAATCCTGTGCTAAGAGAACTATTTTTTTTTTCTTGGTTTACTAGAAGGGTCAAATCAAGTACATTCTGGCTAGACTCAAACTATTCTCAACTATTTAATGATTAGAGAATGTAGGACAACCTTCCAAAGGAAATGATGGAATTGCTGTTTTAGAAGCATTGACCTTCTAACTAGACAATGTTGCACGGAAATAGACCCTGGCATGCAGAATGAGTAGATGAGTAGACAGCCTAATCTATTCTACTTTTAATTTCTAAATTACTTAGAGAAAGAAATAGGATAAAACATCATGGGGAAAGTATCTGCCCTTTCACCAATGGTAGACCCTCGTGAATCTTTGGAGTGTGGAGTCCTGGTAGTAGTAAGTGTGCACAGAGTTGGTATAAAACCCTTGAGTGACTGGGCCTGCCAAGTGGAGATTCTCCATAATTTCTCAAAGTCATTTTCTAAGAAGATGCTGAGTAGTTGTATATTTCTTAAGTAACTGGGATACGATGGATCCCCCAGGGTGTTCTGGATGCTCTAATTCTTAAGAATTCAACCTAAGATTTCATCAGCCGCTTCACATTGTTAGCTCACACTGAGCAGGAGGTCAATTAAATCTACTGGAACTTTCGTAAAATGTTTTATAACAATACTTTGTGTTATCTGCCATTTGAGTAGATTCTGCTGATATGGCTGGGAAGGCAAGTGGCTGTTTCCAGAATCACTTTGTTTATTTTGACATGAATTACTAAGAAGTTCATTTCCTCTCATCTTGTACTTGTGCAATTATTTTGTTAAAAATAGATTTGAAGTGTTAAAATCCTACCTTTTAAATATAATCTCTTCAGTGAAACACTTCAAATTCTCCTCATGTAGTATGTTAGCTCAGGTGTTCTGCAAATGGCCAGATAGTAAATATTTGAATCTTTGAGGGCCATATAGTTGCTGTTGCAACTACTCAACTCTGCTGTTGTAATACAAAAGCACCAGTGGACAAACAGGGATGTGCCTGTTTCTGGCAAAACTTTATTTACAAAAGCCTGCATTAGGCTGGAGTCAGCCCATCAACTGTAGGTTACTTACCTATGTGTTACTTTATCCCTGCCTATTTTGTCAACTAATATGTTTGTGAACTATGCCTTATCAGTTGCTATGAATTCTAGAGTGGGACCAAAAAACAAAGCTGTATTAAACAGGGCAAAGATGAGGCTGAAACTTTGTGGTAGATCTTTACAAAACTTCTAATTTGGTTTATAATACCTTTTTAAAAAATAGCTACTGAACCATACTAATCACTTGTAAAATTAGATATTTTAAGGAAGCAATGCTCCACGGCTTAATAACGTTGTTATGTGCTCAATGCTTAATGAACTCCACATATTGTGTTCATATGTTTCTCAACATGAGCTACCTAGAAAACTTTTCAAAAGCTGAAAATGCAGTTGGTTACCTTAATTATTAGTGTACCCAGTTTGGTTCTGGCTTTTGCCAGAACCAGGTTGGGATTTTAGGCATCAGAATGTGTATGAAAACCAACACTACCTTTGACAGTCTCTCTTATTAGCCAGCAGACATATTCTCTCTGTATATCCCACCCTTTTTATAATTTTATATTCTTTGTCAAGTTGGTCTTGTCCTTCAAACTTTTGTTGGAAAGGACTTCACTTAAATCCTGACAACACAAAGTTTTCTTTTCATATATGCATGCATGTGTGTGTGTGTGTGTATACACAATTCATACATTTATACATACATATGTAATACATACACACACACACACACACACATATATATATATATATATATATTTTAAAGCCACTGTACGTTTGAATCTAATTTTCTTTCCTTCAATTGCACACCGAAGGTGAGTCATCCTGAGAAAGTGACACAGGGAAATAGGAAGATTCTCAATGTATAGGATGTTGTCAAAATACATGGCTCTGGCCTGTGCGGTATGGAGACCCAGCTAATTAGCACTGGTGCCTGAGGATTTGAATTTCTTCCCTTACTTGGAGCTTCTAGATTTAAAACACAGTTTTGGAAAGCTTTATAAATGTGCAGACCCATTCCTTGTTTATAAGAGTTTTTTCTTAATAAATAGGCTTAACCTACAGAGTCTGTGTTTCAAACAGGTGGAAAGTTGGAAATATAAAAATTATTTAAAAGATGTTCCCTTAAGTGTCTATATCAGATATATTATGACTTTTTTTTTTTTTTTTAACTCAAATGGTTTGATGCATTGACAGGGAAATAAAGGTGAACCTGGACTTCAAGGGATGCCTGGGGCTTCTGGGCTAAAGGTAATTATCATTTGATACATTTGGAAATACTTTCAAAATATTATAAGTCCCCTTTATTATTTGATGAGATTACCACGTGTATCCCTCAAGAAAAGTTACATGAAATTAAGGATTACCTCTATCACAGAGTTCTCATTCAGGAAAGAAAATGGCCAATGGGGGGTTTCATTTCTTTTGGGGACACTTTCTCACAGTTTAGGTAAAAAAGACAAAATATATTTTGGCTTGATTTTCCTAGAAATGGTAAAAGCCCTATGCTTATATGAACCTACTCTTTGGTTCAGAGAATATCCCTGTCTTCTGTAACTGAAAGGAAGTGTGTATGACTCTCAAAAGTGATGCTATTCCTTTGTTTACTGCTTGATGGGACTTCAGTGTGGGGACTCAGAGCTGCTAATACCAGTTTCCTCCAAACCAAATAATTGATGTTTATTTCAATAGGATTTTTAATTCTTTTCAAGCCTTTAGCAATCTAGAGTAGTAATCAATACTCAGGAGTGGGCCTAGTAAGTAAAGAGGGCAAAACTGTTTCCACAAAAGAGAGTAGGCTTTAGTTAATGTGATAGAGTTTGGGACTAATGGTAAAACTCAAACCAAAAACCATGAGGCAAATTCAGGTTTGCGTCCCCTGTCTTACAGACATTACCTAAATGTCATTGATAATTCGTCACTATATACTTTCAGAAAATGTTCTTACTTAAGACTTTTAAGGAATCTTTATTCCATGAAGGAAATAATCCCTGTGGGATGATGCAGAGTAGAAAAATTGGGATAAGTCGTGGAATATTCCCTGTACTGAAAACAACTCAAGAATTTACTTCTAAGAAAATACTTTTCCCTGTGTATGAAGAACCAACATAAGTGTGCATATGATTTAACTACAAAGACATTCACCCCCATATTGTTTATAAAAATAAACATTGTGAAAACTAATTGTAACAATAGGCATTTTATTAAAGATGATAAATCACTACAGTTAAGTACTATTCTGTAATTTAAAATGTTTTAAAAACATAATGGCATATAAAGAACATCACAATATTCATATGTCTTGGTGAAAGATATAAATTAGGCCTTATGTAGTGAGAAAACCTTAGTAACTAAATTGTGTATTGTGTGTTTGTGAGAAAATATACAACAAAGTAAAAACAATGAATAATGAGATTTTCAGCAATTTTAGTACTGTTTCCTCACCAGTTTTTAAACAATAAAATAGGTTCTTTAAAGTAGCAGCATGAGAATAAGCAGTCTCAAGGAGGAAGAGAAAGTGTTAGCAAACAAAACGAGATACCTACGTTTATCATCACTGCTTTACTATTTATTGTTGAAGCTATAAAATAAAGATGAAAAATATGTATAAAATTTTAAAATCTATGCTATCAGAATTATTTTAACTTACAAAGATAGGAAAAGGTACAGGAAGTTTTGTTGGGACTCCCATAAACTTTTCATTCTTTACTATTTCTGCAATAATAACTAAAGGTCAACAAACTTTGTAACCATCAGTTATACATTTGGGATTTATGTAGAGATAAAAACAGTGGTGTCTTTCATAAGCAATAGGTCTGCAATCTTTATGTAATTTCTATGTTACTTAGGGAGAACAAGGAGCAGTAGGTCCCCCAGGAGAACCGGGATACCTGGGTTTGCCGGGAGTTCAAGGAAAAAAGGTATGCATTGTTTAGGTGATATAATTAACTTTTTTCTTTTTTTTTTTTTTTAAGTTTATTTATTTATTTATATAGAGAGACAGAGACAGCACAAGTCGGGTAGGGGAAGAGAGAGAGAGGGAGAGAATCCCAAGCAGGCTTCGTGTTGTCAGCATAGAGCCCGATAAGGGGCTTGAACCCATGAAATTTCAAGATCATGACCCGAGAGGAAACAAAGAGTGGGTCGCTTAACCGACTGAGCCACCTAGGTGCCCCAGGATAAAATTAACTTTTAATCAGCTATTAGCACGTAAGTCTTCCTTTTGTGAAAGTAGCACAATTTGGACTGACTGTACTTTTAATGACCTTTATATTTGGTATATGTGTAATATGATCAACCGCATGGCCATAGCTGTGTCTCATCTTTCACATTCCTGCATGGGTATTGTCTCCTAGATGAAGGCCTTGGATGAGGCATGCAGCTCAGAAAATATAAACATTCTATTAAGTAAAGCCTGTAAATTCAGATTGTTTTGCAGTCGGTCCAAGTGAGTCAAGAGTATTTTAGGAAAAGTATTCAATGTCTGGCACTCTTACTAAAATGTGAATATTACTCTTATCAAAACTGGGACAAAGGTCTAAAATAGTAAAAACTACACCCAGAACACTTGACCATGCAGTTCCTATTTATGAAAGATTATATTGCATAGAATTTCATTTGAAATTAAGGAGTTTAAAATACACATCATGTATTCTGATATAAAATGTTTTGGTGAGGTAAGAGAGCAACATTTTAAAATTTTTTTTTTTCAACGTTTATTTATTTTTGGGACAGAGCGAGACAGAGCATGAACGGGGGAGGGGCAGAGAGAGAGGGAGACACAGAATCAGAAACAGGCTCCAGGCTCTGGGCCATCAGCCCAGAGCCCGACGCGGGGCTCGAACCCACGGACCGTGAGATCGTGACCTGGCTGAAGTCGGACGCTTAACCGACTGCGCCACCCAGGCGCCCCTGAGAGCAACATTTTAGATTCATGTTCTCTCTCTCTCTCCTCAAAAAGGAACCGTGAAGCTGTATCTATATAAATAGTATTTGTTTGGTGGTATTAAGCAACAACTGACAGCCCGTTTGCCAAAGAAGTTCATGCCACTGCAAATATATACATTTCAGTCTAAAAGTAAATATGTTGACTTTGATTCTGGAAAAGATACAAACTCTTACATCTTCATCTTTATATCCCTTGCTGTTTGGTTTTGCTACCATTTCATTTTTCTGTTTCTCATGTATCATGCACTTGGCCCCTAGGTTATTATAACCAGTATGATCATTGACCATTTTGTTCCAGTGAGCAGTAGGCAACACTTGCTGAGACAGGGATGACCCTCAGGGCAGCAATGAAGTGTCAGAACCTTGGTGAATATTACATAAACCTACTGGGACTATATGTTGAGGTTTTGAGAAATTTCTTGTTCAAAACTTGCCCTTTAAAAGAACACCTGTATTTTGTTGGCTGTAACACAAAACTCTTAATGTTTAGAGAGCATGGTGAGGGAGGAAAGAAATTTGGAAACAGTGTCCAAGTTCATCTGAGGGCAAGTGCTTATCTTTCCTAATTTGCAGATTCATGATCTAAGAACAAGGACATTGAACTTAGTTGGTCTGGAAGGTTTACTCTAGCTGAAAAGTGCCAGGAATATTTATATTATGGAATATGGATTTTACCCCCAAAATTCATTTTTGAAGTGTATGTTTTCAAAAATACCATTTCAATATTATATTCTGCTTCATTGTTTCCTATAAATTTGTGGCTACTACTAGCTCAATGGAAGATTTTTCAGTTTGATTTTGTAAAACAGTTGCCGAAATGAGTTTTCTCATGTTTGTTTGCTAAACCTCAGATTGTGATCAATATAGACAAGTTTTCTTATTTCTGGTAAACTAGAAATTATAATAATTTTTCCTTTGAAATGTAAGAGCACAAGAAAGTATTCACTTAGAACATTTTGACATAATATGATTTTTCTCCTTTTGGAGTCTGCTTCTGCATATAAGGCACTTGTGGAATTTGTAGGAGACCATATATATTTCTTTCCTGCAGAAAAATATGTTTACTTGAAAGGATACAGAATATCCTAGATTATGATAGACATTAAACTGCCTTTTTGCAGGGTGACAAAGGAAGTCAAGGTGAAAAAGGCATTCAGGTATGTTGCTGGCTTTTTTAAAATTTTTGCTTGGCAATAAAATCAGGGCTTTGTTCTTTTTAGTTGTAGCGTGGTTTTTCCGGCTCCTTCCTGCTTCACCATCAGTATCTAATTGTTAAGTCTCAGCTTTCTTCTTTTCTTCTAAACTTTTCGGACAACATCAGATCTCCTTTTAAGATTATTCTCTATTTCACTGTTGTAGAAACTTGGAAATCAAGTGATTCAACCAAACATATGTAGATTGTATTACATACTTCTAGTATGTTTATTTGAAGTATTACATATCTATATTATGTATGTTTCCAGAAATTATTTGAATGGCTTATGGCACAAATAAATGTGATAAGATTTTATATTTAACACCAAATATAAAACATGTTCAAACTAATCATTGGAAGCAGAATTATACTAAAAAATTAAATCAGGTTGAGGAAATCTAGGGTGATTTAGAAAGGATATTTCATTTGGGTGTGTTACCACAAGGGCAAAGTGTCCTAGGATTTCTGGAGGCATAAAAGGAGATTACAAATTGAAGTAATAGTAGAGTGAACATCTGCTGAGGTCTCAGTGTCAACAATTGTTTTTTAGCTGTTGATTCAGTACCTTTTACTAAAGATACTCAAGTATTATTATGATTTCTGTAATTTGGAAATTAGGAGTGAGGTAGATTTTAAGCAAGTGTCTGTGAACTCTAGACCCACATATTCTGGTTTCCCTCTTGGTACTGAGTTTGAATGTGTCATGTGCACACATCAAAAGGTCCAAAACAGAGCTTATCACCTTTCCCCATAAACCAGCTCCTACTCTATTCTTGGTCATGGTAATTGGTAGACCCATGAAATGATCTCAGGGAAAAAGGCTTGAAAGCCATCCTAAAACTCAGTCTCTTCTCTCTTCACAGGTAGTTTCACATCTAAATCTCTCTTGAACTTGGCCCCTTCTCCCTGTCCGCACTGTCCTAATCATTTCTTGCCATGGGTCTCAGATTACCAGTGTCCTCTCCGCTTCCTCTCATGCTCCTACCAGCGTGCAATAACTAAGCTACACATCCGCTTAGAAATCCATCTGTGGTGCCCCACACATTTCAAGATAAAGTCTGTTCCATGAAGTGCTTCCTGACTTGACTATTTTGGCTCTCTTTTACTTATCCCTAAAGCCTACACTTAAGGTTGAGTAGTTTTCCCCACCCTGTAGGACGCACCTCTCTCAGATGCCCCCTCCTCTGTCCCCATAGTACCCAGCCCAGAGGCTTAATTATGCATTTTCATCATTCTTGATTTAATGACTTAACTTTACCACCACACAGTAAGCAACTTGATGATGCCAGTTTTTGTTTCAGTACCCCTATGAACCAGCAATAGGTATCATTCAATAAATATTGGGAATTCATTTAAGTAAATAAATGAATAAATCAACAGTGCTAGAGTGATTTAAAATTTAGGTAACTAGATAAGTCACTGTTTTATTATCTGGGTATATGTTTTCCCAGAAACTGCTAATTATCTCGTCCCACATGGGGATGAGGTAGTACTTTCAGGGTTAGTACCACGCATTATATATGATGGATATCCACAAGTATGTTTTAAATGGACAAATGTGTTTATACCTTTGTTAATTTTCCTCTCTTCTTATTTGTCCTTATTTAAAGATCTTCATTCAAAATATTTTTGCAGTATTTTTTAAATTGAAGTATAATTGACATATAACAGTATATAGTTGACCCTTGAACAATGCAGGTTTGAGCTCCTCAGTTCCACTTACATGCAGATTTTTTTTTGATAAATACAGTATTGTAAATGTATTTCTCTTCCTTATGATTTTAACATTCCCTTTTCTCTAACTTGTAAGAATATAGAATATAATACATATACAAAATATATGTTAATTTATATGATTGGTAAGGCTTCTGGTCGACAGTGGGCTATTAGTAGTTAAATTTGGGGGGAGTCAAAGTTATCCACAGATTTTTGACTTTGAGGGAGGTGGTGCCCGTCACCCTACCATCGTTCAAGGGTCAGCTGTATTGCAGGTGTACAACATAATGATTCAAATTTGTATACACTGTGAAATGATCACCATCATGTGTCTAGTTACCACCTATCACCATACATAGTGACAACGTTTTTTCTTCTTTTGATGAGAATTTTTAAGAATTAATCTTAGCAACTTTCACATACACATTATGGTATTATCAACTACAGTAACCATGCTGTATACTCATCCCCATGACTTCTTTGTTTTATAGCAGGAAGTTTGTATCTTTTGACCTCTTTCACCTATCTCACCCTCCCCTCCCTCCTGGCAAACATTATTCTGTTCTGCGTATCTGTGAGCTCGAGTTTTTTGTTTTGTCTTGTTTGGTTGTTTTTGTTTTGTCACACTCCGCATGTAAGTGAAATCATACGGTATTTGTCTTTCTCTATCCGACTCATTTCACTTAGCTTAATGCCCTCAAGTCCCATCCATGTTGTTACAAAAGGCAAGATTCCTTTTATTTTTTGTGTATGAGTAGTATTCCACGTTTGTAATATATTTTTCATCTTTAAAAACTCCTTTAAAGATGTCTTCTTGTCCTTGCATGTACATAATCAAGACTAAACATAATTATGTCATTGAAATTAATAACATATCCATAACCATTGGGTTTTTAAATTATTTTTCACGTTGTTAATATTAGGGTTGACTCTCTTTTTTTCTTCCTCCAAGAGACTAACTTCTTTATCTCTTACATCATTTTGCATATTTGCATCACTGCTTTTTGTGACCTTTCTTCTTGACACCAGTGTTATACATAGTTTGTGCCTTATATGAGATTGCATTATATGTGTGCAAGCTAATCAATGATGTTTATTAAATTTTAAAGGGTCAAAAGGGAGAAAATGGAAGACAAGGGATTCCAGGGTCACAGGTATTTTTGTTTTCTTTAATGGACAATGGAATAATGAACCACATAACTGGATGGTGTTGGGAGAGGATTATTTGCAAATGGAAACGAGTGGGGAGAAGGGTAGATAGATGGTAGTGCTCATTCTAAGCATCTGAGGAAGAAAATGCCAGATGGTGGTGGTGATAATGGTTTGCTTTAATCATATGTTTTATGTTTTCATTTTCCTATACTGATTGGTGACTATGAAATTTGCTTCTCCATGCTTTTTTCTCTTCAAGCAAATGGCTAAAGGTAGACAATTCCACTTACTTCCTGCAATAGTTATTGGCCAAAGGCAGCCATACAATGATAGTATCTCCATATTTACTATTCACTCTTTATTTTTTTCTTGAAATGGGAGTAGTTGAAGCCTATAAGTAGTGGAAGAATATTCTTGTTTCCCTCTTGTGTGTTCAGAGATACAATTTCCTACACTAGAGACTTTTTCAAATGTTATCTTCAGTGAGATTGCCATGTGGGATGTAAGTACAGTCACAGCCAAATTGGACCAAAAGTGGCATAAAAGTGATTTGTATGTAATGGTAGCTTGTTTGCTGCTGCACTGCCAGTAGTTAAGCTCAGATCCAACTTGGTCCACACTGAAAGGACAGACTGTACATATGATCCCCTCATGGGATAGACCTCTTTCGAATGTGACATTCAAGACAGATTCAGTAATTACACTGGTTCTGGAGATAGGCGGATAAAACTGTGAGTGATGTCTTCAAGGACAGGGGTCTCTATGTCCCTCGCCTGGAGATATCGGAGACCATTGGAGAGAGGTGTAAAAGCATGTGGTCCAGGGTTGTCTGTAAGATAGGATGGAAGGTGAGTGCTAGATATTCAAAAGAGTTGAGAATTTAGAAGCCAACAGCAAGAGCAAAAGAGGAGAAAGACGAAGTTTGTCTGTCTACGTCTATGCTCAGTAAAATGTGTCTTTTAATTTTATTGCTCCTCCACTTAGATCCACTTGATGACATGACCAGCATTGACCCCATTCTCTTCCCTGGCAGCACAGACTGACCCCCTAGGTTTCTCTAAGTCAATCACCCAGTATCTATAAACTGCTCTTCTCATAGGACAACCTTAACTTCCTCGTCCATTCAATCTCCACAACCCAGGCCCTTCACCAAAAATTCTTACAGGAACTTTCTGAGAGGAAGGCTATTTCCTGTGGAATCTGAGCTCACAACTTAGCTAGCTCACTGGCTTACAGATAACACTCTCTTCACACTTCCCTAAACATGTTTGGTTTTTTCCCCCTCACTTCTCAAGGGAAATAGTGGTCGGCCACCCTAGGGCAGGGTTTGGGCTTCCTAGAAAACTTCTGCCCAAGATTTGTTGGATGCTGGTGTTCTCACCACCGGTAACTGAGCCCTAATGGAGTACCTGGGGGTCAAAGCAAGTGTTGCTTCTCAGCAGCTGAATAGCTGTCCCAAGTTGTTTAAGTAAACATTATTAGTTACCTGTCATCCTACAAAGGACTGCAAGTGTGCGATTTCTTGGCCTTCATGTTGGGTTCCTCTCATGAAACCATCCCAGTGGATTCTCAGATAACCGGTGTTTTCAGTCGCAGCTCTAACTTAGTTCTAGTCCTGAGAACTTCCTATTCTGTGTTTCCTCTTACACAAGCTCCAGTTGTAGGGTTATGTCTGGGAGGGAACACCTCAGCATTTCTGCAGAAACTTCAATATTTAAAGAACAATCTTGAAGTGTTTTACTCACTAATATATTTTTACATGAAAACTTAGTGTTTTTATGCTCTTGTTTTAATTTGAGAGTATGCCTCTTTCTGTGCCATACTCTGATTTTACCCCATTTGTCTTCCCTTTTGTCCAATCTGGGTATCCATGTTTAAGGGACCTAGAAATAAAGCAAAATAAATATGCAAATTCAAGTTTCATTGTGTGAAATGTCATATGCTAAATTTTATATTGAATTGCAGAACTCTGACTTTTAATTTGAAACTTGAATAATGAAATCCTACCTGTGTGTGTGCAAGCTCTACCCTTTCCCAGAACTGATATCAGGTGATTTTGGAGCCCAAGTGTACAATGAATTTGAAAAATGGGAAATTTTCATGCCTTTCCTGAAAGCTCTTATCATCTATAATTTGCTATTGTAATGAATATGTGAGAGATGAGTGGGAAATCATTTAATAGAACCATCCAGATGTATTCAGTGATTCTAACGGTGAATGAGTTTCATGCGTGAGCTCCCCAGTGTGTATAATATCACTTGGGAAGAATACCATATTATACATCACACTGCTTTTCTAATCTCTGAATTGCCAGCAGTGAGTGGTTTAGGCATAGGACAAATGGGTATTTTCTTCCCTATTAATCGCCTTTAATGGCATCTTTGCTTTATTCAATCTTTCATAAATAGTACTCAATTGAAATTTAATTTTAAGAACATAAACTTGGGAAAATGGAATACTTATCTTAATCACCAAATAAAGGAATAAACATACCTTATATTACCTGATTGAGTTTAATTTACATTAAAATAGCAACATATTTAAAATCCAGAATAGAACTGAAATAGAATTCACATAGAATCCCATTCTAACCTACATATTTGACCTGCAGCATATAAAAATATTCATATCTAAGAATGAAACAATGACATAAATTAACAATTTTATATTATCCAGTTAGCATATCACCTAGTCATTAGCCTCCTTTAAAAAGGCAGAGAGAGCATCATGTGTAATTCTTTCACTAATTGTATCAGTACTTTTCAGATTGAAAAGTAAAGTTTGATTAAATGTGTGGTAACAGGTGCACACCATGCTAATAGTACTGTACCTTGCAGATTTATTATGTTTTTTTTTCTCCTATTAATTTTCAAAGGGAATTCAAGGTCATCATGGTGCAAAAGGCGAGGTATGTTTCTTCATGTATTATGCTCTCTCTTCAGTCCATACTGCTTCAGTTTTCAGTGCTGAATAAATCTAGCTTTGGCAGAAAATGCCTTTCACATTCTTCAGTAGTTCTTTAATAGTGATTTTCAGAATATGTAGATTTGTTGAATTAGGTGGGAAATGTTGCATATTTGTGAATATTATTGGTTCTTCATCTGTATTAGGAGCTAAGTTTTTTTGTGCAAAAATTTAACAAAGAATATTGTGTTTCTGTATTTGTCTCTCTAGAATGTAATCTCTTTGAAACAAGACTGGCACGTTTGTTGTTTCTCTAGTGCTACATGTATCTCCTATACAATATGTTGAATAAATTGAGGAGATTTGTGGGGTTGGATGGATGGGTGGACGGATGGATAAATGGCAGTTTAATATGATATGAAAATTCCCCTCTGATCAATAACAGCATTTCACAGCTGTTCTCTACATAATGTACTTTATATATATATGTATGTATATGTTCATATCCTTAAGGACTTTTATGATGAAGTTATACCTTCTGAAATATTGAAACAGAACTTTTGAAGATTTCTTCTGATTTTAGAGAGGTGAAAAGGGAGAGCCTGGCATCAGAGGTGCCACTGGACCAAAAGGAGAGTCTGGGGTGGACGGCCTGATGGGGCCTATGGGTCCCCAGGGGCAGCCGGGCGAAACAGGTCCTCAAGGACCTCCAGGATTGGATGGAAAGCCTGTATGTATTCTGCTTCTTTCCAATTTCTCATGTTTTCATTGCTTTTTACTTGGTATGTACATGTTATAACCCACTAATAATTTGATGCAGGGAAGAGAATTTTCAGAACAGTTTATTCGACAAGTTTGCACCGATGTATTAAGAGGTAAGTCTCAAACAGATTTTAATAACTTTTTTAAAATTGGTAAAATAATACTAATTATTGGTAGAAATTATAAAATATATAAGTAAGATTAGAAGAAAATAAAGGAAATTTATAAACTCCTGTTATTTTCCCTAGATGAGTAATTTTTTAAAAATGAAAATAATGTGTACTCTTTTGTAATCATTTTAATAAAACAATTTATCATTATTTCACCATGAATTAAATTTTCTGACATAATTCTGATAATGTAATTCATAAATATGGATGTCTATAATTTACACAATTTATTTTTTGGGGGGTGCTTTCACTCCCCCCCCATTTTAAGTGATTGTAATAATAAAATGATTGCATAGAACAGAGTATTTCCACAGTTAAATTCCTAGAAGTGAAGTTATTGGTCAAGAGATGGGCATCTATAAATTGTGAAAAAAATGGTTAGTGATTTTACCAATGCCTATTTAAACTTAAGGGGTGGGGCTTCTTTGTTTTTAAGCTCAGCTACCAGTCTTACTTCAGAGTGGAAGAATTCAAAGTTGTGATCATTGCCAGTCTCAACATGGTTCTCCTGGTATTCCTGGGCCACCGGGTCCCATAGGCCCAGAAGGTCCTCGAGGATTTCCTGGTTTGCCAGGAAGAGATGGTGTTCCTGGATTAGTGGGTGCTCCTGGACGTCCAGGTGCCAAAGGATTGAAAGGTGCTGAACTTGTGTACATATTTTGTATTCACTTTCTAAATTGATTTAATAGACAAGGGTTTATCTTTGGTTTTATGATGCCAAAAATCTTTTTGTATCCCTGAGTCTTTAAATAATTTGTCAGGGTGCCTGGGTGGCTCAGTCAGTTGAGTGTCTGACTCTTGATTTTTGTCTCATGTCATGATCCCAGGGTTGTGGGATTGAGCCCCACATCAGGCTCCATGCTGAGCATGGGTCTTGCTTAAGATTCTCTCCTCTCTCTCTCTCTCTCTCTGTCTGTCTGTCTCTTTTTCTCTCCGTCTCTTTTTCTCTCCCTTCCCCTCCCTCTGCCCCTCTCCCCTGCTTGTTCTCTATCTCTAAAAAATAAAAAAATAAAATAATTTTTCAACTAGTTAAAAAGCAATTCTGTTTTCTTAAAGCAATATTCTAAAGTAGAGAAAAATTAAAGTTTGAAGCTTGTGAAGTTACAAATTAGAAATTATTGATAGTGCACTTAGAGATTTTGCCTGAGTCTTTGATAAGGTCTTTAAATAGAAAATCACACTTTCCTTTATTTTGACTCTAGTAACTTCTGTTACCTTAAGAATTTTTCTATTATAGCAAAAATTATATTTTGCCACCAAACTTCTTAATAGCCCATTGTCTTTGAATGTTTATGTGAAATGTCAGTTGATAATTCTTTCCTTTTTATTTAGTATTATGTGAACAATTGAGATGTTCAATCAAAGTAATAAACAACTATGAATAACACAAGGGTTAATAATCCCAAACCATTTTCCTTTTCAATATTTCAATATTAGATCCTTCTAGATCACTGATAATCTTAGAAATTTTTGCTTCAAAAATTCTGTTTCCCATTAGTAATAATAAATAAGTGGCAAGCTTTTTTAAAAAAGATATTTCTTTTTTTGTTAAAAAAAATTAAGTTTGTATTTATTTTGAGAGAGAGAATCCCAAGAAGTCTCCACGCATCAGTGCAGAGCCAGATGTGGGGCTTGAACCCATAAACCTTGAGATCTTAACCTGTGCTGAAATCAGGAGTTGGACGCTCAACTGAGCTACTCACGCACCCCAAAATTTATTTTTCTTCCAATGTGTATATTAACAGCTTTGAAAGAAGCAATCTAGCAGGATGTGATTTTATAGGAAAAGTAAGCTTATTCCCATCTTTGACACTCTGCAGGCCTACCAGGAAGAAACGGGGCAAAGGGGAACCAAGGGTTTGGGTACCCTGGAGAACAAGGTCCTCCTGGTCCCCCAGGTAAGAACTGGTACATGCTCCTAAGTGTTGCTGCACATTTGGCTTTAAGAAAATCTGCATAAATCTATGTCAAAAAATTTGAAATCAAGACATTTGTTTCCTTTTTTGAATGATTCACATTGAACATATTGAGCTCTACTAGAATTTTCTTCCTCCAGCTTATTGATCAGTCATCCGGATTTTTCTCTTGTTTATCATTTGGATGCCTTAGAAGACTAGTCCTTAGAATAGTTCTGGAATGGTTTTAGTCACCCAAGCTTATCTAGTGTATATCAGTGTTCACTCTTTATGATTCTCAGGGAAACAGAACACCTGCAGTGGTGGACTCGTAGGGCAGCCTTGGCTAGCTGTGTTATTTTAACTTCGTCGGGCCTCCATTTCCTCATTGGTTAAATGGTGATGAGATGTTGCCTGCATCATGACATTATTGTAAAATGATGTGAATTAATATATGTGCTTTTGGAACAGTGTGTAACAATCGTGTTTTCAGTAAATGGGTGCTATTACTGTTATTTTAGATGTTAGAACATCGTGAGGCTTTTGCGGGGATGAAAGGATTCAAAAGTCTTCATGTAAAATGCTTGGAACAGTATCTACAGTTGTAGTTAAATGCTGACTAAATGTCTCTTAGTGGTAGCGGCAGGAATTATTAGTAGTAGAGAGTGCCTCAACCTATGCTGCTCCATTTCACACCCTGAATGTTTTTTGTTACTTTGAGTCATCACCTTTCACATAATATCCTGTTAACTCTCCTTCCTTTGAGCATGCTAATTGAGCTAATTAGGCTGTGGTTCTCAAATTAGTGCTGTAACACCTTTGTGTGTATAATGATCACAATTACGCCATGGTAATAGCACTGTATTTAAATATGGAAACCTAAAAACGTGTGTAATGAAAAATCATTTTACTGCAAAAATGGCACAAAAGTGACTTCATTAGAGTTGTAGAGTTTTAGCTTACTCATCTCTCACTTGCTAATTTATAATAATTGGCGGAAGATATGCTGGAAGGAAGAAATAAGTTTGGACAACCCACCAATTAAAATATTAGAATGTTAGCTCAGTGTCTTAATCAGCAGGGTGATTGCTATATTGATATAGCTTAGCCTGGTTTTATAAAAATTACTGATCATTTCTCCATAGTCTTCTAAATGGAAGGTATATAGAATTAGCAAGAGAGTACTTCTCTTTTCACATTAGTGCAAATATGTAAAACTTTTAGGATTTGTTTTTTTTTCCCATTTCCATTTCTTACAGAATCACCTATATCATCATCAAAAACCAAAACTCCTCTGTTCATATATTAATCATGTCCCTTCTTAGGTCCAGAGGGTCCTCCTGGAATAAGCAAAGAAGGTCCTCCAGGAGACCCAGGTCTCCCAGGCAAAGATGGAGATCATGGAAAACCTGGAATCCAAGGACAACCAGGCCCCCCTGGAATCTGCGATCCATCGCTATGTTTTAGTGTAATTGTTGGAAGAGATCCATTTAGAAAAGGACCAAACTATTAGTGTCTGATGCCTCATTCAGCAACCTAGGCGTGGTGCTTTTCTTTTATGGTCTTTTGCATCTCAGGAAGATAATAACATAATCCCTTGAAAAGAAACTAAAGTACCTCGGTGTTTTTATTATTACTTTTTCTTAAGGAAAAATATATGAAAGGTCACATATACTGATTTTAAAGGCTCCTCAGTAATTCAGAGCCTTTGGATTAGTAGCATTAACTAAATCTCAAGGGTGTCTTATAAGTCCATTTATTTTAATCAAAGTTGAATTATATATATAAAAAAAAAACAACACCATTGCCTGTTAGCCAGTCAATTTCAGTCACTGTGAAATATTTCACATTCAGCCTCCATGCAGCAGAGTATTTGAGTTCAGTTTCATGTCTGTGTGAATTTCATGTTTCATATCTCATAGCACATGCTTGTACATTAGCCAAAACATGTGTCTGGTCATTGGAAATAACATCAGGGCTGATATTCAGCTAGGACAGACTGTATTGCCATGCCAGTCATTTACTCCAGCATCTGTGCTTGGTGGGTAGGGACAACGGGCTGCTGGTTGTTCAGTGTTTTGAATGTCACCTCTGTATGAGAGTAACGTGTTTCTTAAGTACATTTGCAAATTCTCAAATTTGATTAATGAATATGCTAAGAAAGACTATTGGTTCCAATGGGAATGGTCCAAATTATATAACATTAAAAACATTTTGGAAAACAGTTTCATTGTACCTGGTGTTGTCAAAGGAAATGATGGTTCAGAAATAAAAGACTTTATTCTTCATACTTGCTTAGCAATTGGAATGTTTGTTGGATGCCTTCATTTTCCATTTCATTTATTACATGTGTATGGTCCTATATGTTAACTTTCATTGTAGCAAAGCTAATGGGAATAAATGCTCTAGTTGAGAGGAAAGTAACTCCACAGATTCTAGTATGTCTTGATATTTTTAGCAGACTTTAAAACATTACAAACAGTCTTTGTGTACTGTACTTACTGCCTTTGTAAGGAACATATTTGAGATATTTTATCCTAATCATGCTCTAAATTTTGTTACATGCTTGTTATTCAAAGTTCAATAAAGTGTTGTACAGGCCTGATTGCAGTGTTTTATTTTTTTAAAATACATAATTTTGTTGAGTGTAGTATCCATATCACATGGTCATTGTTTTCAATGGTTATACTTTATTGAATTATTTACCCTATTCTTGAAAAGCTCAATCATCTGAAATAAGAACTTAGAAATTCATTTGGTATACTATGCACACAAATGGGTGCAGCACCTGCTTCCTGGAGTGACTGTTGATCAGCGTTTAGTTTAACTGACATGTCATCCTGCCACTTTGATGAGGACGTTGGGGGAGACTCAAGTCATAACGTTCAGTAGCAGAGTTAGCGCACAAGAATTTTTTGTCATTTTTGGTTTTTTTTTAAATTGAACTATAGTTGACCCACTGCTACATTAGTTTCAGGTGTGCGACGTAGTGATTCAACAAGTGTATACGTTATGCTGTGCTCAGCACACGTGTAGCTCCCATCTGTCACCATACGACGCTATTACAGTGCCATTGACTGTATTCCTTGTGCTGTGCCATTGATCCCTGTGACTTAGTCATTCCATAACTGGAAGCCTGTATCTCCCACTCCCCTTCACCTATTTTTCCTGTCTTCCCATTCATCTCCTCTCTGGCAACTATCAGTTTGTTCTTTATATTTATGGGGGTGTTTCTGCTTTCTGTTTGTTCATTTTGTTTTTTAGATTCCTCTTATAAGTGAAATTATATGGTATTATTTGTCTTTCTCAGACTTATTTTACTCAGTGTAATATCATCTAGGTCTGTCCATATTGTTGCAAATGGCAAGATTTCATTGTTTTTTATGGCTGGATAATATTCCATTGTATATATGTGTACCACATTTTCTTTATCCATTCATCTATCTGTGGACATTTGGGCTCCTTGCATAATTTGGCTACTATAAATAATGCTGCAGTAAGCATAGGGGTGTGTACATCTTTTTGAATTAGTGTTGTTTTATTCTTTGGGTGAATACCCAATAGTGGAATTGCTGGGTCATATGGTATTTCTATTTTTAATTTTTTTAGGAATCTCCATACTAGTTTGTACAATGGTTGCACCAATATACATTCCTACCACCAGTAGGGTACCTTTTTTCTCCACATTTTGCCAACACCTTTTATTTCTTGACTTTTTTATTCTAGCCATAGCATGAGGCTTATTTGGATATTCAATCTCCAGCAAAGCCCTAGGTATGTTTAGGCTTAACTCCTAGGTGATTATGGCATTTTCTAAGACATGCTAAAGGAGCAGAATAGGTAGTTAGTGTTACCTATTAATTCATTTAGCCACCACTCACCGTGTGGCCAAGGATATAGTGGCAGAATAGTTGCATTGTCTAGCCTGCAGTTACTTGTGTGTAGTGAGATGTAGGTAAGTAAACAGGTGATTCCAATACATTCATCCTAAGAAAGGAGAAGTGCTATAGAAATGTATAGGATGATGCTATGTCCCTCCCAAGTTCATATGTGGAAGCTCCAACCCCCATGTGGCAGTATTTGGAGACAGGGCTTATAGGTGGTAATGAATCCTATGGGACTGGTGGCCTTATGAGAAAAGAAAGAGGACAATCTCTCTCTTTCTCTCTACAGGCATGCAGGAAAGGTCCCGTGAACACGTACTGATAAGGCCACTGTCAACAAGCGAGGAAGGTAGCCCATCTTGATCTTGAATTTCCAGCCTGCAGTTGTGAGAAAATTAATTTCTATTGTTTAAGCCAGCCAGTCTTAATACTGCCATATAAAATATTATTTTGTTATTTTCTGCACAAGCTCATAAAACAGATGTGAAAGTAGTGAAAACTTCCCTGCAGCAAAGATTATAAACACATTTGAAAGGCGAGGAGGCATTAACCTAACCAAGTCATGTCAAGATAATGGAAATGAGCAAAAGCTGGGGAGTTAGAAAAGCAGGGAGAATTCTGAGAACATCACCTGTGGAATATAAACCATATTTACTTTTAGTATCCCTACTTTTAAAATTGATATCTCAAGATGAAATACTTCTGTGATTTATCATGGTACATGTTATGTCCTAACATATTTCTGCCTTTGACAAATTTGAAATTACCCATGGTGTACTGACTTTCACAAATGAATACGTGAGTGAATTTTTCCTGCAAGGACATTTTGCATTGTAATGTCCATCATCACCATTTTACATGTATACCCTTTAACATAGTCACAAGAGCATGACTTCTGTAATGAATTTGCCTGAGTTCAAATCGCCACTTGGTTTTTCTGCTATGGGTCTTCAGAAAATTTATTTCTTTTTGCCTAGATTTCTGTATATGTTGAATAGGAAATACTAATAGTACTTACCTAAAAGCAAGATTAGTATTAGGATTAGGTGAAACAAAAAAAATTATTTCATGGAATAAAGTTAGATAATTTACCAGAAACATACAGTGTGACATTAGCAAATCTTGAGATGAAATTTTAACTATTCAAAACATTTTATATCTGTGTAACTAATACTGATAAAACTGATTAATCTGATTTGTTTCAATTCAGAATGAAACTCTCAGTCTTTAGGATAAAAATAATTCTGGGGTGCCTGGGTGGCTAAGTTGGTTAAGCGTCCAACTTCAGCTCAGGGCATGATCTCGCAGTTCATAGGTCTGAACCCCACATCAGAATCTGTGCTGACAGCTCGGAGCCTCAAGTCTGCTTCAGATGCTGTGTCTCCTTCTCTCTCTGCCCCTCCCCTGCTCATGCGCTCATTCTCTCTCTCTCTCTCTCTCTCTCTCTCAAAAATAAACATTAAAAAAATTTTTTAAAAGGATAAAAATAATTCTCAGTAAAAGCTCAGCCAGATTTTTGATCATCTTGGTCTAAAATGTAAAGTGGGAACAATTTAGGGGAAAAAAACCCATCAAACCCTTGGGGTTTATTGTCTGTGGTATTTTATCTGTATTTTGTTAATTATTTTTTTTTTATGAACTGTATTTTATGTTTGGTTCTTAGAACTTCACCAAGTAATTAATTTCCATTGTGAAAAGATTTTTAATGGACATGGAACCGAAAATCATTCTTTGATGCCCAGTAGAGGGCAGCAGAATACACATATCCACTCATATCTGGAACCAAGCTGTGATGATCTTTTTCTCATTGTATTTATTAATTATATCAACTATCACTGTATATATACTTAATGTGTACATTTTCTCAGTTTTTCAAGCATGGTTAGATTTGTATCCTCAAAACTTTATTATCCCAAAGGTAAAAAAAAAAAAAAAAAAAAAAAACTCACGAGGTTTTTGTAAGTTGCACACCTAAGCCACAGTTAATGAGGTTTGTTTATATTTTGATGTCTTGCCTGACTGCTTTATCTTTGTAGGATTCAGTTCATCTGGTTAAAGTGCTATGGCTAGGAGCTTTGATTGTATCTTCAAACTGATAACTGTGTTGTCAAAGGAGAGATTTGAAACTCACTCCTGCTCTTCCTCAGTTACGAATCTGGCCAGTTGACTGGTATTTTAGCTTTGTTATGCCCGTGGCAGGCAGAAAGGTGCCCTTATCATTATCTAGAGTTTATAAGTGAGTAAACCACACATCCTATCGTCCTGGTACAATAGATTGTATAAAATGCCAGCACAAGAGATTATTAGCAGCTCTGTGACTAAAGCCTTGAGAGCTTAATCTCTGAGGAGGGTGGGGCGTGATGGGGGACACAGAGGGAAACTCAGATTAAAAGTCTCTGCAATTTTAAGGGAAAAGACCAGAAATAAGCCCATAAGTTAGTTAAATTGAGCTGTAAAGTTTTCTCTGGAATGTCTTAACAAAACTTTAGTTTAAAAGGTACGTAGAAAAATTTTATCTTGCTCCAAATAACACATTTGAAATAAGGAACATTGCTGTCTCTACTCACTAAATTATTTCTGGGTTCTGCATTTTCAAAAGTAGGTTTTCACAGAGGAAACATCTGTGAATTTTTAACATCTATTTATTTTGAGGGAGAGAGAGATAGAGTATGAGCAGCAGAGGGGCAGATAGAGAGCAAGACACAGTATCCAAAGTAGGCTCCAGGCTCCGAGCTGTCAACATAGAGCCTGATACCGGGCTCAGACTCATGAACCGTGAGATCATGACCTGAGCTCAAGTCAGACACTTAATTTACTGAGCCACCCAGGCCCCCATGATAGATAGATTTTAAAAGTCCCATATTGATATACTAGATGAAAATGAGCATTTGAAATAGCTGACTGGAGTATCATTCTGCATAAGGGAGAACTGAGACACAGTGACAGTTTTTCCATCATGTCCCCAATTCAGTTGCTATTTCAAAATAGTATTAAAAGATCAAATTTGAGGGGTGTCTGGGTGGCTCAGTTGGTTAGGCATTCAACTCTTGATTTCGGCTCAGGTCATGATCTCACGGTTGTGAGTTTGAGCCCCAAGTCCAGCTCTGTGCTGAGAGTAGAGCTTGCTTAAGATTCTCTCCCTCCCTTTCCCTCTGCCCTCCCCCACTTGCGTGCAATACACTTGCATGCACTGTCTCAAAAAATAAAAATGAAATCAAATTTGAGAGGTGTATAGCTCTTACAGAATGACATTCAAAGTGAAATCTTAAATCATTTTGGGGAGCCTGGGTGGCTCAGTCGGTTAAGCATCTGACTTCAGCTCAGGTCATGATCTCATGGTTTGTGAGTTCAAGCCCCGCATCAGGCTCTGTGCTGACATCTCAGAGCCTGGAGCCTGCTTCGGATTCTCTGTCTCCCCTTCTCTCTGCCCCTCTCCTGCTCATGCTTTGTCTCTCTCTCTCTAATATAAACATTAAAAAAAGTAATCATTTTGACAACAACAACAAAAAGGTAAAGAGAGCCCTGAGACATGTAATATTGGATGACTCGGATAACTTTTCTGAATTTGTTTTCTTATCTCTGAAACAAAAGGTTTAAGTTACTGTGATTTTTCAACCTGGGCTGTTACATTACAATCACCTAGCGCTGAAAAAAAATTCCCTTGTTTCGGCTCTACCGAGATTCTGGTGTAATGGATTTGCCTTCCATGCAGAGGCAATAGCTATTACAAAGGCCTTGGGCCAGAGAACACAGCTCAATGGAAGTGGAAGTAATTCTCTATTTTTAGGTTTTAGAAAGCTGCTGCTAGAGGTGGCAAAAGATAAGGGTGGAAATAGTGGGAGTAGGAAAAAGGGATAAAAAGGGAAGGAGAAGATACTAAAAAATCTTCCAGGATTTTGAGATTTGCCTCACAGATACATCACTCTGAGTACAGTGTGAGTGGATGAAAACAGGCAAGTTGGAAGTGGAGAAGCTAATTAAATTTCATTACAGGGGTGCCTACGTGGCTGTCAGTTAAGCATCTGACCCTTAATTTGGGCTCGGGTCATGATCTCACAGTTGGAGCCCTGCATCTAGGCTGTCAGAGCAGAGCCTCCTTAGGATTTTCTCTTTCTTCCTCTCTTCCTGCACCTTCCCTGCTCGCTCGCTCTCTCTCTCTCTCTGAAAATTAAAAAAAAAAAAAAATTAAAAAAATAGTTAAAATAACTTCACTACAGTGGCACTGAGGACAGAAGTGTAGATAAAAGAGGAAAAGACAGAGGCAGAGGGGAAAATAAAAGGCCATCAATTTATTCTACTAAAATCACAGATAACTTTCAGAATGTACCCCAGTGACACCAGGAAGGTGAGGGCTTGCTGGTGTAGCACGAGATAGGAAATGAACCAAACATTTTGGGCTTCCACCTGGATGTCGACCTAGGAAGAGCTGCTTTGCGGGGCTCAGGACTGCATCTTCTAGGGGCCTCTCCTGAAAATGTTGGCAGGGTCAGCGTGAGAACCATGGTTTGGAATTGCATGGAAAGGTATTCATTTCAGGCTTCCACTGGGGCAAAACATGCCAGCTGGTTTCTGATGCTGGCTCTGACTGTGACAAAGTCTCCACGCCTAGGTCTTATTCACACCAGTCTTTTGCCGATAACAACAGTAAATTGTATCTGTTTTCCTTTTGTCTCTGATGCCTCAGGATGCAAGAGAATACGATTTCACTCCTGCTGGGACCCATTCGGAACAGCCGATGCTGTAAGTGCTGTGGCACCGGTCATCCGCGGGAGTGTAAAGAGTGATGGGTAAGCTTTTTTATTTTTATGACGTGGTATGTATTGGTTTGATATGATTTCAAATCCACTTGTTTAGGACAAAGACCAGCAAAGTGAAGTTGTTTTTAGGAAGAAAGTTTTCATGTGAGAGTGAATTAAGCGGTGTCAGGATGCCTCATCTCATCTCATCTGTTGTCAGAGATAAGTATTCAGGAATCGGCCAAGCCTTCTCACTCAAGCACCAACTCGTAAAAAGGTTCACCTCAACTAAATGTGGGCTTTAATCTTTTCCTCGTCCCTTGCCTGCAACAATAGTGTGACTACCCTATCGTTGGTTAATCACAATAAAGTAGGTGATTTCTTCATTGGCTTTTGAAGTGACGTTATCCTCTATGCTACGGGTTGTGAAATTCCTGCAGGGAACCTGTGTTAAATAAATTTCTGGCAAAGACAGACTTAGTCTCTGAGCATGAATTTGCCACCCCAGAGTGAAACAGGTGGACCCTAAGGTAACACAGACTGTTTGCTGTGGAGCGGAAAGTCTATGGGTGTCATCCTGTCTGGAAATGGTCAATAAATCAAGTTGGCTGATTCGATAAAAGGATGTGCTCCCATCTCCCCAAGGCGTCCGTAGTCAGCCTAAATTCTAGGAGGAAACACCTTCCAGAGGAAAAAGTCCTTAAACCAGAAATGGGAAATGGAGGTTTTTAGAGCCAAATCCCAGCAATTGTTAATAATTGCCTGGAGGAAAGCAAAATCTAATTTAGATGTGATTTTCCTTGTCTTTGGCTGAAGTGGTGAGGTTAAGGGAATTGGGGGGTAAACAGAGAGGAGTATCTGAGCATGTGGGTTGGATTTAGAGGGAAATCAATTTGAAACTGTGTGTGTGTGTGTGTGTTTCCATTTCTGACCTCTCCTAGGGATTTTCCAGAAATAAACTTAAATTCTGTAAACTTGAATAATACCTATTATTAATTTAAGAATTAACTGTATGAACTATGAATTTTATACATTTTACATACTAAACTCAGGTGCAGATTTTTCAAGGCTATAGACGACTTAGGGGAACAGGAGGGATTGAAACCTAAATCCTGTTTTCAAAGACGAGGCCATTCTCCATCTTAACTCCTATGAGAATTAAAAGCTAAATAAGTTGTTTTAAGTGTTTTACTCCCCTGTTTATTTTAACTGATTTCCCCTCCTGATGAATTTAGTGATAACAGAAATCTTTTTAAAAATGTTTTTATTTATTCTGTGAGAGGGAGAGAGCATGTAAGCACGTGAGTGTGTTTGGGGCAGAGGGAGAGGGAGAGAGAGGATCCCAAACAGGCTCAGAGCTGTCAGCGTAGAGCCGGACCCAGGGCTCCATCTTACAAACTGAGACGACCTGAGCCGAAATCTAAGGTGGGATGCTTAACCAACTGAGCCATGCAGGTGCCCCAACAGAAATCTTTAAAATAAAAATAAGCTCCAAATTTCCTTAAGAATTATTAAAAAGGTGAGCAGCTCAGGCAACAGTGTCTAATTCACATGTCAGTTACTGGTGTGTTAAAAGGTAAACTGAAACATAGTACAAATTTTAAGATTTGAGCAAAAAATCAATTGTAATTAGGCAGCACCAAACTGGAAGTGGTTACTGGTATTCCACTGGACAGGAGCTGGGGAAAGACTTATAGACAAGAGGTGGAAGCAAAGCGAGAAGAATATTTGATTGGAGATAGCTTATGCAGGTGCCTTATTTGGGAAAGGCTAGTTGGCTATTTGGGAATGGTTGTCCCTAGGTTTCAATTTCTTAATCTTGAGGCACTTCAGTCTTTGGTTTTGGTTTGCTTGTGCAGGCTACAAAGACATTAAAGCCTTCTCAGTCTAATGGTCTCTTTGTTTAATTAATTTAACAGTAGTTACCTTGTAAGGCTCTTAATGTAAATTTCTTTCTCTGGTGATTTAATCAAACAAATATTTCCAGATCCAGAGATTAAGAAATGTATTCAGTAACTCATTCTCAATGACAAATGAAGAAGTGAGAGAAACTAAGAAAATCAGGAATGTTAGATGTAATTCAAAAATACTGTCAGGAACATATTTCTTTTTCTCAAGTCTCATTAAACTTTTGTACTAGAAAGAATTTATTGGACAGTTGAGCCTTTGAGAATTGCTTAGTGCTTTGGAAAAATAGGATTGTTCCTTTTACAAGTGAGAGGCAATATGGAAAGTGTGGAAAGTGGCTCAGTAGAAAGAGCACAATCCCAAGGGTAACTTTGGGCAAAGATCAATCATAGTTGGGAAATGTACACTTCAAATATTATTCAGAAAGGAACAATGATGACACAGAATGTTAGTGATTGGGGCTGGGATGGTCTTGCCATGGAGAATAGGCTTTCATCATAGCAGTGGACGCACATGTATTCAAAGGATGAACCCCCTTCTTCCACATTAAGTGAGAAGATTGAAATATAGCTAATATTCCCCCATGTTGTGTTTCTGTATGGGCCCAAGGAAACAAAAGGTCTGGTTAAAAAAAGATTGAGAGAATAGAGAAGAGTAAGGAACAGAATATAATGTTGGAGGATTGCTTTGATCACAGTTCGTGTGAGTTAACCTACCATTTTTAGATGCAAAATGTTAATGTTAATTAGCATTTTGTTTATGCAAATGAGTAATGCTGAAGAAAAAGAAAGTCTATGATTAAAGATGGTATTGGTGAGGATAAAAGGAAAGAATGTTAAGCACCAAGCAGACATTTTCTTTATTTATTTTCTTTAAAATTTCAGAAACACCTAAGATTCTTTAATCTACCTGCCCAGGGATCTCTTTCATAATAATGTATTTAACCCCACTTAAGAAAACTTTTCCTTTTTAGCTTCCCTAAATAAGTGTCAGCAGGCGTCCTGGCTGGCTTTCATTTAACTGACAAACACTCCTTCACACCTTACCGAGAACATCTTTTTAAGCCTTCACAGGAATAAGTGGCACCCACATAGAAAAAAGGTGGGAGGTGGGAGGACAGTTGGCTCTGATTAGTTTTATGCCACATCATACCCTGATTCCATTGTTCATTTTAAGGCAAACTAGTTAAAATTTTAGAGGCATTAGCTCACGTAAGAAATGATCACTGTCTCCAATAACACCCAGAGAGTAAGAGATGAATGCTGTTGTCTGTCTCCATGAAATGTTAATGGCCCCAAGGCAGGTTTTAGAGTCCTGAAAGCCAAAAGGGGAAGAAACAGGGATCTACTGAGTTCTTGGGTTCTGTCAAGGACAGTTAAATTAGGAAGCCAGAAGAAAGACATTAATAACAACAGCTATTATTGATTCATTGACTTCAAACGTCCCTTCTTTAGTATTTATAGCTTCCTTAGGACTAGGTAATAAGATTTTCATTTTATAAATGAAAACACTGAGCTTCACATGACTAGACGGTGATGAATCCAAGATTCGATCCAGATCTGCGAGGCTCCAACGCTCATGTTTTCAGTCTGAGTATCACTAAAATGTGTTCTCTATATAGTCCATGTTGCAATACAATATTTAGTTGGCAACTGGAGGCCATCCAATCATTCTACGACTGTGTCTGGCACAGTTTTTCACTGCCTTAAAATTTATCCAGTTTAGTTGGAGGATGTTGCACTGTTTTTGTCCTGTCCTTTGGAATGTTATTTGCAGGTTTCTTTCAGAGTGACTCTCCTGGGTCAATTTTGGGACCTCTTCCAAGTGTCCCACTAATATTCTGTGCATTTCCCTGGGATGGCATTTTTGTTTTTAACCCTGTTTTGCTACTTTTCTTTGTTAGCCTCCCCCATGAGTCTGTGAGCTTGTTAAAGGCAAGCTTCCTGCACTGTTTCAAAATATGTTTTCAAGTACACCTCTTGCCAAGGCTTGATTTGAAATTCTTTTTGAACCATATTTGTTAGTATGAAGATCACATAAGGGGGGGTAATGGTGGTGCCAGAAACCTAGGATATTGGTGAGTTGAGTAATATTCTTAGAAGAGTATCTGTGACACAGTTAGTGCTTAATAACTACTAGCCATCTGATGATTATTCTTGTAAACTTCTGCACTGACGACAAGAAAAATGCAAGGGAACCAGGGAGTTCTTTAGCAGCACAGGTTTTGGACAGAATTGCCCTTTTCCAGGAGTTTTGTTCTGTTTTGGTTTTCTGAGAGAGAGAGTGTGCACACACATGAACCGGGCAAGGGCAAAGGGGAGAGAGGGCAAAGGGAGAGAGAGAGAGGGAGAAAAATCTTAAGTAGGTCCCATGCTCAGTGTGGAGCTCAACTTGGAGGCTCGATCCCATGACCCTAGGATCATGACCTGAGCCAAAATCAAGAATCGGACACTCAACTGAACCACCCAAGAGCCCCATCAGAGTTTTATTTTTAAATGTGGTAATTAATTTAAAAATGCAGAGCAGTGTCTGACATGTAGTAGGCACCCCTTTGAGGCGAGCTGTTTCTGTGATTACCAGTGGAGCTGGTTTCCTCAGGCTGGCTACCACCTTGTCTTGTGTGTAATCACTCAAGTATTAGGACAAATTTAGCCCATGCAGACAGTTACCAGATCTTACCTCGAACTTTGATCACGACTCTTTCTCTGATCTTCTATATAACAAAATCAGTGAAGCCTCTTCAGTGGAATATCGTACCATCACTTAACTGTGAATATGTAAAACAGAATTCATTTTTCCACCCTCGCTGGTTTAATGCCTTCAGTAATGCCAGTCCCCTAGCTCAGCTAGAGAACTGCCTCTATTTACAGTAACGAAACAGGCAGTCTGCAGTCCAGATTGTGGCCCCTCTGGTGGCTATTGACAGTGCCATCAGGCCGTGTCACAAAGTTCCTCTGCTTCCTGAAATATGTGATGACATTTTTTCCTGAATAAATCCAGCTGACTTGACTAAGATACTGTGGAATCAGGCCTCACTGTTGCTGAGAATTGCAACTAATTGTGAATTTTCAGGAGATTTTCGATGTACTTTGTAAATGTTTGCTCCTGTTTCACTATTCACTCATTAAATTCAATCATGAAATAACTCCTTGGAAGTAAATGTAAGTATTTACTTTCTTCTGTGATTCTGGCAAAACTAATTCGTATTATTTGAATGGAATTTACTGTATCTAAATAGCAAGTAATGTACTCAGACACATTTTTTCCATTTTAAAATATGTGGAAAACATGTACTGTGTTGTCTTTTTTAACATCCCCAAATCCCATATTGTTTTTTAGCAATAGGAAAACGAGGCTTTTAAGCATTTTAACGAATGCTTAACGAGAATTTTAAGCATTAAGTCTAACCTAATGCCTTGAAAATATTGAACCCTAGATAGAAAAGGCACTCAGTTTGAGGGGAAAATGGGGGAATAGACAATAGGAAAAAATACATATGTTGCTAAGGAAAATCATAATTCACAGTTTCATTTTTTTTCTGATTTTCCACCAATTTAATATTGGTGCTTTCTAAGGACATGACCACGTTGTCCAATTGTCAGTGGACTAATGTGGTTTTCGGGTGCCAAATTCTGCATTCCATAAGGCTAACTGCCGATGAAATTAGAAGAGCTTGTTGAGTATTAGAGATTCTGGTCTTTTGGCATGGAAATGAAAGAAAAGTGTTCCACCACATAACTTTTTATGTCTAGAATTATCTAATTTCTGTATTGGAAATTGGCAAGAAAGCATTCTTTCCCAATAATGTTATTTACATGAAAATCTGTATAAATGCCTATGAAATGAAATTTGTACCTAATGTTACTCAGGGGAAAGAATATTCTGAGGTCAAAAATAATTGCAGTGGTTTTGTACTGCTGATTACACAAAAGATAGTTCAAATAAAAATAAACAAATCAAATAACCACTCCCCACCTCATTTCAGAATTTTGAAATTGCCTGAAATTGATCTGTATTCTGTTTTTCCTGTTCTGCTTTTCTATTTTCTCTCCTTTTCTGCCTTTTTGCTGATATAAAGACCAAAATGTAATCTAAATTTTTGTCTTTAGTGTGTATGTTTAATAAATATAATAGGCTAGCCTGAAAGAGCACTTTATGGAAGTGTGAATTACATACAATATAATGCGTCCATTTTTTTTAAATTTTTTTTTTCAACATTTATTTATTTTTGGGACAGAGAGAGACAGAGCATGAACGGGCGAGGGGCAGAGAGAGAGGGAGACACAGAATCGGAAACAGGCTCCAGGCTCCGAGCCATCAGCCCAGAGCCTGATGCGGGGCTCGAACTCCCGGACCGCGAGATCGTGACCTGGCTGAAGTCGGACGCTTAACCGACTGCGCCACCCAGGCGCCCCTAATGCGTCCATTTTTAAGTGTATATTTTGATAGGTTTCAACAATTGTATGTGCCCATGAAACTATCATTACAGTTAAGATATAGAACATTTCTATTATCCCTGAAAAGTTTTCTTGTGTCTTTCCCCAGATAATTTATCCCTCTTCCAGTTCTAGGCAACTCCTGATCTGCTTTCAGATTAGAATTTTCTTTTCTAGAGTTCTGAATAAATGGAATCATACATGATGTAAGGCTTGGTGTGGGGCTTCTTTAATTCCGCATAATATTTTTGAGATTCATCTATGCTCTTATGTCTATCAATAGTTTAGTCCTTTTTGTTGCTGCATAGTATTCCTTTATTTGACTGTATTTCATTTTGGTTACTCATTTATATGTTTACGGAAAGTTGGGTTATTTCTGGTGTGGGAAAGTTGTAACGCTTCAATGGACACCCATTTACAAGTCTATACGGAGATACATTTTCATTTCTCCTGGGTGTTAGGAATAGTGTTACTGAATTGTATTGTAAGTATATTCTTAACTTTGTAAGCAACTGTATTTTCTGGATACAAATCCTTTGTTCTATAATGCACATATTTTCTCCAAGTCTATGGCTTGCATTTTTATTTTCTTAATACAATCCTCTTAAGAGTAGACCTTTAAAATTTTTATGATGTACAATTTTTATTGCTTTTATACCTTGTACCTTTGTGCTTCATCTAAAAAATCTTTGTGTATCCTGAGATCATGAAGATATTTTTCCTTTGTTTTCTGCTAGAATAGTTCTGTCTGATAAAAATTTCTGCAATGATGGAAAACTTGTATATCTGTACTGCACCACTAGCCACACAAGGCTATTGGGCATTTGAAATGTGACTAGCACAGCTGAAGAGCTGAATTTTTAATTTAATTTGAATTTATTTAAATTTAAATAGCCGCATGTATCTAGTGACTTATTATACTGGGCAACACAGGTCTAGAAGTTTTTATGGTTTTAGCTTTTGTGTTTAGGCAGGCCTACAATCTCTTTTGGGTTAAATTTTGTATAAAGTGGGAAATAAGGCTCAAGATACATTTTCCCCCAAAAGGACTAAAAGCACTTTATTGAAAAGACTGTCATTTTCCCATTGAATTACTTTGGCACTTTTGTCAAAAATCATTTGATTATAAATATATGGTATGTTTCTGTTCCACTGATGTATATTTTTCTCCTTATGCCAATACCACACTACCTTGATTACTCTGAGATTGAGATCAGGTAGTATGAGTCTTCCAACTTCATTCTTCTTTTCCAAAGTCATTTGGGCTATTTTAAGTCCTTTGCAGTTTCCATAATATTTTAGAAACAATTTGTTAATTTTTACAAAAACAGCCTACTGGATTTTTGATGGGGATTGCAATGAATCTATTAACTATTTGGGGGAAAATTGACATTTAAAAAAATATTTCATCTTCCCATCCCTGAGCATCTCAGCTCCATTTATTTATCTCTCTATTTTATTTCTCTCAGAGATATTTTATAGTTTTCATTATATAGGACTTGTACAAATTATTTAGAAAAATTTATCCTTAAGTAATTTATGTTTTGGGACGCTATTGTAAATGCATTATTTTAAACTTCAATTTTCTTTGTTCCTTGCTAATATAGTTTAGGTAAATACTGTTTTTTTTTTTTTTTTTTTTTTTTTTTTGTACATTGACCTTTTATTCTGGGACCTTACTAAATGTACATTTTATTATCAGTTCAAATAGCTTTTGTGTAGATTTGTAAGAATTGCAAAAAAAGAGGTAGGTTACATAAATTTTCTGTATTTTCTTCCATTTTATGCTTCGTTAATTTCTGCTCTTTATTGTGTCTTTCCCTGACTTATTTTGGACTCATTTTGCTCTATGTTTTCTAGTTTCTTAAGGTAGATACTGTTTAATTGATTTTAGACCTTTCTTATTTTCTGATATAAGCATTTAAAGCTACCAATTTCCCTCTAAGCAGTGCCTTACCCGTATCCTAAAATTTTTATATGCTGCTTTTCATTTTCATTAAGTTCAAAGTATTTTCTAATTCCTCTTGTGATTCCTTTTTTGATAGATGGATTATTTAAAATGGTATTATTTAATTTCCAGTATTCAGGTATTTTTCAGATTTCTTTCTGTTACTGAATTCTAATTCAATTTTGTTGGCAGAAAAAAAAAACTCTATCAATTCTTTTAAATGTAATGAGACTTATTTTATGGAGCAGCATATGGTTTATTCTGGAAATACACCATCTATACTGAAAAGAATATGTATTCTGCTGTCCTCAGATGGAGTATTTCATAAACCATATCAGTTAATAGTATTTTTCAAGTTTTCTCTATTCTTCATGATTTTCTGTCTGCTTGTCCTCTCAGTGCTAAAAGAGGAGTATGGTAACTTCCAACAACAATTTTGGAGTTTCCTTTCCTTGTAATTCTGTCAGTTTTTGCTTTATGTATTTTAAAGCTCTCTTACATAGTGCACACACATTTAGGGATGTTATGTTTTCTTGATGAATTGATTCTTTTTTGCTTATAAATTCTCCGTTTTATCCATGGTAATAGTCCTCATTATGAAATACATTTTGATGTTAATATAGACACTCAGCATTCTTTGGAAAATAATTTGCATAATAATACCTTTTTCATTTGATTTTTATCTCATCTACATCTTTACATCACAAGTGTAAAGATTTCTTGTAGGCAGTATATAGTTGAATCTTGCTTTGTATCTAGTCTGACTATTTTCAGCTAAAGGTTTAAATCAGAGGTCAGCAAACTTTCTTTATAAGGAACCAGATAGTAAATATTTTAAGCTTTGCGGGTCTCTCCTTTCATCTACTCAGCTTTCTCATGGCAGTACAAAAGAATATATAGACAATGCATAAACACATGAGGCTGGCTGTGTTGCAATAAAGCTTTGTTTACAAAAATAGATGGCAGGCTGGATTTGACACGAGTCCTAGTTTGTTAACCGCTGATTTCGACCATTTAAATTTAAAGTAATTATTAATCTGGTTGGGTGTATAGCTACCATTTTCTATTTGTTTTCAGTCTGTTCCATCTATTCTTTATTATATTTTTCTTTATTCTCATCTTCTAATGGATTTAATATATTTTGGTGTTTCATAGTATCTTCATTATTGAGTTACTGGCTATACTTATTAAATACTTTATTATTGTAGTAGTACCTCTAGGGTTTACAACATGCGCTTATCTCTAGTTCTCTTGTTAAGCCAAAGAAAAGCCTAGGTTCTATATCATCTTTACTTCATAAGGAATGTATTTGTTCTGTATATGCATTACCTCTTTTAAAAAATTGATATTCTTGGCTTATTTAAAGTAAGAAAAGGGGCACCTGAGTGCCTCAGTCAGTTAAGCGTCCGACTTTGTCTCAGGTCATGATCTTGCAGTTTGTGAATTCAAGCCCCGTGTCAGCCTCTTTGCTGACAGCTCATAGCCTGGAGCCTGCTTCAGATTCTGTGTCTCCTTCTCTCTTACCCCTCCCCCACTCACGCTCTGTCTCTGTCTCTGTCTCTCTCTCTCAAAAATAAATAAAAACATTAAAAAAATAAAGTAAGAAAAAAGGCCAAATTCATTTTATAGTTATTTGATTTCAGCACACTTAAAAAGTAGATATTTGAAAAAAAAAACCTACAGTAAGCTAATTGACCATTTGAAAATATGTTATTGAATATTTAGCAAACACAGTTGATCTCAAAATCTTATACATAGCAAAGCAACAAAGAAAAAGCTATGAAAAATGTTGAAATGACTAACAGGTTATATTAACATGAGCTAGAGAAGCCCATAAAGCATAAGTCTGTTGCAATCCTAAATTATAGAAAGAGGAAGGAGATTCTCTTAGATAAGAGATTTCATGAGGATCATGAAAACTTTACCTATATGTATCAAAATGAAAAATATGAAACCAAACCCAGTAAGACTCCTTGGTGATCATGTTTGTAAAATGGAAGTCAGGAATAAAAAGGAGCTAGCAGAGAGACTCAACCGAGTCTGACTTTTTCAACAACGTGAAAGAAAGCTCTCAGATTTTCTTTTGAAATGACCCCTGCATTTGTTGTATGACAGGTTATAGTCCCACACCAAATTTGACAGCTGTGGAAGCTAAATTTTTAATTGCCTTCCTTCCACTGAATCTGCATCCTATTCTAGCCCAGCATCTGGTTCAGCTTCCCCCAATTAAAGCCTGACTACATTCTGATAGCCTCTGTGTTTACTTCCAGCAAATCTCATCTTATGTTGAAAAGAGGTGGTTTTGAGCTGAATAAAGGCAAATGCAATGCCACATTACTTAGCAGGTTATAAATTTACAAAAGTTATTATCCCAGATGATCATTAAAACAAAATTTCAAAGAAAGATTGATTTGTAAAGGGACACTGGAATTGTCAGATACTATCTTCTCATCCTACAATGTCCTTCAGGACCTCTTCTAAGAGAGCTATAGAAGGGCCAGCTGTTTGTTTTTTTATGGCTATTTTGAGAAAAAATGGAGGGGGTAGAGAGAAGAGAAGAGAAAAGAAGATAAAGTTGATTGTGAAAGAAAAAGGGAAGAGAATAACAGTACTTTACGTGAAAGTACTTTCAAAAGTCAAGTTAAGTACCATCCTATTTGTGGACTTCAGTAAGGAGCAGAGAAGTTGGCTGAACTTTGGAATGAGGACAGTGGGTGTCTCTAAATTAGCAGCAAGCACTGTACCACTGTATTTCAATCAGTGTGTGGAGAGAGTGGTGAAATCCACTTGGATGTGGTTGTGACTGGAAAGAATGACCTTAGTCCATTGTAGAAAGCCATGGTTCCCTCAATGTTTATAGCCACCAAACTCATGATGTATTGAAAACTTGACCATATGAGCTTTAGAATACAATCACTTTATTTAAATTCAAAACGAAATGTGTATGCCTATAATTTTTGCAAAAGAAAGGAGAAGAGTAAGTTGTAAAACAATTACGTTTGTTTAAAACAGCCTGTCAAACGGATGGTATGTTTGGGAAATATTATTGGTATCTTTAGAGAAGTCTCACTTTACAAAGAAAGCTCACACAACCCTCTGAGCTAAGTGGAGCGAGTATTTTCATCTCATTTTAAAGAAAGATATGGAGGCAAATAATTATTGACTTCCCTAAAATGAAGTATCTAGTTAAAAACACAAAGTATACCAGGACTTTCATCTCTTAATTCCCAAGGCAGTATGTTTTCTTCTCAACTGTGCTGCCTGGCTCTGTGCCCATGCAAAATACTAACAAATCTTGCTTAAATTAAATCCATGTGATGTTGAAATCCAAAGTAATATCAATAAACAGGTTACTTTTAATAGCCGGTGAATGGTTGCAGTACATATTGTAGACACTGGATTTGAACAATAAGAATTTAATCATTTATTTTAATAGATCGGTATGCAAGTTGGTTTCTTAAAATAATCATGTTTCTCAACTGTGAGTTTCATTATATCCTTCTTTTATAATATGAGGATTAGAGCATATTTGATTATTTTTTATTGATATATTTTTGATAATGAAGCACATTTGTATGAACTATGAAGTTCTCCACTCTGAGGATTACAAATATTTTTTACTTGGAATTTCAAGATATGAGAATCTTGGCACATTATCTGTAGTTCTGCATTCCAGTAAATAGTCTGAATAATCACGATATTGAAAGAAGATCATATTTGGAACTAATTTTAGTCCAGCTTTTGCTTTCATAGCACATGTATTCATAGTTCCTCTGAAATTCTTATAATTCATAGGATTTTTAAATAAAATTAAAAGATACTATGAATAGAGCTTGAAGGCTAGAATAAAAGGTAAAACAATAATAATCTATTACTTTTTCAAACCTTGTTTGGACCCTTTGTTCAGGCATATCAATTGAAACAAAATATCTTTGAGGCAACTGGGAAATTTGAATATGGATTGGTATTATATAATACTGTTAATTTTGATGATGGTATGGCATCTGTGTTTTTAAGAAAGTACTTATTTAAAGATGCAGACTGAGGCACCTGGGTGGCTCAGTCGGTTAAGCGTCAGACTTTGGCTCAGGTCATGATCTCGCAGTCTGTGAGTTTGAGCCCCAAGTCAGGCTCTGTGCTGTCAGCTCAGAGCCTGGAGCCTGTTTCAGATTCTGTGTCTCCCTCTCTCTCTGCCCCTCCTGCGCTTGCACTCCGTCTGTCTCTCAAAAATGAATAAATGTTAAAAAAAATTTAAAAAATAAATAAACATTAAAAAAGTATTTTAAAGATGCAGAATGAAATACTTATGGATAAAATACAATGGATTATAACAACACTGATGAGTATTCATGGTAGATATAGATATGTGAGGGAGAGTCTTAAGACTATTCTAATTTTGTGTGTTTAAAATTTCCATAATACAAATCTTTTTTAAAAAATAGAAAACAATGAAGGCGATAGAGTGGATATGTAAGACATGTTTCAGGAGAAATAGGGAGATCAGGGGAGGCCTTACTAAGAAGGAGACATTAGGGTGAAGATTTGAATGGGAAAGGTATGTGGATCTCTGGGAATGTTCCAGGCAGAAGTAGGAGCTAGTGCAGAATCCTGAGATGGAAGTGCATCTGTCATATCCAAGGAACAAGAAATCCAATGGCTAAATAAGAATGAGTAATAGATAAATAGTAGGAGGTGGTATCAGAGAGTTAACAGGATGGGTGGGAGGAGAGAAAATTCCTAAATGCAAATACGCAAAATACATGAAGAATACCTTTAGGCCAATAAGAAAAAAAAGGCAGACAACCTAATATAAAAAGCGGGCAAAAGACTTGAACAGACACTTTACAGAAAGGAAATGGACAATAAGAATATGAAAAGGTGCTCTACTTCATTAGGCATCAGGGAAATACAAATTAAAACCACAACACTACAGCAATACATACCCACAGAAAGGTTAAAATGTAAAAGGTAGGGAATACAGGTAGTTGAGAGGAAACAGAGCTTTCATATGCTGGTGTTTAAAATGGTACAAACTGCAGTATCTATTGAAAATGAAAATTATGCATACCTTCTAAGATATCAATTCTCTTTCTAGGTGTATCTCCAGCAAAAAAAGCATATACGTGTTCACTGAAAGAACTGAATGATTAGAGCAGCACTGTTCTTAACATCCCAAAACAGAACTACCCATATGTCCATCAACAGTTAAGTAGATCAACAAACTGTCTTATAGTCACAAAATGTATTCTATACAACATTTAGAAAAACAAAGTAAACAGTATAGATACATCTCACAAATGTATTAAACACAAGATGCAGACACACAGTACTTAATACTTTGTAATTCTATTTATATGAAGTTCACAAACAAGCAACAGTAATCTATATTGTTAGAGCAGTGTCTACTCTTCAGGAGGAAGTGCTTAGAAGGGAAGATGGCAGATGGTGGGGAGCTGGTAATGTTCTGTTTCTTGGTCTGGATGTTACTTTAATAGGGAGTTTAGTTTGTGAACAGTCACCAAGCTGTATACTGATGATTTGTGCACATTTCTGTATCTAGATAATATATCATTAATAGTTTAATCATGTAGGAGTAGCTTATCATGTCCAGCACGTGGGCATCACTGTCCATGCTGAATAAGAAGGACATGGGACATGATGGATTGTTGGCTTAAAAAAAAAAAAGAGTGGAAGTCTTGCTTTTTCAACCTGCAGCTGTAACCCCTGTAGTCAAAGATAATAAACCATATATACATAGTGAGTTCTTTGGCTCTTGGAAAGGAGATATCTGTTCCAAAGCAACTGGGAAAAACTGTAAATAAGAAATGAAAATATGATGAGAGGTATATTCTTGTCAACTTTTTGAATGATAATATATCTTACTATGTGTTATGCAACAGAACATTTTGTATAGCATCATGATGCCAGTTAACTTTTGGCATCATTTAAAAAAATTTTTTTTTACATTTATTCATTTTTGAGAGAGAGAAAAAGAGCATGAACAGGGGAGGGGTAGAGAAAAAGGGAGACACAGAATCAGAAGCAGGGTCCAGGCTCCTAGCTGGCAGCATAGAGCCTGGCACGGGACTCGAACCCATGAACTGTGAGATCATGACCTGAACCGAAGTCGGATGCTTAACCCACTGAGCCACCCAGGCACCCCAACTTTTGGCATCATTTAAGTCCAATCACTAAGAGTTTACAAAAAAAATTGAATATGTAAGTGTAGATGTTATGAGTTCTTTGAAAATCAAAAATTATTACAGTTTCTTAAACTAGACATCAGAATGCCACAGAAGCATTTTAAAATTTTTGATTCTCAAGTAAATATTGACAGCTGTAACCCACATAAACAAAAAGCTCTTAGGGGTTTTCGATAAAGTTGATTTTTAATGTAAGCTCTAGGCCCAACATGGGGCTTGAACTCACAACTCTGAGATCAAGAGTCACATGCTCTAACCACTGAGCCAATCAGGTGCTCCGTGGGGTCTTCAACAATTTTTTAACAGAGTAAAGGGTCCTTCAGACAAACATGAGAAAACCACTATGGATAATCCCCATTCTTTGCTCATTGTTAGTTCATTGTCATGGAATTCCAAGCCTGCTTTTAAATCCTTGGTTGGGCCTAGGTTTGTGGTCCTTCCAGCTTAGGAAGTTGATTTTCAGTAACCTACGGGATTTTGATTAAAGATAGTTTGCTCTTTGGCATTGTGGGTATCTTGTCTATTTTGTTTGTTGTTATTATATTTTTTACTCCTGAATTTGTGTCTCATTTTTTTCTTTATCCTTTTTCTCAATTTTCCTTTACTTTTAGAATACCTTTAAGCCAAAAAGAAAAAAAGGCAGACAACCCAAGAGAAAAAATGTGCAAAGGACTTGAACACTTTACAGAAAGGAAATGGACAATAAAAATATTTTCTTATTTTTAAAATTTAGCTTGCTAGGTCTTTTGTTTTTTTGTTTGTTTTTGTCTGGCAATTAGGTTTTGATTCTTTTATAAAGATCAGCTCATCAGGCATGCTTGGGAAATGTTTTTCTTCTAAGGTGATTTGGACCAAGTTTCTAAAACCAGCTTTTCCAAATCTTAAGCTGCCTTTGGGACACCTTGACTCCAACCCCATCAGTAAGTCCAACACACTGCAGTGCCTCTCAGCTAGTCCCGTCTGATGAGCAGGAGGCCCAGGTTGGCAACTGCTGGTCTTTCAAGAACATTGTCAATGGTAACCTCACCAAGCATAACTTCACCAAGGTGAAACTGACCCAGCACCTTTTGACTGGGAAAGAGATAGATGTGAAGATCATTGATAAAACTCAACAGAACTCAGCCTCCAGAAATGATTCCATGAAGTAGATTCATGAAGGCATTGAATCACCCCAATGTAGTGAAATTATTTGAAGGGATAGAGACTGAGAAATACTCTATCTTCCCATAGAGGATACTAGTGGAGGAGAGGTATTTGAGTCCCTGGTGCTGCAGGCAGTAGCCAAGAAAGACATCTGAACCAAATGCCATGAACTAACATCTACTGTACAGTTCTGTCACCAGAAGCTTATTGTTCATAGAGACTTAACTGCAGAGAACCTTTTTCTTGGATGCTGCCATGAACATCAAGATTGCAGACTTTGTGTTCAGCAAAATATTCACCTTTGGCAACAAGCTGAACACCTTCCATGGCAACCCTCCTATGCTTCCCCAGAGCTCTTCCAGAGTCAAAAGTAGGATGTACCCCTGGTAAATATGTGTTGCTTGGGAGTTATCATATATACACTGATTAACAGTTCCCTGCATTTTGCTGAACAGAATTGTGAGAAGCTGCATGAGCCAGGACTGCATGTATTCTATTTTACACGTCCATAGAGTCTTAAAACCTCAAGAAATTTCTCATTCTCAGTCTCAGCAAGAGAGCCTGACTGTGCCAGGGTCTGAGGTCTCTATGGCCTCTGTTTCTCCTACAGTCCCCCAGGCCCAGCCCACCTGCACGAGGAATCCAAGTTAGCCTGATTGGCCCAGCCAGGCCTCTAGGCTGTGACCGGCACACAAAAACCGTGAGGTGCTGCAGTCCTTAGAGTGGCCCTATAGCCTCCTCTTCCACCCCCATTATCAGCAGCAGTGATAGAGGCCCATATGGAAGCAACTTCCGCATGGGAGAGGTGGAAATTTGTTCATTCTTGGCATCTGGGACAGATGCATGACCACCAGAATTTTCCCTGTGGGTGACCCAAGCCTCTCTCTCTGGCAACAACCATGACCAGCAAGGAGCCATTGGGAGCTTCTTCAACAACCACAGCTTTGAGTTTAAATGCAGATATATGTATTTCAGGTTTGCCAGAAAGAACTTGAAAACACAGATGATGATGATGATGATGATGATGATGATTGTTTTTAAGGTAACTTTTTAAAAAAGATTTTATTTTTAAGTAATCTCCACCAAATGTGGAGCTCAAACTCACCACCTTGAGATCAAGAGTCACATGCTCTACTGACCAAGACAACCAGGTGCCCCTGAAAGCACAGATTAATTGGAGATGCTCCAACCTCATGTAGTGGGCAGCCATGACAGTAATGAAAGGAAGCTGGGGAGGAAGGAAGGATAGAAGTTAGGAGAGGTGGAAGCATGGATGGGTGGATGCATGGATGCATGGATGGATTTCCAGAGGCTAGCCCTGCTCATTACACTTTACATAGAATATGGAGATCACCAGCTCCTACGTGCAAGGAGATGATGCAGGAGATTGTCTTGTGTGAACTGAAACACAAACAGGTTCATCTGTGCGTGTGTAGCTGGCAGGGCCAAGAGGACCTCCAGCAGTGGAAGACAGAGGTGTGCAAACCACTATAGAGGTCTCTCACCCTGGTTCATTTTAAGTGAGTATTGGTACCCTTACAGCCTTCATAAGCATTGCCTCCAAAATAACCAAGAAATTAAGCTTTAAAAGGTTGTAAGGAGAATCCTCAAGGCAAGAGGTGGGGCTGGCTGGCCCTAGCTGCCCACTGGCCACTCTACCCCAATCTAGGAAAAATTGCAGAGACTAGATTGGTGTGTTTGCCCTGGGACACTACCCTACTGCCCTTTTCCCCCACCCCTATCTCCTTTTCTTCTATTTGTCCTAGAGGGGAAATGGTTCATGGAGACAAATGAGTTTCCTATTTCCTCAGAAGAAAGGAGGAATAGAGATAAGGTAATGCTAATGTCACAACATCTTGGTTTCTACCACTTTAACATTTGCCCACACAGCTGCTCTCCAATAAAGAGCCTTTGGCATGGAAGTCTGTATGGGATGAAGATTATGTCAGTCCTCTGAAGATGAATTTTCATCTTCAAAATGTAAAACTATAATATACAAGGCTTTGACTATCCATTTGCATATTTAAAGATTTCTAGGGGCGCCTGGGTGGCGCAGTCGGTTAAGCGTCCGACTTCAGCCAGGTCACGATCTCGTGGTCCGTGAGTTCGAGCCCCGCGTCAGGCTCTGGGCTGATGGCTCAGAGCCTGGAGCCTGTTTCCGATTCTGTGTCTCCCTCTCTCTCTGCCCCTCCCCCATTCATGCTCTCTCTCTCTGTGTCCCAAAAATAAATAAATGTTGAAAAAAAAAATTAAAGATTTCTAGCATGCTCTGCTCATGACAAAATCATCCATTTTTTCTTTCTCTCTTAAAAATACTTCTGGACCTTGTGTTAGAGACCACAAAATCCCTTCAATCTATTTCTCCTTCTTACACAAAAGCCAATAAACTCTGAGAAGCCAGGGGCATGAAATATTCCGTCTTCCATTTCATTCTAGAAAGATTTTGTGCTCAGATCAAGCCCTTTGTGGGGCTGGTATGAATTTTTAACCCCGTTCACCACTTTTGATAATTGCTACTTGAGGGTAAGGTGTTGTAAAAGTAGGAATTGCTCCTATGAAGTGGAGTTATGAATAACTACTGCTGGAGAGATTTGGTCTTTGCTCTGAGTTAAGTTCCTGTCTGCCATGAGAGTTAAGGGCCACCAAAGTGGGACATAATATGGGTATAATTTGTCCCAGCTTGCATAGCTGTTTCCTATTCCTTTCTGTCTTCTCTTTTTTCAAGGGTGGGATGGGTTTTTTGTTTGTTTTTTGGTATTGGTTTAGGTATTTAAAATCTGTGATCATTTTTATAAACTGTCATCTCTGTTTCAACTCCTGAGCTACACTATTCTTCCCATAAATTATGTATCTTTCTGTATGATGATATACTTGCATTTTGTTGTTGTGAAATGTCTCACTAGGAAGCCATTGAAATGGAGCTGATTTAAGTGGATGCTTGTTTTGTACTGAGGAGGGAAATCGTCAGGGTAAATGATACCTGTTGGACCACAGGGATTTGTGCTGGACAGGAAGCACTGGAGACTGAACAGGCACAGTTGCAGTTGACATCATGTCTATATTGGGTCATGAAATTTAGAGATGCTCATTCTTCTGGGTGGAATTTAGTTGCAAAAATTTTTAGGCTGAGCATAATTTATAGATGGCCTCCCATCGAGAGGCCTTTCATTTTTATTCTTCTTCTCCAAGGAAGAGTCTAAAAACATCTAACATGGTGTTTTGCATAAAGCACTTGATTGAAAAGACAATTTCTTGTTGGCTTTCTGGGTACATCACATTACATGCATAAACCCCTTCTGCCCTAGCATGCAGTCATGAGTCTGTCACTAATGCACGATAGAGTGAAAGGGAAAAGAACTACGCATTGCAAAACTTGAGTTCTGGTCCTAATTTTCCAAATTTGTGACTTCATACAAGTCAATTGTAATATAGGCCTGCTGTTAGTTTTGAATATTAAATGAAAATAAACTTCAACATTGAAGGCTTAGTATAGTAACTAGGTGCTTAATATATGCCATCTATCTCAGTGTTGATTATATTTTCTATCTGCCTTGCAGCTCTGTGTGGCCATGTGACTAAGTTCTTCCCCAAGGGATGTAGTCAGAAGTGAGGTGGGCTATTTATGGGTTGTACTGTAAAAGGAGGGAAACTGTCTTCTCTGGTCTCCTTCCTCTATCCTGCCTCTTGGAAAGTGGACATGGTAGCAAGTCCTCAGACCATGTAGAGAAAGACAATATGCTCTGGACATCAGATAAGATGACTTGGTGGAACAAATTCTTTCTAGATTATGAGACAGAGAAATTTCTAACTCAGTTGAGCTAGATTCTATCTTAGCTAGAAATAGATTCTATCTAATAAACACCAAATAAACTACTAAAGTATTTGTTTTGTCAATATACAAATAATAGTAATTATAAATAAATAATTATAAGTAATATAAATAAATTATAAGTAATTATAAATAAATAAAATTATTTGTATTCATGTACTAATTATACTAAGAGAAAATTAGTATTATAATATTTTTAATATGAAGTACAATAATACATGTGCATATTTTATTTTATTTTATTTTTTATTTATTTTTTTTTTCAACGTTTATTTATTTTTGGGACAGAGAGAGACAGAGCATGAACGGGGGAGGGGCAGAGAGAGAGGGAGACACAGAATCGGAAACAGGCTCCAGGCTCTGAGCCATCAGCCCAGAGCCTGACGCGGGGCTCGAACTCACGAACCGCGAGATCGTGACCTGGCTGAAGTCGGATGCTTAACCGACTGCGCCACCCAGGCGCCCCTACATGTGCATATTTTAAATGTAGGTCATTATTTTATTTAGTTTGCATATGACATTAAACACATTTTCTGTGTCCACTATCATATCTATACCTTGTTATTTCTATATTTTCTCACGCACACATATCATAGAGTTATCACACGCATATGCATCAAAATATAGACTATAGTCTTATCTCTAATACCATACAATACCTATTTGAGACAATTGAAGTGTGCAATTAAATTACTTCAAGTTATAAATATTATTTGAGATGTTACTTTATTACAATAAACTGGTATTTGAAAACTTCATTAGGATTAGAGATTTGTTTTATCCAAGTTTATGTGAAGCCACTTTCTAACAGTCTAACTCCTTTTTAGCCACACAAGTCATCTTACCATTTCTTAATCCATTGTTTACAAATCCAGAGCATCTTGAATGAAAAAAGATCAGGAATCCTTGAGAAAGAACACTGCAATGCCAGCACAAAAGGAAAACAGAGAGATATTTCAGAAAGGGGTTGGGTCAGAGTGATTCAAAGCATAAGGAATTCATCAGCCATTGCTGGCTTTGAAGGTGAAGGAGGTCATGAGCCAGAGTATGCAGGTGGCATCTACAAGCCAAAAATAACCCCTGGATGAAAGCCAGTGAAGAAATGGGGACCTCAGTCCAACAAGTACATGGAACTAAATTCTGCCAGCCATTGGATTGATCCTTGAAGCAGCATCTTGATTTTAGCCTGGTGAGACCCTTAGAATTCTAACCTACTGGTTGTGAGATAATGAATGGTATTGTTTTAAACTTCTAAATATGTGTATTTTGTCACATCTCCAAGAGAAAACTGATAGCACCACCCAGAACATTCTTGTGGTTTACTAGTCATGATGGGCTTGAGGAGAGTTGAGGTCAGGTGATACATGGCGTTTTGGTATAAGACCATGTCATAGTGGGCCTATGAGATGGGAAAACACAGCCCTCCCATTATTTGTTCTATTTCCTAAGTATGTGATTGAATTAGGCATTCTCAGCAATTTCAAAAATAGTATGAAGATTGTCAAGGAAGAAGAGTCAAGTGGTAGATCGTGGAATACCAGTTCCCTACCAAAATGTAAGTCAAAGAAGTACTGTATCCCTAAGAAATCATACAGATTAATTTTATCCAAAACTTGGAAGATGCAGGTGTGATTATCTTTATTACAGGTTCATTTACCTTACATGTTGTACTTGGGCTTTGGGAAATAAGGGTTATGAATGTCAGCTTAATAAAGTGATGACTCCATTGAGGATGTAGTTTTTAACTAGAGCAAATTCACTGGTACTTGATGTGGTGCTATTGATCTGGAAAATACATCCCTCTCCCTCTCACTTCAGTAACTGTACCTTAAAGAGTTGGCTTTTACCATGTGGAGATGGCAGTACACCTTCAGGGTCAACAAGAATAGGATCTGTTAGCGTGAGTCCCAGATATAATCATTGCTCCAGTTTCTTAGCTCTCATTTGAGAAGAGCACTTAAACCAGGGAGGCCAAGGGTGATGAATGAACCCTTAATAATGGATCCTCTGATTGAACTATATTATTATATTTTATAGCACCTAGATTGATGAAATCTGCCCACCTTATATGATATTGCCTTTGGCATATAGCCATATGAGCCTGTTTGAAGAACCTTTTCAGGTTTTAGTATATGACATTGGGGTAGAAGGAGAGCATTTGAGCTTTCAGAGAATTGACATAACTTTCAATAAGATTTTTCACCTGCAATTTTTCCCTTTTTTGGAGAACATAAGTCATATGAAAATTTATTAATGGATAATGCTGCTGATTGTTGCAGTTCTGATTGCTACATTCTAATTTGCAGTATTCTGATTGCACTGACTTCTTTCTATACTAAGATAAGTAAACATTACTTAGAAAAGTAAATTTTATTTTACATACCTATGTCATGTTTGTGTCTGTTTATGTCCGAAATGACTATTTGCTATTATGGTGGTTTCATAGCTCAACATGGATGTCCCTTCATGAAAGGTGACCAGGCTACTGCTAAATGTTAGATTTCTAGCAGCAGCGCCCGACCCCGACATAACTGCCACCACCCCTTACTGGCTCCCCACCTCTGCCCTGTGAGAATGCAGTTGCATACCATAGGGGACTAGCAGCCAACTGATGTTGAGTTGAGTGGCATGGACAACTTCTGTCACGAACAGGAAAGCACTTTGTCCTTAATGGAACACACACTTGGATGTAGGTAAGTCTTTCCTGTGCACCAGAGGTCTTAAAGTTTCCTCCCATCAGATGTATTCATGCAGGTCTTGGATTCAGAAATGAGCAAGTTGAAGAGATGGCTACATTTGGAAGAAGTGATCTGGTGCTAGGTGCAGAAGCACACTGCTCAGATCTTCCCTTGAAGTTTAAGGAGCCATCTTGAAGTTGCCAGAATGTTGCTAATGATAGATGTCAGCTGAGTCTTTCTCCAGGAATTGCTCTTGGAGGGCAGCTCTTCCCCAGAGACAGCTTGTAAACAATGACTGGTCAGTTCTAGGGGTATAAACTCTTAGTCTAAATTTAGGACAATTCTAAATGTCCACAGCTCTCTAAGGCATTGACTGAGGCCTCTGTTACCATTTTATTACAGTTCAATTTCTCCCTCTATCTAAGTTACTTCCCTCACTTTCTTAGAGGTTCTGTTCCTGAGAGTATCCCCAATAAATATACCCCACAGAAGTCTCTGCCCCAGAGCCTTTTCCCCCAATACCCTGACCAAGGCATCTGATTAGTACAGTGGTGATGTACTGTGTTTTGGGGGGGGGGGGAGTGGTGTGTTGGATTTTCTAGTACCTACTCCCAGGGACTTGTTGGGGTTTAATATTCATCTTTATTAATCTTATTCTGAATGTGTACATAAAGTGATCTGATCAGGGAGATTTCATATTTATTACTTTATAATTAATAGGTGTGTGATTCCTCCTCACCTGAATTCTTACCCCTGAGGTGATGTGATGAAAGCCAGATAGAAAAACTCTCTACATATGTAGCTGGACATTCCATTGGTGAGGCACAGGGAAAATGGATTCCCTCCTTTTATGCAGGAGAGCTGCCTTCCCTCTCCTCTCCTGGAAGGAAGAAGAAAAACCTTTGCTCTGTGGAGATGGGATGGAAAGGATTCTGGGTTCTCACTTGAGCCTTTTGGAATATACATACATGTCTCTAGGAGTCATAGAAGCCTCATGTATCTCTCTAGTTTTTTGTGACCTACAAATGTCTCCAAGGTCCTGGGCCTTATTTTCTTTTGAAATATACACACATACCTCTAGAATTAGGTAAATATCTCTGGAAATCTACTACTCTCCCAGGATCCTAAGTTTTCAGCAAAATTCATCCAGAGTGCCCAGACACAAAGTTATTTTCTTTACATCCCACAGCTTCACAGTTACTGATTAGAAGCCTTGATGTTTTCATTAGAGAAACTTTTGTGATGTGGTTAAACTGTGCAGTTTTAGACTGCCTTTTGAGAATCCTGGAGATTCTATGAATTATTTAATATTCTATAATAAAATCCTTTTCTGTTTAAACTAACCAAAGCAGATTCTTTTGTATTTGCAGCTAAGATTTTCAGCTGCTAAAGATAAAATTTTTATAATGTTATAAAACATTCAGATATTGTTTGAGAAAACATACATACTTAGTAAAATATAAAAACATGACAAGGAATATTAAGCATCAACTTCAAGATTACTTGGTATATACTTCAGAGGTTGAGGAAAGACAGAATCTTGATTGGTAAAAAGCACACAGGACCATAATCATATTGGTAATGTTTTATTTATCATGAGAGAAGGGTACAGGGATGGTCGCCGTCTTATTATAAGTGTGTGTGTGCATACATATACGTGTGTATGTATATATATATGATATTACAATGCTATATGCAATATCATAAATGTAAATATAATATAAAATATGTAAATGTAAAATGTAAATGTAAATAAATGTAAAAATATCTGGAGAAAATCTTTTAGTTCTCACTTAACCTGCTACAATAGAGCTTCCCAAAAACCATGGCTTAAGGAAAAACATTCATTTACTCCTCTCTCACATAATAATCTTTAGGAAACAATCCAGGTTTTGGGGGTATCTCTGTTTCACGTTGTCAGAGACTCAAATCCCTTCCTCTCTTACTGCTCTGTCCTCCCCCCAGAACATTAACCTCATTTTCATGGTAAAATCTGGGTCACAGGTGTGTGTGTGTGCATGCCAGCTCATAGGAAGGGAGAGAAGATCACAAATGTCCAAGGTTAAAACAAGGCCAAGAGCAGGAAGTGGCTCACATCACCTCTGCTATCTCCATGGTACAGAGAACTGATGTCTATGGTCAGACCATAGGCCTGGCTGGGAGGTACCTTTCCAGCCAGAGGATATGCCCAGCTTCAATTTTCTTGCTGTGAAAGAAAGGAGGGATGCATTTTGATGAAAAGTAGCAGCCTTCTCCAAAGGAACTTTAGGAAAACTGTGTACAAAAAATAATATTTTAATAAGACACAAATACCTAAGTGTAATTTTCTTCCCGTCACAAGTCTACCAATATTATTGGTCACCATTTAATCTTACCTTAGAGGTAAAATTCTGCATCTGAGCCAGAACAACTCCAGAGAATATGCCTTGTCTTGCTCTTTGTGGGTTTAAGGACTTTGTGTGAGTAACAATCTACTTAAAAGGAAAAGGATTAGAGGGCACCTGGGTGGCTCATTTGGTTGTATGTCCAACTTTGGCTCAGGTCATGATCTCACAGTTCGTGAGTTCAAGCCTTTCATCAAGCTCTGTGCTGACAGCTCAGAGCCTGGAGCCTGCTTCGGATTCTGTGTGTGTGTGTGTGTCTCTCTCTGCCCTTCCCCTGCTAATGCTCTGTCTCTCTCAAGAATAAATAAGCATTAAAGGATTAAAAAAAAAAGGAAACAGATTAGAGCTTTCATGAATCTCTTCATTGGATCTCCTGCCATTATTGACCAAAGCTCTCCACAAGTAAACTTGAGTGTCTGCTGTGCAGAGTGCTTTCTCTGCTGTTTGGCTTGCTTTTGTTGGGTTTTGTTATTTGTTTGGCTTGGTCTTGAATTCACCTTTCAATTACATGTTCTCACTTGTCTTCTCATAACAGAGAGTGGAGAGAAAATTGTTTCCTTTGTATTTGTTAGAACGTGTGAAGATCTTCTCCAAAGTAGAGAAAGGTTACTCATCAACAGTGCGTCTCAATTACTATTCTCTCCAACTAACTAATCCTGGTTCCTGTCCATGCTTAAATAAAAGCAATGGTTTGCCGAAGCAGAATTCCAGCTGGTTTACAAATTAGTTTGAGCGTGGTTTGGGCAGCACAGATTTTTCTCTTTCAATATTTGTGGTCCTCCCTCTGAATATTTAAACCCTTTTTGAATAAAACAGTCTTTAAATTGAAAAATGTGGTTATTTTCACATACTCTTTTCAGAAATAAAAGAACTAGAGATAAAAGAACTAGGAAGAAATAGAGATAAAAAATAGAGGCACACCCCTCCCTTCATCCGCATTCTACAAATAGGGTAGGGCTTAAACTGGAGTCCTTATTTCAGCAATATTGCTGAGGACAGGGATTCCACACTTGACCCTTACCTCCATCCCCAAACACATTTCCCTCTATACCTACCTAGGATAAAAATTGCTAATCAGTATGTTTCCTGCTGAATCCAGCTGTAGTCCATAACTCATTCTCATCAAAGTGTTTTAAGTAGGTGCTATATAATTTGGAATTGGTACTCGAGTTGAAAGTATTTGCCAGCCCTAGTCTAACTCTTTGTCTCTTGAATTCTAGTCCAGTATCTTTATATTTACCACTCTGCAATTTTTGCTGTTATACAGATGATTTAGCTATTTTATTTTAGAGCAGACTAAATGAACTTTTTAAAAAATGTTTATTAATTTTGAAAGAGAAAGAGAGAGAGAGAGAGAGAGCATGAATTGGGGAGGGAAAGAGAGAGAGAGAGAGAGAGAGAGAGAGAATCCTAAGCAGGCCTCACACTGTCAGTGCAGAGCCTGCCGTGGGACTCAGACTCACAAACCATGAGATCATGACCCGAGCCAAAATCAGGAGTTGCATGCTTAACCGACTGAGTCACCCGGATGCCGCCAAATGAACTTTTTATATAAATCAAACTACTTTTGTTATATCCATATAGCCAGTCATGCACATTTTTCCAAGGCACAGTTATTTCATTGATAAGTAGTAGTCATAAAATAGTAGTCATAAAGTTCAGAATTCTGCCTCACAATTTTTACATTTGAATTATATTATAGTTGCATTCTTTTGTTCAATTATTTTTCCTCTTCTTGGGTCATTTTAGCAATGGATCCCTTAAATGCGTGGATGTCGTAAAACAGTTACCTACAGGTAAAATATATTTGCATAACATGAGATACTGATGACTAAAATACATATACACTCATGCCCAATAGAAAAAAATCCCCAAACTGAATAAATTCTTAATATCTCCTCTTTTCAAAATGTTTTGTGTAACTTTAGTCTTTTTCAGAGTATTCTAATAGACACAATAACAAATGACAGTTAAGGGGCGCCTGGGTGGCGCAGTCGGTTAAGCGTCCGACTTCAGCCAGGTCACGATCTTGCGGTCCGTGAGTTCGAGCCCCGCGTCAGGCTCTGGGCTGATGGCTCGGAGCCTGGAGCCTGTTTCCGATTCTGTGTCTCCCTCTCTCTCTGCCCCTCCCCCGTTCATGCTCTGTCTCTCTCTGTCCCAAAATAAAAAAAAAAAAAAAAAAAAAAAAAACGTTGAAAAAAAAATACTTGCTATTTAAAAAAAACAAAAAAAAAACAAAAAAAAAACAAATGACAGTTAAGATAATGGCTATTGAACCAGATAAATGTGACAAACAAGACTGGATCTGCCTAACACAGGATATTGGGCCAAATTCTATCATAAATCCACACATGAGACTTTCTCTAAGGCATCCTGTCTTCAGTTAAGGGCACAATTTAGTTCTTGGTGGTTATGTCTGTGTACAGCTTGAGTGGTGAAAAAAGAAGGGGTTTGGAATAATTCAGAGTTCCACCATTGTTCCTTGCTATGTTTTGGTAGATTTTGTAAATAGTTTAAATTAGACTTCAAGAAGAGAGACCACACAGAAAAACAATCTTGCATCTTGTTCAAACTTTACAAGTCAGTTTCTCCATCTCTTGTGATCATGCATACACATTTAAAGACAAGGAAAGTAGCTATTCAAATTTCCATGCACTCACCACCCAATGAGGAATGCCATGCTAATTAGATTACAATTTCTAGATTCAGAGTGACTGTTGCCTCCTGGTGCCTTGAATTGACGTTGACATTTTGAGTTACCATTTTATGCCTAAATATGAACCCAGAATAGCGCTTCTTTTATAAAGGAAACTGATATTAAGTCTCCATTAGATTGTTGGTGATTTTTGTGTATTAGTAATTGTGATGATGGATGATGTAGGATTAATTATCAATCATAGTAAATAACAACTCAAACTTATACCTTTGTGTATACCAATCCCCCTCCAGATTTATAAATGTCTTATCTGAGTTTTTCTTGCATCAAAGCATCTCTTTCTTTTAACTTGGTTTATTTGTGATATTTAATGTAACTGGGTTTCTAAGAACTAAGAAAAGGCTTAAGGCATTGCGTCTTCCTTCTCTTCCTTTGTGCTGCCCTCTTCTGGAAGTAGTTGGAATGGCAGTAGTGTAAATGGAATTTTCTCACCTTCCCCCCCCCCCCCCCCCCCTTATAATAAGTTCTTTGTACGGTCATAAAATTTATAACTTTAAAGGAGGTTAGGATACATTCTGTCTAGTGTATTTATTTTACGAATATACAGATGAATTTTTATCACATCTTATCCTTTCCTTATTTCTCATATTCTGAAAGAAAAAAAAAGTGCCTCTGCATTTTGGGTATTATCCTCTCAAAATTATAATTTTAATCATTCTCCACTTACAGCTCAAATTATTATCATTCATTGCTTTTTTAACGTTTATTTATTTATTTTGAGAAAGAGAGAGAGAGAGAGAGAGAGAGAGAGAGAGAGAATTCTAATTCAATTCTAGGCTGTCAGGGCAGAACTCAAAGTGGGGCTGGATCTCATGAACAGTGAGATCACAACCTGAGCTGAAATCAAGAGTTGAACACTTGACTGACTGTGTCACTATGCATCCTTCACTGATCACTTTTTTTAACCAAGTGCCATGATTAGTACATGTATGTATATCCTGTATTCCCAAATTTCATGATCCACGATGAAAACAGTTGGCAAAAAATTGTTGGCCACAAATTTAACTCAACTCTTCCCCTAATATAAAATGAAAGGCTAGGGCTATAGGACTATAAATTTCTGAACTTATTTTCTCACACCTATATTATTATTTTAAAGGTTGTATGGATAAATTCAAGTTTTGTAATCTAAATATGTAGGAGTTGTTTTTGAAATCCACCTACTTTGCCACTGCCATTGGCATAAATATGGTTTTTCGAATTATACCCTCAACGTTAGGAGTTCTTCAACCTTTTTTCTAGAGTAGCACTAGTAATGTGACTTACCTCCACTCCATTATCTCTCTTTTCTAAATGTTAAATTCTTGGGAGACAGATTCCAAATGGCCTAGTTCAGGTCTGAAAACTACCCATGAATTAACTAATAGTGTGGCCAGAGTGCCTGGTTTCTTAGCCCAAACACCTACACTTGTATGCAAAAATCATTCTCAGAAAAGAATGAGTGTGAATTGAGTACCTCTTCATAATACTATTTATCTATTGCTATGTAATAAATTGCTACAAAGGTAGTGGCTTAACATATTTATTATTGTACAGCTTCTGTGGTGTCAGAGTCTGGGCATGGCTTCTCTGGCTTCTCTGACGTAGGGTCTCTCATGAGTGTGAAGTCAAAATGTCAGCCAGGGCTGAAGTCTCATCTGAAAGTGTGACTGAATGAGGATTTACATCCAGATTGAAAAACTGACAGAATTCATTTGCTTCATCCCAGTGTACAAGTCCAGAAGGCAACACGGGCTGCTAGTAAGATGGAAGTTGTAATCTTATCTAATTTAGTCGTGGAAATGATATTCCATCACATTTGGCATATTTTGTTGGTTAGATACAAGTCACAGTTTCTGTCTACAGTCAAAGGAGAGAATTATATTAGGAGGGACCACTGAAGGGTGATGCCTACTATAAGCACTATTAATCAACCATAAAGACATTTTAGTTAGTTCAGCAAGTACCATATATCTACATATATCTAACAGAAGGCATTATATTTAAAAAAAGGACAAGATTCTTGCTATTGCCCTTATAGAATTTCTAGCCCACCACATTATTCAATAGACTCAAAACTATATAGAAATAATAGTTCAGACTGTATATTCCTCTTCTTAAACCTTTTTAATTGGTTCATGTTGCTCTGAGACGAAAATACAATTTCTTATCAAACCTCAGCATGGCCTGTATTATCTAGTCCTCAACTACTCTGACATTTTCACCTTGTGTTTCTTCCCCTTTTCCACTATATTCTACCCATCTAAGCATCTGACAAATCCTAGGACATGTGTATCTTTGAAAACATTTAAAAAAAAAAACTAAAAAAAAATTATGTCATTAAATTCCCACCATTAAAACCTCAATCATACAAAGAATGTTTGGCTTTAAACAATATAATTTCATATTGTGACCACTAAGATAAACTAGTTGTCAAAATGTACCCTTTGATAATGAACTGCCCTGATTTGCTTTATGGGACTGTTAGTTGTACGCTGGTTGATTGCTGAACGCAGCTTTCCATAGATGAATGTTTTGATCCAAAGAAGTAACTTAACTAGACCTCAGAGTCCTTGGGACAGTGTGCAAGAGTTGGAAGGATCCCTATAGGTTATGTACACCAATCTTATTTATTTATTGTTCACTGTTTTTGTTTCCTGCATCAAAAAATGCCTTCTTACCAAGCAACTGCAGAAGTTCTCTTGGCTCTAAGAGAAACTTCTTAGCAATTGTTTTTAGCTCATCTTATGGCCACTTACTGACCAGGATCCTTTTTTTCTTGGTCAAAAGACACATTTGAAGTTACAGCCACACTGAAACCCACCTATTCTGACTCAAAAGCTCATGGTCTTTCTTTACATGGAATTTACATCTTCTCCCCTAATTCCTTTGTCTTTGTCTTAAAGTTCACCTGAGTCAGTAAGATCTTTCTGCATCGTCCATCAAACTGACCCCATGATCTATTTAAGGTTCTGGAAGACTTGAGGTGACATGTATTGTTTCTCTTACACATTTTTCCCCCATTTTTTCCCTTGTTACTTACTTTGATCTGAAACATCTGATTCAGGAATTACAAATGGGTAAGTAGAAGAAAATGATCTTTCTCTCTCTTTCTTTCTCCTTTGCTTCCTTTTCCCTTTTCCTTTAATTTTTCCTTCACCATCTATTACACAGGAGACATTTTTGTCATATCCATGTTCAAGGTAGAATGCATAGAATTTGAACAAAAAACCTGTTGGTTTGTATCATAAAACCTATAAAGAAATTGGCAGATTATGCATATACTTTGGCCCTCCTTCTTTTTCCATATAATTGTTGATGTCACTTGAGAATGTTTTATACCTGGTATAGAAGAAGAAAAGAGAAGGAAAAGTCAAGGACAGAGTAGGATGACTTCATAATTAGCTGGAGAATATAGGCTTTCTGGGTGTAAATTACATAGGGGCAGTGTTTTCAGTCAAGTGAAAACTGACTTGGAAGTAGATTTAGCTACACGTTTTGGGTCTCTAAGGGACCCTGATCTTTATGCTATTTAAAGATGATCACTCTCTGGGTGAGCCAAGCTGAGGCCAAAAGAACAAGGCTCCCCTGCTTCTCCTGAAAGTGTTGAGATTTATTTCTCTGGGGTGGCCTAAGTGAGTACCGATTCATTCCAACAAATCATCCTGTTTTCATTTAGAGATTAATATGTTACAATATAACACCCAAAGAAAACTGGAGGAATTAGTAATGATATATTTCAAGAACCATCGTACCATAAAATAAATTGAAAACATAGGGCCTGTTGTGTGTTTAGATATACAGAGACTTGCATGAGATTACCTAAAGGAATAATTTTGAAACATAGGCCAGGGTGTTAGAGAATTAAAGTATCTGGGTTTCACATACATTTATGAGAAATCACAGTTGGAGTTACATTTAGGATTAACAATCTGTGTTATATAGATTTCCATTTTTACTTTTGGGATTTATTTACATCAGTTCCTTCCCATTTAAACATGATTCGTTCACTTATTCATTACATTAATTCAATAAATATTTATTGTGTGCTAAATACATGCTAGGCATTTAGGATAAAAAGATTTATAAGTGTGGCATCCTGCTGAGAGGAATTTATAGATGTTGAGACTAGAAGTCTCTGAGGAGACTTGTTCTGCTTCTTCATCCCTCCTTCTTCCCTATGGGAGGAGTAGAGGAAAATAATGATGAGGCAAGATATAATGCTACTTTGCAGTTAAAACATAGATCTGGAGTATAATCCACTCATGATCATATTATTTCATATTTTCAAAATCCTCCAGTTCTTGGGGCGCCTGGGTGGCTAGTCAGTTGAGCATACGGCACCAGCTCAGGTCATGATCTCATGGTTTGTGAGTTCGAGCCCTACATTGGGCTTGCTGCTGTCAGCGCAGAGCCTGCTTCAGATCCTCTGTCCACCCCCCCTCTGCCCTTACCCCACTTGTGCTCTCTCTCTCTCAAAAATAAATAAACATTTAAAAATAAAACAAAATAAAATAAAATAAAATAAAATAAAATAAAATAAAATAAAATAAAATAAAATCCTCCAATTATTTACCTAAATATTTGGGCCAGAGTCCTTCCAGTTGCTCTTCAAGATCCATTTCCTTGATTCCTGGCTTTTCCAGCTGGGTTTTACCAAAGGGAAACCCCAGCAGATCAGAAGGAGGCAGGAAAGTAAGGTCACTAAGACCCTGGCACTGATTCCTTCCTTCCTGGGTGATCATCTTGGGATGGTAGCACCCTTCTACCAAAAGTCATTGCTCTTCTCTAGGCACACTTCTCTGCAAGACTCTGATTGTCGGTTCCACCACCTGCTGTCACCTCTGTCTTCTGAGCTTCTGCGTAACAGGCTTTAGTGTTACTAACTCTAAGTGCTTCAGCGTTACTGTGGTTTATCTGACCCTCTGCCTGTGCTTTTGAAAATAGTTCCTTCGTCAATAAATGTGCCTAGTATTTTTCTATTTTGACTATTGGAACTCTGATTATTACAGTGTTCATGTCATCCTACTGTGGTTTCTTTATTAATTTGCTTCCTGACTTTGTTCTAAAAAACCCCAAGGCAGTTTGTGGTACATGTTTACTGTTTTTAGATACAAAATTATAATTTTCAAAGAATCCAAATCTAAGTAAATATAATAAATTTAAAATTTATTTTAATTTTATTTATTAATTGATTAAGTTAAAATTAATTAAAATTTATTAAAATTAAAATGTAAAATTTAAAAATAATACTTAGAACAATAAATATATTCTCACCTATTTTCAAACTTCATAATGATAACAGTATAAACATAAAGATCTCACATACAAAATGAGATGGATAAAATTGTGCCCTAAACAGAAATATTTTACTCTTTGGTTTTTTTGGTATTTCTCATTCTTGATTTAGTTTCTTTTCCATTCTTCAAAACAGAAATGAAACAATACTTCTTTCATTTCTTATTTCAGGATTGTTACGGTATTCTCTGACTTTTAATGGAGCATGTGTAGCCTCACAGTCTGACAAATCTGGCAAGATTTCTTAAAAGAAACAGAAGTAACACTCTTTGACCAACAGGTGTTTTGTTATTCTCACAGGTCCAATCAAATGAGTTAAAAATTCAAATGTAGTTTAGCAAACTTTTTTCAGCTTAAAGAATTTTTTTTTGTTAAGATGGTTCAACCAATACTTCTGAAAATAAAGCATAAGTCCTGGTATATTAAATGACTTTTTAATTCACATGTATTACAAATATTGAATATATTTATATTTATTCCATGGGATATGTTGATATGTTTATAAACAGATTAGAATTTTAATCAATCAAATTGGAGTACATTCTGTTTTTCTCAAAATATGACCTCTCCACTCTGTAAAATTTAAAATAACCTGAGATTTCTCCTGGCCCCAAAGATGTAGAACATCAAAGCTATATAATCAGAGGTTTTTAATCTAGAGTCTATGGCCTTTGGTCCTTGGGTAAACCATAGGGGTTCACAATGCCTAGGATATTACTGTATGAAAAATATCCATATTTGTTGCATATTTGTACTTTTCTGTAAGAACTTCTTAAGAATTCAAAAGATTAAGAACCACTGATTTTTAATTTTTATTGAGCATCCACTAATTTATAATTTTTATTGAGCATGATCGATTTTTCTATTGTTGAAAACATTCAGGAGACTTACATTATAGGGCCCCTGCTTATACGGTCCTATATCCAGATAATAGGCACGTGACTAGTTTTTGTCAATAGAATATGGGTGAATGTGATGTGCACCGTACCTGAGAAGAAGCAATAAAACATTTTGAAGTTTTGGCACTTTTTGGGTTAACCTTGACTATCAAACTAGAGACCCCAGATACAGGCTGTTACACCAGCCTGGGTCCTCTGATGGAGCAGTACATAAAATTTTGGGGGTATCTTTGTTTCTGCAGGAAAAATCACCCTATTCTGACTCAAAATAAGAGGTCAATTTCCACATAATTTCTTAAGTAGACTAAATTAATTTTCCTGTGCTTGGGTTAAATAAGTAAATCAATGAAATATTCATTTATTATTTTCCACGCCATTCCACAATGGCTGGTATGTCATCATCTACAATTGCCTCAGCAGCGCTTTCTCTCTTCCAAAAACTTTTCACGAATCCTTTCTTGTTAAAATCAGTTCACACACTTTGCTTCCATTGTAGAAAAAGTAATAGAGACCATACTGAATAGGGACCTTATTGAAGCAATAAGACAGATACAGACAAAATCTATGAAACAAAGCTTTTCAAGATCCTAGATAACACTCAACAAAAGACAGTGATCCCAAGAGATAGGAAACAGATGAGGTGCATCTTACCTGACAAAAATCCTCCCACTGGTTTATTAAACTACTATTATTTAAAGTTACAAATTAGTTTAGCCCATGAAATAAATTTAAACCCCTAACTTTGTTTCTTTAATATTGAAGATATTTTCATTCCTTGGGTAACCTCATCAACAAAAACTAGAAAGTGGTTTAAGCATATGTTGATTTAATGATAAAATAGCTGAAGTCATTCATTCTGCAGCCAAAAAAATGCGTGTTGAACTGTAGAAAAAAATTACATTCAGATGACAAACAGCTTCTGAGTATGAGTGATCTTCGAGGATTCTAACCTGAAACTCTTGGAAAAGAGCTTCCACATGAGCTGGCTTACAAAATTCAGCTTGTTTCTTGTTACAATGAGCGTTGCATTTGCAAACTCAGGTTTCATCCCAGTATTAAATCATGACGCTTTTGCTGTGCAGAGGGCAAGAACAATTAGGAGCTCTTTCATTGAAATTAAAGACTTCATGACTCTGGGATTCTATTAGGAAATGATACTCCTAGCTTTATACACTTAAATTATACTTTATATACTTTAAGTATACACTTAAGGGAATTATTATTGGGCATTTTTATTTAGAAAAATCCCCCAAAGAAGAAAATATGCAAGACTTTGAATGTGTAAATTTGCTTTCAAAAACGACAATTACATATAAGTTTCAAAACAAATACAAAATTATTTAAAATTTTTTGAAATTCTTTTTGGAATAAGCAGCTATCTATAAGGATACTTCAACGAGGAGAGAAAAGGGGGGAAGCTAGACACTGGATTCTCTTCCCAGATTTGTCACTGGGTGTCTCTAAGGCTTGCAGCAAGGCAACTAATCTAGCTATGCCTTTGTTTCTGCATTCTTAAAATGATAATTTTTTAATCCTCTCCCAATTAGGAAAGTCTATAACATTATGAAACAACCTAAGAAAGTCATGCCAAAGAATAAAACATAACTGCCAACAATGTCAAAATGTTTCACAGTTCTCAATTACCCTGTCATAGTGTTATGTGAGAAAAACAAAATGAGAAATTTGTAGTTTTCATTTTGAATTCAAATTTAAACAAATTTCCATAATAAATGAATAAATAAATAAATAATGTCCTGAGCTAATAAATTCTAGATATTATAACGTATAAAAATGCTAATGAAGGATGAATTCAGTTGTAAACATTTTGTTTTTGTTAGAAACACACACATATACGTATATTCCCAAATGATAAACATTAGTTAGAAATCTTAACCAGATAATAGTATGCATTTGACAGCATTTGTATTAATTCTTCTCTAAAGAATATAAAGAGAGGTGCCCACATTTCCACATACCTTGGCCAGTGTAAAATCCATTTGGAAATGGGTGGGGATTCAACTTCACTGCTTTCTCTGGTATTGACTCAAGTATTGACACATTTACTTTAGATTCAAAAAAGCCATTATTTTTCATCAGTGAACATTTTGGGGGTGGCTACTGCACAAATAAATGTACAGTTTCCAGAATCATTATAATCAATATTTTGATGTCTTAGAGTAAACGATCAGTAATTAAAAATTGATACATAAGCTTACAAATAAGACTCTACAAATGATTTTTCAGCTTAATCATGAAGATATTTTTACTCTAGTAAGGTCATTTTTTTGATTTACTATATATTTGAGCATGTCCCTTAAAACTCTTATGTTTCAAATAGCTATAAAGGGAATATATTTGTCTGGATAATTAATGCCAGCAACCCTCAAAACTTGGTAGCGTAACACAATAAAAGTTAATTCCCTGCTGACATCCAATATCATGAGAGTCAACTAGCACTTTCGTTGGTTTCCTTCAGGCAGTAATTCAGGAGTCCAACCTTCTTCCATTGAGTGCCACCAGCCTCTGAGGAAGAGGAGAGGGAGTACATAAAAAAGGCCCATAGCGATTTCAGGGCCAGGCCTGGGGGTGTACTTCTCCCCTTTCCACATCTCATTCACTGGAAGCTACTCACAGGGTCTCAGCCTGATGCAGAGGATGGCTGGGAAATGTCATTTTCCTGACTGCCTAGGAAGAAGTAACAGATCAGAGAACATCTAGTCAGTCTCTAACACAAAGAATGCAATTTTAACATTTTAAAATCAATGGTGTTCCAGTATTCTCTCCTCAAATTTATGTTCCCTATTAGCCATTCTGGCATTCCCTAACTTGAGTCATTATATCTGTGTGGGGATAGGAGATCATGGCCATGCCAAGTATGGAGCTGAAACTAAAATCTCAATATAAGCCAAGTTCCTGTCAAAGCTAGAAGAAATCTATCCACTGGGGAAGAAAGATGACAAAGAAGTTTGTCTATATCAGTGTAGACCATGGGTGATCTATTTTTTTTTTAATTTAAACTATCTTTTTGCAATACTACATATCAATTATTCTTCAATAAAAAACAAAATTCATAAAAAGATGAATTGAAATGTTTTTTACATTAAATCTCTATGACTATATTATTATTGGCATTGAGAAATAAAATATGTTTGACTCATTAAAAAATGTCTATCCTTTTCAATGTCAGAATACTTTCTACTGATTTCATGACTTATCTTTATTACTTTCATTTCTTATTCTGGAAAGTGAGAGTGCAATGGGGAAGGAGGGGTGGAAAGGGAAGGGGAAGGTGAATACCAGTCAGAAAAGGAGTTGTTTCCAAATTCAAGTCCATATTGTACAAGCTAGGTGATGTTGGGCAAGGCAAATTACTCAGGTTCCTCTTCTGTAAAATGAGATAATAATACTACTACTCCATGGTTTTCTTTGAAAATTTATTTATATATGTAAAGTGCTTAGAACAGTGCCTGGTATAATGTAAATGCTAGCTACCAATATTAACATACTATGTGTTTTATAAATATGTAATATAAGATATCAAGATAATCTAAAATATTTGTAAATTTGCTGATATCATAAAACATTCATGCTCTTAGAAAGAGTTTTATCTTCTTATTCTGCATGTTTGCTTTTAAAAGTTTTGCTTGTTATGGAGAATGTCTCCTTACTAGTGTATTTAATATCTGAAGGCATAAGATACCCTTAAAGATGAATTAATAAACACAGATTTCAATATCCTCTTGTATAGTAAAAACAACTTACAATAGCTTCTTGGGACATACCGTTAGATCATCATTACTTTACCTTTTAATGTGTCTGAATAGAAGTTCATACTAGGAACAGAACCATAAACTTTCCTATTCTCTTGTGTTTGCACTATTAGGATTATATATTTTGAAGATTGTTTTTGCAGGAATAATTTAAAACCACATGACCTTTTTATTAGATTAGATGATACGCAAGAATTTATCTGAAATCCACTTATCAGATCACAGATAAACGGAATAATTCTGTTTCTCCTTCATTAACTCATATATTTCCAGTTCCAGATGCCATAGAACATTTTGTATCATTACTTTTGGTCTCGTATCTTTGTGCCTTGATGTTGGGTAAATTGGAGGAGGAAGGTAGTTCCTGGACACATCATTTGTACACTGAGATGGTTAGTAAGTATTCACCTCTACATGAGAGTACCTGCGAACTAAATGAACGTAGCCCACCAAGCCAAAACTAAAGGAATCCCTTAGGGCAAATCCTAGCCAGATGGTCAAAATGCTGATGGCCACTCCTATACTGCCTGGTGTGAGGAGAAATATGATGGAAAGGAGTCTGTGAAATGAAACAGGGATCTTATCTGGTTGCAGTTAGATTATCAAAAACAAATACCCTGTACATTTATTACTAGAGTCCCCTTCAGGGGCCTTGAAAGAGGCCCATGCACATGAAAGATCCTGAACTTCAAGTTTTACTAGTGTTTGAGTAAATATACTTTTGGGTTAGCAGACTTCATAGACAGCAGAATTTGATAATTCCCAGTGCAAAATCCAGATTAACTTGAACTGCCCCACAGTGTGATTTCCTGAAGATCAAGGCCAGGACGGTTTAATCGGCTCTTCACAGTGACAAGAACGATGCTCGTTCTGGTGGATACTTAGCAATTACTTACCTAAGAGTATTAATTTAATTAATTTATTCGATTTCTTGATCTTGAAGCCAAACAGTTGTACATTTTGCTGTCAAGTAGCATACTCTGTTACAGCAGGAAAAGGAGAATTTTTGACTACCAGAGTAGACTGTTTTTTTCCAGTTAAAAAAAATTTATCAATGTTTTTATTTATTTTTTGAGAGACAGAGAGAGACAGAGCATGAGGCATGAGTGGGGAAGGGGTAGAGAGGGAGGGAGACACAGAATCCAAAGCAGCCTCCAGGCTCTGAGCTGTCAGCACAGAGCCCAATGCAGGGCTCGAACCCACAAACCGCAAGATCATGACCTGAGCCGAAGTCAGATGCTTAACAGACTGAGCCATCCAGGCACCCCATGTTTTTTTCCACTTTTAATTCTTATTCGTGCACTGTGATTTGTATAGGCATTAGAAGCTCTTCATGGTTTTCGGCTGAATGAATTACTTAGTACTGAGCCATAAATGTCAACCATGTATTTCTATGTTTACCTGTAGATAAACAGTTGAGCAGTATTGTTAGGATATTCTGCAGAATAATTTAAAAACTACATTTAAGACTTATACTGCTGGGCCACCTGGGTGGCTCAGTCGGTTGAGCATCCAAATTCACTCAGGTCATGATCTCATGGCTCCTCAGTTGGACCCCCACGTTGGGCTCTGTGCTGACAGCTCAGAGCCTGGATCATGCTTCGAATTCTGTATCTCCCTCTCTTTCTGCCCCACCCCACTTGCACTCTGTCTCTCAAAAATGAATAAATGTTAAAATTTTTTTCAAATAAAAAAAGACTTCTAGTGCTATTGTTCTATGGACTTGGATTTTGGAAAGTGCTCAAGAATGTTTAAATTTGTTCTCGAGGTCTCATTTGAGATTATAGCTTATTAAAAGTTTAAAATCTTTGAGAAAGTCATAAAATATATTAATAAGATTTATAAACTATTAATGTGGCTAGGAATAATTTTAATCTGTTAATGCCTGATATTATTTCTAATTTCTTCCTTCCCCCCTCCCATTCTCTCTTTCTGTTTGCCTCCCCTCCCTTCCCTTCCCTTCCCTTCCCTTCCCTTCCCTTCCCTTCCCTTCCCTCCCCTCCCCTCCCCTCCCCTCCCCTCCCCTCCCCTCCCCTCCCCTCCCCTTCTTCCTTCCTTCTCCTCCCTCCCTCCTTCTTTCTCTTTTTCTTTCCAGACAATATCAGCTGTCGAACAGATATTGGCCGGTCATTGGCTTCTGTCACTTAATAATTCCTTGCTCCAAAAGAAGTTAATTCTCTTATAGAAAAATCAGACTTCCTTGATTTGTTATAAATGAATAAATTTTCTGGAAAGTGATGGGTTCAGTGCATGTATTTTGAGCAGTCATCCATACTAAGTGATTAAAGATATTTTATATATCAAAAATCTATTTTTACCAAAGATCTACAAAGATATTTAAAAATGAGAAGTATCTGATACTTGTATATCTTCACTGGGGGTCCTATTCATGAAAATAATTGACATACCTGATACAGTATTTCTGATGAATCAAGATTCTTTAAATGGTGTTCAAAAAATAATGAAAGGACAAGTGTCCAAGATATAATGAACAAATTGTTCTTGTTTCTTTCTGGGATAAATCTTAGATCAGTTTTGCAGAGACTCATTGGGAGTTAGGAAGGAATCGTTTCTTCTTCAGACCAGGATGTGAGCATTCAGAGAATAACTCACATGCATGAGACCTCTTTACAACTTTCCTTTCCTTTAAAACTTTCCTGTATATAGGAATTAGTTCTACAGAACAGACTTCCTCAAAGTACTTACCTTTAGCCCATACATGCCATGGATGTTGTTACCACTGTTGATATGGTCGTAGGTAGTTAAAATAGAAAAGTTGGTTGACTGGACATTTTATTTTGTTCATATCACCAAAAGTCAGATGCTATGTTTTCTCATGGGAAACTTCTTTAAAAATATCTCTGCCCTGGGAATGGTTTTGGCATTCACACACCAAGGTTAATACAGAATGTCTTGGACAGTATTAGAGTTATTATTTGTTTTTAAATTTTTTAACATTTATTTATTATTGAGAGACAGAGAGAGACAGAGCATGAGCAGGGGAGAGGCAGAGAGAGGAGGAGAAACCAAATCCAAAGCAGGTTCCAGGCTCCCAGCTGTCAGCACAGAGCCCAATGTGGGGCTCGAACCCACAAACCGCAAGATCATGACCTGAGCCGAAATCAGACACTCAACCAACTGAGCCACCCAGGCACCCCAGTATTATAATTATTTTAAACACATGACAGAAGTCATGCTGTGAGAATTCTGAAATGTGAAATAATAATTCTGTCTGCAATCATATCTTAGATAATAAAAATAGGTAATGTCCACTCCTTGTATCCAATCTTGATTTTTCACAAATCTAAAAATAGCAATTCTCTCTTGGAAAATAAAAATTCAGCATCAACATTTACTAAAATGAATGAGATTTGGGGCACCTGGATGGCTCAGTCGGGTAAGCATCCAACTTCAGCTCAGGTCAAGATCTCATGGTTTTTGGGTTTGAGCCCCGCATTGGGCTCTGTGCTGACAGCTCAGAGCCTGGAGCCTGCTTCAGATTCTGTGACTCCCTCTCTCTCTGTCCCTGCCCTGCTCATGCTCTCTCTCTCTTTTTCTCTCAAATATAAATAAAATATAAAATAAATAAATAAAACGAATGAGATTTGATACAAGAAGGGTTCAATTTAAGCAAGTTAGGTGGAATTAGATGTCAGTGTAGAAAAATAAGTTCAATATTTTCCTTTTTATTTCTTTTTCACTACCCAACCCTCAACTATGTCAGAGTTAAAGGAAATGAATTAAACCTTTAACAGGTGTTTTGCAAATGCCAAACATCAACAGAAGCCAGTATTCACTCTTTTAAAAAATAGCAAATTTGTTACTTATTTTCTGGTTTAACAGGAAGAATATATTTATCATATGGCAGACAACTAAAAAACCAAGAAAGAACAAAAATATCCCATTTAAACTACCAGCTAGAGGAAACTACTATTAACATAGTGATGTATCACTTTATAGACATTTGTGTGTATAAGCATATGAAAACATTGGTACTTTGCAGATATTTGTGTATGCATGCTTTTGAGAGTGTTGCTATTTAAAAAATTGATTCATACTCTTTTTGTAATATTATTTTTTCATTTAATTCCAGGAGATAAGCTGTCTTTGCTTTATTCACTGATGTATCCTAGTGCCTGATACATAGTAACCATCAACAATTATTTATTGAACTCACTGGTACAGTATGACTTTCATTCGTGTATCAGCAAGTATTTTTTGAATATATTATACTTAATGGCTGTATGGCAGTGCATTATAGCTTAAATAGTAAACATACTACTGCTGGGAATTTAGATTTTTTTCCAATTTTTGATGCATAAAATTCCAGGACACCTTTTGTTCATGATTCCTTTTTCTGTACAACTTTGATTATTTGAAACAAATTTAAAGAACTAGAATTATTTGAAATTCTCCATGTTAAAAAAGCTTCTATAAAAAATTGACTCCTACGCCTCCTTCATGGAAATAGTATTTTCTATTTCCTTTGATGGACCCTCCCTCTGATATTCTCATCCAGAAGGTATTAGAGGGATTGGCCCCATCTCTGAAGCCATTCTCCGGGCCACAGTGAATGGGCCATGACTCAGGAATGGATACATAATTTAATTCCAGCCATTGAGGTGAGAAATATTGACTATTGGGAAAATAATTTCTTGGCTCCTTTGTGGAAAGGAGAAAGAATACAGCTATGAGAATTATTGTGTATTGGGGTTAACTTTAGGGTAAACACTACTGAAGCAAAGACATGGCAGAAAGCATCTGGATTTTTGTGCACTGGGGCTAGTTCTCACTTGAAGCTTGACCTAACTTGGAAATTTTTAGTACCTGAACTGAAAAATTTCCTCTTTTCTCACTATGAGGTAAGTTTGCTATTTGCTATAATATAAATATCCTGATACAATGATAGTTCCTCACAGCATAAAAAGAGATAATTTTCCCCAAATCTACTCAGTATTGGTTGTCATTATATATTGGCTGATTTCATAGGAAGCACATTATATTTCACAATGTTTTGTGTTTTATACAACTGCTAGTGAAGTCGAATATTTTGCTTATGATCATTAGCACTATTTAATTCTTGTATGGTTCTAATTCCTTGTAAGGCATTCCAAACACTTAGGTTCCATGAGATACATCAATATCCTTTTGTTTATTTTAATCCTTTATTTTGGAATAATTTTAGATTTGCACAAAAATTGCAAAGATACTGCAGAGGGTTCCCATATGCTCTTCAGTCTTCTTTCCCTGACATCAACATCTCACAAAATCATGCTGCATTTGTCAGAACTAAGAAATAAACATTGGTACAGTACTATTAACTAAATTACAGACTCTTTTTGGGTTTCAACAGTTTTTTCCATTAATGTTGTTTTTCTGTTCCACGATCCAATCAAAGTTATATTTAGAACATTTATCCTTGTTAGTGAATTTCTCTCTGAAGGTCTTCAAATTCTTGCAATAGAATTTCATTTGCTTAAGTACATCGTAAACATACAAAGTGCTAAGTGATTTTTAACATTAAGCTAATTTGAGAAAGAACTTCCTATGATAATGCATTCATTATTTTTGTTTTTATTGTCTTGTCTGTAATAACAGTCAGCGAGTATCTCAAATGATACAGAGAAGACTGACTCGTGTTTGGCTAATAAATAGGCTGATTCTAAGTTGTGGGTACAAGATGAGTACCATAATTTCGGAGGTCCCCTCCAAATTTGCATTTGCTTTGGAATAAGAAGGGCTGAATTTCAAATACTAGAACATGTACCCGCTGTGTATGATTGTGGGCAACTTACTTAAATATCGACTTTGGGTTCCTTGTGTGTAAACTCTCACTGGATTAGGCATTCCAAACGTAACATGCTGAACTAGGAATATTCGATTCCTTCTCCCTCCTCTTCCTTGTGCTCCCAGCTGTTGCCTCTTAGAGAACAGTATCACCTTCAATCCTCTGGAAGCCCTGTAGGTGTCATGCACTCAATTTTGTCTTCCTCATCCTCCGCATGTGGCCCGTCACCTTGTCCACCCCCCACCCACAGCTGACTTTCCCAAGAGACCTCAAATTTATCAATTACTTTGCTTCCACTATTAACATCCCAGTTCACGTGATTTTCACCTCTTATTTGGACTACTGCAACAGCTTCCTCATTATCCTTTCTGATTCTAATTTTACTCTTATAATCCATTCACCACATTGTACTCAGGTACTATTCAAAAAATGTAAATCACAGCTTGATTTTTTAACTTAAAATTTTTTACTTAAAAATTATTTTACTTAAAAATTTCCAATGGCTTCTCACCTCCCTTAGAATAAAATCTGATTTCCTTTTTGCTGTCTGAAAATCGCTGTAAGAGCTGAGTCCTGACTTCCTCCTAATAATCTCCCATTATTCTTCCCTTCACTCAGGAGGGAAGCTGCACTGGCTTTTGGGTTGTTTCTTGAACAACCTTCGCTTTGTGCAACCTTAGGGCCTCTTGTCCTTGCTATTTTCTCCCCTGGAATATGTTCCCCTTAGACTATTTCAAGGCTGGATTTTTTTCTTCTTATTATTACTGAAGATCACTTCCAGCTTAAAGAGGTCCTTCCTGTTTGAAATTTTTGTGGTGTATATTTTTACATTTATTTTCTCTTTGTCCATCTTATGCCTTTAAAGTGTAAGCTCCCTGAGAGCAGGAAACGTGTCTGTATTTTTCTCTTTGGTGCTAGTATAGTGAGGGGGACCTAACAAGCTCTCAACAAATGTTTGCTGACTGAAAAATGAAGGATAAAATGATGCCAGTTTAACATTCTGCTGAAGTTGGGAGGAGAAAAGGGAGAGAAAATACGACTTTAAAACATGTATTTAACGGAGACTCTTGCCTACTAGATTTTTTTCATGACATATCTGGAATGACCTAAATTGGTACCTTATGGCTAATTAATGAGCTTCCCTTCTTGGAAAACACTCACATTTTCCAAATTTGTATCAGTTGTGAACAAACAAGGAATTGCTAAGTGATTCAGTTCCAGGAAACACTCTTTGTCAATCAGCAATTAGGGGGTTTGCACATGTAAGGAAAAAGTGTGTGCTTTTGAGGCTGTGGATTTGGTGGTCAGCTCAGGCATTTTGTTCCAAAAATATAAAAATATAAACAGAATGATGTGGTCCTTTCATTAGCACGTGTTCTTGATAGCAGCCATAATGGAATATGTGATTGTAGTGTTTCAGCTAAAATATACTTTTCATTTGGATGCTATTCCTTTCTGGGAAATCTTGTTTATGTTCTATGGATTGTTAACATTTTAATATTAAAACTGAATTCTAATCCCTACTATTTAATTGTTTACTTATATACTTTTAGATTTTAATTTTTTTAACATTTATTGATTTTTTGAGACATAGAGTCAGAGTGTGAGCAAGGGAGGGGCAGAGAGAGAGGGAGACACAGAATCAGAAGCAGGCTCCAGGCTCCGAGCTGTGAGCACAGAGCTGGACGCGGGGCTCGAACCCATGAACCATGAGATCATGACCTGAGCCGAAGTCGGACACTTAACCAACTGAGCCACCTAGGCGCCCCAACTTATATCCTTTTAGATTTTAAAAGAGGCTTTCATGCTGGTTCCTGCAGCTATTGTCTTCCTCAAAAATACCCCTGTACCCTACCCCCAATACATGTGTATAGGCATCTTTAATATATTTAATCTATTTTGGTTTCCATGAACACTGGTAGGTAATTAACAGTGTTTGATTTTTTGAGAGGATGTTGGCCTGGAGACTTCTTCTGTATCCACTGGCTATCAGGCCTTGTGCCATGCACTGACAATATTGGGTGAGAAAAAATAGAAGTATTTTCTGCTCTCATGTAGCTTATAGATAATAGGAGGAAGTAGGCATTTCTCACAGGAGCACATGAATATCCAACCACAGTGGAGGACATATGCTGTGAAGGAACAGTTCAAGCTGCTCTTAGTTCTGAGAGGCAGGGGCTGGCCAATGGTAGCAGATGTACTTGCTGAGGAAGTTGACATTTGTCTGAGACCCATAAGTGCAGATGGGAGGTACTGAGTAGATGGGGTGTGGAATGGGGTAAGGTGGGCATCAAGGGCTGTGGGAGGTGTGGAGAAATTTCCAGGCCGAGACTAGTATGTGCAGTAGCTTTGAGGAGTGATGGAGGCACGAACTAGGATTGCAAAGTGAGCAGATAGGTTCAAGAGAGAAAGGAAGAGGAAGCTTCCTGTCAATAAGAACCTGAGAGGCTCAGAGAAATGGATGAGAGACATCACTGAGTGCTGGGCCTGGGGACATGGGGTGGACATGTGTGTGGATATAGTAGGGAATTTTATTTGAGGTCAGCCTTGCCCTGATGTCCATTAGATATTCTATTAAAACTTTCATACACGGGGTCTAATCATGATAAAAACATCAGACAAACCCAAATTGAGTACATGCTAAAAATAACTAACAAGTATTATTCATAACTGTGACCCATCACAACTGTGCCCATCACATGTCATCGAAAACAAGGGAAGTCTGAGAAACTGACAGAGCCAGGAGGAGTCTGAGGGGATATAACAAATAAATGTCAAATGGTATCCTGGTGGGATTCTGGAACAGAAAAAGAATGTTAGGTACAAACTAAGGAAATGTGAATAAAGTATAGACTTTAGTTCATAATAATGTATCAGTACTGGTTCATTAATTATAACAAATGTATTTATATTAATGTGAAGATGTGAACAAACTAACATCTTTGCTACACATCTTGATTAACTCAACTAAAATTTCTTACTTTAAATTTTGTGTTCTACTCATGGTAAGCCATTTTCAGTTCTCTCAAGTTGGGCTATCTCAGACATTTATTCTCCTCAGTTCTTCCCTCTACCAGAACATATTTCTGTCTTTTCTGGGCCACAGTAACTCCTACTCATCCTTCAAGGTTCAGCTTTTGTGTTGCTTTCTCTGGGAGGCCATCTGTGATTTCCTCAGACTGGAGTGGGCTCCCTATTCCCTCATAGCAACTTGCGCCTCATGGATTACATCACTCATCACATTACCCTGGGGCTAACAACTTACTGTCTGTAAGCTCCTTCAGCACAGGGGTTCATATTTATGTTTCTATACTCAATGTCCATCACGATGCTTTCACCTACCTCAAGACATTCTAGAAGAGTTTGCTGAATGAACCCCTGAATAAAAGCTGCTAATTCTTTTAGGCTACCTTGAATCACAATGCTACAGAAATACCCAGGAATAACTTCTAAAAAAACATCTCTTGTTCATCTTGAGATGCTGTGATGAGGCAATTTTGGTTATAAAAATCAATAGCTCTGTGAGGTTATCGAATGGATCAATTGATATCCTGGAGTTGGTATTACAATGGCTTTTAGTCTTCTTCCAAAATGAAATAAGCTGGAGAATAAACCACCCTCTTCCTCTCCCCCCAGATGGAAATTGAGAACAAGGGTATTTGGCAAAGTTTATTGTGGACTTGGATAATTATCTCCAAACTCCTTTTTTTTTTTTTTTGAAGGGATCCACCCTTGAGAAGTACAGTTACTGCTCTATTTAATGATGTGACTCACTATATCAGAGGAGGCAGAGGTACCACCCAAATTACAAAGCAGCCAGGAGGCAGTTGGGAAACTTTTGTGCTACTTTATGAATTCAAGCTATCTGACAAAAGTCTGATAATTTGTCTTTGCCCTGGAGAGAAGTGTCCTTGGTCCACCAGTCTGCCTGTGTCATAAGGGCCCTATGGGACTTGGGCCACCAGCTGGCTTTTGTCCTCAACTCACACAAGAGCCATGTTTAGGAAAGGAGGGCTGTGCTTCTTATCAACTATGTTGCTGAAGCCCCCTCCCCTTCCTTGAATATTATACAGATAGAATGAATCCGGTTTATGGTACTGTGCTGGTAGGTTGAGAATGGGTAGGGAAAGTGGTTGGATATTGTGAATAGGAAATTGAGTGTTTCCAAAAATAGAATGGAGAGTCTCATGGGGGAATGGAGAGAGTCATAGGGGAGCCAAGAAAGAGTTATTTTGGAGAGTGCACAAAAAAGGAGACAGAGGGTAGGGCCCAATTTTTTAGAGTTCTCCCCTTGGGCCAGGGGAGAATTTAAAAGTGAATGTAGTTTGCATTGTTTTCTCTGGAACCCACAAGAAGATAGCAGTGCTTACTTAGGGGACTTTGGAGTGTGGCAGGCTGTGAGCCGCTCAACTGACAATGGCTCATGGCTGGAGGTGGGTGTGGGAAAGAAGAAAGCAATGAGGAGCAGGGCAAGGGAGTTTGCAGTAGGTGCCCATGGAAGGTAACTCTGCAAAGAGGTGGGAATGATGTTTGCATTAAATAATAATGAATCTGTTAAAGTCCAAATTGGCATAAATCAGTACTAAACCTTCGTCCTTTATCATTTTACATAAGAATAGAAATGAAAGCCAAGATGAACATGCCAAATGAAATTAAGAAACTTTGGGCAGCCTATATTCTTTTTTTGACTTCTATAAGGATTCTTATATTGGCTTTCAACTATGCATTACCAAATTTACATATCAACGTACTACTTACTACTTAGAACATGAAGTTGTCTAAATTGAGACTTCATTTCCTGGAATATACATTCCAGGAAAATGATCAACACTGATGAGTAAAAGCAGTACTTTAACATTAATCTTTGTAGAAGAGAACCTGCACCAATTGGCAGGAAATTGTCCATTTGTGTAGTGTTTGGCTTCTAATTGGCACCATTCAAAGATGGATCTTGCTAGTTGGGAGTCAAGAAGAAACAGGAAAAGACCAGATGTAGAGGTCACATTTGGTGTTTCAATGAGGTTAGTCTTCCAGAGGATATATTTTCAGATTTCTCTTATGAAGCTATAGCTTTTCTTAGAATTAACCTGTCCCATCCAGCCCCAAAGTAACTGCACTCTTTTTCTCCTTATCTTCTCCATGAAGTGTGAACATGTAGACACCATCTCTGTAGAGAGAGGTTCTCCTGACTTGGGCCCTGCATTCTGTATTCTTCTCCTGCCTTTGTGATCAGTCTTTCTCAGTCACCTTCTTTCCTCTTAGGCTAAAATGTTGTTTCTCAAGGTGCTGACTTTGGCCTTATTCTCTTTGTACTCTATATACCGTTCTTGGCCTCTTTGCTTAAATTCTCAGCTATCCATAGATGCCTCTAAATGCATGATCTAGTCTGGACCTGCCTCTTGAGAGCTCCACTGGAATTTCTGACTGCTTTTGAGATATTTACATATGAATACTACATAGATCCTCAACACAACTCATTCTTCATAGAATTTATCATCCTTATACCACATCCTCAAATTATTCCCCTTCTTAAATTTCTAATTTCATTTGCTGATACTAGTATTCAACTAGTCCCTAAGCCAACAAGGTAGAGACAGAACATTCATTCCCTTTCACCTTCTACATCTAATCTGTCACCAAATCACATTGATTCTACTTCCTGTATCTTTTCCTCTGTATTTTAAAAATTCTATAATTAATACATAATTATTATTCAAAATGATGCAACTTGGAAGTATAAGGAGTAGAAAGATAAAATTCCCCTTCCATTTCTCTTGTCCATAAATCTGAGCTTGCACAATGAAACTCTGTCTACATTCTAAAGAAATAGCTTCCCATCAGCTAGCCTTTGGGTCTAAAGGTATCCACACTCACAGCACAATCTGCTCAGGTAAGATGTGCTCAGAGAAGCAGACCACACAGCCTCAGAATGTGGATTCCAGTTAATTCTGTGTCTGAGTTATCCAAAGCATGATGTAAAAGGGTGATCATAGACTTTAGGTGACCATGTTGTGTTGACCACTGAAGGAAGAAGAGAGGGTATTCTAGCCTGGTGGAGAGGGGGTGCAGCTTGAGGAGGGCAAGTGGAGCCTGCAAAAGTGCAGGTCCTGAGACAGGGGAACCTCTTGCTTAAGGGCAGTACTAGTTCCTAGGGTAGTATCAGGTTTCATGTGAATTAATTCAGAAATTGGGCAAGGCTGAGACTACAGATCATTTAATTTCTTCATGAAATATTTGAATTGTTACTATTAACTGGATCCTATACATGTACTGAAGAAACAACTGGTTAACAAGACGCGGTTCCTGCCTTCAGGGAGTTCTCATTCATAGAGGGTACCATCTATTTTCATGTAGGTCTTCTGCAGTGGGGCTGTGTAGGCAGAAACTTACATATTAATTAATATTTATAATTTAGTGGTGACTATTTCTAGAAATATTCTAAATACATGCCATATTGCTAATATCAGAATAAAATTTTGTAATTATAGAGGTTAAAGTAAACTTATAGTCTATTGTTACTCTTTTTTTAATTTTTTAAAAATTTTTATTCATTTTTTGACAGAGACAGAGTACATGGGCAAGGGGCAGAGAACAAGGGAAACACAACCTCAAGCAGGCTCCAGGCTCTGAGCTGTCAGCACAGAGACCAATGTGGTGCTTGAATTCACTAATTGCATGATCATGACCTAAGCTGAAGTGGGCCACTTAACTAACTGAACTACCCAGGCACCCCTATTCTATTGTTATTCTTAGATAAATTTGATCTTCAAGTGAAACGGCTTTGGAGACCACTGAAGTCCATTATTTAGATTGTACTGCCCTCTGGTGGTTAAACTACAGTTTTATTTATTTATTTATTTATTTATTTATTTATTTTTCAGTTTACCAGAGGTTCCCTGGAAAGACCCATGAGTCTTTTCTTTACCATGAGATTTTTGACATTCTTAATTTTCTCAGTAGGACTTATTTATTTACTACTTGCTTATTTAAAGTTATTTAAATTCCAGTTAGTTCACATACTAGGTGATATCAGTTTCAGGTGTACAATATAGTGATTCAATACGTCCATACAACTTGCAGTGTTCATCACAAGTGCCCTCCTTCATCCCCATCACCTATTTAGCCCATCCCCCCACCCACTTCCATTCTGGTAACCATCAGCTTTATTTTTCATTTCTTACTGTTTTCTTGAAAAGATTCTATTATTTTTGAAACTGTGTTAAAATTACACAAAATAACTACCTTGTGGAGAGTTTCAAACAATACTCTGAGAATCCCAGAACCGATTCCAATGAGATATTGGGAAAAAAGCCTGATTAAAGGAGTTTAAAATTTATCAGAAAAGAAATAACATTAAAGAATGGTGCAGAAACTGGAATAATCCACCTAAAAAGGGGAACTTCTTGATAAGATATAAACACAAAGAGTATTATAATACAAAAGGTACTGAAGAGATACTTTAATCTCCTTAAAGATACTTAACGATACTCTTAAAGAAGTATACTGTACACCTGTATACTTCTAAGAAGGTGGTACCACCATTAAAATACATAAATGATATAGAGCCAAAAAAATCGAGAGATAATCATAATAATTTTTTTGTATTACAAATGTAGCATTTCAAGGCTATTGGTCTACATATCGAATGATATTAGAACAATTAGCTCATTGGAAAACCAAATTTAAATTTATACCTCACAGCTTAGATGCAAATACTTTCTTGACGTATTGAAATTAAAGTGGGAAAATGCAGCTAGGAAAAGTACAGGCAGATAATTACATGATCTTAGGTCGCTAGCGGCCTCTGGTGTGACACCAAAGTCAGAAATCTAAAGAGAAATTTTTGTAGGTTTGGTTAGAGTAGATGACATTAACAAACAAACATAAAGATGGAAAAAAAAAGGCAATATATGGTAGATAAAGGTACTATATAACAGTGTTATGTAAAGAACTTCCAATTTCATAAAACGTTGGAGAAGGAAACAAAGCCAACTCATAAAGAACAATTAAAGGTCAATGAACAAAAAATGTCCTTTCTATTTTGTAATTAAAACAATACAAATGAAAAATAGCACTGGGAGTTTATTTGTCACATACCAATATCCCAGTGATGAAGTATAAAATAATGTAAACTTTGTGGCAGATGGTAAGTCATTGTACATTACAATGTAAAACATGAACATAATTTAAACACGATTCTAATTATAGCAATTTTCTAAGAAGACAGTCACATTACTGAGCAAAAATATATACTTTGGTGGTGTTTATAAAATTGGCCAAATTGTATTTTTCTTTTCTTTTTTTTTTAGGTTTTTATGCATTAATCTGAATTCCTTTATTAATTCAACTAATCTTTACTGAGTGTCTACTATTTATCAAGAATTGTGATAAATGCTAGGGATACAATGCACAAGACAGACACAGCCTCTGCATTTGGAGGGTTTTTCTTTATCACTTTAAAAATTACAATAGGGAGGTGCTTGGATGGCTCAGTCAGTTAAGTGTTTTGACTCTTGATTTTAGCTCAGGTTATGATCTCACTGTTGTGGGATTGAGACCCATGTTCTGCTTTGAGAGGACAGAACCTGTTTGGGATTCTCTCTCCCTGTCTCTCTTCCCTTCCCCTACTTTCTCTCTCTCTCTCTCTCCCTCTCTCTCTCTCTCTCTCTCTCTCTCTCTAAGTAAATAAATGTTTTAAAAAATTAGAATAGGAGAACCACGGATGTCTCAGTCAGTACAGCATGCGACTCTTAATCTTGGTGTTGTGAGCTCAAGCCCCACATTGGGAGCACACATTACTTAAATAAATAAAACTTAAAAAAATTAGAAAAAAGCAATATAATTACTTAAACTTACTTTGGAAATAGCTTTAAAGGGTTAATTACATCTTTATGTTGTTTGTAGAATATTGACATTATTAAAGTTACAAAGCATGAAAAGTCTCTGCAAACCATTATCAGTAGGCTTTATAGGATTTTGTGTTATGATTATGTATATGGATGCCTATTTCTCTCCTTTAAAGCATTAATCACTGTCACTACTTTACCCAGAGTTTTCACATAGGAATTTCTTAGTAGATATGTGTTTTGGGGATGAGACAAAACTGAAAAAAAATTTTTGATTTAAGAACAAAGGAATCGTGACAAATAATAATTCAGATTTTACTCTAAGTGTTATCTTAGCTCCAAACACATACCTATCAACTAGAAATTCTATACCCTGGATTCTTTCTCTGTAAAAAACCATTAGTAAACATTAATCTCGTGGGCAAGTTTATAATTTATGGTCTCGGATAGCCCACCTTTTTCATTTTGCACGTTCTGTCGGTCATCTTACACAGGGATCACATCATACTCAATGGACTTCTTGCTTCTGAGAACAGGTAGAAAGATTTTAGTCTTTGCTGATGTTCACTTAGAGAATCGTTTTTGCTAAGTCACTTCTGTTGAAGATTTTCCTTCCATTCTGTTTTATGTTCAGAATGCTCCATGACAGTTTTACAACGTAAAGAGAATATGTGGTGTTCCAAGGTATGGGCATTTGGCCTATGGTCTTTACCTTTTCATTTATAGTCAATGGGCCCTGCACTTAGAGACAATGGAGGAATACTTTAAAACACCCTTTAAGGCGCCTGGGTGGCTCAGGGCTGAGCATCTGACTTCGGCTCAGGTCATGATCTCACGCTTCGTGAGTTCAAGCCCTGCATCAGGCTAGCTGTTGTCAGTGCAGGGCCCCCTTCAGATCCTCTGTCCCCTTCTCTCTCTGCCCCTCCCCCGCTCATTCTCTAACTCTCTCTCTCTCTCTCTGTCTCTCTCAAATAAGATAAATGAACATAAAACCCCACAAAAACTCTCTTTAGAAGTTGGGATGTAACCTGAGAAAGATTTCTTGGTAGGGAGAACCATCATCCCACTTCCTTTGGAAGATGATTATAATATGCCCCTGAGGCAGCAGCAAGGGGGTTCCTGATTAAACATTTCATGCTAATGTATGTGTGTGCGTGTGTGTGTGTGTGTGTGTGTGTGTGTAAGTGTATCACTGTGTAGGCATATACAAACTTGAGCAATCATTGATTTGGAGAAGTGCTGGCTGACTGACTATATAGCTACACCAGGTCTGCATATGTATCTGCATTTCAAACATGTGCTTCCTATTCTGAGACCTAGTGAAACATGATCCTCTGGGAATCGGTAAGCAAAAATGTCAGAAAGCTTCACAGCATATATGATTGATCGATTGAACCACAGTAAATCCTCTTAGTTCCTCTCTGTTATTTCTGGTTAAATTTGACTATCACAGGAAGAATCTTGCTGCTTTACTGGAGAGGAATTCTTTCTAGCCAAGTGAAAGGACTATTATCAGGAACTGTTAGTTGTTTTGAGAGTCATCCTTAATAAATCTAACTATTCTTTTAATGACAGAAAATTTGGACTCCCTTTGAGGGAGAATTTTCCAATATTTGCTAAAATTTTAAATAAGTATATGTTATGACTGGTCCATTCTGTTTTTAGGATTCTGACCTGTAAAAATATCAACATGTGGGAATAGTTAGACATATGATTAAGGATTTTCATTTTGGTATTTTTGTGATAGCAAAATAAAAAGACAAATCAATATAAATGCCTATTGATAGGAGGATAAATAAATAAATTTTATTATATTGGAATACCATGTACTCTTACAATGGGAATTAAAGAGGTATTTTTAACTGACCTGAGAAGCTATCCATACTCATAGGTTGTGAAGTGAAGAGGGAGATTTTAAAAATATGTATCCACTGAAAACCTTGTAAATAAGGTTTACCTTGTAAATAAGAACCTAATAAATGAGTTCAGCAAGATTACAGGATATAAGATCAGTATATAAAAATCAATTGCATTTCTGTACGTTATTGATGAAAAATCTGGGAATTAAATTAAGAAAGCAATTCAACTTACAATAGAATCCAAGAGAATAAAGCTACTTGGGAATAAGTTTAGCAAAAACAAAACAAAGCAAAAAAAAACAAGGCTACACTTGAACTACACTAAAAACTACACAATATAGCTTAAAAAAGTTAAAGAATATCTAAGTAAGTGGAAAAGCATCATGTTCATAGATTGGAAGACTTAATATTGATAAAATATCAGTATTTCTCAAACTGATCTACAGATTCAATAAAATTCCTATCAAAATCCCCATTGATGCCTTTTTTTTTCTTTGCAGAAATTGGCAAACTGAACCTAAAATTCATACAGAAATATAAGGAACCCAGGCTAGCCAAAAAATGTTCACAAAGGAATAAAGCTGGAGAACTCACACTTTCTGATTTCAAAACTTACTACAGAGCTGCAACAATCAAGACAGTGTAGTATTGTAAAATAAACATCTAGATCAACAGAATATAATTGAGAGCTGAGGAATAAACCCTTACCTTCATAGTCAATTGATTTTCAACAAGGTGCCAACACAATTCAATGGGGGAAAAGACTCTTTTCCGCAAATGGTGCTGGACAACTAGATAGCCACATTCAAAAGAATGAGTTTGGGCCCTATTCTCACTCCATTTGTGAAATTTAAGCTCAAGATGGATGAATGAACAAAGCGCAAGAGCTAAAACATGAAATCTTAGAAGATAATACAAGAACAAATCGTTATGATTTTGGGTTGGTCAATGATGTCTTAGATAAAACCAAAAAAGCACAAGCCATAAAAGAAAAACAAAAGTTGGATGTCAGAATTAAAAACTTTTGCTTCAAATAGTACCCTCTATGAAGTGAAAAGACAACTTACAGATGGGGAGAAAATATTTGCAAATCATATATTGAATAAGAGACTTGTATATATGAAGAATTCTTGCAACAAGAAAACAACCCAATTAAAATTGTCAAAGGACTTGAATAGAAATTTCTCCAAAGATGATAGAAGAATGATTAACATGCACAGGGATGTATGTGTAACAACATGAGTCATTAGGGAAAAGGTACATCAAAACCACAATGAAATACTACTTCATGAGTACTATAAAGTCTACAGTCAAAAAGGCAATAGCAAGTACAGATAAGAATAGGGAATTAGAACTCTCGTATATTTCTGGTGGGAATGTAAGAGGGGGCAGCCCCTTTGGCAAATACTTGGGCAGTTTATCAAAATGTTAAACATAGAATTACCACAGGGTCCAGCAATTCTGCCTCTAGGTATCTACCCAGGAAAAATGAAAACATGTTTACCAAAGACTTGTACATGAATGCGCAGAGTAATATTATTCATAAGAGACAAAAAGTGGAACAACCGAAATATGCATCCATTGATGAATGGATAAACAAAATATGTTAAATCCATACAATGGAATACTATTGGTCAACAAAAAGGGTCCACATATTGATACATGTAGCAATGTGGATACATTTCCAAAACATTATTCTGAATGAAAGAAGTCAGACACAGAAGCATACTGTGTCAAGGTATGTAAATTTCCTCTCAGTAAAGTGGTTACAAAAACATGTATAATAAGATTCTAGTTCTGTTTAACAGCACATATATATCTAGGTGCTTAAATACCTCTATCTATTTTACTTAAATATATGTATATGTATTTAAATAAGCATGGAAAAATATGGGGTCACAAACATTCAGTAAACTGTTAATGGTTTTTCCCAGGGGAGGGAGGAAGAAAGGTTGAGAAACAAGTATTCATATCCTACTTTATTCAGTTCTGATTCATTTACATAGGTTGTAATACACAAATTGATTTAATGTGTTTTTCTTAAAAAATAGAAATGAATCCATTACAAATGAAGAAAGAAAAAGAGAGAAAAACAGAAAGAACAAAATAATGAATTGCTGTAATGTATCAAGATTGCAGCTCTTGTTAGTAATAGATCTGTTCATTCATTTGTCAATTAAATGACAAATAAAAGAGGTCCTGGAGATAAACATTATAGGACAGGATTTTAAAGACCTGCATCTAGTTCGTGTATAACTGTAAAAACAAAAACTGTAAAAACAAACATATTTATAATCTGAACACTGTTCCTTTTTAAAAATAATCAGTATTTCTGATCATTAATGTTATTTGGTGGCAAGAGGGAAAGTGGTATATTTTTTACATATTGCAATTTAAAATATTTTTCCTTATGATGTTAAATAAAATAAACCTCAGATCCATTTTTGTGGATCTACATTGTGGAACTACAATGGTCTTTTGGATGTTTCTGTGGTTATACCAAACAAAACTGTGGCATGCTGAATTTACGTCTAGATCCCTTTATTATCACTATTTCCTATTCCTTTAACATTCCAGCTGCCTCACCATTCTTTAGGATGAATTATCAGTTATTTATCTAATAGTTATTTATGTAAATATTTATCAGTATAACAAACCAATAATTGGTTTTTGATAGCAACAGCAAGAGTTCTGAGGTAAGAGAAACAAATGAACTTTATTTGCTTAATTTGCAGTAAGAGTACTTGGGTATTATTCATAACTCTTTTTCAGTAGGTCATTGGCAAAATAATTAACAGTTTGTAGTTCTGAGTTCACTTTAGTCAGAGTAATTGCAAATACAGTTAGCCCTTGAACAACAGGGATGTTTGAGGTTAGGGGCATTGACTCTGGCTCAATCAAAATTCCTCATATAACTTTTGACTCCCCCAAGACTTAACTGTCAATACCCTATTGTTAATAGGAAGCCTTACTGATAACATAAACAGTCCACTAACACAAATTTTGTATGTTATAATAATAACATACAATATAATAAAGTATGTTCGAGAAAAAATGTTATTAAGAAAATCATAAGGAAGAGACAGTACATTTGCAGTACTGTATTGTATTGAAAAAAAAATTGTGTGTAAGTGAACCTGAGTAGTTCAAACTCATGTTGTTCAAAAGTCGACGGTAATGCATATACCATCCTCTCTGCTTAGTGGTTTTCTATGTAACGATAAACTGTTACATTTGAAGAGGTAATGGTATTTTACAAAATTAAAAATATTTGATATAAATTAAAATAGTCCTCTGGAATTGAAACGTGACATATATAGCATAAGAACCAAAATATTTTTAATATGCTTTTTTATATTTTAAAATTTATTTTAATTGTTATAGCCATATTTCCTGCATGCACTCATTCATTATATATTTATTGAGTTATTCTAATTTTCTGGCATTCTACTAGGTGATGTAGGAGGGAAAGTGAGTAGGATATTGACCCTGCCTTCAAATACTCATGATCTTTCTAAAAAGACAATCTTATAAACCAGGCATTGAAGTCACTGATAAAAAAGTATAAAATTGTAAACTACCTCAACTTGGATTTTAAAATACTGTGTAAAAAGAAAATATATCTCATTAAAAATGACACAAATTTAAAATATATTTTTAAAATCCAGTACTGTGGCATCACAAAGAAAAGCAATGTTAATACTTTCTATTTTCCCTTTTACTCCCCCAGAATTTAAAACAACCATTTTAAAGTGAACAGATACTTAAGTTGACTTTGAAGAATATTAGATCCAACTTTACATTTTTAAGGGTAGCTCATTAGAGTAGTTGATGTCACCCAACTCTAATTGTCTGATCTCCAGACCCCCTCCCATTTTCACTCAAAATAGAAGTAATAGATTCTTTTGTTGCTGGGGTCCTCAGCTCACATCTCTTTGGAAGCTCTTTATCATTTTGAGTTATAAGTATTTATATATACATTTTAGCTCCTTGTGCAGGCTATAAGGTTATTGATAACAGGGGCTCTGCCTATTTATTCTTGCATTTGCCATAGAATCCTGTGCAGTTCTTGTACAAACAGGTGCTCAGCATTTATGGCACGCATAAATGATCTGCTACCAATCCAGGAAACTCAAACTTCTGAAATTCACATCCCCTCTCAATGAAAAACTTTGACTTGGAGAATGTTTCTCTGAAATCCCTGGGAAAAGTTAATCAGAATCTAAATCTACTATGTCACTTCCTTTATACAGTCCAGTGCAACTATTCTTCTGGCTCCATAAAAGTGTCTGGGACATTTGCCAGAATGTATTGCCTTCAAATGTAAAGTTTCAGCACTTTAGATATTGTTTTCCCTTTTAAATACTTTTCCAATAATTAGAATTTCCTGCCATCAGGTAGCACTAACAAATGCAATACCTTAAAAAAAAGAAAAAGCAGTTTTCCTTGAGATCCAGACTCTAGTTTTCAAAATAACCTAAAATTATCAACTAAGCATAAATAACAGTAAACACATGTATTAACTAAAGGTATTTGAAAAGACCATGAACAACTTTGGGATTTGCTCACCGCATTTTTTTTTAAGTTTTATGTATTTTGAGAGAGAGAGAGAAAGCACGAGTGGGGGAATGGCAGAGAGAGAGCAAGGATCCTAAGCAGACTCTTCACCACTAGTGTGAAGCCTGATATGGGGCTCGAACTCGCCAACTGTAAGATCATGACCTGAGCTAGAGTCCAATGCATAACTGGCTGAGCCACACAGATGCCCCTTGCTCACTTCATTTTGAGTATAAGATGCCTTTGATTTTAGCTGGCACCAGTCTTTTCTGTACCTCTAAGAAGGAAAAGATATTGTCAATTAAACAATACTATAATGCTTTCTTATCATTTAGAATTGTTTTCAGCTTTATTGAGGTATAATTGACAAATAAAATTGAAAGATATGTAAACAGTACATTGTGACGATTTGATATATGCATACTGTGAAAGGTGTCCCCCCCCCAATAGAATTATATCCATTTCTTTCTTTTTTTTTTTTTGTTCAGCTCTAGTATATAACATGGTGACTATAGTTGATAACATGATATTATATAACTGAAATTTGCTGAAAGTAGAACTTAAGTTTCTCACCCCAAAATAATTTATTTTATAATTATTGAAAAGGGTCTTTTGTAATTATTAGATATAGGTGTTTATATTATATTACACTTCTCCATTTACGTGCTTTTTTGGGAATATGGTAACTTTTTATTCAGTGCTGAGTCAGACCACAATCTTTTTGAGGGTGTTTTGTGGCAGTTTAACACAACATGCATACTCAAAGTGCACAGAGTTATTAAAATTATGCCGAAACAAATAGGTACCTCAAAGTCTGTGCACGCTTAGGCATAAGTTACATTGCTAGTGCCACAAGAATGACAGCAACTTTAAGATGACTAATAAAAATACTGATTTCAGAGATCATTTACCATTTTATCATGAAAGAATTTGAACTTAAAATCAATGAAATACAATATCCTTAACTTTTACTGTGTTAATTCAACTTGAATTTTAGATGATGAACAAAATCCCTTCTCTGAAATTTGGGCTCATTTTGTTCAGCAATGTCTATTTTTACTCTCTTTTTGAGAGCCCTTATTTCCAACCTAATCAAAAAAGTTCTTTAATTTGTTCTCTCAGCACTGCTGAGTATCTACGTTATAGTCTTGGACCCAAATGAATGCTGCTTCTTCTAATCTCATGAAGTACAGTGTGCTCTCTCTAAGGATTGACAACAGTTAGCATTCATTTAGTTGTTCAGGCCAGAAACCAGAAATATCTATAGGCTTGTGCCATCAAGGCCCATATGGTGTCTTTAATTATCTGCCTGTCTCTACTATGGACAAATGTTTGTATCCCTCCAAAATTCATAAAATGAAATCCTAACCCCCAATATGATAGTATTAGGAGCTGGGGTTTTTGGAAGGAGATTAGGTAATGAGAATGGAGCCTTTATGGTTGAGATTGGGGCTCTTATAAAAGAGACCCCAGTGAGCTCTCTCCTCCTCCTCACCAAGTGAGTATATGATGAGAAAATGGCAACTCAGAAGATGGTCCTCCTTAGAACCTGACGATGCTGGCACGACGGTTTCTATACCTGTGAGAAATACATTTCTATTGTTTATAAGCTATTCTGACTGTGGTGTACTATTTTACCTGCCTGAACAGAATAAGACACCCACTCTAGACTTTAAATTCTGATACAATAGAGACCATCATATTCTGTTTGTCTTGCAAACTCAGTTGCTGGTCCATAATATACATATTAAACTAAAAACCCAAATGAGAATTCACTTACCTTATTTCTTTGAACAAGTGAACCCACATATTACTAGTTAAGGACTAAGATTGAAGGGACACTTGGATTTTAAGATAAGATTTTATTTTGTATGTATTTTGTGCTTCATGGGGCAAACCATGAGGATACCTAGTAAATGCTTACACTGCTCATAGTTACATAGAATTTTAGAATTAAATTGGAATTTAGAAATCAGTGAATTCTAAATACCAGATCCAAAGAAGTTCTGAATTATGTGAAGTTTTAAGAAGGAACACCAAGGCAGTTGGTTAGGCACTAGACTTGACTTTGTGTCTCCTCAGTTGGTGGGAAAGAGTCAAATGTTGCTCATAGAACAGCTTTATATATATATATAAATAATAAAAATCGTTGAGCAGAACTTGCCTCTGATAGAAAGCTAACAAAAAATTAAATATTTAGCTCAAACCTTGTTTGACAAAGTTAATATATTATGGACATTTCAACATTCAAATTCAAAGAATATCCAAATCTGGTTTTCTTTGGAGTATAAAAAGCACTTTGGAGGATATTGAAAGATATAATAGATGGAGTGGGAAGAAAAAGTTATGGGAAGTTAAGTCTTTCATTTGTTACTTTTGACAAGCTAAGCCCAAGTAATAAGAGGCAAGGTAGTATTCTAATAAAGCATGCCTCACTGGTTATAATCGAGTTAATGTGTTCTCATCTCCAGCACATCAAGCTGCCAAGAATTTTAATAATCACAGTGCACAGGAGGATTAGGGAAGCGATATACTGTTAAGTTGGTTAATGAAGTAAAGTGTTATGAGATATGTTTTCTCAGATGGGGAAAAAAAACAGGCAAAAACTGACTTTGGTTTGTATACAATAGCCATTTGCTTCTTATTTTAAAATAAGTTATCTAGAAAGAATGCTTGCAGTCCTCTGTACCTTACGTTTTTGTCTTTGCTGGTGCCAATAGTTTACCGAAAGTGTCCTTGTTAATAACAAATATTTTGGAGGGAAAGGGAATAAGGAGTATTCTTTTTTTTTTTTTATTTTTGAGAGAGAGGGAGAGACAGAGCACGAGCTGGGGAGGGGCAGAGAGGGAGACAGAGAATCCAAAGCAGTCTCCAGGTTCTGAGCTGTCAGCACAGAGCCCGACTCAGGGCTTGAACCTACGAACCTTGATATCATGACCTGAGCTGGTCAGAACTGACTGAGCCACGCAGGCACCCCTTGAACAAGGAGTATTCTAATGCTTATGAAACTTTTTGTATGCACCAGGTTAAGTGCTTAGCCCTACAGTGACCCTGTTGGATAGATATTATTCCACCTTAGAGATCAGGAATGTGAGGTTCATGGACATGAAATATCTTGCCCAAAGTCAATTGGAAAACAGGAGAACAGGTAGAATCAAGGCTTGATTTGATCACAGGTCTGTGTCAGCTCCCAGCTGGTTTTTTCTCTAGGTCCTCCTGTCATTTCTCACTCTGCTGCAGCCCCATACAAGTTCTGTGTGTGTTTTAACTCAGATTTTGGTTTAGTGTGTGGAAAATTGTGTTTACAGGACACAATAACATGAAGTGAGTCTTTCTTGCCATCACAAACAGCACTTCCTACCACAACAGTGATAGGAAAAACATGGATCATGTAAAAGTTATTCTTACTATTTGCCCCAGAGCTGCAATCAAATTTTACTATATCTAAAACTAATAGACGAAATTTAAAAAGTGATTAAAATAAAAACAAAGACATACCACAATCAAAATATTTATTTTTGAAGGTTAAATCAGATAAACTAACATACTGGTAAGAGTGAGCAATGGGGAGTCCTAAAGGAATAAAACTTCAATTTTAATGTATTTCCTCATGTGCTTGTCCCCTGCCATTACACTATTTTACAAGAAAAATAAAGAATAAAGCTATCCACTTTATCCCTTATCCCTCATTCTACTCTGCCTTCATTGAACCAGTCTTTTGGTTAGCAAAGCTTTCTCCAGGCCTTTGGCTCATCTGTCATTTTCATAGCTAGAAACCAAATGGTCTAGTTAATGTTTCCACTTCATTATTAAAGAGCTAACTATCACTCGATCAGAGTGGAATTTGTTCTTTCTCTTCTAGAAGAACAAATGTTTAAAATACCATAATTTAAATCAGGACAGAGTTAATCAATAAAAATGTCATCAGAAAACTGAAAATAAAGGCCGATGTACATACTGATAAATTCAAACCCATCTATCTAAGACCGAGAAGCTATTAATAACATTTGCTTAGCCATAATTTGTACAATTTTATTGAATATAAATACTTGCATCAACCACTTAGGGAGGCTATCCATTTTAATTACTTTCTGTTTTTAAAGTAATGTTTCACAGCCTTATGTCCAAGGTAGTAACTAGGTCAGCAATTTATACAACTTGGATATTATCTAATTTTCAGTGAACTCATTCTAAATCAAAGTGGCATATTTTAAGCCTGGATTTCTTCAGGTCAACATTCTTATCTGAATTTCAGGGAAACCTATCTAAAGGCTAAAGAAGAAAATCAACCATGCTAATGGCTTATGCTTAAAGAGTAATCTAATGACTTGACATGAATCTATAATAAATATATATTTCTCCAGGCAATTGTTAACATGTTCAGTTAATTCTTTGTTTAGCAAAGTGAGTTAGAAAATACCATTACCTGTAAAAGGGACCATAGCATAGTTTTGATAATTAATTAAAAACAACTCTTCCATTTTCAGTCATTCATCCACACAATATAAATCTATACACACCCACATTTCAACATCATAATCAATTTTAGAAAAAAAATGTTAAAAACTCCAATATCCCAAAACTTTAGGACTGATATTTAAAGTTATTATCTTCTGTATTCCAAACAAAAATTACTCTTTTGGTTAGTTCTGTTTATTAAACATTGCCACCAAGAAAGTGTCTGCATATGACCAACAAAAACTTAAAAAAATAGCTGTGGTTCAATATAGATATTATGTTGGATCTTTGAAGGTTTGAGAATTGGTGTATATATATTTTTAATTTTTTTAACGTTTGTTTATTTTTTGAGAGACAGAGCATGAGTGGGGGCCGGACAGAGAGAGAGGGAGATAGAGAATCTGAAGCAGGCTCCAGATAATGAGCTGTCAGCACAGAGCCTGACCTAGGGCTCGAACCCACAAACCACAAGATCAATGACCTGAGTCAAAGTTGGACATTTAATTGACTGGGCCCCCCAGGCACCCCTGAGAATTGGTAGATGTTAAACAGAACAAAGCTATAGCTGTATCTCCTTACAGAACTGGCTTAAATTCTAAGATTCTAGAATTCTCTCATAAAGTTTGTTCCTTATCCCTTAATTTCATGTGGAATTTAAAAATCCAAAAGTAGAAACAGTTTTGGAAAATTTCTATATCAGTAACTATAAGGAAAATAAAACCTCTACTCTGGGCATAATCCTATCCTTTTAACCAATAGTGTGGGGTTTTGGAAAGGGTTAACCACAACGATATCCTCAACTCCAAATTTGAAACCAATTGAGAGATAGGCACAAATCAGACAGAAGGAGGCTCAAATAGAAGTTTTAGTGAAGATTAAAACTGGATAAAAAGACTTGGTGCAGGTATATGGCCACACTGGGCTTTCTAAACCTTGACCTCAGAATTAAACAGGTTTGCCCACCCAGGGGCTGGCACCATGGAGCCACTGCAGGGCCCCTGACAGAGGCAGGGTGCTTTCCCCTGCGGTGGGGAGGGCTGCTGTTATTGGAAGATGTGTTGATTTAATGAGAGAAAGAGCCCCAACAGTTGAGCACAGCATCATAAACTCCTTTCCCCAAATTTCCCAGTCCAAGAAGAAGAGTGAGAGAGTGTGCAAAGAATATGCCTACTGGGCACTAAAAAGGTCCTCCCCATCAAGACAAAGGGAGGCATGGGGAACCCGTGTTCCCCCTCAACTCTAAATTTAAGTGGGAGACCACTGCCTCATCCTTTTGGATTGCTCATAGATTATTTGAAATGGATGGCTAGAAACCACGGCAGGAATTGGACTGAGGGAGTGGGGGTGCATTCTACAACTGTGTTTTGCAGTAAAAGTTGACACAGGACTATTGCATCCTACACTGATTTCCTCAGAAACAACAAATTATGGTTTAAATCACCATCAGCAGAGGTGCTTAATCAGCAGAGGTGCTGGCTAAAGGGAAGGAAAATAGGAAATCAAGAATGAAGGAGGGAGTATCAGTCATAGTTTAGAACAAGTTGCTGAAAATGACTGTGGTCTCTATATATCCTTAGTGCATTTCCTTTCCCTTTTCATTCTTTTTCTATTGCATCCACGGTATGTTTAACACTTTGCCCAGGATATGGAGGAGATGCTGGCAAGAAACTGTAGGTATGGATCTTTCTTAGAAATTCAGGATTCAGGGAACAGAATTTCTACATCATTCTCTTATGGATGGTCCCTACTCTGTAAAAATTATTTTAAAATTCTAAGAAATATAAACTGTATATGTTGCTAAGTATAGAAATTAGTACAAGATGGGAGTGCCTGGGTGGTTCAGTTGGTTAAGCATCCAACTCTTGATTTTGGCTCAGGTCATGATCTTAGGATCATGAGATCGAACCCTATATTGGGCTCCGTGCTGAGCATGGAGCCTCTTTAAGATTCTCTGTCCCTCCCTCTCTACCCACCCCTCTCAAATAAAAAGAATACATCATAATAAGAAATCAGTACAAGATAGAACAGAGCTCTGCATGTTGAAGGAATTAATGGAACACAGAGAATTGTGGTTCTCAGTGATGATTTTCATTTTGTTAATGCTTGGTTGCAGCAAACTAACAGAAAAATACCAGAAACAAACGTTGGTATAATATTTTCATGAAATAGTAATAGATACAGATTTTGCCTCATGAAGTTCCATTGTATACATAAAAGTTTCTGGCCATTATTAGGAAGTCACATTTTTATTTTTAGAATAATCTTTGTGTGCTACATCAAAAGAGATTGACTGCAGATGGTGATTGTAATAAAACTGACTTTCTACTTAATCACAGTGGTTCCTTAATTAGGGGACTCTCTCTTCTTTTCATTCTCCATTTTTTGAGGTTGATTTAATACTCATTTCTAGTATCCAAATAATGGTACCATCCCCACCAAAGAAAGAAAAGATACATTTAATGCAAATTCCATCCTATGATGGTATTTTATAAAATGTACCTTCCTAATGAGTTCAGATATTTTAACCTGGTGTGTGGCCTCTAATGGATCTAGTTAGATTTTATATGACTATTTTTCTTCCCTACAGAATATATCTTTAAATATACATTTTCCCCTTTTTCTTCTCTCAGCATGTATATTCATTTATACATTTTTTCTTTGTTTTCTACTTTTCCTTTCCATCCTTTCTCTCTCAAGAAAAATAATTATTCACATGGGACAACAAAAGAAAACCCAGGCAGGAAAGAAAAGTTCCATGGAATCTAATCAAACATGGAAACTGAAAAACAGTGGCCTCTATTCAGAGAAAGATAGAACACCCTTCCCTGGTGAGGGCTTAGGACAGAAGAGGCTTTGTGAAGAATTCTGGAATAGATGGCGAGTAGATTGTAGCCAGAGTGGCAATGGTAGCCATTTTCATTCCTGGAACAGGATTCTCTCTGACCTACTCTAGACAGAATAGTGCTCTTGTGAGACTATTCCCTGAGTCCCCTACTCCCCAAGAAAATCAGGAGCAATATAGATCTGATTCTTCTTTTCCTTTTTTAATTCTTTAAATGTTTATTTTTTTGAGAGGAGAGAGAGAGAGCGAGCACGAGTGTGGGGGGGGGCAGAGAGAGAGGGAGACAGAATCCAAAGCAGGCTCCTGGCTCTAACCAACACGGGGCTTGAACTCACGAACCACGAGATCATGACCTGAGCCAAAGTCAGACCCTCACCTGTCAACTGACTGAGCCACCCAGGTGCCCCTGTTTTTCTTTTAAATATGCATTTCCAAATATGACATAAAATGTATTGCAAAAACGCTGAACAGAAATAAAATATGATGGCAAAGATTGTAGGTGATTTTAACCATTTTCTTCTGAGAATTTAAGTTTTTTTCAACATTTTTAAATAATATTCACTATTTTCAAAACCAGGAAAATGTGTTATTAAAAATTAAATACAGGGGCGCCTGGGTGGCGCAGTCGGTTAAGCGTCCGACTTCAGCCAGGTCACGATCTCGCGGTCTGTGAGTTCGAGCCCCGCGTCGGGCTCTGGGCTGATGGCTCAGAGCCTGGAGCCTGTTTCCGATTCTGTGTCTCCCTCTCTCTCTGCCCCTCCCCCGTTCATGCTCTGTCTCTCTCTGTCCCAAAAATAAATAAACGTTGAAAAAAAAATTAAATACAGTTCAAGCATACAACTGCATCTTCCCTTTGGGCTGGGAAAGCTCAGAGTATAAGTGTACTTTCTGAACTCTGTCTTGCTGTTGTGATTGTATGAAGAAGAGCTACAACAGTTTCCCATTCTCAGTTATTTGCAGGAGAGTTTTCCAAAGTCTCCAAACCTGATTTTATTTTTTTGTTTTGTTTGTAATTTTTATTGGAAAACATTTAGAATTAGCATTACTTCGATCTTTTGCAACTTAATTTTTTAAAGAATCATATTAATCCAGAGTCTTAGATAACCAATAGGTTTTCAAGGGTAAGAAGTTAATTAATTGAAAGGAAGATCTGACTTTTATGATACAGATTTTTAAATAAAGCTGTTTCAGTGATATTGAAGTAATTTGTCACTTATCTGAACTTCATGAACTGAAATAAAGCAAAAGTGTTTTTGTATTCCAAGTATTATAGGCAGTTATTTAAATGGTGGTCTTCATTTACTTAAAAATATATGATTAGAATTTAATTATTTGTGCATATGCCAGGGTAGTGAAAAATAAGTTCTATTAAAGAGCACATACATAATAATCAGGGAAAAATTAATTCTTGAGTAAATTTCATTCTAAGGGTCCAGCAGGGAGGTATGTTAGGGCCCAGATAAGATGTACGAGTTGGTCTAAAAAACTAATGGGATTCTCTAAATCAGGAATGTTCTCATCATAAGCTAAGAGCATAGGTTTCTTAGACTCAGAAGAAAAAATGTGACTGCTAAAGTGACGTATTAATTCTTGGCGGGGAGGGGCAAAGTTTTGTGCTTGTGGAGATTGCAGAAAGAGGGAGTCATAACAAGGGCCTTTCCGGATTTGCACCCAGAAAGCGTGATTTTATCCTATTCATGTTAGTTCTTCCCTGTACCTATGTGGAACCCCATTTAAAATCTCATGAGAGTGTTGAGGCATGTCCTTTACATGCAGAGAAGAGACATCTAACTCAGATGCTGAGAGGGACCATATTATTGGTTTGTCTGAGAGTGTCCTGAGACGTGGGAACTTCAGAGCTGAAATCTGGGTAGTCCCAGACAAACCAGGGCAGTTGATCTCTCTACTCCATTTTCAGTAGGGGATTAGACATTTGTCACTCACACAGAGTGGGCAAAGAAATGCCACTGTGCATCAGTGAAGTCACCCTAGTATCCAGATGGGAGACATATATTTTTCTTTATCTCTCAGTCCCACAGTACCAGAGGAGGCAGGTCTGAAATCTTCATACAACGTCTTGCCATATCTCCTTGATCAAGAGGTAATTATGTGTTCCACCATTCACAGGAAAAGAACAAAAACAACTCAACAAAAAGGTGATCTTGATCACATCACAATAGTAATTTACACTGGAGCTCAGATCAGAGAAAGATGTGTTTCCAGAAAACTCAGCTGCTGTACTAGACCCAAGTGGGTGATTGATTATCCAGAGGCACAAGTTTATTTTAGGCACTTCCTTTGATAACATTTAGAAGAGAAAGTTGCTGGATTAACTATCAGGTGTAGGTATAATCCACCAGTTTAGAGTAACTGAGCCAACTGATGTTTTGGACATCTTTCTGTGGAGGGGTATGATGACCAGATGTTTTTTAGAATCGGATTTACATTTATTAATCTTTAAAACATTGTATTGCATTCTGTTTCAGGAAGGTAGTTTGTGTATTCTGTCTAAAGCTTTCTTCAGCAGAAATATTTAGTCAGTTGGCATGGACTTTCTGATTAACAGTAATTTGATATCTTATAATCTCCTTCTATTCTGAAATTTATGGTTTATTTATTGAATGTTGTATTAGCCTAAACTTCTACATTTGTCAACTGCTGCTTGTTTCCTTCCAGGTCACAATTTTCTTGAGTAAATTTCTGGTGCAGAATTATATGTTGACTGATTGAGCTTCCTAAGATTCTCTACTTTGACCTGAGGGTTTTTCCTTGAACATCTTGGAGATTTGGCCCATTTCAGTGAAGAAGGGTCATGGTGCATTGTCTTTATTTGTTTTTCATACTTGCAGCTCATTTTTATCCAGTTTGGACTAGAACATAGTATGGTCTCCATTATCTTCACTTTTTGTTAATATGTTTTGTTTTCCAGAGAGAAGGAAGAAAAAGAGGGAGGAAAGAAAGATCAAGGAAAGAAAGAGAAAGAAGAGAGGGAAGAAGGACCGAAGGAAAGCCGACTAGGAAAAAAAAAGTGCTTCTATCAATTTGGTTACTTCTTCAAAGACTGTGAAAAGTCCCTAACAAAAGTATACAAGACTTTATTATTTTGCTGAAGAAATGGACATGTTCAGCCTGCTATTTGGGGCAGGACTTCAAGGACTGGGTATCTATTAATAAATTCTCATAGGATAGATTTCTTGGTCTGGGTGGCTTAAAATCTAAATTCTATCATTTGACTTAGGTATGATCAGGCTGCTAGTGAACTCAATGAACTCAATTAAAATATATTGAAGGCCCATGTCTGCTGTGGAACCATCTGGTTGTGAAATACAATTATAAAACACAAGGTCATCTGAACAACAGTTTTAGAATCTAGTTAAAATAGATTGGGTGTCTACTATGTTTCAGGTGCTATGCTAATTATAGTCGAGGAAGGATATCAATTTGAGGAAGATGCTTCAAAAGGGTATGTGTATGTTAAACACAACCAGTTAGTTATTATGTAATATTTTCCCTAAAAGATCCTTAGAAAGATGACTATATATATAATCTGTATTCTTACTAGCATCTTGCTAAAAGAGTGACACTTTCAATTCTTTTTCCTAAAAACTCTGATTTAATTTGGCACACAATAGCATGCTGTTAATTATTAATTTTCCTATTATTGGCAAATTGTACTAAGTTTATTTTTATCATCATGATTATTACTAATCTTAAAAAATAAAAACTTGAAATATTAAAAAGTAGACCAGAGCATTTATCGTGTGCCAAACGTCGTGAAAGTCTAGTTATTATTTTCTGTCAAATCACAGTTTTAATAAGGAGTGGAAAACATTTCTGTATGTTAACATATTTCAGCTCTTTCGACAAACGGTATTTGGCGACCTGCGAGAGGGTCTATTATAAAACCTGGGAACTGTGAATCACAACAGAAGGGATACAAATAATGTTTTATATTTTAAATTTTAAACATTGATCATTTTTTATTATAAATTTATGTGTACCTTTTTTGTTTTCCTTTTCCCCTCCTTACCTTCCATCGCAGAAGACTTAACAGCGATGGTGCAGATCTAAACTCGTTGACCTGACACCTACTTCCTAACTAATTAATTATTACATCACATGGTCAACAAAGGAAATTACTTAACTTTTCTGGCCTTTTTCTCTTTAGAATGAAAGACACAACCCTTTTCGGATATGGAATCCTTGGATGAAATGTGCTTTGAACAAAATTCTTTCTCCGTTTAGTTTGTTTGACACTACTCAGCCTTGTAATAGGGTTGTCAAGTTTAGCTAATTAAGAAAGCTTTATGGAGGGGGCCTGGGTGTCTCAGTTGGTTGAGCCACATTTCTCTTGGTTTTGGCTAGTTTGTTTGACACTACTCAGCTAAACTACTAGTTTAGCTAATTAAGAAAGCTTTATGGAGGGGGCCTGGGTGTCTCAGTTGGTTGAGCCACATTTCTCTTGGTTTTGGCTTAGGTCATGATCTTATGGTTTGTGGGTTTGAGCCTCGAGTTGGGCTCTGGGCTGACAGCCTGGAGCCTCAGAGCCTCGGTTGGAATTCTCTCTCTCTTTCTCTCTTTCTCCCTTTCTCTCTCTCCCTCTCTGCCTCTGCCCCCACCCCCCACCCCCCCCCAGCTCGCACATACTCTCTCTCTTAAAATAAATAAATAAACATTTAAAAAAAGCTTCAGGGAATGAAGATATCTCTTCTTTTTTTTTCAATATATGAAGTTTATTGTCAAATTGGTTTCCATACAACACCCAGTGCTCATCCCAAAAGGTGCCCTCCTCAATACCCATCACCCACCCCCCCCATCAACCCTCAGTTTGTTCTCAGTTTTTAAGAGTCTCTTATGCTTTGGCTCTTGAAGATATCTCTTCTAAGAGATACAATTCCTGTGTATGTTTAGAGTGAGATTTACTGAGCACAGTCCTAAGAGGCACTTGTGTTAGACTTACATTGACCTCGTTTGCTGGTGTTTGCAAAAGGAGTGTTTAAGTTATCTGTTGTGGGAGATTTGTGCCTTAAACAACTTTCCTTTCCCAATCTAAAAGGGTTGAAAATCTGTGAAGCTGAAATTAATGACAGTTCCTAATGTGATGTGTCCAAATTTTTGTCTTCTGACTGGTTGTGCTTTTATTGCTGTCACTGGTAAAACTTTGAGACCTATTGCTTCTGGGGCAGGTCAGGTGTGATTAATGTGCTTTGTGAGACTCATGTAATAAATCTATATACTTGTTAACAAGTATATATCTATCATTACACAGGCCAAGCCATGGATTCCTTTGCAACCTGCCTGTGAAAAAGACATCACCTGGTTACTTCAGAGCTCTGCTCCCCTCCTGTTAAGGATGCAGAGTTGACTCTTGGCACAACGAAACTTAGAGAAACCTGGAATGTTTTATGGATGCTGTCTGGAAGTTTTGATTCAGAACTAGAGGAAGACCAACAGGTGTGAACTCGTCTGCATCTGGCATCAAATAGTTCATAACTTGAAGTCTGCAACCTTATTTTGGTGAGACTCTTGAGGACCACAAAGGAGAAAAAGCACATGGAATTCTTAATAAAATCCAACAAAACAACATAGGAATAGGTAGTCACTTTAAATGTGGTAGGAAAACATATGCTTCAAATGAAAGGTCGCTCAGCATTATTGCCTTCAGTTTTACGGAATGGAGAGCTGCTGTTATCACCGTTATTAGTCAGGGCTGTTCCAGAGTCTTAGCTCAGGCATTTAAAGGTGCACAGAATAAAAGGCAGGAGTGCAAATCATCAGCATTTGTAAATATTATCATTGCATACCTGAAAACCATGGAGTGATGTTTTCCAAACTGTAAAAATATTAAAATGATCACAGAATTAAGGTATTTAGGAAATGGCAACAAAAAAGTATCATTCTTTATACAAATAGTAACTAGATAGGAAAACAAATATTGTCATAATAAAAACAAATAAGATTGTCATAATAAAAACAAAAATAACTTATCTACAAATACATTTAGCAGCAATTAGGTACTACTGTGATAAAGATAGCTGTAAAACTCTAATGAAAGGAATAAAAGAAACTCAAAGCAAAGACAAAACCACCTCGTTCCTAGATAAGAATATTCAATATTTATAGCTCCCTTAATGAATCTCCAAAAGGCAGTAACAAATAAAATTAAAAGATATTTTGTTTTATTTAGAGATAAAGTGATACTACAATTTATTTGAAAAGAAATTAACATGTGAAAATTCAGAGGGCAATTTCTCAAAGGGTGAATAGTAAAAGTGCACTAGTCCCCACTGGATGTTAAAATATTTTATAATGCAGCAGAAGCTAAAACTGTGTTTTACTGGAATCTGAATGAAAGACGGGTAAAGGGAAATGAACACAGAGTTCACACACTATTCATGGATGTTTGTGTCCAGCTGAGGTGGGTTAATGAAAAGAATCAGAACAGATTCTGTCACTCACCTGACACTGCTTACCATCTTCACTGCAGCAAAACAAGCTGGTCCCAGGTCAGCTGAAAAAAGAGCTCACCAGTAAGATGGACTCCAGAAGAAATAAGCACCATGTAGGAGAATTTTCCAGGTATGTCACTGCTACCACCTACATGAAAGCATAGCAGAGTCCCAATGTGGTTATGCTTAGGGAAAAAAAAAAAAAAGGAAGGAAAGATGGCAAAAAGCAACAAAAGTGGTTGCTAGCAGAATAGGGCTCTAAATGATTTAAAATATTTTACAGTACCTTAATTGTACTTTGGTTTTCAAATATTGTAAGAAATTTCCAGGTCTCTGTTCAGATAGCGGGCTGTGTTTCACTGTCCCCGCTGGCGGGAAAGGAAGGTCTGGTTGTCCTGTTCTGGTCCAGGTTGTTTAGATTTGGTGATGAAAGGAAGAGCTACTCCCAGATCTGTCATTTCTTTGTACAGGTATATTCCTTTGTACAGGTATATCCTTCCTTTCACCAAATCTAAACGTGTTTGCCTCTCTCTTTTCCTCCCCTTTTATTTATTCCCTTTTTTCCTATGGGGGTTCTTCTCCATCCTTGATTTTCTTTTAAGAATTATAATCATTTATGCCTCTTGTCTTGAGGACCAGATATTTATTTTAAAATATATCACATTCATCCATGGGATCTCCCCCTAAGTTGGTGTCCTTAGTAATAGGCTAATAACATGTAGGTGAAAAATGTATAGGCATAGTTCTTTGCTTTTTGTTTAAAATTTATTGGAAAGCATTATATTCTCATGGCACTTGGTTTGATATCATTTGTGAAATAATCAAGTTACATGAGCTGGAATGAAGAGTCCGGTCTCCTGTGCTACACAGTTCAAGAGTGTGAGAAGCGGTGAGCCATTGACACAGAGGACAGCAATATGGTTTCCGTAGAGGCTCTTTGTCTTCTGTCATTCACTCTCCGTTTCTCAAATTCTCCGTCTTTAACTATGCTCGACTCTGTATCTTACAACCTCTCCACCTCCTGTTCCAGCATATGCTCTTCTTGATTCAGTTTATTTCAGTCATGCCTGTTTGCTCATGGATTTCCTTAAGGACCTCCACTTCTTATGCCAAGGTTGTGCATTTATTTTCTCATCAAAGGGGGAAATCATCATTTGCCAAATGATTTTTCTGTTTTTCAGTTCATCTCTAAATGACAGCTCATGATTCAGCCTGCGTTGTCAACAGCCTCTATCTTCCACTCTTGTTACTATAGTTATTATCTGTGAGACATCTATCATTTTCAATTTTCTCACACCAGTGGTCTGCTAGTTGGCTGAATTTATTCCATCTCTAGCCATTTCCTTTCTTATTAGATATGCCCTTAGATTCAGAGTCAGTAGCAAGCCCTGTCATCAGTAACAAGCAATTATTTACACTTTAATTTTATTCATTTTGTAAGCTAGAGGGTGGATGTTTGAGACTTCTGGTTTAATTTAGTTTGTTCACTGAATTCAGTTGATCAGTCCGGCTATCTGCTTCCTGTTCTATGCCTTTCCTAAGCTCGATATTTTCTTACCAAACACAAAGATTTTGTGTTTTATTTTCTCTTCATTTAGTTTAGTTTCATAAGGGGAACTTGCTACTTTTGAAAATTTTATTGACTTCCTTACAAAGGTAGATAAGCAGCAATAAGAAATAATACATTATAGTATAGCACGATATAATACTGGTTCTTTTATCGCATAGTTAGAACACATTTAAAGTATTTTTTAAAAATTCCAGCTTCATAAAAACCCTTGATGATGTCAGTTGTAAATAATTCACTTTGCAACCTCCACCTGTAATTAATATCAAACGTATCAGCATTACCATGTGATAATGTAAGGTTTTTTACTTCTTTCACTTTAAATATCCAATGTTAATTTTGTTTCCTTATAGTCTTCACCAGTGTTTTTCAAACTTCAGTCAGAATCACCTGGAGGGCTTGTTACCCCACAGACTGCTAGGTACCCCCCCCCAGAGTTACCAATCCAGGAGATCTGGGTTGGAGAAGAATTTGCATTTCTAACAGTTCCTAGGTGATGTTGACACCACATTATATGAATCTGTGCTAATGTAAGTGTTTTGGTAAAAAAAAATTGTATTTTTTTCACTCAATTTAAAATTTGTATCACTGCTCTCCATTTCTTAAGCTTTAAAATCTGATGTTTTATATATAAAGCTATATCTAAAAGCTCATTACAACACAGAGCTAAGTATATTCCTGACATTCCTTGCATATTTCAATTCCTTTTCCCAGAAGCAAGCATTTTTGGCTCTTAGGGTTTCATGAAAATCAGATCATTCTGGTGCTGATCTGTCAGGCAGCCAAAGAATGATGTCTGAAACTACTGCACAATGAAAGGCACTAGACTTGGTTCTTGTTTGTAGCTATTGCTCTGAGCCTACAGGGGTATCTTTGTTTATAACTATACTTATGACCAAACCTTCCTTAATACTCTGTTCCTGGGTGACTTCTTAGATTACTAGGCATTGATGTCTCTGATCTCCTAAAGTTAAATGATCAGCATCTTTAAGCATGTTGTTACCCTCTTCAGGCATTTTCATTCAAAAGTCTACTTTTGTATTTATCCTGTTAGCCTAGTGGAAACCTATTTTCACCTTCTGTATGCTACTGGTTTGATTTCCTGACATCCTTATGTTGGCTTTACAGTCTTAAGTGGGTGTCACTGTGTTCTTCTATAGGTTCAGCTGTGGCCAATGAGATACCTCCTTCCAGTGAAGAATTATGGTAATTGACAAAACGGGTTAGGGTTTAAACAATATCCAAAGAGGGGGCGTCGTCAGCAGGCTTACAGATAACCTCCTTTAATTCTCAGGTTTTGATTACCTGCCACTCTGGCAGCTACCTTTTTTTCTATTAACTCCACAACGTGCGACTTGGAAGAGAAAAATGTCTTGTGTGGGCTCACCTACCGAATCATTATGAAGTGTAACTCTACGGCATGCGGATGTCTTCTATCTGGAGAAACTTGGATACCACAGGTAATTACTGTACTGCTCTCCAAGCCTTTTTTTCATCCAGGAGGGCTTGAGGCATTGTCTGCACTGTGTCAGTGCTTTTGGGAGTCTGGATTGTTAGGTAAACTTTTGTATGTGTCCTTAGAACCGGTTGATGGCTTAAATTCGTGAATTCACTCAGTTCTTGGGGTCCTCTTGGGAGAGTTCTTTCATTTTGGGTTTCCTTTCATTTCTCCTTTCTCCTTTCCTTTCCTATGTGTTCACTCCCAACATTATTATAACTCTCTTTACCTAAGTGTGAATCTTCTTAAAAATTATTTTAATTATTTTTATATAGTTAAGATTTTCTTTTTAAGACTGTGAGTCTTGTATGCTGAATGGTTCTGTTTGCAACTTTTCACACTTTTTCCATTGGAGATCATAACAGAAGCAGTGTATTTCACAGATCATGTAGCATGATAATTATGAAACTAAAGCCAGGTCCGTCTCAACAGTTAGAAAAAAAAAGAAATCATTATTAATAATCCATAATGGCGTCTGAGGGGGCTAATAATAAGAATAATTTCTTTGCCTCCAAATTTCAGAATTTACTGAGAACCAAGACACAAGCATTGTCAACTGCCTATCAATATATCAGCTTATTTCAAATAAGGTTTAATGGGAATTATGGCTGGGATCTGGGGCCAAATGGATTTTTCAATACTTCATTCTAAATTTAAGTTACTATCCGTAGCCAGAGTTGGATTACGACTGCTCCCTTCCCCACTCACTCCAGCCTTGGTGACAAAGGATGCTTCTATAAACTTACAGCTTGATAGAGCAGAAAATGTGTGTTTCTTGAGGAAAAGCCATTATGAGAGAGAAAGATAGAGGATCCCAGAAGAGGGCAAGTAGAGTGTGCTTAATTCCTTCTCTTGAGTTCCCTAGTCAAGATGAGCTGATGGGATTCTATATGAACAGGAAATTTACTTCTGTCATCTCTAAATTTTCTGGGACACACAGCTGTCCAAGAAATAGTAGGTATAGACCATGCATGTCATAGAGGTCAGACACAAATTGTAAAATAAACTAAATTTCTTAAGAGTAATAATGCTTTTTTTCTCTTCCTGCATTTTCAGTATCACAAGATAGATGGGGATAATGCTCTGGGAAATATACAAATATGATTAACAATCCAAAAAAAAAGTACTCAGGTTTGTTTTCTTTTAAAGCAGAGGTATTAAAATTAAAATAAAAACAGCTGCACGAGGGAACAGAATTTGGTAATTTCAATAAACCACAAAACTGGTGAGGTCCTTATTTGAACTTCTTAGAATGAGCTTGGATATAGTAAAATTAAAGAAGTATGTAGGTAGATTAAGAGGCCGTGTAACTATTGTATAGTACTAATATCAATAGAACTTTTAGCGCAGATTTTATGATTTTGAGGTTTTGTTCATAATCATTATCCATAAGGCAGTGAAATACTCTCTTGGGAACAATTTCATTTGACAATCTGAAATAGCATGAGTTTATGCATTCTGCTGGCATATGATCATGCAGGATAAAGATATCCATAAGGCATGCTCACTTTGAGATCATTTCAGCATTCAAGTTGAACAGATGGACCGCAGAGATCTGCCAAGTGAAAGAAGTTGACAAGGCTGGGAATATTGCCATTACCTATAAGGACAAATTTCAAAGGAGGATTTTTGTCTACCTAACTCCAATAATTCTAATGAGCATACATCTATATTTTAGGGCTCTGTGGGTACTCAGGCAATATGTTCAGTCTTGTCTCTGTTAGGCTTAATAAGGGAAGATGAGTGCAGTGGTTGCTTATTTTAAATTATATGTGAATTTAATTTGAATTAGAATTAATGACATTATAAATATCTGCCATTAATTCAATTGAATAATTTCAAATCATTTATTCATTAAAATTTATTGAAAGCAGTAGGTACTGTACATCATGAATTACAGGAGATATAAAACTGAATATGACATTGTATCTTCAATCAGGAAATTCATAGGTCCTTTGGGGAGACAGGCTTGCAAACCAATAATTAAAATCTGTATATGAATGAAGTATGATAAGTAACACCACACATTAGCAACACAAAAGTACATTAGTTCATTAGCTGCACGAAAAACAAGTAAACAACTCAGGAGAAATCAATGAAGCATTTATAGAAATATAGAGAAAACACATTTTTCATGATATTCTTCCACAACATTCACATACAATCTCTAATGCATCACATAAGACAATTTTTCAGATGATGAAGTTTTGATAATATTATTAAGCATAGCTCATTGAATGGACAAAGACCATTTACTTAAGGATATTTTATGACAAAAAGAAATGAGTAAAGATTTTGTTCTGTGTTTGTGTTTTTATTGTGGTGGTTTTTAATGGTGGAACGGGGTGGCATAATGTAAAGGAAACTCTCAGTAATTTTCCCTATGATTTTAATTACATCAATTTTCAAGATGAGCCCAAGGTCAAATTTTGGGATTTAGCCGATAGGATCCATGCTTTCATTCTTTCCTCTGTGTTTAAAAATTAGATAATTATGAGATTGGATTTTGCTGAAAATGTGATGCATTTTCAGGTTACTTTTCTATGATGTGGAAACTCTAAAAAGACATCTGATGAGAAGCAAAAAAATTGTGTTTCTTTGTTCTGAAGAACCAATTCACAGGCCAAGTTGCACAAATAATTGTTGTTCACTAGATGGCAGAATACTAAAAGAATACTCTGGCATAGTGAGGCTAGTTTCCTAAATGTGCTGGGCAATTTGATTTAAGGGCCTTTGTGTCACTGCAAAATTCAGTGACTCATTGTTCTGTGACATTAAATATATATGAATCTTCTGAAATATCCCCTACCACAGATGAAGGTAGTTTCAATAAATAAATAATAGAATCTTAGATTTGTAAGGGACTTTTTATCATCCTTGTTAACTCTGGCATGACCGCAGACCTATGCCTTCTTCTGTGTTTCCTAGGCCAGTTATTTTCATTATAATTCTCCTGGCTTCCTAACTCATAAACCTAGGAAATATCTAGGAAATATTCTTGAATCCTTTCTCTCTCTTGCCCACCTTTAACACAATATTAAATATCATGAACAAAGTTCTGTGGATCTACTTCAACAGCTGGTCTTTGTGATATGCTCCCCCTTCCTCTTATTTTTTCCTCCTAATACATTCAAGGCACTTCTCTGGTTAAGCCATCCATTTTTTCCACAGTCTGTTGTAACTGTTTCCTACCTGTCCTTTCTGCCTTGAGTCTTGGTGTGGCCAAGGTAACCTCCAGACTGCCTCAGCTTATCTTTCCAAAACACACATTTCAACACATCAGGCTATTTTTAAAATACTGTGAGGATCACTTTTCACCCATCAGGAAAAAAATTTAAAAACAAAATTTGGTGAAAACTCCCATTAGCAGGAATATGGAGTAGAAGGCATTCTCTTACACTCATGGTAGGGCTACTGAACATCTCTATTTGTGACAGGCAATTGTGCAACATTTTGATATTAAAAAAATAAATTTTTTGAACATTTCCTCTGCTATTAATTTTGTTGCAGCATTATTTCTAAAACCCAAGCCCGTAATGAACCTTAATATTAATCAATAGAGAAATGTTTTAGTTTGGAATGTTTACATAATGGACTATTGTGTAGTCAGAATAAAGTGGATCAAATGTGTTGATAAGGAACCATCTTCAAGGTAAATTACTACTTGAAAGAACAAGGTGCAGAGTAAAATGTAGTGTATGAGTCATTTGTGTTAGAATATTTATTGCATGGTTTTCCCACATATACCCATGTAAGTGTGTGACACATCATAGCATAGTGGCTAACAGCATAGATCCTGGCGCCCTAGCTGCTGGGTTCAAAGCCTAACGTTGCCTCTTACTAGTTCTATGACCCTGGGAAAGTTAGTCTTTCTGAGCCTCAAGCTCATCTTTGTGAAACGGAAATGATAATAGTAACTACCTAATAGCACTGTGGTGAGGATTAAATGGGTTAATACATGTAACTTGCTTTGAATGGCATCTGATACATAATAAGCTCTAGTGTTCACTGTGAATTTATACAGTAGTCAATATCTTCCTAGAAGGATCTGTAAGCAACATTTCTGGAAGTTAGGTCCAAGGGGTAAAGGATATCTCTTTTTTTTTTTTTCCTAATATACTGCACAAATACTATTAAAAGGGAATACCTCTAGAAAAAAATCTTTTAGTGGTTCTCTGTTGCTTTTGGGTGAATTTGAAATGAATTGTGTCATCAAGACCTTTCATGATCACTTATGGTTTCCCTGTTTGGTTTCAATTTGTGTGCCTCTCCTATCCTCTGATCACAGATTTTATCCAACACTCTTTGAATTTGTTATGTTCTCCTGGATATTCTTTCCTCCGATAGAATGCCCTTCTCACCCTTAACAGAAAGCCCTCACCTGGGCCCTGTGCTTCTTCACAGGCTCTCATAGCACTTGGAGTGCTCCTGTGTTATATAGCTTGTTTACATGATGATTGCTAGTCCAAATATTTACCTCATCCATTTATTGTGAACATTTAAAGCCAGGAATTATGTCATTTTTTATCTTCTGCATTCATTGTTCATGACAGTGACCAAGTATTTGCTTGATAAGTATTAAATTAATGAATAAATGAACTGTAAACAAAATCTACTCCCCCTACAGACACACCCAGAAATTCCTTCTAAAAGAGTTATCAATGCTGGAAAACAGAAACCTCACTGCATACTTCAAACTGAGTGGATTAGGGATGTGGTTACACAGGTGTGGGCAGGCTTAATGAGTAAAAAGATGATACTAAGGTATCTAAGTTTAATAACTGCAAGATGTGAGAGCACTACCGGGAAACAGTAGGGTTATGGTACCTAGGGGTCTGGTGGAAGGACTGGATGGGGATGGTGCTTTGGAATTTGAGGGAAACTACAATTTGTCCTGGGACTCTGGACAGGGGGTGTCTGGTCCGTGTCAGATCTCTGAAGGTGGTGTGGCCTAGTGGGCACTCACGTTGCTGATGTGGAATGATAGATAGGTGTTGAATTGCCCCAGACCATGGCCCAGTTGGTAGGCATATGGCTTGGCTGGCTCTCCAACTACCAAGGTAGTGCTGCTGGCTACGGCTGGTAGCTTGTTTGGAGAAGCTGGGTCTAGGAGGGAGGATTGGTCCACAGTCTGCAGCTACACAGGCAGTGCAGAGAGGAAGTGGAGAATAGGAAAGCAGTCTTTTCTTCCTTCCTCTTCCTTCCAGTTCTCCTTCACGGCAGAATTTCTTGCATCTTTTCTTCTGCTGCAGTTTTCCTCCATTGGCAGATCTTAACAGGAAGCCAGTTGATAAGGGAGTCTGAAAACTGTAGTTTGAAGAATTTCATCTCCACCATCTCAGAGGAGTCTACAGAAGGTTAGACTTGTTTCTGAAAGACAGCGACTGCTTCAAAGTGGAATGTGTTAAAGATTTCCTATCCTTCCCAGAGTTGAATTTGTAGACCTGCAATACAATTGACAATATCTATCTCCCCTTTAAGTTCCTGCCTCAGAATTTCTGCAAAAATACTTCAAATTTATGTAACACTTCATGATTTTTCAGTGTAGTTTCACATATGTTTCCATCTTACATGTGAGTTTAGATCATCCTGTAGTTCTTAGTCGTTTTTGGGTTTTGTTTTTGTTGGTTGTCTTGTTTTCAAATTTTATTTAAAAAATATTTCTAGAGTTACAAAGAATTTGCAAAAATATACAGAAATGTATTACCAACAGCAATGTATGAGTGTGCCTGTTTACCCCACAGCATTTTTATCAGGTTGTGTTTGCATACTTGCAGAACTTTGCCATTCTGAAACACCTCAGTGTTGTTTTAATATACATTTCTTTAATTATCAGTGAGTTTGAACATTTTTTCATGCTTTCAGAATTATTCCTATTTATTTCTTATGAATTGTCTGTTTATATGTTCTTTTTTCTTATTTTTCTGCTTGATTGGATCTTTGTCCTTCCATTTTTAAGAGTTACCTATATATTGGAAATTTTAGCCCTTTGTAACATATGTTGAAGATATTTTCAATTGCTTTTTGATTTTTGATATTCTTTGCAACAAAACATGTATTTTTTTTAAATGGTATGTAATCAAATTATCATTTTTAAAAAATCATCCCTGGATTTGGACTCAACATCAAAAAACCTTTTCCTACCCAGTAATTAAAGAGGACTCTTCGATGCTTTCCTCTAGTACTTGTATGGTTTCAAATTTTACATTTAGATCTCTAAACTATTTGTAGTTTATTCTTGTGTGTGATGCAAAATAAACATGTAATTATCTCTTTTCCCAAATGACTACCAAAATGAGAAAAATTTATTAAAATATCCATCTTTCCCCTGATTAATTTAAGATTCTACCTTCATTATATACTAAAGTTCAGTGTGTGTGTGTGTGTGTGTATAAATATATTTGGATCTGTTTATGGGCTTTCTATTTATTTCACTGCTGTATGTGTCTCCATAAGCCAGTACCAAACTGTTGTAATTATACACACTCTATATTATGTTTAAGTATCTGATTGGGTTATCCCTCCCTAATAGTTTTTCTTTTTCATTTTTGCCCTGAATATGTATGGATTTTTCATATGAATTTCAGTATCAACATTTCTAATTCCATTGAATAAAAATACTTCTTAATGTTTTTGTTGGGACTGTATTACATTTATAAATTAATTTAAGGAGCACAGATATCTTTATAATGCTGCATTGTCCTATATAAGAACATATGTATTTTCCCATATGTTCAAATTTTACTTTTATGTCTTTGGAGTTTAAAAAAAAATTTGTTAGAGAATGAAATACGTTGGACACATTTCTTTTTTTAAGTTTATTCCAAAATATTTAATCTTCCTTTCTGTTAGCATAGGTGAATCATATATATCTACTATCATATATAACTACTTGGTTATTGTTTGTATATGTAAAGACCATTAATTTTTTGTCAGTTTTTAATCCTGCTGCCTTACTGAATTATTTTTGAGTTAGTTTTATGATTGATTGTAAGATTTTCTGGCTATATTATTATGTCATCTGTAGATAAAAATACTTTCACAGCCTGTTCTTATGACTTTAATTTATTTTGTCTATAGCAGCTAATACTTCTAGTACAATGTAGAAGAGTTGTAGAGTTAATGGGCATACTTGTGTTGTTCTCATTCTTAGAGAAATATCTCCAATGTTTCTCTACTAAATTAGACACTAGCTTTAAGACTAAGTTACACATATTTTACAAGGTTAAGAAAGTATCCCTCAATTCCTATTTTTGAGTGAGTTTTTTTTATCATGAATGTTTTTCAATCTTAACAAAAGCTTTCTTATTATCAATGGCAAAAAATTGTATGAATTCTTTCCCTTAGAGATTCATCAATGTGGTGTACAATATTAATCAATTTCCTAATGTTGAACCAACGTGCATTCTACAAATAGATCCGGTTGTTGATTATTATCTTCTTATTCTGGTGCTGGATTAATTTGCTAGTATTTTATTTAATGTTTTTGCATGTACATACACTGGTGATAATGGTATGCAATTTTCTATATTTTTACTATCTTTGGGAGATTTTGGCATCAGTGTAATATTTGTTTCCTAAAAGGAATTTGCACCTTTCCTTCCTTTTCTCTGGAATAATTTATAGAGCATTGGGTCTATCTGGTCTTTGAAGTTTGGTAGTATCCTCATGTGAAACCATTTGAGATTCGTACTTTTTTTGTGGAGTAGTTCCTGTAGTCGGTTGAATAATGGCCCCTCAAATGCTGTTTAGTCCTAATCCCCAGAACCTGTGAAGGTGACCTTATTTGGAAAAGGAGTCTTTGGTTCTTTGCAGTTGTAATTAAAGATATCAAACTGAGATCCTCTCAGATTAGTGTGGGCTCTAAATCCAATGGTGTGTGTCCTTACAAGAGGTGGAAAAAAGGGAAGGGCACACAGAATCAGAGAAAGCAGGTGAAGACAGAGGTAGAGAGGGGAGTTATCCTGCTGTGAGCCAAGGAATTCCAGGAGCCACCAGAAGCTTCAAAAAGCAAAAATAGGTTTTCTCCTAGAAACTTTAGAGGGAGCTTGGCCTGATGACACTTTGACTTCAGATTTGTGGTCTTCAGAACGGTGCTAGAATAAGTTTCTCTTGTTTAAAATGACCCAGTTTGTGATAATTTGTTACAGCAAACTTAGAAAACGAAGACAGTTCCTTAATAACTTTATTACGTTTATGGAAATGGTCTTTTAAAGCATTCTAACTCTAATGGGGTCAGATTTGGTAGTCTGTGTTTCCTTAGGAGACTAATTCATTTTATCTAAGTTTTTCAATGTATTTGTAAAGATATCTGTAAATTATCCTCCTATGATTTAATTTTTTCTTCTGTTTCAGTATTTTTCTCATTGACATTTATTATTTATTGTATTTATGCTTTCATTGGTCAAGTCAGCTAGTGGTAGCTCTATTTTTAATTTTTTTCAAAAAAATAAGGATTTTAATTTACAAATCAGATATACTGTTTTCTGTATTCTGCCTCAGTTTTCGCTTTTGAAAATTATTTCTTTTTTTGCACTTTCTTTTGGCTTACTTTGTTGTTCTGGTTTTTTTTTTTCCAGTTTTTAAAAATGGGACATAAATGCATCTATTTTGATTTCATTTTTACCAATGAAAGTGTATAGTGCTATACATTTTCCACTGATCGCTGCTTTAAATGTATCCCACAGACTGATACGCAGTGTCATTGTCATCATCATTATTTTCACCCAAGTTCTTTAACAGTTTTGCTTTTGCTTTTTCACTTTCTGTTTGGGAAGATCTGTGCTTGGAAATATAAATAAAATTGGTCTAAGCCCCCAACCCTCATACCATCCTGTGTGTAATGGTCGTCCTGTGGCTCCTGTGAATTCTCAGCATCCGAGGTAAGTGCTACCTAGTCCAAAGTAGGTCAGCCACATCTAATCTGAGAAGCAATACAAATATTTGGGGAATTTCTTCTCTTCTATTTAGAAGGGAAATATTAGGGAGTGAGACAATTGGTCCCATGTTCTTTCCCCTATTTTCAACTGCATCCAAATAAATCGACTTTGCCCATGACCTTTTTCTCATAGTCCCCCCTGGGAAGATTGTTTATTTTGTTAAAACATGTAAGTGGACCGTGGAAAACTAAAACAGGGTAGATTTAAATTACGAAAACTACCTCAGAAGTCAATTCACAACATATGTTTATTAAAAGGGTAAAAGTTTTTTTTTTAACATTTAGAAATGAGTTTTTAAAGAATCTACAGTTAAAAAAATTTTAAGGACCCCTTTGTAAGAAATTGTGTGTATTAAAGTTCCTAACTGAGTAATTAAATTGTTTGACTTTATAAATTAGTAAGCTTTATAAACTAGTTAGTTTAGCTTTAATTTTAATATTTGGATGAAATCTAAAACCAATAATAACCCAAGGCATCCTAGAAAATTTTAATTGAAACCTAAATTCAAAAGGTTTAATTGAGTCATCTGAGAATATTGTTGGCTTTTTAAAATTATTGTTATGATAAAAAATAGTGCTGGTTACCGTACATAACACCTTTCTTTCCTGAATCCTAATATATAACATGAATGTCAATTTGAGAGTAGTTCTAAATGAAGTGAAAAATCAGAAGCTAAAATTATTAAGGTACAAAAATATTTTATCAAATGAAAGAATATGCACTGAATCTTATGTTTACATAGGAGAACAAAACAAGTGAAGACAATCTTGGCCTATTAAATTATCAGTACAATATTGTGGGTATTGACTGGATATGATGAGTGGAATCAAAATAGTTTAAAAAAAGAATAAATCAGCAACAGACTGAGAGAATGCAAAATTAAAATGAATAATTAGTAATTTCTATTGAAGCTGATTACTAATAGTAACTTCATCTTTAATTGTATAATGGAAATATAACAGCTCAGTAGCATTCTCAGTAATGTGCACTTTGATAATATTCAAATACAAAATCCATGAGATGTGTTGAATAAAATACAGAATATGTACCCTTCTTTATAAGGAAAATTAACTCCTGGTTAAATATGCCAGGTTTACAATTTACAACATTTAATTGGGCATTAATCAAGTATAACATAGCACATTAGCTCTTGTGTATTTTAAATAAATACTCTGAAAGGGAACATTTAAACAAATCATCTAAAGTTTATTTGGATGGCTTGTGGGATTTGGAAACTGAGAACTAAAATTTATTATTTAGGATCTTTAAACCTAATTCCTGCTTTGAATTGTGTTGGTAGAACCATGTAAATTTTAGTCCACGAAGGGTGATTTAAGTCCCAGTTTCTAGATGAAATAGAGAAAGGAAATAGAGTGAAATCTATCTCTACATAAACAAATCATGTCCCTTATTAATAGTGCTTCAGCTCTACAGGATAAACTGGTAGGATTTATGATACCTCAATCCTATTACTCAGTAAAATCAAAAGAAAATGCAAATCGTAATCCAGGATTTTACTTGGCTAAATAAGAGGTTATTTGGTTCAAGGGACCATTGTGTGTAAGATGAAGAGGAGAAATGGCAATTCTAAACAAGAACTCCAAGGGTGTAAAAGGAGATCATTTTCACCATCTCACATTTAATACTAGAAGTACATGGGAAAAATGAGGAAGGCAGACTGAGCAATGGTACTTTGCTTGTCAACCTTGCAGTTCACCTACTTTCATTAGGATGATGATGAGTTAGCATGTTGGTCTCCAGATGTTTTCCAGTGGTTATTTCATTATTATGTACATTTATATATAGTATACTTTATACTATATATAATTTTCTAGAAATTCTTGGAAATTATCAGACTATTGGAGATGTAAAGAACTGAGCTATTTTCTGCAATTTTCAGATTTAGTCCCTGCTAACACAATTCTGTGACTTGAATACTTGCTAGTTTTAGGTGAGGTACAGGGACAGTAGTGAATCATGCAGTTGCTTAAGAGTCATTCAAGCCTAAAACATCTCGATTCTGTGAAGTCAATGCTTCCCTGAACACCTAATTTGAACTAAAGTGCAGATCTAATATGTACCGTGTAACTATTTAGAATTTTAACATAGAATTCCCTGATTTCCACTGTCAGAAAATTGGGCTGAGTTTGCTGCTACAGGATTGGGAAACTAAGAAGAGGAGATTCATATCTTCAACAAATATTTACTGAGAAACTACGAAGAGACAGGCTATAGGATGATGTTGAAAGGTTGTTTTAATTCTTCAGAAAACCTCTAGTAATGCCTCAAAGATTTATGAAAGAGGGAAGAGTTCTAAGCAAAAATCATTAAACCCACACCCACTGGGCTAATCCTGTTTTGGAGGAAAACAGTGACCAGTCATCTGAAACTACAGTAAACTTGCCAGATGTCCAGCAAAATGAGGGCTGTGCTCTGTTTTCTAATATTCCAATATTGCAGTCTAACCAGTCCAACACTTTAATATATATGTCAGCCCTTTTTCTGAAAGGAAAAGCGAACGTTCACACTTCAAGAATTTTTATGAAATTCAGCTTCACCATAAAATAGTTGTTTATTTTATGTTTATTTTTATGTTTATTTTAGGGATTTTAGTTGATTTCATATTTCTGGCTTCTTCTGTTACTAACAACTTTCCCCACAACATGGATATTATATCATTTGCCAAATTCATTGAATACACTAACCTTTCACAGCCATGTGACATGGTGAATCAGTAATATGTAATATGTAATATGTAAATTGGTCCTTTTATATGTTCTTGTACTCTCAGGCTATTTTAATATTCTGGTGCCAGATAATATGAACAACTATTTATTCATTTGTTCATTCATTCATTCTTTGACAGACTAGACTCCAATGGGAATGTCTGTTCATTGTTTTCTTCTAAGACTTGCTGCCTCCCCTGCCCAAACTCTACTAGAGAATCTGGACTAGGGACAAACTAAAGCATCCTTGCTACATCTAGTGAAAAACTACAACATTTAGAATTTTGCCTCTGCTAGTATCGCTGTGTTCTTTTGTATGAACTAGAGAAATGGATAGAGAAGGAAGAAATTAAAGAGATGTGTAGAGAGGAACTAAGAAAAAAAAGATGGATGAAGAGCCTGATTGCATTCAGATTCCAGGTATATCTGAGACCCAGTTCTAGTCCTACTTTGGAATGGTGAGAGGTTCCTGCATCCTTTCTATAAAGTCCCTTGCATTTAACCTACTCTCAGTGGGGGAGCCTCTTACGTGTAAGCTATTTACTTCGAGCCAATACAGTACAGTATCACTAAATGGATATTATTAGACTGCTAATAGTTACTGGGCTATATAGTAGGTGCTGGGAAACAAAGACAAATGAGATATGGCCATTGATCTCAAACACCTCTGATTTATACAAATGCTCACTAGCACAGGGGAACGCAGAGAAAGTATTGTTGTAAATAGCGATGGATTTCTCATAATACCTAAAAAGGTCAATAGGGGTCTCTCATGATTCACTGAACCACTCTTCACAATGACTTACAAAAGCACTAAGTATTAATGAACTCAACACCCTTTCTTTTCATGATCTTGGAAATAAGTTATACTAAGCAATTGTATATGAATAAATGAGAAGGATTTGACTTTATGGTGCTAAAACAGCTTTTACAATCCACTACAAGTCTGAAAATATTTTCCTTGTAATTTAAAAGTTCAAGTTTTCATTTCAAATACAGAATTATCATTAGAACTTTTGTCTTAGTTGTTAGTGATGGGATTGCAGTATACTCATGGGGTGCTAGAAGGCACTCTAAGCTAAGAGACTGTCTCACATAAGGTACTTACATATGTATCAGGACTAAAGAACACATAATCTGCAAGGAACAGAAAATGTAGATGAAAACGAAAAAGTTGCCTATATTCCTATTGGCAGTATTCTCCCTGGTTATAGGATGAATTACTTGCCTCATTTTTCCCTCTTCTTTTGTATGTGCTTTTAACTAGGGCTATGTGAAGTTCTTAACTATTGGAGAGAGCTTAGCTCTTGATTTTCAAAAGTATTTTGCTGATTTCCCTTATTCAGTTCTTGTTATGTGAAGTTGCATGTATGCTGTGGACTCAGGGCCAGCTTAACTATATTGCCCTCTATAGATTATTAGCTGGGTAGGTGATTATAATTGGCTTTAGCCAATAAGTTAATGAAAGATTGGTCATGTGATGTGCCCTAGGATAGGTATCTGTGAAGCAGACCTGTATCTGTATACATCGGCTTAGACTGCCATAACAAAGTATCCCCACTGGGTGGATTACACAACATAAAATTATTTTTTCACGGTTCTGTAGGCTGGAGGTCTAAGATCAAGGTGTTGTCAAGGTTGATGTCTTCTGAGGCCTCTCTCCCTGGCCTATAGATGGCCATCTCCTCCTCTGTGCTTTCACATGGTCTTTACACTGCGCCTATCTGGTGTCAGTATCCTAATCTCCCTTTCTGATAAGGATACCAGTAATATTGGATTAAAGCTCCCCTGTATGACCTCACTTTATTTTAATTACCTTCAAATCCAGTCACTTTCTGAGGTAGAGGGGCTTAGGACTTCAACATAGGAATTTGGAGGGACCGGATTCAGTTCACCTAACTGACACTTAACTATAGTGCCATCTATAGATGATTAACTGGTAGGCACTTAAAGATCACAGAGTAGGGTGCCATGTCACAGGATATGCCCTGGGCTAGGAATCCCATGAACCGGACCTGTTTTGATATTACCTTAAAAAGAGAGGCAGATAACTAGATATGTGGCTTCCCAGGCCTGGACTTGGGCTTAGAAGCTGTGTGGGGATACTGGTTTGTCTAAGATCTGGCCCTGTTTTAAATCACAGTGGAAAAATTCTTTCTTAATCCTTTCATGTGTAAAAAAATATTGACAAACCTAATTAATGTCCTAGATTAAAGCATGCGTGTGTGAGCACCACTTTCTAAATTAAGTATTTCTTGGATGTTCATTACTAAGTACTCTTCAGACTTTTAGCTTACAGGGAGTATGACACTAAAATACACATAGGTAGCTTTTGTGTTTCTCTTTAAGGGTGGGTCCTTAGAGAATTGTATTCTCTGTTAAACACCAAAAACAGCCCACTAGGTTCAGGGACTGCTAACCATCAGCTATTAAGTAGGACTGCTTCTAAAAAATGAAACGCAAAAGAAGAGGGCCATCTGGGATACAAGAAAATGTTTTTATGAGTCTCCACAGGATCTTAACAAAAGTGCATGCAGTGAGAGAGAAGTCCAAATTTTTGGAAAACCAAAGGGCAATTGAGAAAAAAGAAAAATAGTTTCTGAAGAGAAGGCTGACAAAATCACTTAATACTTCCCATATGATAGATGTTTTTTTCCCAGTTAAAATCAGTTTTGTTGTTAATCTGTTTGTGTATCTAATGTGTAAGTAGTTATTTTGAAAAATTTCTTTCTGGCTTTCCAATGTTTTCTCAAAGATTATTCTATGCACATGCCGTGTACTTTACTACTAAAATCGTTAATGGGTCAGGCGGTTGGTAGAGCTTGCATCCTGAATGAGCCGCTAGGCTGTGTAAGGGGACCCTGGGAAGTTACAAGAGGTGCTTTATAATCACCAAAATCTCTAGTAGTTTTGCCCATGAAACTGTAGCACATCGACAAGCATTTGAGGAATAGGGTATTTTCCATTAACTATAGAAAGACTATTTAAAGGTGACTGATTAATGCAATACAGATTTCACTAATCTGTTGTAAAAGTGTAGCATCTTCCATTGAATTAGCCATTAAATGTAGGTCTGGAAAAAAATTGGATGAGCCGTCTTCTATTGAGAGGGAAAATACTGGTCAAATGCCGTTTCTCTTAATCATTTGTAGCAGCACATAAAGAGACCTGAATTTAAGAAAAATTAATGTAGAATCTTAGAAGTTGGACTAGCTGCTTGGAAAGCCTATGCTTGTTGGCTTTCTGAGAGTAATGATTTCTTATACCTTGGTTTGTAAGCAGGGAGGGCGTAAACATTCATTGGAGAACTGTTCTTGGGTAGCTCTAAATAATAATAGACAGTAGAGTATGTTCCCTGGTAGGAATCTTATAGGCCTGACCCCAGCTCCCAGTTGAATAATTGACCCATGCTTCACAGGCACTCCTTGCTTTAACTCCTGGCTGCTCTCAGTATGAAAAATCATTTCACTGCCGTTCCCAACTGTTTCCTGATGGTGTGTGTGTGTGTGTGTGTGTGTGTGTGTGTGTATGCATGTGTAGTTTGTGGGGATTTTTTTGTTTGTTTGATTGTTTTTGTTTGGCCCATCTCATAAAACAAATATGAACTAAGAAGTATTTCTACAAAGTGCTAAGCCAGTGATTCAGCATAAACAGAAGTAATTAAAATTTGTACTGCATGGTGGATTGGAGTGCAGGCTCGTAAGTCAGGCTACCTTAGGTTCAAACCTCCACCTTGCCAATGTACTCTTGAGCAGGTTATGTCATCACTTCCTGCCACAGGTTTCTCCTCTACAAAACAGTATAAAAATAGCGTGATTGATCTGGATGCTCGTAAGAACTGAATTGATGAATACACATCAGGAACTTGGGGTAACATTTATCATCTTGTGAGCCTGGTTAAAGTGATAGTTAACGTTGTTTGCCGTATAAAGTATGTTATAATTAGCCATCCTAGCAGACATTTTTGTTCATGTTCCAAATCTATATGGTGCTCCTGATCTTCCTTGATGATCTTGATCAGAGTCTGTGCAGATCTGTTGGGCTTGTAGGGACCTCTGGAGAGTATCTTTAGACTCTGATTGCTCTAGAAGGCCAGCATCCCTCCCTCTTTCCTCCACTTTTTCATCTCTTCTTCCCTCCATCATCAAATAGATACGTTCCAAATTGTAGGCATTACACTGGGGTTACAGGTATTAGTAGAGCCAAATCTTGACTTCAGTGAACTCACAGTTTAGGTGGAAGAGGGAACAGAGTTTGGGAAACAGATAAGTAAATAGACAATTTCAGTACATTCTTGCACTGCTGTGCTAGAATTCATCCCAAGGTTCTAGACGAGCTGCTATGAGGGGCGTCTAGTCCAGAGTAGGGCAGTGGTCTGGATGGGAGGAGAGACCCTTGGGGGAAAAGCTTCCTGGAAAGGTAAAATCTGATTAAGCCTGGGTACTGAATGATGAATAGGAATTAGCCAGGCTTGAGGGGAAGGCAAACAGGTGGGTAGGCAAGGGAGAGGAAGGACGTCATAGTATAGGGAGATGCATGTTAGCATGTTTAAAGATCTGGAGGTGAGAAGGTGTTCGGCATATTTGGAAGGTATAAGTAGATCAGGGAGGTGCCAGAGTTCACCAAGGAATGGGGGGGTGGTGGAGTATCTTGTAAAGGCCTTTTTCATCCATGCTAAAAAACTGGGAGTTTTCTCAAAAACCTTGAAGAGCCATTAGAGGTTTTAGGAAAAAGAATGGTAGGAACTGATTTAGCATCTTCCTAGTACTGCGGAGAACAGATCTGAAGGTGCTACGATTAAAAGTAAGCAGGTTGGATGTAAGGACACTACAACAATGTGCATGGGAAAGTACAGCCTGAGCTAAGGCAGTGTCAGTGGGTTAAATGAAGTAGACAGGATCAGGAAGGTAGTTCTCAGAACTCTGTGGTTGTTCAGATTTGGTAAATGAGGAAAGAGCGGATGTGTGAGGATAACTTTCAGTGGCTCAATTGCAGCAACTGTGTGATGATGAAACCAGTCACTGAGATAAATAACTGGGAGCTGGGGTCAGGCCTATAAGATTCCTACCAGGGAACAGGTTGGCACAGCTGCATTCATTTCTCAATCTTTGAATGTGTTTAAGTGGAAATATCTATAGGGTCCGGAGCTCAAAAGTACATGGAGTAGAAAAACTTAGGAGCCATGAGCATATAGATTGTACACGAAGACCTAGGATTACATGGTCTCATGCAGGGGTGTGGGGCAAGGTGATGATAAACCAAAGACAACAGATTTAGAAGCAGTAACATTTATAGTGTGGTAAACTTTACACTGGCAGGTGGGATGGTACTATGAGTTTGATATCAAAATCCAAGTGAATATGGGAATATCCTAGTCATAACAATCAGGATAGCACACATAAATTTCAGAGGAGCAGAAGCTTTGTACATGAACATGGAGAGGCAAAGGACTAGGGTGTGGGAGAGAAGTCACCACCCAAGAAGGCTGTGGCAGGAACTATCTCTGAGAAGAGCCAGGTTTTACTGAGAAATGTAGGTGCAGGGTTATGTAGGGAAAGTCTGGTGAGGAAGATCAATTTAGTTTAAATAGAATGAAGCTCTTCAGGAAATAGAAATAGTTGAGTGTTAAGAGAAGTGGACAAATGATTTTGGAAGCATAGCATAGCAGTGTAAGAATGACAGTATGGGAAGAGGGAAGGTGGTCAGAGAGGTGATCATTTGGTGGTAACCAAGCATGTCAGTAGAAGTCTGATATAAAAGTGTTCCTGGGCAAGTCCGGGCTGAGGTGGAGTTGAGTGTGTTTTGACAGTAGGACTGTAGACCTTGATGTCTTAGAGCTGCAGACTTCGCTCCTGGCACTAGAGCCTTGGTTCGATCCAATGTTCTTGTGATTGGGTTGAACTAGTGGTTTTGTCCTTGATTCAGAGTTGAGGAGCTTAGCAGAGTGTGATTTTGAACAGGCCCATTCTGCCCCTCTCTTCTCCCTACCTGTTTAGGGATGAGAGTTTTTTTTTTTTTAATTTATAGGGTGTACTTAAAAGGATAAAGCTAACTAACCTTTCTTGAGTATCCACTATATTTTCAGCACTTTGAATAGTTTATATGACCTCAGTTATTTTACAAATAAAGAAACAGCCTTATCAAGTATAAGGGACTTACAGCCACATGGATATGAAGTCACAGAGCAGGAATGACAGACAGAGTATGTCTGTTACTAAGTCTTGTTCATTCTCAATTGCATTCTGGGCAAACAGCTTTCAAGTGCCATCTGAGTTTCCTGGATGCCTTGACAACCACTCAAAGCATCTTAGAACACAAGTGTAAAGAGCTAGAAACTGAGTTGCTAAAACTTGACCTCTAGATGGTTGGAATTCTGGACCAGGCTGGGAGCCATCCTGACACTCTCAGGAATTGTCATTATTGACAAAGAGCCAAATGACTCATGACCAGCCCATCTTATCATTTGACCCTTAACTCACTGGGCATGTAAGTGCCTATTGGTTCAGAAACTGTCCTAGGTGCTCTAAATGTGAACATAATGACAATAATATTGACAATATTTATCACATTTGGCATTTATTCAATAATTACTAAAAACTAGGTGCTGGTAAAAGTGCTTTATGCGTTGAGAATTCAGTGAGTTACCATACGAAGAAGGAACCATGCTCACCACTATTTTACAGATAAAGACTCTCATCTTTTTGTATTGTATTGATACTTAATACTTTTTGTATTGTTTGTATTTTCAACAGTAAGCATGTGTTAACTTCCTAAAGAGAAAAAAATAACTAAAAGGTAAATCAATCATTGAATATATATATATTGTATCCACCTACTTGAGATCAAGGTTTGTCCGCCTGCCTTGGAGGAAGGAGGGTCTGGAGTGTGCTTTTCCACCAGGTGCATTTATCACATAATTGGCACTTCGCTAAGCCCATTAAACACCTTGTTGATTGGCCCAATAGTCCTTAATTAGAATACCAGTTACTTGTTATAAAAATAAGGCTGGGACAAAATAATCACTGTTGTTTCTTTAGATCACTGGCATATAGTATTTGCCTACAAGATTGTGCTACCCATCCATCCTTTTTTTTTATGGGTAAGCCTGTATTTCTGAGAATAAGTGTCTCCTTTTTAGGTCTGGGGGCTTTATAGGCTTGAATTCAAAGTCATAAATGACACTATAATGAATTCTACAGGTGTTAGGTAAGTATTCTGGGACGAGGCCAGTGTGTTCAAAAGATAGAGAAACTAGAGAAGGAAAAATATTTACCTAAATGTAAAATAAGAAGTGTTAAGGTGATGTGAAGCTGCAGCAAATTTAAAGTTATTTAGTCTTTAGAGGTTGCTCTGCCCTGGATAGTCATATGGGAGGTAAAGTATTCTGTTACCCTAATAGATTGTCATACCTGACGTTTTAGTCTTTTCTCTTTTTCAGTGTACCATAGGTCAATATCATTGTTAATATTGGTAGCATTATTTTGTCATTAGTTGTAAAAGTAGGGTTTTCTTCTCATAAATACATCCTCTAAAAAGATTTCCTCTTTCTCTAATAATTCAATTATTCTTTTTTTTTTTTCAACGTTTATTTATTTTTGGGACAGAGAGAGACAGAGCATGAACGGGGGAGGGGCAGACAGAGAGGGAGACACAGAATCGGAAGCAGGCTCCAGGCTCTGAGCCATCAGCCCAGAGCCCGACGCGGGGCTCGAACTCACCGACCGCGAGATCGTGACCTGGCTGAAGTCAGACGCTTAACCGACTGCGCCACCCAGGTGCCCCAATAATTCAATTATTCTAATAGTTCAATTAAATTTAGAGGCCATGATATTTGGTAAAATATATTTCTGGTTTGCCTTTATACATAATGGCACATGATTTTTATGGAAGTAATTTGGGGAATATATAATTGGGGAAGCAATTATAAGTCTATCTGACATACTGAGAAAAAGAAACTGGAAGATATTAGTGAAAGTTATATCCTACTACATTAAAAAAAAGAATAGGTTATCCAATAAATTCAGAAAGATTATATGGATTATTCAGAAGCCTATGACTTAGCATACATTGTATATCATTTATTAGCTATTAATTATCTTAATAATTCACTTTGGCCATATGTCTTTAGTGTATAACACGTTTATGCAAAATCCTCCATTAATCAAAATCTTTATCACTTTCACAACAATTTTACATTTGTTACCTTATTTGATGCTTACAAAGATGTTCTTGAAGCCTGGGGACAAATTATTAGTCCTGTATTATGGTGTTCATGTAATTATCATGAATAATTTGAAACTGTAGTTAAAAAAAAGAAACGAGAACCCACCTATCATTTCACTACATTACAATTATTCCCATGTATTTTAATTCTTTACAAGTCTTTAAGCCTATGTGTTAGTAATGTGTAGCATATGCAGAAAGATATAGTCTAGTTCACGTATTCAGTAAATAGACCTTGTATGCTAGGAGTACAGAAAGAGAAAGACTATGTTTCTATCTTTGTGGGGCTTTTATGTTCTAGTAGGTAAAATAGTATGTGGATCTATTTATTTTGTTAATATTAAGTAAGGATATAATATTAGGTAATTATTGGTGCTTCGAAGAGAAATAAGGGAGAACAGAGGGAACAGAGTGAAGGGAGGTTATGTTTTACAAAAAGTGGTCAAGAAATACATTTCTGATGGGTTAATATTTGAGCAGAAACCTGAGTGAATGCAGAGTGTGAATTTTGTGACATGTAGGGTATAGGGCATTTCTGGCAGGGGAGAACAGCACGTGCAAAGGCCCTGAGACAGGAGTCTCCATGAAAAACTAATAAGGTCAAAATGGTTGTAAAGGACTATAGGTTAAGACAATATTATTAAAGGGGATTATTTACCTCATTTTCTATTGCTGGTCACCAGAAGCTTGACTCTGATTATCGGAAATATCTACCCAATTCAAGTATTTATTTGTAAAAATATTTAAAGTGAAAATTTAACTTCGACTTTTCAAGGACTTCTAGATATTTTGAGAGTGACTTAATCTATACCCTGTAAAGATATTTATATAAATTATATTAAGTCCTTCAAAGTTATAAAAGGGTATATAGTAGGTTTTTTTCCTTAGAAATGAGTTATTAACCTTAGATATGATGATGACAATAATTTCTGTGATAATTTAGTTAGGTGTCTCTTCTATACGTTCCACTTTAATTTGTCTTAGTTTTATGATAGCTCTCCATTTGACCTCTATTGCTAAATCTTTGCTTATGACTTTGGTCAGAGTAGCATCTCAGCATTGGGACTTTTCAAATTGTTCACTCTACTTAGTTGAGGGTGGGAGGTATCTATTTTCTTTGGAAAGATACTACCAATGTTCGTATTGTTCCAAAAATTCACTATGGAACCACTTCTTACAGGGATAGTGAACCTTAAATGTTCATTACCTAATTTCTTCTGTAACCCCTCAAATTATTCTGAGACTGAAGCTCACTTTCATCTAAAAGGAATGCATCATTAAGGAAATTCTTATCTTACTGGCATGGAAAATGGAAATCCTTTTCCCTGCTGGGAGGTAGACCCGGAGATAAAGAAAGTAAGAATCAGGGATAAGAATTCACCCTTCCCTGGGAGGAGGACACAAGGTCCAGGAGAATCTTGGACAAAAGGCACATTCATGGTTCATCTCTAGATATACCTTGAAAAATTCCAAGCACTATACTCAGAGTAGTTTGAAAATGATAAGGCAAGGCAATAAATTAGAATTGGTTGAGGTAAATGTCTAGGTAATTGGGACTGAGACAGTAGTCTGCATATGGAGTCTAGGCAACCTAGTAGGTTCCTGTACCCTACTGGCTGAAACAGTGCCTAAAAGAACCAGATTGTATGAGGGGGCTACAAAGATTGTGTCTTGGTGCAGTGGATAGGCAACGACTTCCGCAGCTGACACTAGCACCGAGATGAAATGAGCCAGATGTGGCCAAGTACATCTGAGCAGATATGGGCAGAGAATTCTGAGAGACTAATTCAGTTAAACTTGATTATAGGAGAAGGTAGTTTAACTCCTTGAGTCCAGAGTTTCCCTTGGGAAGGAAGCAGGAAGAGTGAGGAAGGGAATAATAAAAAATTCAGTGAGTTTATATAATGAAAAATCTGAGTTACTAATACCAAAAAGAAACTATTTTAAACATAAAAGGACCAGGCTCCCTTGAAAGTATTTAAAAGATTTTTTTTAATCTACTGAGTGGAAATGGAAACTTGAGACAGATGACATCATCTTTGGATTTTAAAAGAGCTTTTTTTGTATATCTGAGTTATAGTGTGCAAATTTCAACTCTCACCATAGTAGTATATTTGGCATACTACAGAGTAAAAGACTTATTATAAGGCATACAAGCTGCCATGAGTCCAAACTGATGAATTTGTAGCTTTTCAACCACAAACAATCCTCAAGAGAGGACATTTATGAAATTTCAACAACTCTTCCTTATTTTTATGTCTTTGAAAATTTCTACTCCCATCATCATATGGTCAAATTATGGTTGGAATTCCTCCCAGGGCACCCCTAATGTATCTTTGTGAATCTTTTAGTTTCTAGAATTTAGTAACATCTACCTTGTTTCTCTAGTGTCTGCCCCAGCTCAGCAATCCAGGGTCTTGAGGTGGCCTCCTACATACCTTGAGCCCATCCCAACTAGTATCAGCATATCATCCGTGGACCTATCTTCCCTCTCAAAGCTAATGTTGTTGACTCTGGATAATACAAAGCAAATTGTACAGCTAGATAAAATCTTAGTGGTTTATTTTACATTGCAATCTGAAGCTGGTTTAATGATTCTCTGGTAAGCAGTCACTCAAGAATTCCACCATTTTCCATCAACGTGACTACCATCTCAGAATCCTTTGGTCCTAGCCACGTAGATAAAGGAAAGAGTATTCAAGAGACATTTTGGGGGTTAGGTCTGGAGGGAACATACATCAGTTCCATCCACACATAAATGGACTTGCTCTCCTTCTAAGGAGGTGATAGGACTTTTTAAATTAAGTGCATGCCTGAAGAGAGGCTGGGAAATATATAATAGCATGTGTGGGTGGGTATACAGTTGTCTGTCCTCTGGACTAGAAGATCAGGTAACTTTTTACCTCTGCTCACATACCATTCTCAGAGGAGACAACAGGAAATTCAAGCAGTCACTGAATCCAACTCAAAGCTCAGGATCTTAGGGCTCTGTCATCCTTGCCATCAAGCCCAAATATACCTTCTCTTGGTCCTTTAGTCAATAAACGAAAATAAGGAATCATCCCTCCCTCCTCTCATCCCTTATGTACAGTAATGATCAGGATAGGATAAACTTGGTAACATTCTTATTGCTAACATTCTTATTTAAGGAGGAAGACCCTCAGAAGTCATAGGTCCATGGCCATGATGGACTCTTGTGCAACAAGCACTATAAACTATTTGGGGTGGTGGGGAAGACTCTCGGTCAGCCTCCTGTTTGTTCTCCAGGAAGGAATCTCTTATCTGGTATCATTTGAGCCTCTTTGCCCTGTGAGAGGATTTTCCTTATCGATTTTCTCCTTGACCATATCTGAAATAGCTGCTGGTGTCTCTATCCCTTTAAAACCTGCCTCTTACTAGTAAAAGTTTAGGAGCCCATGGAAACTTGTAAGTCTTGATCAATCAAGGTGTTATTATTTTTTTCATTTGGACTCTTGGTTGTTTAGATAATATACTTAAAAAAATTTGACATATATTTATATCTGAGACAGCACAAGCAGCAGAGGGGCAGAGAGAGAGAGAGAGAGAGGGAGACATAGAATCTGAAGTAGGCTCCAGGCTCCGAGTTGTCAGCACAGAGCCCATTGTGGGGTTCAAACTCACTTGCGAGTTCATGACCTGAGCTGAAGTTGGGCACTCAACCAACTGAGCCACCCAGGGGCCCCTGGATAATATATTTTTCTAAAAACTTCAGTGGGCTTCTGAAATCTTTGCTTCCAGTCCTTTCCACTAGGGAATCATCATGCTCAAAGAACTCAAAGTTCTTTTCCATACATGATTGATTGATTGATTGATTTCTTTCTTTTTTTTATTTCTGATTTATTTCTTTGTTTCCTTACCACTCTACCTCTCAACTTAATGGGTGCTTGCTTGAGACTGTCTCAAACATTGTATTTGGGTAGGGAAGTCACACTTGTATTATGATCATTGCTACAGACTTAAAGATTAATGGTTAAGATCTTTTTTTTCCCTCAAAGTTTCATTCAATCTTTTTTTTTTTCTCTTGCTGTTTGATGTCCAAAAACAAATGGTCTTCCAATGCTTCTAGGCCCAGTTCACAGTCAGGGAGAAAATTTGGAGGCATGAGACCTGAATTCATATGGCTTGTTCACAAGACTCAAGAAATGTACTAATGAAATTATTTTAAGTCAACAGGCAGGCATTGCCTTTGTGCCGAGGGAATATGCTAGAGAAATTTACAGAATTTGAAAGTGGAGGAAAGGCAGTGTCTTGAGGAACATGTGGCATCAGTCCAAAATCTCAATGTCCCTTGGGGCACAAGCGTCAATTGTAACTTTAGTTCACATATTTGCTGAAGGTGATTGTTCACTTGAAACAAAGGTAGAGCAGTGAGCATCTTCTCAAATAAGAAAATTCCTGCAGGGTGCCTGGGTGGCTCAGTCGGTTGAGAATCTGACTTCGGCTCAGGTCATGATCTCACAGTTTGTGGGTTTGAGCCCCACATCAGGCTCTGTGCTGACTGCTTGCTCAGAGCCTGCAGCCTGCTTCAGATTCTGTCTCCTTCTCTCTCTCTGCCCCTCCCCCGCTCATGCTCTGTCTCTCTCTGTCTCTCACAAATAAATAAATGTTAAAAAAAATTAAAGAAAATTCCTGGGACACCTGGGTGGCTCAGTCAGTTAAACAGCTGACTCTTGATTTCAGCTCAGGTCATGATTTCACGGTTTGTGGGTTCAAGCCCCACATCAGGCTCTGCACTTAGTGCACAGAGCCTGCTTGGGATATTCTGTCTCCTTCTCTCTCTTCCCCTTCCCCACTCACTTTCTATTTCTCTCTCTCTCAAAGTAAATAAGCATTTTATAAAAAAAAAAAGAAAGAAAGAAAATTCCTAACAAAACATAGTGACATTACTTTTAGGGTATATTACTAAATGGCCATTAGCTGAATTCCTCCTCCCTGAATTCAAGCTGTTTGCAATGACTTTGTAGTTTCTCTAATCAAGAGAGGCTCACATTCAAATGTCACCAAAAAAATAAATAAAACAAATTACCGACACTGAAAGTAAGCAAAAATAACAATTAGATTCTCAAGGGCCTAATAATCTAAAATGACTATTTATAACATATTTGAAGAAATGAAGGGTATGATAGAAAATTGGGAAACATATTATAAAATATCCAGCAGAAATGAAAAAGAATCAGAGAACATTTAGAAATCAAAAATGAAAATTTTCAGGTTGAAACTTTAATGAATGGGTCAAACAACACATGAGACACAGCTAAGGAAAGAATCCTTGGACTTACACTTTCCCAATTGTAGATGATCCTAATATTAAATGTTACCACAATTAAAAATATTTACCATATATAGACAAGTAATATCAATAAGGAATTTAGGGGTGCCTGGGTGGCTCAGTTGGTTGAGTGTCCAACTTTGGCTCAGGTCATGATTTCACCATTTGTGAATTTGAGCCTTGCATCGGGCTCTGTGCTGACAGCTCAGAGCTTGGAGCCTGCTTCAGATTCTATGTCTCCCTCTCTCTCTGCCCCTCCCCACGCATTCTCTCTCTCTCTCTCTCTCTCAAAAATAAACATTAAAAAATTAATAAAGAATTTAGAAAACAAAAAAATATACATGACCATTATAGACAGTATTTAAAAAATTACATTCTCACATGTATTTTAAAAATGCAAATAAGTAACAGCATGTGTTGTGTATTATTTTGGCAAAAATTAAAGGGTGATAACAAATGTTGGCTTGGAAAACTCCACACACTCCTCTTAGAAGCAAAATTTGACTTAACTTTTGTGAAGGACACTTGTTTCGAAGGGTGTAATCCTCTAAGACTTTGACTCAGACATTTCACTCAAAATTTTTTTCCCTTAGGAAAATAATTACACAAATGTACCAAGATGTTAGGTAAAAAAACTATTCCTTGAAGGATTCTTTGTAATAGGAAGGAACTGTAACTATTATAAACAGTTAAAATATCCAAAAGAGGTTTCCTTAAATGCATTTTGTTGTTACATTGAGATGGCAAATAGCTGTTAACAACAGTTGGGTGGATATTTATTGACAAGAAATGATATTTGTGGTGTAGTCAATGAAAGAAGCAAGTTTTATAAAAATATTTGTGATACTTCTATGTATTTCTAAATGTGGGCACACTTTCATACATATATGTGCATAGGAAAAAATCTGAAAGCAGATAAAGCAAAATTTAAATGGCCAATATCTCTGCGTGTTTGAATTTCAAGTGATTTTAAATCACTTTTTCTATGGGACATTTTATTTTTAACGTTCCTTTTATTAAATGAACATACATTACCCGTGTGATAATTTTTATAGAAGAACACAACTTCCTGATTTGAGAGGCAGAAATGGTGACATCATTAACTTACTCGATTACTGATGCAGTTGAAAAATTCCCCCCAGTATGTTTCCTTTTGTTGTTGTTGTGATTTGAATGCTCACAGCCTTTACAGATTTATTATTTTAGCTTTTTCCTTACTGAAGGAATTTAGAATCTTCATGTATTTAAATAAATAAACTTGGCTTCTCATTACACTTGCATTTACATGACATCATATGACCATGTTTACGTGCATAGCATTAAGAAGGTAAATTGTGCCAGTCTTCATAATGGAGAGAGTACTTTCATATACTTATCTCTGACAGCCTGTCGCCCCCAACAGCTACTCCAAACCATCACAGCTCGACTCAAGCCAGACTCTGCCATTTCCTCTCCTCACACTCAGCAGATAATCTACTTATGCTGTAGACTGAAACTTTCATAGCCCACCCTATCTCACTCCTCCACTCTTTTCCGTTCATGGTCACAGAGACGTTTATCTGCATCTCCATATATCCAGATGTCCATCACACCTCCCTCCATTCAATGGAAACTATTGTCCTTCCAATTGTGTCCCAGATCCCATCCCTGGTCACCTCCTTGGTAATCTTCAGTCCATCTGTGGTCTCCCATTTTCTTCTGTATGTTTCTCTTTATTACTTTACTTTCCTCTGCACATGAGCAAGTTAAATTTCTATCAGCCTAAAATGAAAACAAAGCAAACAACCCCCCTCTGCGGAAAAACCCAAACTTTTCCTTGAGATTTTCTTAGCACAGTTACAGACATAGAACATTTATGATCATGTTGATCTCTATTAAATACTTAGAGTCTGGCACTATAATAGTTTATGGGTTTACATAGACAAACAAGGCACACACCTTTGAGGAGTTTATTATTGTCCTTGTGTGTACTAAGAAAGAGCTCTGGGTGGGATTGACACAATTGCTTACAAAAGGAGCTTCACCTGGGTTAGGGTCAGGTTCTATGAATTCTATTGGGGAATCTTTGAATAAGGAGGAGATTACTAATTAATTAAGTGAAGATTCTAGATCATCTTCTAGTCTTAATGTAAGGGAACTCTGGATGTCAGTTGGCTAGTAGATGCCATGCCCCTTCTTCACTGTCAAGATTCTGAAAAGAAGGCTGCAGGATTATGTCTACTGCCATCAGGCTTTTGTTCTCTTCACTGAACCAAAATGACAGCGATTTTCTGTATAGTTCTCTTTCTTGACTTCTCAGACATGTTTGGCATTTGACCCCCTCTCTCTTCCTGAAACTCCTTTCTTCCTCCATGTCAGAAATGCTTCCCCAGTCTCTCTGGCTACCTTTCCTCAGAGATCATTTATGGGGCTCTTCTATTTTTTCCTCTTCCTTGTTGTCTCTCATTTTTTATCCGGCCTATTTTGTCTTCGTTTGTGACTTCTACTCCCACATGTATGTGAAAAGTATTGAGGAAGGAATGGATTAAAGATGGATTTAATCCATAAACAAATCTTAGGAGAACCAAGGAAAGGAGAAGCTAAGTGTCATTTCCAGGATCTCATGTGGAATAAGCTAGAAATTTCCTGAATTCACCCTGGATGTCCTAACTCCACATCCCATCCAAGTATTCCTATGCAATCCTGAAAATAGTGGAAACCATTTCACCCCACAAAGTACTAATATGAAACATGAGCGATATTTAAGTGGGTGCTTTCACCCTCTTTCAATGGCCCTTTTTATAATGTGTTTATTATCACCTGTAAGAATAAAACTTATCTTGGATACCCTGATGCTTTAATGATAAAATTCTCAATATCAGTGAGACTAACTTAAAACCATGCAGTGAGCAACATGGGGTAATAAATATTAATAAATAAGCTCACATTGTCCAATGTTATAATCAAGTATATGCATATATATGCACATAAGTATATATAAGTGCATACATAAACTATACCAATAGGCAGACCTATTGTATGGAATTTCTACAGTGTATACACTTTTTTAAACTTTTTTTAAATGTTTATTTTTGAGAGAGAGAGAGGTGTGTGCATGAGTGGGGGAGGGGCAGAGAGAGGGAGACAGATATCCAAAGCAGGCTCCGCGCTGTCAGTATTGGGCTCAAACTCATGAACCATGAGACCATGACCTGAGCCCAAGTTGGATGCTTAATTGACTGAGCCACACAGGTGGCCCCTACAACTTATACATTGACATGATTAACATATATGTGTAGTTTTGTAGAGAGTTAATTTTTTGCAGAATGCTTTTGTGGCCTCACGAGGTAGGGCACCAGAAAAGGGCAGGTTGCCACAGCCTTGGCAGTGTGTTTCAGCTGGTTTGTAGTGCTGCTGGCCCCATAACTCACAAGACAGAGCCCTTCCCCAGCCCACCAGGCCGCCCCACTCTTCTGATGATCCAGACCAGTTTGTGGAGCGATCTCCACGCCTCGTAGGCCCCATGACTATACAAAGAGGTAACTCAAGCTTTACTCCTGTTGTTCTTGCTTCCTTCATGGTGGACAGAGGGCAAGATGCGGGTAAACTGAGTGGCAGGTGGCATTTGTGTGTGTGTGTGTGTGTGTGTGTGTGTGTGTGTGTGTGTCTGTGTAGGCAGTCAAGCTGGGTCCCTCACATAGGTGGTCACAGTGAGCCTGGCTGGCTGAGACCCATTCCGTCAGAATGTGTGCAAGGGAAGAACAGCCCGTTCTCTCCAGCATCACTTAGGCACTCAGCATATCCAGGCTGGAAAGGGCTAAGGAGCTTCTGCTTCTGTCCTTTGCAGAGAAATTGAGAGAAGGAGAAAACAGCCCTGGTCAGGAAGCCACCGTAGGGTCTTCTTGTTGGAGGTCCTGTGTGCCTGTGTTAGTCTCATCTGCCAGGTGGATAAGCCTGGGCCCACTTGAACTGTAAAAAGTAGCCATTGTAATATGTGTGTGGTGTGCACATGTGCATGCATGAATTTAATTCTTTGTGAATATAACCTGATCTGTTAATGTAGAGTTTAAAATGTGATTATTTAGGTTGCTGACTTTTAATGCATTTCCAGGAAAGCAAATACATGTAAATAGAGGAATTCCTGAACGTGCATAGGGGGGAAAGTAAAGCAGACAAAACAATCCTGAAAGGATGAACAGTAAAAATCTAACAGTTTGTTTCTGAGCATTCTATATGCTTAGTGTTTTCTTTGTTTTACTCTTTCTGTTTTTCTGAGTGTAAAAAAGTGTCAAGTACTATTTTTATATCTAGGAAACATGTCATGAATACGAAAGTTCAGTCTGTTTGCACTAAGATCGGTGGCCTCCAATCTGCAACACCTAGTAATAATTAGTACCTGTAATAGTGATTAAAAGGATTAGATGGTCAACTATTACTAAGGTTTGTTTGGCTAGTCTTCCTTAACTAGTCATTTTGCTGAGGTTTTGCAGGATTTGTTTTTAAAATAAAATTTTTATAGGCAAATACTTTGGGTATTGCTCAATCAGAACACTTTATTCCATCAAATTCTCAAGCTGTTAACCAAAGAATGAAATCACGATGAGATCATTAAAAAGGCAATTTGGCACTTTAGAAGTCATTCCACACACTATTTAAGAAAGGCTCTTATCTATGCCAATGAAATCATAATGACTAATAGTTCCAAAATCGATATTATTATGATGCATTAAAGTTCCACCTAATTATAATATGTCAACATTTGAGCATGATTTACAAATTCTATCTTGTCAGAGAATTTATTGTCTTCATTACCAGAATGAGAAAAATAAAGAAAGTTAAATGACATACCCAAGGACATACATCATTATTTTAAATATCTGGAAATGGAACTCTGGTCCCTGACATCTAATTAAGTGTTCTATTCATTAGAAGCATATTTCCCACCAACTGTGCCCTTTTCATTAAATAATCCTTATGGAATTCACTTACTTAAAATGTGCTCTGTGAACAGTAATCATAATTTGGCTTTTTTTGTATAGTTTGGGTTTGGAGAATTACTCAAATCCTTTCTCAGAGAGGTCATGAGAAGAGAGAGTCAGACTATGGAGAAATAGCATATAATACTAAGATGTAAATTTGAAAGTGTTTGGAATAAAAATCTCATTATAAGATTTTTCCCTTCCAGATATTAATTCCATTTAAATCTGTTTTCTCGAATTTTATAGTAAGCGAGACAGATATAGAACTTTCTCCTAGGCTTTTAACATTTGCTTCAGATTTGAGCTGTCACTGTTGCAAACTTTCTTCCTTGCATTATTTTGGTCCCATTGTATTTTAGTGCTCTTGAAACCACGAGGAAGTTAAAAAAAATGGAATATTTTAATATTTTAAAATTCGTGGGTAAAGTTTGGGATACATGGAGGTCTTGCTTTATATTTGGTTTGAGTTACTTTGTTCACTTTTAGTTTTAATAAAATGTGAAACAAGACCAAACTCTCTAGTGTATAAGCCTGTTTATTTTATTGTGCTCTGTTTAGTTATTCAAGAAAAAAAAAAGTTACAGAAGTGTAATCGTTGCCATCTGTTGTATTTGAAGTAAAATGTAGCCCAAAAGTCAAAAAAGTCATGGCAACAACCTATGAAAACAACTGCAATAATATCAACTCACTATGGTTACTGGTGAAACTTTATTTTTCTCCCAAATGAAGTAAGTTTCCTTAGAGGATTATTTTAACATTTGATTTATATCATTATTAAATTTGCCTCCAAAATCATCAAAGTCTCTAATAACGCTGTTATTTAACTCTGCCTGATAGGAGATTAGCAGATTTTTCTGTCACTCTGACTCAAACCTCCTTAGAACTCCCTCTTTGGAGAATATTATTTTAAAGAACTTCTTAGGATATGATTTTACAGAGAAATTTGTGTATATATTCCTATGCATTTTCCCAGAGTATTCAATGGTTACTGTTACAGGAAAATATAAAAAGCATGCAAATTTGGTCTGGTATGGGATTTGCATTGTGGCTTAAAACATTTGTTCATATAGTGGTGCTGCCTGAGGCCATATTTTTGTCATGTTTTTCTTTAGAAATTGTTCTTGTAAAACATTAGGTGGTCTTCAAGGTAGACATGTCTCATATAAGATTGCTCTCTCTTGAGACAATAAAGGCATATATATGGCACCAACTGGCTTCTTTTGAAATCAGCAGAGCTAATATTTAAAGACACTCATTGGAATTGCCAATGTATTTACTTGCGTTTTTACTTTCCAAAAGGAAACTTGAATTACCCTACCAAAGGGGAAAAAAAAGGTGTTCTGCTACATCCATACATACATATTTTAAAATCATTTTAATCCCTCTAAATATTTTTCAAAAGAAAATATAATCAGGGACACCTGGCTAGCTCAGTCTGTGGAACACACAACTCTCAATCTAGGGGTTGTTGAGTTCAAGCCCCACAGTAGGTTTAGAGATTAGTTAAAAAAATCTGGGGCGCCTGGGTGACTCAGTCAGTTAAGCCTTTGACTTTGGCTCAGGTAACAGTCTTGCGGTTTGTGAGTTGAGCCCCCGTCGGGCTCTGTGCTGACAGCTCAGAGCCTGGAGCGTGCTTCAGATTCTGGGTCTCCTCCTCTCTCTGCCTCTCCCATGCTCATGCTTTGCCTCTCTCATTCCTTCTACCTTTTATAGTGTATACGACACTAATACAAGATAGAGTCCTTAGGAATGGAGAAGACAAGCTGTATCAAAAATCACTCATATCTTCACCTAAGTAGGGTGTTATTGGCTCAATCTTGTATGGCTACCCTTATTTCCCTTAAAGTGTTTCCTACAGCTCACTGCCTTCATGCAGATGTATTACTTGTGCCCACCTCATCTGTCCTGAACTTGTCTAAATCCTAAAATGAGAACAATTTATCCTGTGCCACAAGAATTAAGAAATAGACCCTGAGTGACAGGACTTCAGAGAACAGAAAGAAAACCTTTGTCTAAGAACATTACATAATTTGATACTTGGGCTGATAACTGAAGAACTGAGGAGAGGATATGGCCAGATATTAGAGTTATGAAATTTCAAGTTGTAAATGGGAACAACAAAAAATCCAGTTTGTGTGGCAAATTTTATTCATAAACGACTTAACACAGGGAATTAAAGTCTCCTAAAATGTACAGCAGGGCTGAAAGAGTTTGCTCTAAGCTGGTCCTTTAAGGATAAATTCCCAGAGCATCACAAGACTGACACAGGAGAATCTTCTCATGCTTCTTCTAAGATTGCCATGGGGACTACTGTGTTTAAGAACACCCCGAGGGAGCTGGTATTCAGGGGGTGAGAAAGCTGCTCTTGCTGCTGTTGTAGACTCTGGGCACTGAGCAACCTGGAAAGCGAATGGGGCAGTGATTTACAGAACATCTCACATCCTTATGGACTTTGCTTTTGGGCGGTGGAAATTGCCTCTGGCTCACTTTTCTCATGCTAAAATTTGTGCAAGGACATCTAACTGGTGACAGCTAATTTGCATCCAGAACCCCAGCTGAAAGATAGATCAGGGCATAATGACACCACAAAAAATTGGAAAATAATACACAAGAGAGCTTCCCTTTCCACCTCCCTCCAGAAAACTGGTGTTTTAAACATTTATTAGCACATCACTGATACATTGACTCAGTCTACAGTATCTTTCATAATCTTGCACAGCATATGTAATATGCAAATCAAAGTGTAAAATTAGATTTATAAGATTAAAATTTTCACAAAATATTTGATGTTGATGGATAAAAGCAGTTCCTTTTTTTATTTTTTGTAAAGATTCACAAAAACAAAAGCACAGGACTTCACAACCTCATTCTGACGTGGTGGAATAAGGAACTAAAGTGGAAACTTTAACAGCTGGCACTTTGAGGCTCTTAAATCATTAAACCTACTTATATATTCCTTTTCAAGAATACCACATTTATTAATAACCTATTGTCTCTGTTTTTGCTGAATTGTATAGTTTGAAGCTGTCTAAAAATGGAGATATTATGTAGATATAATGTGAGACAGGGACCTTTTTTCCTAGTGTCCAAACATCATAAATATTATCATGTCCAATTGGAATGAAAAATATCCTCAGCAGCAAAAAATACATATCATTAATGGCTGAGGCAATTTATGAGTATAAATATTTTCAGTTTATGCCACAATGAAAATTATTCTAATATTAGTCTTTTTAAAAAGTTGTATGTAGGTTGGTAGAAAGGATTTTAATAAGCCCTTGACCATTTTTTTAATAATTAGTGATAATTGGATTTATTTTCTGTTTTTTAGAATTAAAAAAAATTTTGTAATGTTTATTTACTTTTGAGAGAGAGACAGAGACAGACTGTGAGTTGCGGAGGGGCAGAGAGAGGAGACACAGAATCCCAAGCAGGGTCCACGCTCTGAGCTGTCTGCATAGAGCCCAATGTGAGGCTCGAACTCATGGACCTCAAGATCATGACCTGAGCTGAAGTCGGATGCTTAACTGACTGAGTCACCCAGGCGCCCATAATTGGATTTATTTTGATTCAAGCCAAAGTTACCGTTTCTTTTTTCTTTTAAGTTTCAACATATTCCTAAGTGCTATATGGATATAAATTGAAGAAAAATCAAAACGGCTTGGTTTTTGTAGAATTAAGGTTAGATCTTGTATGGGAAGACACTCTACCCTCTCGTAAGCTGTATTTAAGGTCACTAAAAGGATGGAGCTTTAAAGAACAGTGGAAAGAACCACACCTTACACAGAGTTAATGACAAGAAGCAAATGTGATTGTGTGGACTTGACATTTACTGAGCTCTCAGAGCGAGTCTGACATTGTACTAGATTCTGGAGCTAGACAGATGAAAAGCTGCCTAATTGTGAGGAGATCACAGTTGCCCTTCTGTATTCTTTGGCTCTGAAGATGATTGACCTGCCTGAAATCTGAGCTTCCCTCAGGCAGCAGCAGCTTCTTTGGGTTATGCTGGGAAATGTTTGAATAGGAGGAACAACAGCTAATTAATCAAGCAAAACTTTAAGATGATCTGAAGTCTCCAGGAGAGAACTAGGGATGTCAGTCGTGGGGTAGGAGCCTGCCTTACAGCAGTGTTAGCAGCCTGAGGCGAGTCTTCCGCCAGTGTAGCCTGGTGAGCAGGCAGACACTGTAAGAAGAGACTTACCTCTGAAAAGCTGTGTATCAAGGAAGTAAGAGAGCCTGAGAGAAGGTTCTACAGGCAATGACTGTACTAGACTTTGAGGAGGTTACTTCCCTTATTGCCAGTGAAAGCAGGGAGACTTGCTTGTCAACTATTACCGATGAGCCAAGCAAATATTTATGTTTTCATCGTGACAAACGGGAGAGACTGCGCTTGTGTAGATGGGCTGATTTCCCAAATTTCCTGAGTGAGAACTTTTGGCAAGAGAGAGCGGATAGCCCTAAAAATAACCAATCCTTGGTGACATTGGCCTTTTTTGAAGCTAGAGTTACAATTATAAGAAAAATAGACCAATGTCAGTGACATGAAATCCTGTAAAGTTAACTTTACTCTTCCCTGCTTTTGAAAACATTTAATTGGAAATCTGTTTGAAGGCCTTTCAGATAAAATTATTTCCTGAAATCTAACTTCCAGCTTCACCTCTTCCATTCTGGTGGTAATGACAAAATAATAAAGAAACCCAGAATTAGTGCTGGCAACTAGGAAAAAATGTAGTAAATTTGCCATAAAATTTCAGGAACTTATGCTCGATATGGTGTAGTTGGATGGGATCTCTAAAAGCCAAATTTGAAATTTTCCCTTTTGGTGAGGTAGGTTAGCACTGAGAATTCTGGAAAATTCTGAGGCATCCTTGGGAGAGGAAGAAACGTTCCACTTGGACTCACTTTCACATCTGAAATTGAAGGCATTTAAAAGGACCTGCATCCAAGGACCCATGAGACCCAGCTAACTACAGACCAAGAAGTAAGATGCAAACCTTATTTGACAGCTTTATGCTAATAAGATAATTTGAAAAGTAATGCAAGACAAAAAACTAATAAAATAAATGGAGTAGAAAGGAGAACCACACTAGAAACAGGTAGATATACAAAGGGAATTAGCTGTGTGAGCTAACAAAGTTAAGCATTCAATAACATAGTTAAAACCCACATTATAAGCTTCAAAGATTATAGTCTAAGGTCAATCTAATGAAGGAAATTTAAATTTCCATGGAAGGCCTGGTAGCTGGGGATTAAAAAAAATGAAGAACTAAGAGCAGACCTTGAAAACAGATCGCTGCTCTTATTTAAAAAAAAAAAAAATAAGAAAAGGCAGTAGACAATAGTCAAATAAAGGAAGAACACTCTCTCAGACACAAACTTTAATCTACACAATAGGTCTCCCCTGGAACAAGGGAAATATTAATGAAGAGAAACTAACATCTAGACAGAATCTAGTGAAATCTTTGAATTTGGAAATCAGAGAAACCATCCTATAGCATTTGGTCAGTAGATAAAATGTCAGTTTTAAAGAAGGTGAAACCAGCAGAACCCCCAAACTTAACACATTAAATACATGGAGATAATGAAAAATCATTTGTATTTTTAATTAAAAAAACCTTTTTTTAACATTTATTTATTTTTGAGAGACAGAGACAGAGCATGAGTGGGGGAGGGGCAGAGAGCGATGGAGACAGACTCCAAAGCAGGCTTCAGACTCTGAGTTGTCAGCTCAGAGCTCCATGCAGGGCTTGAATTCACCAACCGTAAGTTCTTTACCTAAGCTAAAGTCAGATGCCTAACTGACTGAGCTACCTAGGCACCCTAAAACATTTGTATTTTTGAGAGAGAATTTGTGATCTAAATTTATCAGCTAAATTGGTATTCATTTGCATGAATATGTCTTTTTATAAAAATGTTAGTGAAAATTGAAACAAAAAAGTGAAATGTAGTTTAAATACTTAAAATATATGCAGAATACAAATGTCACGAGAATACTAAAAAGTGTGACGTACACTGAAAAATAACAACAATAATTAACTGGATCTAAGGTCTCTGATGATATTATTTGTAGCATAACAAGGATTTAGAAGAAGTAATATATGGAGGAATTATACCAGCATGAACATACATGACTAATAAATAATTTAGTCAAAATTTAGAAAATTTTAAAATGAAAAAGTAAGATGGTAATTTTAATAAGCATAAAATCAGAAATGAGTAACCAGAAATCACAAAAATGAGACAATTATAAGTAAAAGAAATGATTTGCCATATAAAAATATATAAAATCTTAACTAATCAAGTAGAAAAGAATACACTTCTGAGAACAGACATATGGAGCTTAGAACTAAAGTCAAAGATAATAGTTATAAGATCACAACTTTTATAATTTTTATTGTAAACTAGTTACAGAGTGTTTTATGTCAAGCACTGTTTGAGAAATAAAAGATATATCCATGTTCTACATCTAGCAATAGGGAGAGAGATAATAAGGTATAACTATAATAAGTAAGTACATTGTATTAGGAAATGATAACACACTCAGGGAAATATTAAAAGTAGAGTAGGAGAAAGGTGACTGGGATTATGGAATGCAACTATCAGCTGGATAATTTGGTCTGAGAGCTCTCAGTAAGAAAGTGTTATTGGGACAAACACTTGAAGAAGATGAAAAATTTCATCATTGATATTTTAGGGAAGAGTGATCGAGTCAGGGGAAAGAGGTAATGCCACATCATTTCCTCCTGGACACACAGCTAGATGATTCTTTGTAGTCTGAGAGGGGACATAAAATGAATTGTTGAATGTGGACCGAAGGGATTTATGCCTTTTGTAGAGGGTGCCCTTAAAACCTGTAGTCCAATTTTTGACTGACTCACTCTTCCTTTTTCTCTTGGTTGGTCTCCTCTTTCTCTATCTTCTTTCTCTCTCATCCCTCCCTCCCAACCCCCCCCCCCACCTATTTTGGTCCCTTGGATGGAGGAGATTAGGCAGAACACTCTAAGATGGCCTTAGGAAACAGCAGAGCCACAAGGTGAAAGAGTCTAGATTCTTGAGTCATCCTTGGGAGGGGAAATATTTACAAGCCACTCAACCTGCATCACACTGTAACACTGTGTTGAGCTATCAAGGATTTTGTTTTCCTGTTTGTTTTTAAGCAGGAAACTATTGTTACTTACACTGACTAATGCAGAAGCAATTATAAGGACTTTATCTTTTCCTGTGAGTGAAATGGGGAGCCAGGGAAGGCTTTTGAGTAGAGGAGTAAGTTGACCTTACATTTGAAGACTTTCTCTCTGGCTGCTCTGTTGGTAGTACCCTGTTGAGGTGCAAGAGTAGAAACAGAGAGATCCTGTAAGAGGCTGAAGCCATAACTCTAACAAGAAATGATGGTGGTTTACAACACTCCACCAGCAGTGGAGATGATGAAAAATTCTTAGCCTCCAGTTAGATGTTGAAGGTAGAGCCAGTGGAGTTTATTTTCATATTGAATATGGGAGTGAAATAAAGAATGATGCCAAGGTTTTTGACTTGGGTAACTGGGAGGATAGTGTATTTATCCCCGAGATGGGAAAATTGGTAGGTAGAGGGGGTTCGGTGGTAAGATGAATTTAGTTTTAGACATGTTGAGTTTCAGGTATTGAGTAAGCAGTTGGATATGAGCCTAGTTTCAAAGTGATTTGATAAACTGAAAGTGTTAAATAAATAACTCAATTGTATTATTTATTTTAATCACATAAACTTTGAAAAATACTCTATATGACAAACTGTAACTATCAGAAATAGTGTTTGGATAATATCAGATGTTTCTATTAGCAAATGTGATCCTTGAGGATGATATTCATTTTAGTTTGCATTTCTTCAGTTGCTATTTAAAATAGGATTTTTCATGTTTAGTGCCAATCTGTGTTTCTAAGTTACTTAATATCAATTTACATGTTTTTCTTTTTTAAAATCTTTATTTATTTATTTATTTATTTATTTATTTATTTATTTATTTTTATTTACTTTGAGAGAGAGACAGGGTGTGAGTGGGGGAGGGGCACAGAGAGAGGGAGACACAGAACCGGAAGCAGGCTCCAGGCTGTGAGCTGTCAGCACAGAGCCCATGTGGGTGAGGCTCGAACTCAGGAACCAGGAGATCTGAAGTCTGATGCCCAACCGACTCTGCCACCCAGGCACCCCACTATCAATTTACATGTTTTTCTTTGAGGTATATGTCTCTGTATACAGATTTATCAAACCCTTAGTATATTATGATATTCGATCATTTGTCTCTGATGTATTTTGCCAGTATATTCTCTCAAAAGCTCAGAAATCTGGTCCCAAATCACAAATAAAAAAATATTAATCTTTTTTCTGTCTTTTAGTACCAATGAGAAAAGAGAAGAAAATATCTCTTTTCAGCTTCATTTACTTCTCTAATTTGGATCTTTATAAAGATATGTTTTCCCTTAAACTGTTTCAAGAAATTGGCTCCCCATTTTCAAAATAATCTTTCTATTTTGACATCAAATCCCACATAATGCAGAGATTGGGATCAGTGGAAACGGAGGTGGTTGATAGCTTCAGTTTATGCTTTGACATTTTGTTGGATAGCAAGTATCATCAATGGGTGACTATTAGAATCTTCTAAGGATGTTCTGAAAGCCGAGACCCCAGGATGACTTTGAGGTCAGTCCTAGAGAGCACTTTCAGTAGTCAGGAGACTAAAATGTGAATTGGTAGCAGAGAAGACTAAAATATTTATTTATAAATATTTTTACAAGACAATAAAAGTCATGAGAAAGGTACAGAAAAAAAGATTTTTTATAAATGCCTCCCCCCCTCCCCCCCTGCCATTTTAAATGTGACAAACTCCTCACAGGTAGCTTTTGCCTCATTGTGAAGCCAATACTTGGTATCTGCCAGTTGAAATAGTTTTGTCTCTAACTTTCAATCTGAAGGGATTTCTGAAATCCAGAACCTTTTCTGTGACTTGTACCCTTCCCCTGTCCTTGAACAACTTAACTTTTTCTCCTCTTCTTCATTCCCTTCCTTCTCTCTTGCTCTCTATCTCCTTCAAGGGGAATATCTATTTTAAGTATCAAAATGGCTTTGTCATCTATATTCTCTTAGTTTTATATTGTTCATTTATTTCTGATCCTATTGTCATTTCCTTTTTGTGTTGTTTAGTTTTGCCCTATTCTTTTATCTAATTCCTTAAGTTGTATAATTAATGCATTACTTACCAGCTTTTACTCTTTTATAAAGCAAACATTTAGGCTGTCCACTTCCTTCTGAATTCGCTTTAATTGTATTTAACAAGTTTTACATGTTGTAATCGCATTATATATCAGGTTTAGTATATGGCTATTTTCATTATAATTTCTTTATTGGCTCATGGGTTAAGATGTGTTTCAAAACCCTTAAATAAAATTATAAAACATTTTATTTTATCAATAGTGATTTCTAACTTAATTACATTCTGATCAGAGGATGTGTTCTGTACTAAACTAATTCTTTGAAATTTATTGAAAATTGACCATGTAATTGATTTCTTAAATGATCTATATGCTGTGTTCAATTTAGTAGCATATGTGTTCCTTAATTACTATTTTAAGGTTTAAAATCTCATTGATCAAACTTGTTAATTGTGCTCTTCAGTGTTCCATGTACCCCCTACTCTCCCCCACCCCCCCACCCCTGCTTGATGTATCAATTACTAAGAGATACATATTAAAAACTCTACATTGGTTATTTTTTTCTCTTTCTGGTGCTCTCAATTTCTTTGCCTTATCTGTTTTGTGACTTTATTAAGTGCATGGAATTTGAGAACTATTTTAACTTTCTTGGTAATTAAAACTTTTATTATATAGTAAATCTATTTATGTCTAATCACAGTTTTAGCTCTAAAGTTTGTTACTAGTAGAATATCATCAGCTTTCTTTTGCCAAATATTTACATAATTTATCTCATTCAGTTCTTTGACTCTCAACCCTCTGGTTCATTAAATTTCAGAGTGTCTCTATTTAAATAGCTTGAGTTTTAAATTGAATCAACATAGTATTTTCTCGGATTTCATTTGTGACAGTAACCATTTAAATGTATGATGTATGATGTATTATGACGTATTTTAATGTATTGATGTACTTGAATTTATTTCATTTCTACAGTTTTGTATTGTTTCCATCTTTTTTGCTGCTTTTTTAGATTCAATTTTCTTTTTTCCCCTTATTTCACACTTTTCCTTTCTGTTTAATATTCTGTTAATATTCTTTTAATTAGTATCCTAGAAATTATAGCATGCAACATAAATTTAAAGTATTCTGAAGTGAATTAATATCTTTGCTCTTCTGAGATGGCTCTGACTGCCTTGAGCCTATTTTTGGCTCCCAGGCCATTCTTATCTAGTGTTAATGCAATCTTACTGTTTTGTTTTTTTTAATTCTCACAGGCAAGACTTATTCACATACCATTTTCACTGCTCGTTCCTCTCTGCATCTCAAGTCTTCCTTTTAGAATCTTTTCCTTGCCTTTTAAATGAGGCTTAAGAATTTTTTTCATGAGGAGCCCCTGGGTGGCTCAGTCGGTTAAGCATCTGACTTCAGCTCAGGTCATGATCTCACCGTTGAGTTTGAGCCCTGCATCAGGCTCTGTGCTGATAGCTCAGAGCCTGGAGCCTGCTTTGGATTGTGTCTCCCTCTCTCTCTGCCTCTCCCCTGCTCATGCTATGTCTCTCTATGGTCTCAAAAAATAAATATAAACATTAAAAAAATTATAAAAAATAATTTTTTTCATGAAGCTCTGTTTCTGGTATGCAAAAATCTTAGTCTTTTTCACTATTCTTGAAAGATGGTTTTGTTGGAAACACTTTTTTTTGCTGTTACTAAGATACTGAGAGACATTTCTCTTCAAATTTGAGGACATTCATTCCTACTTTCTGTGTTGCTCTTGAGTATTTCAGCTGAGTTTAGTTAGTGTTCCTTTGTAGGTAATCTTTCACTTCTTTCTCACTGCTATTAGTTTCTCTTTATTTTTTCCATATTTCTAATAGTGGATTTTCTTTGTTTTTAGTTTTTCTCTTTTCAATTTTGCTTGAGATTTATTCAGCTTCCCAATTCTGACACTTTTGATAAATTCTATTTCTCTTAATTCCCAGCAGAAAAAGAAAAGCATATTTATGGTGCACTTATGATTGTTTATGTTGCATTTTCTAGTGTAGTCCTGTCATAAGACAACTTCCATTTTGACTATGTATCATTGTGAAATCAATTGTCTACCTATAATTTTATACATGATGATTGGAAGAATTTCCATGGACAGTTTCTGGCTTTGTTCACTTTTCCTTGTTTTTTCTCCATTATCCAAGTATTTCTAGTGCCTACCACTAGAAGAAAAACTTACATTGCCATGTGACATCTGGCTCTATACCTTTATGTCATGAAGCTAAGGAATTAGCACAGTGAGTGGTAGAATTATTCCTAGAAGCCAGTCCTACTCTGGAGTGGTAGCAATAACTTAACTATACACAAGAGTGATTGTTAACCCAATACATATATCCCACTAGAGTCAAACTAAATGAATAACTAATTCAATTTCATTTTAGATAGATCCCTTGAATACCTATCACCTCTCTAAGGCAGCCAATAAACGGTGAAGTGTGACAGAAGGGAATTTGGACAAGAATGAGCCATCAGTCTTAAACGTTTGCAGTTAAATGTATTTCTTGAGAACATTTTACAAAAACATACGATCATGTGAACACAGTGATCAGGTTTCCTTGGGATCCTGAAAGGGTCTTAGGCAAGTGGGGGCCCAAAATTTGTCCTTCTGTGGCTTCATTGTAGCTCTACCTCTGTCTAATCTCTACCTTCTTCAAAGGTATATCCTCCCTTAAGGTCACCATTATTCTGCATTTTTCTTGACTTTATATAAATGGAATTATACAGTATATATTCTTTTGTTTCTGGCTTCTGTCATTGGACATTATTTGGTGATATTCACCTATATTGTTGCACATGACTATGATGTGTTAATTTTCTGTGTAGTGTGACATCATGTGAATAAACCACATTCTTCCACTGATGTAAATTTGAGTTATTTTTAGTTTAAAAATATTACAAATAATGCCACTATCAGCATTTCCATTGTGTCTCTCAGTGTATGTGTGCAGGTATTTCTTTTTAGTTTATACCCAGTTGTAGAATCCTTAGATTCTAAGCCTCTTCAACTTTAGTAGATAATTGCAAACTCTTTTCCAAAGTATTGTATCAACCTCACTTCCACAATCAGTGGAATCAGAGTTTCCATAGCCAACACTAGTCATTCTCATATCTGGGTAATGAAATAGCATTCAAGTTATAATTTTCATTCCCTCTATGACTTTTATGTGTTTACTAACCATTTGGATGTCACCTTTGGCAAAGTGTCTGTTAAACTCTCTTGATCATCTTTCTATTGAGTTGTTGGCCTTTCTCCTATTGATTTGAGGAGATATTCATAGATTTCAGATAAAAGATAGTTATTAGTAATATAAGTTGCAAATATTTTCTCTCTTGTACTGAGTTTGAAATTTTAGTAATTCTGCTTTTATATTTCTAGACAATCTGTTCAGTTCTTTCCAAATATACTTGATCCATTTTTGGGAGACTTAATGTCTTCATGTTTTTAATTTGTCCTTTTTATTTATTAATATTTTGTACACAGAACTTCAATATTTGAAATGTGAGTTCAAATCTACTTTTATTTTTTTTTTCCTTTTGTACATTTTCTCTCATGATTTCCTCATTTATTTGTGTTTGGGAGGGGTGAGGTAGAGGTAAAAGGAAATGAAATCTTGGTTGTCTTTTGCTAGTGAGAACTGATTGTTTTTCCTGTTATATGCCTATGTGTGTTAGCAATCTTAGAGTATGTGAATTCATTTCTTATAACTGATGTGATACACTGGAGTTTGTATTTAATTTGCTAAACAAACGGAGACACTGAGAAGTTAAATGTGTGAATAACACATTTAGATTTCTGATATTAAAAAGAAGAGAGAGAGAGAGAGAGAGAAAGGGAGAGAAAGAGTGTATAAAAGAATTTGCATAAATAGTTTTAAGTTGGGAATCAGGATGTTGCTGTAATCATATTGGTGAGGGATAGAATAGACAGGTACAATAATAGTGGTGGTAAGAAAGGATACAATGACTCAGAAGCAGCATGTATTTATAGTTAACATTGGTATAAGGAGAAATGGAAATAATAAGAAATACCATTGGGTCAAGACCCACATCTTTTCAAGAGGTACTTTCGTTCATTGTTGATGGAAATATAAATCAGCCAAATTTCTAGGTAGGGAATATGGTAATATATACCAGAAACTATAAATACAAAAGTATAACAGTATACCTTTTTCCAGAAATTTCACCTATAGTCATAACTAAAGAACTATTTAGACAAACATGTAAAAATATATGAACAAATGTTTTTACTGTAGCTTTGTTTCTGAGGTAGCAAATTAGAACAAATCTATACATTAGAACCACCAAAAATGAAGATATAAATCTACATATTTGAACATGGAAAAATTCACAGTCTAATAAAGTAGGTCAGAGAATAGTATGTAAAATATTATACCATTAAAACAATATTATGCACTTATAGGACGTACATGAAAAATATGTAATTTAATAATGCATATATCAGTATATTTTTTCTATTGCCTTATATTTTGAGAATGACAGGGATTACCACATTTTAGAAGAGCGGTGATGCCATTAATGTTTACTTCAAAGAAGCCAGTTTGGGCTACTGGTTTAGTGGGGGATGTGACGAACTTAGATATTGTATGAGGCTTGGTTGAAAATACAATTGGGTGTATTTGAAACTCAGTTGGAAAGAGTCTGACTACAGAGAATTTAAGATTAAGTGGCTGATTGCAAATTTTTTTCTAATGTTAGAAAAATATTTCCAGGAACTTCCATACTAACTTCTAAATACTTAGTTAAAAGAGTGATAAAAGTCTCTCTTTTGGCAGTATTTATCAGCCTCTTTCTTTTATGGGATTAAAGGTAACTCTTCCCCCATCCCTCATACTATTACATATTATTATATTTATCATGTATTAGTAATTCCATATAGATTAGGTGGGCTATACATTTAAAAATATATATTGTATAATAAAGTAATTCTGTTGGTCCCTATCTATGAACAAGTCACCTAAGAGGGTGCTGTAATTAAATTCCACAGTTCAGTAAAAATCCTGTCACTGACACTTCCTAGCATATCACTTTTCAAGGCAAACTTTGAATAACAAATTCTTCGATCATTATTTTGCCAGTTTGAAGTCTAGCCTTTATTTAAAAAAAAAAAACTTAGCCTGTTTCCGATTCTGTGTCTCCCTCTCTCTCTGCCTCTCCCCCGTTCATGCTCTGTCTCTCTCTGTCCCAAAAAATAAATAAACGTTGAAAAAAAAATTAAAAAAAAAAAAGGGGGCGCCTGGGTGGCGCAGTCGGTTAAGCGTCCGACTTCAGCCAGGTCACGATCTCGCGGTCCGTGAGTTCGAGCCCCGCGTCAGGCTCTGGGCTGATGGCTCAGAGCCTGGAGCCTGTTTCGGATTCTGTGTCTCCCTCTCTCTCTGCCCCTCCCCCGTTCATGCTCTGTCTCTCTCTGTCCCAAAAAATAAATAAACGTTGAAAAAAAAAATTTAAAAAAAAAATAAAAAACTCCCAACATTTTTAAAAATTTTATTTTTATTTTTTTTAATTTACATCCAAATTAGTTACCATATAGTGCAACAATGATTTCAGGAGTACATTCCTTAGTGCCCCTTACCCATTTAGCCCATGCCTCCTCCCACAACCCCTCCAGTAACCCTCAGTTTGTTCTCCATATTTATGAGTCTCTTCTGTTTTGTCCCCCTCCCTGTTTTTATATTATTTTTGTTTTCCTTCCCTTATGTTCATCTGTTTTGTCTCTTAAAGTCCTCATATGAGTGAAGTCATAGGATTTTTATCTTTAACTGACTAATTTCACTTAGCATAATACCCTCCAGTTCCATCCACGTAGTTGCAAATGGCAAGATTTCATTCTTTTTGATTGCCGAGTAATACTCCATTGTATATATATATACCACATCTTCTTTATCCATTCATCCAGCGATGGACATTTGGGCTCTTTCCATACTTTGGCTGCTGTTGATAGTGCTGCTATACACATCAGGGTGCATGTGTCCCTTCGAAATAGCACACCCGTATCCCTTGGATAAATGCCTAGTAGTACAATTGTTGGGTCATAGGGTACTTCTATTTTTAGTTTTTTGAGGAACCTCCATACTGTTTTCCAGAGTGGCTGCACCAGCTTGCATTGCCACCAACAATGCAAAAGAGATCCTCTTTCTCCACATCCTCACCAACATCTGTTGTTTCCTGAGTTGTTAGCCATTGTGACAGGTGTAAGGTGGTATCTCATTGTGGTTTTGATTTGTATTTCCCTGATGATGAGTGATGTTGAGCATTTTTTCATGTGTTGGTTGGCCATCTGGATGTCTTCTTTGGAGTGTTTTGTTTTTTTTAAAGAACAAAGTCTTTCATTTATCATAATATTATGGAGATTCACCTAGTGTATTTATGGATCCTGTAAGAATTTGGTAAATCGTATGGACTGAAGAATTTCAGTTTCACAGGTAGGATATAGTTCACAAATCTAAACCAACCAAAAGTGGGATAAAAAATAAATGTGTATTTTTAAAACTATTAGAATTTAGGGGTGCCTAGGTGGCTCAGTTGGTTAAATGTCTGACTTTGGCTCAAGTCATGATGTCATGGTTCACGAGTTTAAACCCCACATCTGGCTCTCTGCTGTCAGTATGGAGCCTGCTGTGGATCCTGTGTCCTCCTCTCTCTCCGCCCCTCCCCTGCTTGCATTCTCTCTCTCAAACATAAATAAAAACATTAAAAAAATAAAAAATAAAACTATTAGAAATGGTCTCTGCAATATAGTTAAAAAGCACCCACTTTTCTCCATTTTCCTAGTTCATGAACTAACTTTTTCCCCTTGAATTATTGCCTCATCTGGTCTTACTTCTCTCAATGTCTCCTTATTTCACTCTCTTTCACATTACTCCTATGGGTAGTTGGTTAGGTAAATAATCCGCTAAAAAAAATCTTCGCCCCTCCCCACCAACTCCTGAAAGACCAAATTTTCTTGCGTGGAAAGCAAGATCGTCTACATTTTGACTCCATCCCGTTTTCCTGACTTAATTTCCCTATGTGCTTCAAAGCATGCCCTACAATTTAGATACTCAAATTTTCTGGTGGTATGAAGTGAATTCTCTTGCCTTTTGCTTATCTACAAGTGCTGGAAATTTCTTCCCCATACCCTCTTTACCTTCTTAAATTCTTATTGATAGGCAGGAGAACCAGTCTGCAAAATCTGTTGTGGCAATTCATTTATCTAATGAAAATTTATGTGTCTAATGGCTAAGTAGATTTCCTGATTCTCCTCCCAATTTTGGCTCAAGCACAAGGTTGAAATGAGTGACTTTTTCAGTTAAAGGAAGACTATTCTGTAATAAAGAATAAAGTCTTCCTGGAGAACTCAGGTCGAGTGTCACTGAAATTGTCACAAGTTCGCTTTTATCCTTTGGGTCCATGCATATTTCTGCTCTTACCCATGTATTTTCCTCCTAATCATGTCAACACCCATGATGAATAGGTAACATTATTTGATTGTACTGGTCACAAATTCCATCCTTGTTCTTTGGTCTGGGGAGGAATTTTTCTGTGCCGTTTCATGAACATTCAAATGAATAAAATAATTATTAAAGTATAATTAATAAAGAAAAAGACTTGAGGTCCTGGAGGAGGGAGAAATGAAGATTTTAAGTAAGAAAACAGGAAATAGCATTTAGCTCTCTATTTTTTCTCTGGCATTCTGACAATAGGAAAAGTTATTAATGATACATTTGAGTTCCAACATTAGTGTGGTATTGGCTTTATTAAGTTAACACATGCATAAAATACTAGTGAGAAAGTGTTCCTCTCCAAATTCAACCCCCATGCCCTTCTCCAAAATAATAATAGTAATAATAATAATAATAATAATAATAATAATGATAATACTTAAAAAGAACAGAATGGAAAAATCTGAGTGTCTAGAGAAAAATTTAAATGTATCCACTTCCTCAAATTGGCCATGACCTTGGAGTCTTGCATTACACTCAGGGTCATTGCCCTTCATTAGTCCATGGAGACTAATTTGGGTCAATGCCTGGGAGTTTTCTACATAGGGGAAAAAATGAATGGATGTTTTGCATTTGTAAGATGCTTAATTTTTAAATAGATTATTTCTAAATCTGTGGGAAATGTTCTGTTTCAAATTTCAGTTGGAGCAAGATGAATTAAAAAAAAGCGATGATCTTCCTTGGATCCCTTAATAATTTTCTTTTAAAAATTAATTCCCTCCAGATACTTTATTACGTAATAGATTCTCACTACTAAATGCTTTTAACAGTAATGATTTTCTTCTGGGCAAAATGTTTTCATTCTTTGTTTTTATCATGATTCCTTTCGAATCAGGCATTAAAGTACCTTTAGAGGTGTTGACATCATCCCTTCTTCATTAATTATGTCTTTTGGTGCCTCTCATTTCTGTAGATAGACACTTAGAGAATAAGATATAGATAGGCTTTTGTCCTTTGGTTTTCCTTTAAAAAAAATCACTTCATGAGACTACAAGTATTTTTCTCTTAAATACGGTTTATTTCAGTTTGAGTACTTTTAAAACCTCCGTTTTGGTATCTTTATTTTTAACGTTTTTTAAAAAATGTTTATTATTTTTATTTTTGACAGAGAGAGAGAGAGAGAGAGAGAGAGCGAGCACGTGTGTGAGGAGCATAGAGAGAGGGAAACACAGACTCTGAAGCAGACTCCAGGCTCTGAGCTGCCAGCACAGAGCTGGACTCGGGGCTTGAGCTCGTGAGCCTGTTCATGAGATCATGACCTGAGCCGAAGTTGAATGCTTAACTGACTGAGCCACCCAGGCGCCCCTAACTTGGTATCTTTTGGCAGAACACTGAATATTCAAGTTTGGCTGCTGTCTGGCTGCCAGCTGTATCATTCTATGCTGTCATGGGCTTCCTGACCAATTCTGAATGATTTCTTGGTTTATAAGCTCTCTTTGCCATAAAATCTCTATTTGACTTTTTTGATCCAATAGGAACTTATTTCCTTGGTTCTTCAAAACACTGACCCAGCCTGAGCCCTGTCTCTGACTGTCCTCCTCCTCAGGGGTGATCTTTTCCATTGTCTCTTTGGAATTCAACCCCTTTTCTCTGAACAGATGAGTCACGTTTATCTAAACCTTACCTTTCAACTCCCCCCCCCTCCCGCCCAACCCCTTCTTCTTTTTCTGCTTATGTTTGGGGCCCCTCTGGAAATCTGAGCCTGGGGAAAAGAAAAACAAATACGCTGAGCTTTTCCTCACAATGTCTTGGCTCTTACCCTTTCTTCGCCTCTGCAGCAGATACAAAGCCTCCGTATCCATTTCACACAGATCCTTCTCCCCAGAGCTCTTTTATTCCAAAGTAAAGTGAAGAATTTATAGTCATCTGGTGAATTCCAACATAGTAATTCAGTTTTTAAATAGAAATTTTACTGCTTAATATTTTGCCTGGGCTTATCTTATTGGTAAATATTGTTAATTACATTAATAATAACGATTGCTATCAACTGATTGTTTTTTATGTGCCTAGCGATGACTTAAGTAGTTTATATAAGAAGAGTTTTATAAGAAATCTAGCTTTATCTAATAATAATCATCTCCTCATTTAGACAATATTGTTTTCATAAATATGCTACAGATAATCAATAAAACACGTTTAGGATCAAGGCCCTTGGATCAGAGACCTGGGTTAAATTTGAGCCTGCCAAGTAGTACATGTACAAGCTGTTAAACATTGTTTTATCCAACAAATATTTTTGAAAGTATACATGCCTTTATTTATTTTTAAGTTAACTTAAAATTGTCTGTTGAATGTGTAAATTTCATTACCTAAGCTGCATCATTAATCTAAACAAATGCTAATATCTAGCTTAAAGAGATATTGTGGAAAATAAATATGATTATATATGCAAAACACATAGTTTAATGCTTAGCACATAGCAGTAGTCAATAAACTGTAGTTATCTCCCCCTACCCCAGCAGTTGTCAAGTGGCTAAATTCCTGGGGCCAGGAATCTGCCAGAATCTCAGTACTTATATAGCACGGTAGTTTATAAAAATATTTTAGCATTAAACTGGCTAGTATAGAAAAAATGTAAAGTTATAATAAAATGAAAAAAATAATTCAGATATATATTCAATCAGTCTTAAAGAAACTTCTAAGTTTTCATACTTTTCCATTTTATTTCTTGTTTTCCACATAAAATCATTATTTTATCTGATGAGATAAGTGTTTAATTATGGGTTTGATTCTCTCCTTTCAGATAAAATTTAAAAAGCAAAGGCATTCAAGATATAATACAGCCTTTGGCTAGTCCCTCAGAACATTTTCAGAACACAGTAGAAGAAGGGCATTATAAGTTTAGAAATTTTTGAGAAAAGCAGACTAAGGGAATATAATACATGCTGACTTATAATATTAGGCAGTCCTATCAAAGAACAAAGATAAAGAATCAGTTCTATTATTTTTGATATCCTGCATGTAATTAGTAAGATTAGGTCCAAATCCTTAGCATGGAATTACATTTTCCAGCCTGCTTTCCTATTTTTCTGTATTTTTCCATGCAGTGCACGCAGGCTGGACCATTTACTATTCCAGGAACATAGTACACAAGTGGGTGCTTTTGAAACTTTGCTCATGTGATACACTGGGTTAGGATTGCCGCTTCCTCTCCTACCCAACTCCAGTTGCCCTCCATCAACATTCTACTCAACTTTCACATCTTAAGTCAGGGTTACAGTTGCTACTTTTCCATTTCTCCTTGGCAGTGTTGATCTTCATGTTTCCATAGCAGTTTTGTCAGTATCGCTGGTATGGCTTTTACTTGAGTCTGTCTTTTGTTGTGATTTTTTTAAAATATAAAATCTGAGTTGTTGATAATATTGAAAGAAATTAAATCATTAGTTAATCTCTTCTCAAAGGATACATCAGATCAAGGCAATTTTATGAGTGAGCTCTAGAAACCTTTAAATAAATGAATCATTTCAGTCATATAAAATTTTCAGATAAGGGAAAACCAGGAACACTCCCCCATTCATATAAATAACTTTGGTATCAAGATTAGATATAGGCAACAAAGAAAAGCTAATTATAGACCAATCTACTCTTGAACACATATGCAAAAATAAAAATCCCAAGCAAAATATTGACAAACTGAATTCAGATGATATACTAAAAGTATATATGGAAATTCTTATATTCCAGAAATTCAAGTTTGGCTTGATATTAGAAAATCTATTAATGAATTTGCCATAATACCAGATTAAGGAAGGGAAAAAAATAGATGCTTTTCTCAATAGAAGTACATAAGTGACTTGATAAGATTCAAAACCCATTGATGATTAAAAAATAAAGACCTTGGGGCACCTGGGTGGTTCAGTCAGTTGACTGTCCAGCTTTGGTCCATGTCACCATCTCCTGGTTCACGAGTTCCAGCCTTGCATCTGGTTCTCTGCTGTCAGCACAGAGCCTCTTTCGGATCCTCTGTCCCCCTCTCTGTCCCTCTGCCTCTCTCTCTCACACACACACACACACTCTCTCTCTCTCTCAAAAATAAATAAACATTAAAAAAAAAGAAAGACCTTAACAAATTGAGAACTAAAGACTGTATATACTAACCATCTAGAACAAATATTGTGCTTAATGGGAAAATGTTAGAAATGTTCGTTTTTGAATCAGGAATAGGAGGAATACCCAGTGTCACTTTATATTCAACATTGGGTAGAATCTCCAGGTCATAAATATAATTATACATGATGATTCCCATTTAGAGGACCACATGTCTTTGCCAGGAGCTGGTTATTGGAGCAGTCTGGGAAGAACAAGGCAGACAAACCCAACTGTGTTTTGTTGAGTATTTTTTTCTACTTCAGTCTCCCTATGGATATCAATGTCTAGCACTATGCTGTGCAGTATGGTAGCTAACATGTACATATGGCTATTCAGCACTTGAAATGTGGCTAGTCTACACTGAAATGCACTGTAATTGTAAAGTACAACACTATATTTCAAAGACTTAATGTAAAAAGTACAAAATGAGTTACTAATATTTTTTTGAAAACATGAAATGCTAACATGTTGGATATATTGAGTTAAATGATTACATTATTAAAATTAATTTTACTCCTTTCTTTGTACCATTTAAAATTGTGGCTACCAGAAAATTCAAAATTACGTGTGTGGGTCACTGAGTCGCATTATACTCCTACTAGACAATGCTGGTGTAGAATTACTCCAAATTGCAAGATGGGAGGGGCGGAGGGAAGAGAAATGCTGGCAGGATGGCGGGAGAGCTGAGCTCTCCCTCTGTAGTGGGCAGCAGCCATCACACCTGGGAGGCCCCAGCTCTACAATGAGAAGCCAGGGCTGAAGGTGCCCGAGTTGTCCAGTGCAGGATTTCTGGTTCCTGTCTGTAGAGGCTGAGGCGGTGCCACTATGGCTGCCTCAGATTGCAGCCAGTTGGGAGCTGCATTGGGGCCATGACTGTCATCCCTGGTGATTGCCATGAACATCTTAAGTGTGTGCTGGGCCTTTGAGGCTCGAGCAAAATAATATCCTGCTGTTAATAACTTTCTGTCTCTCTCATTAGGCTATACAATTCTTGAAGAGGTCTTGTATCTTGCCATCAGTCTATTCCGCACTATGTAAATGCAAGTATTTTGCACATGAAATACACTCCAAACTTACTTGCTGAATCAGAGTGAAATTATTTCTTAGTTTAAAACTTTCCATGGGACCATTGTTCTTAATCTTTTCATTTGCTTCTACATTTCTCAGGATCATAAGCAAGGACGCTTTCTATAGGTCCCTAACACTGCTCAGAAGACATAGGATCCCTTTACAGTATGCAGATCCACAGTGCTCTTAATGTATGCTGGAGACTCTACTGTTAGTATCATTCTTATTTGTGTATATTGAATTCATTTTTTTAAAACTGATTTTTACAGTCCTAATTAAGAGGGCTCTGTACATATGATCTGTGAAATTCCAAAATGATGATGATGATAATGATGATGATAGAGGCATTTGAATGTCTCGGTTCCTGAATAGATAGTAAAATAATTTTATATTAGTTTTTTGCAACTGCTTTTTTTTTCTTGACTCTTCTTGTACTCCTATTGCTGACAAATAGATTCATGTACTTATAGTATTATTGGACATGTACTATATAAGGAAGGCTCAGTGAGGGCTGAGAGATACACAAAGCATGTTATCTATCTTCAAGCTGCTTACTCTCTCACAGGAAGAGTTAAACACACCAATAGCTTTAGTACATACGGTGTGTGAAAAGTGTGATAGGAGCTGTTGGAATTCAAGACTCTCAGACAGTCTGGGAAAGAAGGATCTCTTCCACTTGAGGAGATCAAAGGCAAATATCATTGTTGAGATGATGTCTGGACTGAATCTTAGATGGTGAGTGGAATTTGGAAAAGTGGGGAGGATATTATCTTTAGACAGAGGGAATGGCATGACAAATGGTAGAGTGTGGTACAAATGAAGTTTAATTCCATGAGCCAAGTGGGAATTTTGAGTGCTTTTTTGTTTTTCTCCATAAGTAAAAGTAGTGTCTGTCTTATGTGATAGGCAATAGGGAAGTATTGAAAAAATGTGAAGATGCATGATGTGATGAAAGCAGTACTTTGGTAAGATAATGTAAAATTGTTGTGTGAGGTGACTTAAGGAAGGTTAAGAAGGTATTACACTTTAGAAGTGTGTTAGTAGGGGGAATGAAATAAGCAATGTGAGAAGTGTTTCCCAGAAGGAATTGATGTAGCAAATGACATTGCTATAGGTGATGTAGAGAAGGAAGAGATTAAAACCAGAGATCTGAGACTAACATGTTGACTGACAAGAGAAAAAAAATATGTTTTGCCATTCTAAATGCAACCAACTCTCCAACTTTCTTTTACCGTAGCTTTTCCTTCAGTAGCAAACCTATCTCTCCCCTTCTTTTACACTTAAGATTTTTTTTTTTTTTGTAAAATAGTCGTCCTCACTTACTATTTCATTTTCCATACAGTTTGAAATCTGTTTTCCATCAAGGCCACCCCACCAAAATTTTTTAGGTAAAGGTCTTTGAAGATCAATCTCTGGCTTAATACAACAGGCAATTTCTATTCCTTATCTTACTTGACCTCGCTGAGCTATTTGAGAATGGTAATTAATCCATGCTTTTGAACTCTCTGGTATCTTGGGTTCTGTGACACCACTATCTCTTTGTTTCTTTTCCTACATATGTGGCTCTTTAAAGAGCTATGCTTCCTCAACCTGTTTCATAAACCTTGATGTTTTTAACCTTCTATTTTCAGCCATCATATCTTATTAGTCCACACATGAATTCCTACGGTTTCACTCATCATTTCTAATGTTTTTTAGATAAGAATTTATTGAGCACCTATATTTGCCAGGAATTCTGTTGATAAATCCTAAATCCACATCACCATCTGTAGCTCAGCCCTTTCTTCTGAGGTCCAAATCCCAGATGCCTTTCTGCCTGCTTGAGTTAATCTCTTGATTGTCTCCCAGGCTCTGCAAAGATAGCATTCTCCACTCTGATCCTTCCACAGACCTGCTCATATTCCTCTACTTTTTTTCTTGGCAAATGATAATATCATCCATCCAGTTAACCCATTTAAAATCCTGGGAACCTACCTGACTCTGCATTTCTGTAGATGGTAGTATGGATAGAAGCAAAAGGCCAGAAATGAGATGCCTTCCTTTCATGACATAGAATTAAATATCCCCTGCAGAAATGAGAGTAGAAGGAAGGAAAGTTTTGAATAGAAAGCATTTAAATAAGAAATAACCATGTTTCCATAATATTTAGTAAAGTATGATAATAGAGATTAAAAATTGAGACTACAGTGAATTATCAAAAATAAATGTTAAATTTATTATTATTATTTTTTGCCCACCTGAGTTTATGGCTTATCATTATGACTTAAATTTGTTCAATTACACAATACTTGTTAACATTTTCTTCAGAGGCTCCCCATAACTTTTAGGATAAATTCTCAAAAGTATAACATGAGATCCAATACCCTTTACAATTTTGAATCATGCTTACCTCTTGGGCCTTATCCCTGTCTACAATCATCTTTGCATCCTATCCTTGAATATACATGCTTTTTCTGACCTCAAATAATTTATATTTGCTCTTACATCTTCCTAGAATATTTCTCAGCTAGTGTTCATTGGTTCTCATTAGCTAATTAATTAATTCATAAACATTTACTGAATAGCTAACAATGTATGTAGCATCATCTAGCTCTGAAGTCCCCACAGTGAAAAAGCAAAAAATCTCTACTTTCAAGGATACCAGGTGGTCTTGGAAGTCGTGGAGGGCTTTTTCTAAGAAAAGAGCGTATGAGAGTAGCCCATGGTATTCTTTCAGTTTTTAATGTTCAGGAATTGCTTTCCCATGTTTTGAGGAACTCTTCCTTTCTGTAGTCGATCCTGGTTCTTGCCAATAAGGGAGCAGTCAATAAGATTCTAAATAAGTATGAAGGTTTAAAGTGGAGAAGTTTGGAAAAATAAAATGTTTTTAGCTCCACTCTGACTCTGTTAAATCAGGATCTTCAGTTGGGGTCCAGGCACTTTGTGGGGTCCACAGTTCTAGAGGTTATAGTGATGTACATATAAGCTTGAACACTATTGCTAAACAATCTCAAAGAAAAAATGAACAGGAGCTCTTTTAGTAATTTGCATTTTGTTCAGAACATGGCAACTTGGAGATGATCCTCTTAGAAATTCTTCTGGGATCACTTTAAGTCTGCGACAGACACCCACAACAATCTGGGCTTAGCTCTATCAAAATACAATAAATCGTATATTTCTATCTTCTCCACTAGACCTAAGGGTAGGAATTGTTATTGCTAAGGGTACAAAACTGTATTTTATATCTTGGTATTGCTCAAGGCATCTATGGCATCAGAGTGCAGAAAACTTAACAGATAGTGACTCTTTATGGAATAAAAAAGGACTCTGGGTTTGAAGGAGAACAAATAAATTTCATTTTGCACATATTGAGACCAAGGGGCCATTGACTTATTCAGTTTTAAGTACTCAGTGGGCAACTAGAAATGTGGGTCTTAAAGTAAGAAATAAGTCAGAACTAAGAATGTTAGTTTGGTAATAATCTGCAGGATGGTATTCGTTAAGCCATAAGAAATAGACATTATCTGTTTGGGAAAAATGAAACTAAAAGTGGACAAATTGCAAAAGTTTGTACATATATTATACAAATTATAAATAACTGCATGTACATGTATGTCTACATATACTTAGTGGGGCAGTAGAAGATGAAGAGATAGTGAAAAAGACCCATCAGAAGCTTTTCTAAATATACAAAGAGAAGGAGGAGAGTCAGTGGCATATGACTCAACAGATGAAATAGTGTCAAGGTGAAATAATGGGTTGACATTGTTAAATATTGCAATTATAATGTCAAATGCTATTGGAATATATCAGAAAAATCAAGAATGGAGAAAATACATTTTATAGTATAAACAGGATTTCAGAGTTGGCATGTAAGAAAACAGTTTCAGCTACGTGGTGGGAACAAAATATTAATACTGGTAGTCTACAAAATGGATAATGATCAAATGGTGGAAGTTCATCTGAGAGAGAGATTGATAATTTGAGGGACTGGAAGGTGGAAACAAAAGTTTGTATTATACTGAGACCAATGTTGGATGGTAGAAAACATTAAAGATGGAGTTGGTGGTAGAGGATAACCTCAGGCAAAGTAGGCTTGTATGGAATTATTCCACGTGTAGGAGATTGGAAAGGTTCCAGGTAACTTTTTGCATGACACAGAAAAGGAAAAGAAAATATCTGGTGTCACAGAATCATTTGAAGATAGAAAGGGAATTAATTTCACAGTTGTTAAATGTTCTCAATAAATTACCACACGGGCTGAAGAAGGGTGTTGAATCGGGATGGGAAGTTGAGTTTACTAGGCTAGCCTGGAGAAGCCACTGTAAAAATATTACTATCTACAATGTGGTAATAGTAATAAATGACTTGTGGTGTGGTGATGAAGGCCTGACTGATACAGCATGACTCTGTGAACAGAAGCAGAGAAAATGTTCACTTGGTAGGCTTCAAAGAAGTAGATTTGTGAGATGGGAATGTTAGAAATTTAGGGAGATGAGGAATTCAGAGACTTGATGAAGGATGGTTCTGAAGTGAGTCATCATTTGGACTATGCCGAGTAAGGCAATACTGAGTGAATGGATTGAGAAATATGGTAGAGGGATCAAAGGTGAATATAGAAATAATAGGTTTAGTAGCTGTGAGGGTGACAGAGTAAAACACATGGGATAACAGGCAATAGAAGTGAAAGGAGAGTACTTTTAGTATAATGAGGGTTTTTCCATGTTTTTTTCCCCTTGTGGCCTGAAAGGTGTCTTACCATTAGATTCTGTGTGATTCCTAGACTTTTAGTTTCATAAGCCAATAAAATTTCAAATTTTACTTACATGATGTTGTCAGTTTAAAATTTTTTATGTATTTTTGACAATTCAGGACAATAAAGAAGTCTTGCCATCTGCTAACACTATAATGTGCTAACATAAGGTATATTTTAATATTAAAAAAGCGAGAAAGGCAAAATCTCAGAATAAAAAAAAATAGTCTTTCTCAAGAAAGCACACTTTGCAATTATATTAATTCCTGTGCTTAAATTTACATACACATGCATACACATCTGTCTCTCCATCAATTTACTGATCTATCTTTATTGTGGTATCATCATTACCATAGTTAATTTTTTGTTCATTTTGTCATAAAGCCTTGCCATGGACTGGTACAAGACTGATAACTAAAGTTTGGGTCCTGAGAAGGTGATATTTCATGTGAATTCTGAAGGTATGGACAGTGGACATAATTTCAGTGCATATTCAAGAAGAGTATTCCCAGTAGAAGGATCATCCCTGTGGCAGGAGAGAATGTGGCAAGTTTGAGGAACTGAGAGAATGAACGTGACTGAAAGAGGGTAGCATAACATGAAAATGTAGAATTAAGCAAGAAAAGTGAGCAAGGAGTTGGGGGAGAGGTTGAAGGTGAAATGATCAGAATTTTTTCTTCTCATTAACTGCTCACCTCCTGCACCACCAGCTACCTTTGAAAGATCACTTATAGGGGAGCATATGTGGTTCAGTAGTGTCCTCAAAAATTCATGTCTACTCAGAACCTCAGAATGCCTCTTTATTTGAAAATAGGGTCCTTATAGATGTAGTTGGTTGTAATGAGGTCATACTGGATTGGGGTGGTCCCCAAATCTAATATGACTGATGTCCTTATAAGAAGAAGAGAGAGACACACACAAGGGAGAAAACCCTGTGAAGGAGGGAGATATTAGAGGGATACATTGATAAACCAAGGATTACTGACAATAAGGAAAAGTTGGAAGTGACAGAGAAGGATCCCTGCCCACCCCCCCTCCCCACCCCTCCGAGACTTTAGAGAGAGCAATGGCCTGGCTGACATCTTGATTTCAGACCCGGAGCATTCAGCGCTGTGTTGTGTGTGTTGTTATAAACCAGCCAGTTTGTGGTAATCTGTTATGGCAGCCTTGGGGAACTAATGCAAGGAAATAAAAGCAGCAGATTGGAATTTTTCCTGTCCTTGTTTCCTGTTCTCTGGGCCTACAGATGTTCAACAGTGACCCTTTTCTTTTATAAAGTATTTACGTGGATGATTTAGGCCTGTTGCTACGCCCCATCACCAGGGGCCTCTTACGTACTATCTGATGTAGGTGATGCTTTCATTTGTGGTTTCTTTCTTTTGTAGGCTCTAAGAAGCCTGGGGTGATTTTAAGTTGTATTGACTGTAACCAGGTCACTCCTTATGTAGCCTTTCTGGGCTAGGCTCTAACACAGCTCAGCATTACAGACTCTCCTCCATTTGTGGCCCAGATCTGGCCTATGAAAACCCCCCAAAATATCTGTGGCTTTATCAGATGCTGGGAATACAGGCCTATCTCAACTCAGCCACCTCCCTTTGCCCCATTATCAGAGCAGTTAGCCATTGGTTTCTCGCCTTTACATTTTTTAGGTCAAAGTAGAACACCAGCCACTGTAAATCCCAACTCTAAGGCATACATGACCATGTTCTCTGAGGTGTCTGAATGAAATCCTTGTAATTAAGTTTGATGTTAGAGGCAGACACCCTCCCCAATTCTTTCCCCTGAAAAGGAGAAGGAATTCACAACGTGACAGCAGTTTTGTTTTTTTTTTTCTACTTTTGATCCTCCTCTACTCCTAAGGTGAAGAACTTACTGGGTGTTTAGCTGGTTTTTATAAACCTCCTTTGAAAATTCTTATGTTTGCTTAGCACTTCTTGTTGATGTCTGATATTTGCCATTTTAAGGGGTTGGTTAAAATTTCCACTTTCAAGATCTTTTTCCTTGTGATCAGTGTTTATTGCTGGCTTGTTTCTTAGACAGCTACTTCTGTGAGAGCAGATACTTTTTTTTTTTTTCTAGCAAATGTATTCCCAGTATCAACCTAAAGGCTTCACTTATGGTAAGACACTAAATAAACTCTTTATTGTATAAATGAATGAATGCAATTATAGAAGAAACATGTTTCCCTAGTACTAAATTTTAAAATAAAAACGTTATGCAATGTTTTGAATAGGGACATACTTAGAGATGGACAGTGTTTTCAACATCAGTGTTATAGCAATTCTAAGTTAACATTCTGAGCTTACATTATACTATATTCTTTGATCAAGTTGTCTCAAGGAATGTATGGATGGCATGTCCGTTAGATTCTTTTCTTTTTTTGAGAGAGAGAAGGAGAGAGAGAGGGAGAGAAAGAGAACAGGAGAGGGGCAGAGGGAGAGGAAGAGAGAAAATCTTAAGCAGGTTCTATGCCTAACATGGAGCCTGTTGTGGGGCTCGATTTCAGGACTGTGAAATCACGACCTGAGCCGAAATCGAGTCAGATGCTTAACTAAATGTGCCATCCAGGAGCCCCCATTAGATTACCTTTCCTAAATACCTTGTTTTTTGGCAATTTTGAAAACTTAGAAAATGGATTTTGATAACTAATTTCTTTTATGAGTAAAAACTGTTGATATCTCTAGCTCTTTCCACCATCTTTCTGTGTCACCATAATGGTGTGCATGAATGGCCTGGCAGATGCTCTCAAGAGCATGAGCAATGCCAAAAAGAGAGTCAAATGCCAGGTGCTTATTAATTAGGCCATGCTCCAAAGTCATGGTCCAGTTTCTAACCGTGTTGATGAAGCATGGTTATATTGGCGAATTTGAAATCGTTGAAGATCACAGAGCTGGGAAAATTGTTGTGAACCTCATGGGCAAGTTAAACAAGCGTGGAATGATCAGCCCAGATTTTTTTTTAAAACTTGAATTTCATTTATTTAATGAAATCAATTCTAAACAGGATATTAAAATTAAAAAATAGAGCCATGAAATCACAAGCTTATGTTATGGGTAGAAATATGATAAATTATATATGAATTAAAAAGATATTAAACACAACAAAATCTTTTCAAAAATGTTTTCTTAGAATTCAGAATTTATATGGGGCGCCTGGGTGGCGCAGTCGGTTAAGCGTCCGACTTCAGCCAGGTCACGATCTCGTGGTCCCTGAGTTCGAGCCCCGTGTCAGGCTCTGGGCTGATGGCTCAGAGCCTGGAGCCTGTTTCCAATTCTGTGTCTCCCTCTCTCTGCCCCTCCCCCGTTCATGCTCTGTCTCTCTCTGTCCCAAAAAATAAATAAACGTTGAAAAAAAATAAATAAATAAAAAAAAAAGAATTCAGAATTTATGAAGGTAGATGAAGAAGAGGTGAAGTTTCCAGGAATGAACTTTGATGAAGTAATTGATATCACACAGGTAACAAAGCTTAGAAACCATGAGAAATTATTTTTCTACCAGCATTTTTTTATGTGATTGATTCTTTTCTTTAAAGACTTTATTATTATTTTTTAGAGCAGGTTTAGGTCCACAGTAAAAATAAGAGGGAAGTACAGAGATTTCCCATATAACTTCTACCCCCACACATGCATAGACTTCCCTGCTATTAACATCCCCCTCTAGAGTGGAACATTTGTTAAAATTGATGAACCTACATTGACACATCTTAATCACTCAAAGTCGATAGTTTACCCTAGAGTTTACTCTTGATGATGTATATTGCATGATCAGCCCGATTTGATGTATAACTGAAAGATCTAGAAAAATTGCAGAGTAATCTGCCCTAATTCTGCCAGTTTGGTTTCATTGTACTAACAATCTCAGCTGGACCATGGAGAAGCAAGACAAAACACACAGGAAAGAAAATTCTGGGATTCTTTCTAGGGATATGATACATATGTGCAAATAAATTGCCTCAACTGGAAAAAAAAAGTTGATATCTAAAGTTGATTGATGGCAGATCCACATTCTTTAGAAATTGGACTATCAAGTAATATTATTTAACTTTCCATTGTAAATGTTGAGATATTAATGCTAATAACTCTCCTAAACTAAAGGGAGTATTACTCATGTAAGAAACTATACATTAAATGCAATCCCTATCAAAATACCAAGAGCGTTTTTCAGAGAACTAGAACAAATACAACTCAAATGAATATGGAACCACAAAAAGCCTTGAATGGCCAAAGAAAACTTGAGAAAGAAAAACAAAGCTGGAGGTACCACAATTTCGGGTTTCAAGATATACTACAAAGGCATAGTAATCAAAACAGTATGATATTGGCACAAAAACAGGCACATAGATCATGGAACAGAACAGAAAGCCCAGAAATAAAATTATGCTTTTGTGGTCAATTTATGACAAAGGAGGCAAGAATATAGAATGGGGAAAAGATCGTTTCTTCAATAAATGGTTTTGGGAAAACTGGATAGCTTTATGAAAAAAGAGTGAAACTGGACCACTTTCTTATACCATACACAAAAATAAACTCAAAATGTATTAAAGATCTAAATCTGAGACCTGAAATAAAAATCCTAGAAGAGGACACAGGCAGTAATTTCTCTGACATTGGTCATCACAACATTTTTTCTGGATATGTCTGCTAAAGCAAGGGAAACAAAAGCAAAATAAACTATTGGACTACATCAAAATAAAAAGCTTTTGCACAGCAAGAGGAACAATCATCAAAACAAAAAGGCAATCTACTGGATGGGAGAAGATATTTGCAAATGATGAACCCACTAAGAGGTTAATACTTAGAATATACAAATAAACAACTCAACATCAAAAAAACAATCTGATTAAAAAATGGGCAGAGGTTCTAAATAGGTATTTTTCCAAAGAAGACTTAGAGATGGCCAAAGAAACGTGAACAGATGCTCAACATCACTCATCATCAAAGAAAATCAACCACAATGAGATATCACCTTATACCTATTGGGATGGCTAAAATGAAAAACACAAGAAATAACAGGTGTTGGTGAGGAAGTGAAAAATATGGAACCCCGTACACTGTTGCTGGGAATGTAAATTGGTATAGCCACTGTGGAAAACAATATGGAGCTTGCTCAAAAAGTAAAAATAGGAATAATATATGGTCCAATAGATTCTACTACTGTGTATTTACTCAAAGAAAATGAAAACATGAATTCAAAAAGATACGTGGATCTCTATGTTATGGTAGCATTATTTACAATAGCCTAGATGTGGAAGCAACATAAATGGCCATTGATAGATGAATGGATAAGGAAATGTTGTGTGTATGTATATGTGTGTATACATACACACACACACACACACACACGCACACACATATAAACTGGAGTATTACATAGCCATAAATAAGGTTGAGATCGTATCACTTATGACAACATGGATGGACCTAGAGCTTATTATGCTAAGTGAAATAAGTCAAACTAAGAAACAAATATATGATTTCACTGGTATGTGGAATCTAAAAAAAAAAAATCAAACGAATAAACAAGCAGAATCAGACCTATAAATAGAGAACAAACCGATGGTTGCCAGATGGAAGGGGTATGGGCAAAATGGGTGAAGGAGAGTGAGAGGGACAGGATTTGAGTTACAGAATGAATAAGTTACAGAAATAAAAGGTACAGCATAGTGAATATAATCAGTGGTATTGTAATTGTATTAAATGGAGACGGATGGTAGCTACACTTGTGGTAAGCATAACATAACATAGAAAGAAGTTGAATCACTATGTTGTACACCCTGAAACTAACATGACATTGTATGTATGTAACTAATGTATTAATGCATTAACTAAAGTATTTAATATATTAACTACTACATAAAATCAATGCCTAACTATATTCAAATAAAAATTCTTAAAAAGAAATAATCCATCACTACATCATACCTTCCAAACTAAGAAGCTTAAGCCAATAAACATTTCTTATTTTATAATACTTTATACTTTCTGGGTCAAGAATGTGACCCCAGAATAAGTAGATGCCCATGGCTCAAGATCTTAGCTGTTGGTATTTGTGGTATCATCTGATGGGTTTGATGGGGATGGATGGGGCCAGAGATTTTGCTTCCAAGATCATTCATGTGGCTGTGGATAGGCCTCAGACGATCTGCTTCTAAGTTCACTCACGTGGTGGCTAGTAGGCCTCAATTTCTCACCTCATAGGCTGTCTGAATGTCCTCACAGCAGGATGGCTGGTGACTTGAAAGAGAGAGCCAGAGAGTGGGAAAGACAGAGCACCTGAGGTAGAGACTACAATCTTTTTTTAACCTAATATTGGAAGAAAGTCCCATTACTTCTGTATTTTACTCATTAGAAGCAAGTCCATAAGTTCAATCCACAATTAGGGTGGTGATTATTCTAAGGCATGAACACCAGGAAGTGATTTCTGAGGCTGCCTATCATGGCAAGAGTATGTAAAGCGAAAGCTAGAATTTTCATGAGCAATTCAAATTTCTGCATTGTAGAATGTGTGAAAATTCTTAACTTCAATAATTTGAAATCCATGCTTACTATTTGGCAATTCTCGCAGAAAAGTTTTTCTATAATTATTTCAAGCAATTTTTGAGAGTCCAATGGTGGGGGATACTAGTCTAGTTGGTCTTGAAATTGGTTTATAACTATTACACTGAGGCAAACAACCTAAATTTGTTGAAGAGAAACCTGCCACGATGTTTTGCAGAGATATCTAATACTTCATTTTCAAATATTTTCCTCTTTATTTTTCGTTGTGCATATGCATAAACTTTCTAAATCTTATAGTTTATTAATTTTTCTTTCAGCTATGTCCAGCTGGTTTCTTATTTTTTTGAATGTTTATATAATTTTGAGAAAGAGAGAGAGAGAGAGAGTGCAGGAGTGGGGGAGGGACAGAGAGAGAGGGAGACACAGAATCTGAAGCAGGCTCCAGGTTCTGAACTGTCAACAAAGAGCCTGATGCGGGGCTCAAACCCATGAACTGAGAGATCATGACCTTAGCCGAAGTCAGCTGCTTAACCAACTGAGCCACCCAGTCACCCCCAATTGGTTGTTTAAATCATTCATTGATTTTTTAAAAGCCAATAATTACATTTTTAAAATTTCTGTTTGTTTTTCATATCTTCCTTTTTGTTTCAATGTCCTGGTGTTTTTTTTTTTTAAATTATGGTTTCTATTGTCTCTAACTATTTTAAGCATAGTTTTTAAAATAGTCCTACTTCAGATGGTTTTATTGCCTCCAGTTTTTGAATGTATTATACCACCCACTATTTATTTGATGACTCCTGATTCTGTTAGATCATTTCTTTATGTGGTTTGTAATTTTTGATTTTGAACTTCTCTTAAATAAGGATTTTACTCCCTGTTGGAATTCTGTGGACCATAGGTTGTTGAAGGGACAACAGGTAGTCATGTTTGTTCAATTGGTTTAGGACTAGTTTTTAATTTCTCAACTTGAGGATTTTGCTACCATCCTGAAAGAGGGCATATTACCATGAAGTCTGTAGTTTTCATCTTTACAGGAGAATTTTATTTTTTTCCACTTAGACTCTCAGGCTAAATGAGATATCCAGACTTCCCCAGGTGTAGTGATCCTATTCCATTCCTCTACCACTCAGGAATCATTCTTTCATTCTCCTTGTTTTTAATAGGGATCTCAGGTACTACATATAATCTCACATAAGTCCCAAGGTCATGTTCATATCCCAAATGGCCATTTAATCTGAAGTTCCTAGAAATGAGGCTTTACCTGAGCCTGATAACTTCTTGAACATCTACTGTGTCACTTTATAAATTCGTGCTTTTACATTTCTTCTTTGTTGCTGGCACCTAAGATTTTATCTTTCTTTTCTTTACATTCATATATATATATATATATATATATATATATATATATATATATATGTTAAATATTTATTTTTATTTTTATTTACCTTATTATTATTTATCCTTTATTTACCTTATTTATAAGGCTGTCTATTATCGCATTCTTAATTTTACTTGTTTTGTTTTGTCCTTATACTTAGACATCATAACTTCAGATCTTGCCCTAAATGAAATCTATGTCTATGTATAGCCTTTCATTTCTTCTCACCCACCAATTACTCCCTATATGTGTCTAGGCACCTACTGTATCATTTTTTTACCCTATAATTTAAAACTATATACATAAAACACTTATGGGGTGAGAAGGCATAAATCCTTCTAGCTAAAGAAATGCAATTAGTGCTTTGGGGAATTTGAGTGTATCATTGAAAAATCCTGTTATTTAGGGTGGTGGTGTGGTATGGTATAAAGAGAAGTAATAGAAATGTTCACAACAGAGCCCTAGGATATAAAAGTCTCTTTGTGTTTTTCATTACGAGGTCATTACTTGCCCTTCTTTACAAAATAAACAGGAAGAATTGTTTCCAGGTACTAAAGTTCAAGAGTTGGGGGACAAAGTTGCAAAATAAAAACTGAAATACTTAAAGGACTACAACTGAGAAACAAAAATTTAAAGATGGAAACTTTCATATGTTAACAGAAATAGGATTGCTATTTCTAAAAGCTGCAAGTGTGTCTAAATATTTTCATTGAAACACTGTACAGTAAACTTTTGCAACTTTACAAATTATATAACCAAAAGGTGGCAGTGTTCCATTTGCTTTCCTTTGGAACCTCATTTGTGAGAGGTATAATTTACACATGTATTCTGCCTCTAATTTGCTTTTAAAACAATATTAAGTAATATTGCTATTACCACATGTGCCAAAAAATAATTATGATTGAAAAGAAAAAAAATTTGACAATAGGAACCTTAAAGGATTCATTGTATAGAATGCTTTCATTTGAATAGCCCCCAAATAGACATTTTCAAAAGTAGTATATGGGTGCTTCACATCTCAGATAATTTATCTGTTACTAGATTATCTCTTTGGTGTTCTATTCTGTCTTGACTACTGATTGATGCATCCTGTAACACTATGCAAGCATTGATTTCTTTTTTCCAGGTCTAAGTTGTTAATGAGGGAAACAATTTGGTTTTTGTGTTCATAGCAGACAATATATTTTCATCAGTATGACTAAAAGTTTTCTTCAGGGAGCAAATCAGTATTTACGGCCATTGATGAGCATGTTGGAAATCTCCACAAATGTATTCTTAAACTATTAATATTACAATGAATGCTAAAATAAATGACTGAAAAAGATTTCAATTCCAAATTTTAAATCTGTTCCAAAATCTTAAACGAAAGCTTACTTGAGGCAAAAATTCTCTTTTACAAGCCTATCCTGGCAAGAACTGACCTAACAGTCAATTATTATAAACAAAGTCCAGGTTTCTTAATTAAAATACAAAATATTGGCTCGCCTGCTTAGCCTGAAATAAGTTATGTTTTGAGGAGACTGCAATTATGGTGGCGCCTTCTAGTGCCACTGATGGTCAGAGCCTGTCAGTGTTTGTATAAAACCCCATTTTTTTTTTTTAGCTTTGCAACAGTGCTGTGGATTGTTACTTCATTAGTTAGAGATTGGCATCGAAATTATAAAACAGAATTTGAGCGATTTTGTTTCGAGTTCGGCCTGAACACCAAAAGACTTTCTATTTTATTCTCATAAATGTGGGAAAAAGTAAACTCTTCCATTTATTATGGTCACGTTTTTGGGCGTGGGGATTTTATCTCTGTCTACCTATGACATATAAAAGTTAGAGTTGGCTATATTTGGCAGATGATACTAAATACAAATTAGTGAACCATTCATGGCACTTTAAGTTTTAAAACAACTTATAAAGGAAGCCTTTATGTGTTTGAAGGATAGCTATTTTTAGTTGGTGAAACAAAATTCATTTTTATGACTGATGTTACCAAAATGAATAAAAACTCATTTTCCAGCTATCTGTGATAGTGTTCAAAGTCTTTTTAAAGGGATTTATTCATCCCTTTAAAGCCCCTTTACCACCTAACCTAAGAAGAATGTCTGAGTTAGAACAAGTTTGACTTGTTCTTTAAATTCATCTTTCTTCCACTCCCGTGCCTTCCAATTGAGAGAAGGGAAATGATAGTAAAACTGTCTCCAGTTGGTCAGTGAGAAGAAGAGAAAGATTGATGAACTGATTTTTAGATCTTAGACTCCTATGATGGTTGTTTACTTCTCCATAGTAATCTCACGGCATCTATATAACTTGAAAAAGTGAAACTATATCTTTTCAGTTCAAGAAAACTACTGTTCAAAGCACACATTTCTAGATTCATATTTGTTATAGTTCATCTGGTGCACTTGGCTCATGTTGTTATAGGTCACATTGGCCTAAGAAAACGTCCTTTAGGAGATAAACATTCTGACCTTTTGTATATTAAATCTCAGCATGTAGCTTGTTGAGTTGTGTTATCAATGTGATAACAGTTTATATGTACCAGTCACAATCATGACTACATTTCTTAGAGTTTAATACTATATTGGTAAAGTAATAAGGAATGTGAATACTTACTAAATTTTGCTTAACAGTGAGTATTATTTATCTACAGGTAAATACTTAGTAAATATGTTTAAATTTTTTTAAATTTTTATTTATTTTTGAGAGAAAGAGAAACAGAGTATGAGTGGGCGAGGGACACAGAGAGGGAGACACAGAATCTGAAGCAGGCTTCAGGCTCTGAGCTGTCAGCACAGAGCCAATGAGGGGATCGAATGCAGGAACCTTGAGATCATGACCTGAGCCGAAGTGGAACGCTTAACCAACTGAGCCACTCAGGTGCCCCATTAGTAAATATGTTTTAAACAAATGAATGAGCATTCATTCTATTGGGCATCTATCTGCCAAACGTTACATTAGGCATGGGGATAGAATGATACATAAAAAGAAAGTCCAATCCTCTAGGAATTGGTCACTAAGTAATAAAATCTAATGGTACCTGACATTTATTATGTGTCAGGCCCTGTGCTAAATCTTTTTACATTTGTTAACTCATTTAATCTCATAAAACCCCGTGTGTTAGAACTGTTATTGTCCCCACTTTCAAGATCGGAAAACTGAGGTAGAATATGGCTACATATCTACGAAATAGTCAAGCCAGGATTTACATTCGTTCTGATTCCTGAGCATAGGCTCTTTGTCACTGTTTTATCTTGCCTTTCCCATTATAATATATAGATTAATTATTTCCCAAAATGTGCAAGTTGAAGACCAGCCCTAGGGTGTGTTTTGCAAAACAGCAATTATCTACTTACATAAATGATTCCATGGGAAAATTTGTATGGAAAATACTGCATACTACCACCATTGCCACTAAAATATCTTTACTTATTCTAAATGTGTACCTGCATGCTAAATCCTTTGGGTGGTCTCTCTGTAAAGGTATAAAAATTGTCCAGTACACCTCTCAATGACAGCATTCTGAATAACACATCTTCCAAGTGCTGTCATAATGATTAGTTTGCACTTATGAAAGAACTGTGCCATTTAAGAATCATAACAATATTCTAGAATACATATTAATAATATACCACTTTTTTAAGATGAGGAGACTGAGTGGAAGTGTTGAGAGTCCTTTCTCACATGTAACAAAGTAGGCAGAACCAGACCTGCTACTTGAAACCACGCTGATGCAAAACCCGATGCTCTAAATGGTCAAGAGTGAATGTCTTCATTGTGGACCACATCTTGATAGACTTGGACTATATCCTTTGGACCATCCTTTTTCCTAGCCTTTGGTCATATGTTGCTTATTTGAGCTAATTCTTCCTCTCTTTTTACTCACCAAGTTCAGATGTGGACTACCTTCTTAACACTAGAGGAAAACCTCAGGGGAGATGTGCATTTAGAATCTTCTCCCTTGTACAATGGAGGAACAGTTAGTTAATCAAGCTTATTTTTCTGCCACTGCAATGGGATACCATAAAAACAGATTTGAGATGGACTGATAAAATAAGGAGGGGATATCTCTAGGGACAGAGATGCTTTATGTCCTTCAAGATGTTAGGATATTGTGCATAAAGATAACAGCATCGAATCCCTGGCTTTGTCTAACTGTCTGCAGACATAACGACCATCTTTTGGGGAATAATCTTTTCATGATAAGTTTTACATGTTTTTCTCCCCATCAAGGGATTAAACAGGAATGCAAACACTGAGTCTCAGTTTATCAGTGTGGACCAACCAATGGAGAAACTTACAGGAATCTAAGTTCTGTGCCATGAGCTTATGATAATAAGTTATGAAACACACTGATTTTTTATGAAGCAGTTTCTCATATAGTGTCTCATTTTAATGGATTCCACAGCCTCATGGTGAGGTATTTTTCCCCCATTTCACAGATGAAGGAATTTAGATTCAGAAACATGACTCTTTACTATTGCTCCCTAGTTGTATGATTCCAAAGTGACCTCTCCAAGGTCATTCAGACAGTAAGTGGCAAAACCAAGATATAAATCTAGTTACCTGATTGACATTCTCTGAGTACAAGTGATAAAGTGTAGTGAATACTTACTGGAAGATTTAAGCATCCAAATAACATAAGGACACTTGCAAAGAAAATAGTATACACATTATAGGGCAATGAGTCTAAGCTGCTGTGCCATGACTTTATTTATTTTATGCAAAAAATTCTGATTCAGCATATATAGAAGAGTCAATACTTATGTTTGGTTGAGGAATCACACCAGTGTATTTTTGGTCTTATAGTTTTAGAATCAAGCACCCATTAACATCTGTAGATTTAGAATAGTAAAAGCTCAGAATAACTGAACTGTTCCAGAATTCCATGGAAATAACTTTTACCACCTAGAGAGTGCTTGAAAACCTGACCAGTTGTGAATGTTGACATTTGTACCACTCTGTTTAAGGGACATTATCAGATTGGTCTTTGTCCAATGGGTCTTTCTTACTGATTTAAGAAGCATGTTTGAAAATAAATGTAAATGAGTACAACATCTACATATGAAGAATTCCTGGATTACATTAGAAATTGTAGACTGTTTGGTTTAACTTTATTTACTTAAAAATGGTTGGAAGATAACATGCAATTGATAAGCATCATTTCCATCCATTTTCTAGAGAATTTTCTAGCAGAAGTCTTAAAAGACATTTTAGAAGACAGTATTGAGTGGTATTGCATATTGGGGGATTAGAGCCTCCTATTTAGAGAACTGTATTTCATATTCAGAATATAAAAGTAATGAGAATAAAGTGTTCATCTTTGGACTCAAGGTAATTATCCATTATGCTAGGTATGAGCTGGCATCCAGATATAATTTCAGTTGTAGGCTAGGTTATTTTCTTATACTTTCAATATAAGGCTACATATCTCATTAAAATTTAGTTATTATTATTGTTACTTTTTGGCTACAAATATTAGAAAGTTGTGAGTGTTTCCAAAGGATTCATATGTGTATCTGAAAACACTGACTGAGATTTGGATTGATAAGCTACAATATTTGCTTCCATTTCTACAGTAGCAATTCATTTATCAGATGGGAAAAGTATTATTATACTGCAGTCTGATGCTATCATTGCCTTGCTGGTAAACCTGCAGTGATAGAAGATTTAACTGTTCCAGAAGGAGGGAGAAAGAGCTGGAGATTAGGAATAGGGAGGTAGGATTCCCCTGAAGAAAGAGAGAGGTGGTGAAAGGGGAGAGATAAACAAACAAACAAACAAACAAAAACCAGTTACACACTTGAAAGAGGGTTCTAGATAAGAGAACTAGGAGGATAGGCTTTTAAGACTAGAGACACAGATAGAGTTTATTGTAAAATGGAGGAACAAAGATGTCAAGAGAATGCAAAGTTTAAGAAGAGAAAATCAATAGCTTTTAAAAATAGAAAGTAACTGGGGAATGAAGATGGAAAGGAGATCCCGTGCAAGAGGGAACTTCAGAGATACACATGGACATAGGAGGCACCCACAAATGTGCATGTGCATGTGTGTGCATGTGTGTGCATGTGTGTGCGCGCACACACACACCACTCTGAAAACCCAAGAAAGTAGGAAAATTTCAGAACTGAACATATCCAGCATAGGCATGAAGGACACCTGTTATGTGAGTTCTGATGACTATTTTAATTGAATTTAAAGACTTAAGTAAGGGGGAAAACCTTGTTCACATTCTATTATAACCCAAGAAAGAGCTGCATAGAAGTGAGATGTCACCTTGAGGAACATATTCTTGTTCATTCTGTGATACGACAGCATTTTGTGTATTAGAAATTGAATTTTTAGCTTGATGTTCAAATACAAAATATCTAAGGAGACTGTTCTAGAAACAAGTGACCTCTAAATTTGGGAACAGCAGGGATGGTGTTTTTATTATTGTAGTAGGTGCTGAATAAGCTGTATTCAGTGTGTAATGGGTGAAAATGTTTTTTCTGGATGCAAGCATTGTGTATTTGTTTAAGGAATTTATTATATACCATGGAATCTTAGCAGCAATCAAGGAAAAATCAAAGGTCTTGTTCTAATTTGGAAACTCTATTATGACACCGAAACATAGCCTTATTATGTATGTAATGGTTTTGATATTTCCAAGACTATTTGCTACGGGTTCTTAACTTTGGCTACATATTAATCAGTACTAAAAAAAATACTGATGCCTGGGTCCCTCAAGAATTATGATTTAATTAGTTTGGTGTGGCCCAGCCATTAGCATTTCTTAAAAATCCTCCCTGCTCCCCATTTGTGATTGAAATGTTCAACTTGATTTGAGAAACTTTGTGTTAGAGGAATCTTACGTTTATATTTTGAATATTGGTAATTATTGTCTATCATCCTCATTATTATATTTCTTCAGCATGTTATGTCTTAGGAAAAAGAGTTTACATCCTCTCATATTTCAGAATATTAATGGGTTTTGGGTGACATATGCATACACCTTTTTTCTGTTGTTAATGGACAATTTTTGTGATATAGTTGGGGTTAATGTATTAGGCTCAAAATTTATCTTAAACCTTTTGATGAGGATCTATGAAATACTATCTGTTTCCTGGGGGGAAAAAGACGTTATGTGAAAGTAGGGCCATTTAATTAAAATACTATAGATAATAGGAAGCATGGTATCAAGGTAGTTTTGCATTAGGTAATTTTAAATTTTATCATGCGTGTATATATTTATTTATTTTGCACTAGATAATTGAAAACTTTCCTTAAATTGTCTTATTTGAACATAACATGACTAGTGCCATTTATAGATTTATTTTCCACTGAGGTTAATTTGCTCTTCATGGTAATTATTGGGGTAAATTGGCAGCTGTCCCCTTTCTTGAACTGTCACAGTCCTATAGATTTTGAATTTGTCCATATGTTGGTAAAGTCTTCTCTCTGTAAAAGTGTAAACTATAGAAAGTATGAATTTAAAAACCTTTATTTTGGTACTCTCTAACTTGTTCTATCAAGTGCCTTTTCCCATGGTCCAGGCATTTTCAGGTCTCAACTCATCCCAGTGTCTACTGGGTGTCTCAACTCTATATGTACCAGAATGAGCCTTGGCATGGGTAGCGTTAATTACTAGACCACTAGAGAGTGGTCTCTGTCAAGGTCTCTTGCATTGTAAACAGCACCTAAAAGGACCAAACAAGTAAGCCATTGCAATTCAAAAGAATGAGGTATAAAGAGCTCACCAAACTCCACACCCGAAAAACAAATAACCCAGTGAAGAAATGGGCAGAAAACATGAATAGACACTTCTCTAAAGAAGACATCCAGATGGCCAACAGGCACATGAAAAGATGTTCAGCGTCGCTCCTTATCAGGGAAATACAAATCAAAACCACACTCAGGTATCACCTCACGCCAGTCAGAGTGGCCAAAATGAACAAATCAGGAGACTATAGATGCTGGAGAGGATGTGGAGAAACGGGAACCCTCTTGCACTGTTGGTGGGAATGCAAATTGGTGCAGCCGCTCTGGAAAACAGTGTGGAGGTTCCTCAGAAAATTAAAAATAGACCTACCCTATGACCCAGCAATAGCACTGCTAGGAATCTACCCAAGGGATACAGGAGTACTGATGCATAGGGGCACTTGTACCCCAATGTTCATAGCAGCACTCTCAACAATAGCCAAATTATGGAAAGAGCCTAAATGTCCATCAACTGATGAATGGATAAAGAAATTGTGGTTTATATACACAATGGAATACTACGTGGCAATGAGAAAAAATGAAATATGGCCTTTTGTAGCAACGTGGATGGAACTGGAGAGTGTGATGCTAAGTGAAATAAGCCATACAGAGAAAGACAGATACCATATGGTTTCACTCTTATGTGGATCCTGAGAAACTCAACAGGAACCCATGGGGGAGGGGAAGGGAGAAAAAAAAAAAAAAGACGTTAGAGTGGGAGAGAGCCAAAGCATAAGAGACTGTTAAAAACTGAGAACAAACTGAGGGTTGATGGGGGGTGGGAGGGAGGGGCGGGTGGGTGATGGGTATTGAGGAGGGCACCTTTTGGGATGAGCACTGGGTGTTGTATGGAAACCAATTTGGCAATAAACTTCAAAAAAAAAAAAAAAAAAAAAAAAAAAAAAAAAGAATGAGGTATTAATTGACAGGGACAAAAGTTGCTCTTTTGGGTCAAGGACCACATTAATTGAATAGGCAGTAACTTAACCAGCTCTCCCTGTAATGATAGACCAAGGTATTTTGCAATTATTAATGTAATTCATTGCATGATGCTTTTCCTTCTAAGTCATTATGATTATCTAGTATTGACAGAAGTTTGTACTTCAATTTACATCTGGGATGAGGCATATAATAAGCAAATTTCTTCATGAAAGTAGTAACTACTTCATGAAATGAAGAGCCTAATCACTAAGAGATAAAGTGATTGGTCAACTAGTATGCCTAATGAATCCTTAGCCCTATGCTTCCAGAGAGTACTGCCTTAAAGACAAACAAATAAATAAAAACAAACAAACAAATCCTCTGGAATATTGTTCATCATTGTTAAAAAATAGATTGTGTGACCAGTATTAATTGAGCTGCTAATATGTACGGTTTGACAGTGATGAACAAAATAAAATAAGCTCCTAGTTTTATGCAGCTTACATTCTAGCTCATTTCTCAGGAAGTAGAAATATCTCAATTAATAACCATATTTGAATAATTTGATGCCCTTAGATCAATTGAAATGATAGTATATGATTATAAACTCTGTGGGGACAAGAAACTTGTTTGAAGTTTTTGTTGTACCTAAAGTATATAGCACTTAGTAGGCATTTAATAAGTATTTGCTGAAGGAATAAATAATTCCAAACGGTGGGCTATTGCAAATGAGTTTTGACATTATAAATTGCTTTACCAATGAAGATATTCTTACATGGTTAACTGCATAGCATACCCAACTATTTAAAATATTATGTCATAATATTATGACATATTATTAAAATATAATGTCAATTCATAATTTGACCAATTGTTCTCAAGGCAGTTCATTGGAGTCTATTTGTCAGATATAGTCCTTAGGTATTTCATTAATAGTGTTTGATTCGTAATGATTAAATGTTGGCTTATTCTCCTTATGTAACTATTAGAAAACCTTCTCTCATGAAATGATATAAAACTATCTTAGGAATGTGTAATAATGCAAAGCATATTGAAAAATTCTGTCTTAACTTAAAAATATTCACTAATGTCACCATTCATTAAAAATAATAACAGACATTAAAAATTTTTGGTGACCATATTTAATTATTCATTTCCAAGTTTTCCTTAACAAATATTAATTAGGTAGAGGGAAAAGTGTAGGCTGTCGTGTTTGCGACCCCTTTCAGGTACTGCAGACAAATCTAAGGCAGAGAGTGGTAGGATAGCACCACTCAGCCTTCCTTTGGACCACTGCTAAGTGTGCCATATTCTTGTATATGTGCTATGTTTTGGGCTCAAAAGGAGTGAGTTGAAGGCAATTTAATATTACAGATGCTGCTCTGTTCGGTACTTGTGCATGTATTCACCAAGAAGATTCCAGAAGCCTACGTTTTCCCCGAATTCTCCCATTGCTGCCAGCCTTTCCAATCTCCTCTGTGATCTCCTTTCCAACCTCTCCCCTGACTCCCTCCAGTTGATAGCTTCTTAAGAATTTTAGAATCACATTAAAATTATTTTGGAATATTTTCCAGACTTGAGAGATAATTTAAGAATGCGGATATCATGTATCTTAAGGTATCTTTCACTGCAGTCATACCTTTCACTTAGGAATTTTTGTTTCAAGGAGAAGACAACAACAAAAACAGAAGTGAAACAGAAGTGAAAGACCCTTCCAGACAAAACAGATTTACAAATACTTTAGCTTTCTTTTGAGCGAGTTTCTTTTGAAAGTCTGTCTACTGGATGTAGTTAGTTTACATATTCACAGATGAAATGCATCAAATTTTCATGAAGGAAAGAGAAAATGAACAGAAAGAATGGCAGTGAAGAAATACTTCTTATCTGGATTCAACTGTATCTGTACCCGACCAGAAGGTCACTTCCATTAGTATATACCTCAGACAAATATTATATTATGAGAGGTAGGTTTTTATGAAGGCTCCTCTTCTTGAAATGTAATTATCTGTAGGACAACTCTTGTGATGCCCTGGTCTTTCTCCAGTCCCAACTGCTTTCTCAGCATATATTTATTCAGTGTGTTCAAAGACTTATACAACTCTTAAATACATGCTCTGAAATTTAAAATGTTTATACTTTGCAGTTGCAGATACTTTATCTTTCAAATTGCTCTCATGCAAATAAATAAAAATCTACCTGGGAATCCAAATGATGTAGTAAAATGCTTTTAATTGAAAATGAATCTGACTTTTCATTTGGTGGTTAGCATTTCCCCTTTATTCCTGGCAAGTTTTTTGCTTCTTTATTTTTTTTCCCTCTCATTGCACATGTTGATCCTTTTGAAAAATGAATGTTTGCCAAATCTAGTCTGAGTTGGAAGGGAAGGTGGGGGAGAGTAGATACTAAAAATTCTGTCCAGAAATATTGGCAACTGATTTCCAATGTACAGGTAGGCTACATGCCTGGTTAAGCAGTTAAATTACAATGACACTGATTGATATTATAAATCACGCTTTGAGAAAATGAGTTTTTGAGACTAGTGACACCTAGACTCATTTTTATTTTTCACTTGTATCTTAAGGAAAAAAAGTCAGCACGTGTGGAAGATAATAAAAGTTGTTCTTCCTCTAGTGTGGCCAATTTTTACTTATAACTTTATGCTGTACTCTAGAGACATGAAGCATATCCAGAACTTGATAATTTATTTTAAAATGTAGACAACAACTATAGTAGACTTTATCTGGGATTGGTTTTATAAAAGAAGAGAAAACGATTTTTTTGTTTGTTTTTGTTTTGTTTTGTTTTTTGGTCTCAAAGTGCTTGATTTGAATCCACAGCAATGACCAAAACATTCTTCCTTTGGTTTGGATATGAAATAAACAATTTCAAGAATTTGAGTGGTTTAATCCATTTCTTATTGAAACAGTATTCTTTCACTGACTTATAACCTGTTTATATGATGTGTCTTTTATAGAGGTGTTCCACGTATGTCAGTACTTGGGTCTGCTACTGTGTGTACATCCTACATGACTGTCAATAAAGAAAGTTCAGCAGGGCAAATATTAAACAGAATTATCAAGTCCAGGGCAATGAGTTTGTGTGAGAAAAATGAGGCATACAATAAAATTCTGCAAGTCCTTTCAGTATCTTGCCTTCACCAATAAACTGAAGACTTGTGAAAAATATGACTATGCTTTAGACACTCTGAGGAAATATTTAAAAAGAAATTAAACAAGAAACCAGGCGCCTCTAGGTAGAGTAAAAGAAAAACATTAAAATTTCATAATAGTTCTAGAATTTGCTCGATAAATCTACACTGGTATCAGAATAATATCCCAGACAATGAAAGTACTGTGAGCCCTAAGGTTAAGTGAGAGCTTGTAAGGAAAATTATAGCTGCACAAAAACATTGTAGACTTCCAAATTTTAAAGGCATTAAACATTAAGGATAAACACATACTTTGCTCATTTCCTTGGATTAAGTATGGTAGTTTAGAAAGGTGTGCACTTTCCCCATTATGCCCATCAAATTTTGAAAACGCAAATTTCAATCTGCATGTAGTCATAAAGAATATTTGACTTGTGTTTATTTGCATGGGTTAAAACAAACCAAAGTACTGAGTATAACTTATGGGAAAAATCTAATTTGTAAGTGTGTTTACATTTCAACTGAAATGACTTAAAAGAATCATGACACTGTATTCTAGGGTCTTCGTATGTCAACTGTAACTGACTTAATAAGAGAAATATAAATACATTTTTCTGTTTAAAATTTTTGTATTTAAAATCATTAGAGCTGGGCTATCTCCCCACCATTATTGAATTACTATAACTACTGCTTTGGGAGCTAGAATATATATACTGGTGATTAATTCTCTACTGTATTTTATTCTAAAAAGATCTGGCTGTCATTAAGAAACAACAAAATAACCTCAATTTACAACTCTTCCTTTTATTCTTTAAGACATAAACTTCAATAACTCATAAAGGCTAGAAATAACCTCAAATATATAACTGAGATGTATGCTAATTTAGCCACAACCTGAGACTTAATATAGAAGTGTATTAAACGTGTACTATGAAAAGAGAGATCTAAGAGAGTACTATATAAAATTGGTGGCAAAGAATTTCAGCCTGCTGCTTGAAAACTTGCTCCCCCCCCACCACCCCCAGAACTTAAATGCCCCACATATCACTGTGCTATGTTAGATGCGTGGCTATAAAATTGGGAAAATGAAGGCTTTTCTGGTAGCAAAAGGGTTAAGTTCTTTTTGCTTTACCAGTTTCAAATTACAATGAGAAGCCTCTTCTTTCCCAGCAGGGTTGTGCTTACATTACTCTTTAGATCTCCCTTGAAGAGGGCTGGTATATTTGTGCCTGCTGGAGGTGGAATTAACAGTTAGAAGGAGAAAGGGATTGAATGGACTTACAGGAAGGTTTTCAAGTAAATTCAGGGAAACACATTTACTTGAATAGTACAACCTTGAGTGTTACTTTACACTAAGACGACACAAAAGATGTTAAAGTTATCACCAAGCTGCCGGACAAATCTATATTCCAACACCAAGGTGCAGATCAGCATAGATCTGTGATTCAGAAATCAGGATTTGTCTTGGAAAGAGCTCAAGGGTTGAGAAGAACTCAAGAGCAAGTGAAGATAACTTTGGGAACTACAGTTTATCAGAAGATCAACTTGCGTTAATCCAAATACCAAAGGCCTGATTATCATAAATTTATATAGGAATGCATAGGTCATCTGATCAAATAATAATAGCCGTCTTCTGCTACATCAATGCAGCAAAAACTCTTAACAACTGTGGATAATTAGAAATCCAAGTTTCAGCTTTCTTAGAGATAACTACTCTTGACATATTCCAAAATATTTAAAATAGGACAGGAAAATCCGTGAGGATGTTATGTTCAGAAATGTCACTGTCATGAAGAATAGGTAAATTTGTTTTTTCAGCTACTGGGAAAGCGTACCTCCTAGGAACTTTTACATTTTTTTTTTTTAAGAGGAGAAGAAGGACTAAAAATATCAACTTTTGCTTTTGGACAAAAATGCATCTGACTGTATTTCTACTTAGGAGTATTGTGGGTTTCCTCTGGAGCTGCTGGGTTCTAGTGGGTTATGCAAAAGGAGGTTTGGGAGACAATCATGTCCACTCCAGTTTTATTTATAGAAGACTACGGAACCACGAAAGACGGGAAATACAGAGGGAAATTCTCTCCATCTTGGGTTTGCCTCATAGACCCAGACCATTTTCACCTGGAAAACAAGCTTCCTCTGCACCTCTCTTTATGCTGGACCTATACAATGCTATGGCCAATGAAGAAAATCCTGAAGAATCGGAATACTCAGTGAGGGCATCCTTGGCAGGAGAGGCCAGAGGGGCAAGAAAAGGATACCCAGCTTCTCCCAATGGGTACCCTCGTCGCATACAGTTATCTCGAACGACTCCTCTGACCACCCAGAGCCCTCCTCTAGCCAGCCTACATGATACCAACTTTCTGAATGATGCTGACATGGTCATGAGCTTTGTCAATTTAGGTATGTTGTTCTTTTATTTGTTAAACTCTGCTATTACAAAGTTGAAGTTTTACTAATAGTAAAGTAGCTGCCTGGTAGGTGGTCATGTTTATATAGAGTCATTTTCTATAACTCTCCTCCAGCTTCTGTTTCCTTTCTCTCACTGAAGCAATGTAAGATTTTGCTTTAGGCAACAAAGTCATACACACACACACACACACACACACACACGTATGTACGTGTATATATTATATATACATGATTTTTTAAATATGAAAAACTAAAATTAAACACTTATGGTTGGGCAGACTTGGGTCTTTTTAGCTCTTGTTAAAATTTCAACCTTGCTTTAATGTATGAATAAACAGGCAGTAGTCTACAAAAAAGGAAAATTTATGAGGATAGCTATGGTATGGGCACAAAGGTATTAATACAAATAAAAAAGAAACAAGCATTTACAGACTGAAAAGTAAGAGTGACACTCTAAAACATTTTTTGTTAGCAATTTAGCAAACATATAAATATACATAGGTATGCCACCTAAAAACTCTCATTTGGGGGAGATAACTACTGTGAAAATATTAACATGCAATTAACTAAGATCAAATACTATTGTAAGAGATTACTATCAAAGATTTTCAGGGAGAGATTCTGAAATGCTATGAAAAATATTTTGGAAAAGAAGCTTCAAACTAACATTTCTTAACTTCTTAATGATGAAATGATATCCTTCCCATTTGATTATTTCCAGAAGCAAGAGAAATATAAAACATGCTATGTGGTCTTTACCTATGCAAAATTTTCCTTTAAGATGAAAAATGAATTGAAAAATTCTTTAATTAGCAACATTACTAGAGAATACTTTTTTAAATTATATTTTTCCCAATGCTGGTACTTTCATGGTAGTTTTTAAATAGTGACCATATCAAATGGTAAATTAGTGTCCAATATTTTATGTCTCCAAAATATTAAAGAGTTAACACTTCAAAGTGATTTTAAACGGGCTTTAATTAAAAAAAATGTTTTACTCGAGTCTGAAGATGAAAATTTACTATCTTCAGACATTCAAAATATCATAGGATATATTTATTTTTAAAGATACAATTTCATGAACAAATTGAATCAACTTGATAAAATTAGAACCATTTTAATGTAAAAACTTTCAAAACTTTGAAAACTGCAGTCTGCTTTGACAGAAAATTGACATGTTTTGTTATACCTAATTAAAACCTTCCTCATATATCTCAAAGAAAATAGTCTTTGAAAAGTCAGATAGCAACAAATTTAAATACATGAATGTTTTTATAATACATGTTGCTTAAAATGCTCTGCTCATTTGCTCTTAGCAATTCTACCATGAAGGATAAGGTGCTTAATAAATCATGTTTCGTGTTACTAGAGACAAAGCTCTCATTATGAAGTTTTGGTAAGTCATCATTGGTTGCCCTAATCAGGTGTCCTGGAGGCCTTTTCTTCTACATATAATTAACAGGTTTCGTTAGGAACTTTCAAGCCATTAAATATGGCTTAATTCTAAATTAGTTTGATTGCTTTTTCCTAGTATAAGTGGTAAATGCACTGTGGCTCATGGTATATTTTACTTTGTTGCAATTTCTAAAGCATTAGTCAATAATTTAAAGGAGTTTTAATATTTTAATAGAAAAATTTCGACCAGCATGATTTACATATTCATAAAATAAAATCATTGAAAAAATTAGTTCAGGTCACGTAAAATCTGACAGGGAGGAATATGTTATGTACTTTAAAAAACAATAGCTCAGTCATGAATCTGTTCTAAAATATATTTTATTGCAATCAAATATTTTGATCATTCACAAAATAAATATATTTCAGAAAAGAATTAAGCATGATTTTGGAATGAATGTGCCATTACTTTTTATACATTTACACAGAATAAGAAAACCAAAACAATAATAAACAGTTTTATTCGGTGACTTCTTGGACCATTTTATCATTAAAGAATACTTACATTTTTTAAATCAATGAAATTTTGGTTGTATTGTTTGGATATAACAACAAAGCAGCTTGTTAACTATATCGTGAAACACAATTATTCATTTTACTCTGGAGGAATAATATCAGATAAAACCTTCAGGAAATATTTATTTTTATCATGCTTCAACTGCTGAGTAGTGATTTATCTTCAATCATAAACCATATTGGTTTTTTTATTTAATAATTCCAAACTAAATGTCTCACGTGAAATTACTGACAAATTGACTCTGATACTGAGTATTTCTTCGTAGTCTCTGAGGAAAATTGAACCATAATTTTATTTTATCCTTAGACCATGCTTTCTAATATATCCAAAGCTTATAACCAATCACTACCTAGTAAAACGCTTTAACTTCTGTATTTCTTCCATACTGAAATAGCTCAAAGCATACTTAGAAGAGGTAAAAGTGTAATATCATGATTAACTGCATTAAGAATTTCAGTGGTTCTTAATGTAACGTTCATTAACAAATAGTATCTGCCACTTTTATCATGTTCTTAGAAGACTCAGGGGGATTTTATTTATTTATTTATTTATTTATTTATTTATTTATTTATTTATGTGTCTTAAAAGATATGTGTATCGTGGGGGCTAAAGGAAAATTACTAAATTAGCAATAGGCAAGGGATTTGTATTGAGGAAGTCACTTGGATGTTTAAATATGTGAAAAGAATCTGTTGACAGTCCCCATAATAAGGTGAATTACATTAAAAGGATGTAGCAGTATGCTTTTTATTAATGCTTGTGTGTCATTTTCAAGTCAAGTAATGGATTTTCTACAATTATCTTGTCATTCAGGAAGACATTTTTTCTAACGTTAGTTTTGCTCAAGAACAATTAAAATGAATTTAAACTCTGTATCATATTTAACCAATGAACCATTTTTTAAAATTTCAGATAAGATTAAATTTGTTTGTTCCTAAGTGAAAAATAGATTAAAACTTCCTAAAAGATAAAAATAAAATGTGAAAAAATTGCCTTAAGGTCAATGTAAACATGTAAATAGGAACACAAACACATTATTTTGACCCTTATGTTGTTTTAGTGATTTGCTCACTTTGAAGAGATAAATATTAATTGCTGTGTGAAGAGAAACTTCTCACTGTATTGGATTCACTATTTTAGGCCAACTTTTGTCAGTCTCCTACTGTCCAGATTTTATAGGTTTACTCTTCTTCTGCTTTGTCCCTGAAACTGGTGACTATCACAGGCATCTTTACTTAGTCAACACCATGTTATTTTGTTAAGAACAAAAATATCTTTTTGATAAAACTTTTCTTTTTTAACCATCTCTCTTTCAAAAATGTTAAGGATAGTTTATATATCAGATATCTATGCCAATAAAAGGGAAGGTTAGGTAACTTGCTTATAATTTTTAATTATATCTTCTGTTTACATTAAGATAAACAAACACATAGTGCATTTCTAAGATCTTTAAATTTAGAATGCAATTTTATTTGGAAATTTGGCAAGGGTACAATTAAAATGATGTCTTATTGTAGATGTTTTGAAGGAAATTACAAAAAGCAATAAACAAGGGAAATTTACTTCTGTATTATTCCCTGTCTACGTGTATTTCTCCGATAAAGAAGAATTTGGAGTTTTTTAATGATTTCTCATCGGTTGGATTGGAGTCAAAAACTTTAGGTATATTTCAAGAACATGTATTAATTCAAAAGCATGAAAGCACATAAATATGATACTTGATTTTTTTAAATTTTATAACATATTTAGCATGTTATGATACGATGCAGAAAAAAAAATACTTTTAGAACTTTAAATTAAACCCTTCTCCCTTTACTTCCCCAAATCATTAAACGGACCTAGTACTGGAAGAAAAAATGCTTATGTTCTCGGTTGACAGGTTTGAAAGACATCATTGATATTTATTGTTGCTTTTGGCTGACTCAAGTGCCCAGTGGACAGGAATTTATGCACAGATCTACCTAAAGATGCCTATCTATGTAGTCTCTCCAACAGGGTTATTAACACTTGTGTAACATAAACATACCCATAAACACAAGATTTTTTTTTGGGGGGGGGTGACGGGAAAGGAAGAAAGATGATCTAAAACCATTATAGTACATATTCATGGGTTATACCTGGAATAACAGATACTAACAACGGGTAAAACAGTAATTCTTGAACACCTTTAACTTTTGAAGAGAAAAGAAGTTGCTGAGGGTGGAAATCTCCTTGCTCTATTCTTCAACAACCTTTGGCATCCATAAATGTGACCCAAGGGATTCTTGTTCATTGTCAAATGATGGGCCTGGCCGAAGAGATAGGTGTAATCATATGGTTTAATTAACAGCTTTTTCTCATCTTAATGGTCCTTCACAAATAGCCCCATTTAAAAGTTGAATAAGAAGTAACAGCTGGAAATGAGATGGTATGATACATGAACCCAAAGGGCTTGGGAAGGTCTCACCCACCACCTCCAGCTCCCCCTTTTATTCTTCCATTTTTTCAATATTGCCTCCCTCTCTCTTCACCCCCTCCCCTCACATTATTTGGCCTTTCCTGTTTGCTCTTTAGTTCTCTGGTCTCTCTACCTCCAGGCTTTCTTGGCACCCCTCTCCCTACGCCCCCACCCCTTCCCGAGGTCTGCCTTTGGTCCTTGTTTCTTCATAGCTGGAGGCTTAGATTAGCTGAAAATCAATTAGTTACAGCTTGATCATTTAGGGACAGTCTCCTGTTTCTCTGGTGTTGAGAAGGAAAAGGTTATGATGTGCCAACTGCGGCCTCAACTCATCAGGAGAAAAGCTCCCCAGGGCACCAGGACTTCTCTGGCTGTGGCCATCCCCTGTAATTGTTTCTTCACCACCCTATTCTTCTTTGCCTCCTCACCTCTCCTGGAGGATCCCATTGACAGAATTTAATTGTTTTTGCCTTCCCTACTTTATAGCATAATTAAAATTTAAAAGGGGACATTTAAGGGAAAGTAAAAAAAATGAACAAAAATAATACTGATAGAAAATGTAATTCTCTGTTACTTTATAAAACTCCTTAGCTTACATTATTTTTAACACTCGTGTCCCATCTGTGAAGAGAGTATTTCCTTTTTTTTTTTTTTTAATTGAGAAAGAGGATGAGGGAGGATAAAAAGATCAAGAGGGGAGAATAATGAGGATGAAACAGAGAAAGAAATACAGTAATTTTTTAACAAGCCCTTAAAAGAAAGAATGAATGAAATGAGTCACTAGAGGCTGGTCTTTGGGTCGTGCAGGTGGAGGATGTGTTGGGAAATCCTCAGTCTACCTCATACTGACACAGCAGCTAATTCAACATCCCCAACCACATCGGCTCCAGGGGGAAACCCTTTCATCTTTCCACACTAAAATACCGAAGTGGGGAAAAGGGAGGGGGGCTGTGTGTGTGTGTGTACAAGGAGCGTACAGACAGGCTACTCACATTTACAGTCATAAATAATGCAGTGGCTCAGCTTGAAAAAACCACAGGTTAAAGGAAGGGGCTTCCCTGACGCACAGAGAGGGGCTGAGATCAGAGGAGCCACTGAAAGGGTTGGAGCCAAACAATGAATCCCTTGTTCGAAGTCGTATTTATGAGTGCTTCTTTGCACCTTCACTTCATATTTTATTGGCTGGGCTGTGGGGTTTCCCCATTTGCTCATCTCTTAAAATAATACCCTTGGCTGAGATATCCTTTAAAATGTACTAGTCAGCCCTGACAAGTGGCTCATTTATTTGGGGGGAAAAGGGAGTCTGTTGTGATTTTGATATCCGATTGGGATGTGTAAGATCCAGTTGCCGATCTTAAAGTGATGACAGAAGATAAAAATAATACTCGGGGTATTTACCTGCCTTTCTCAGAGATATTTACGAGAATCCGAGAATCCACGTAATCAAGTAGTAACCCCTGATTTGCATGAGTCTTGTCTAAACGAGGGCATAAAATTATCACCCAAGAAAGTAGAAACAAAATCTATTACAGTGTGTAATGCTTAAGAGACATTTCTGATCAGCACGAAGGATCTTTAGAGGTTTAGGGGAGAAAGGAAAATAACAACGCTCCATAACCAAAGAAAGGAAGGCAGTGAGTTATGTAAACATCACATACAACTTAAAAACCAAGACGTGTGATTTTACGTAATGTGATTGGTATAGAAACTAAACTGGGATATGTGCTAAGTTCTAAGACAGTGAAGACCCCGTCTTCATAAGGATGTGGCCTTTATTATTATTTTTATTTATTTTTTTATAAGCAGTAGAGTGTTGGTGCTTGCATTAGAAGAAACAACTCTGTATTGTAGAAATAAAGGAATCTAATTAAATTATCCCTTAGATATTGTGTTTATTTAACTTCTTTCTGGAAGTAAATAACAATTTTTATTGTTCTTGTTGTTTATCAGCTATCCCGGAGGTGTTAGGGAATAAAGAATATAGTTTGAGAAAGTCAAGATAACCAGATGTAGATCTCATTTCAATTTTATTCAGAACCAAGAGACCTGTCAAAACCAAAAGATTTATTAGCATTTACAAGCCCCTTCAGCTATTCTTATGCTGTATGATATGAGAAATTCAATTTTATTTGTGAGGCATAGTTTTTCTGTCCCTATGGCAACTTTGTGATTAGCCTTCCTATGTAGGAGCCATAGTTATTGCTAGACTCTTAAGTCCATGGCATATTACTGGACACATGCCTTTAAGGTTTAATTACAGACTAAACCTGATTATATTCCTTTCTGTGTTTCCATCACAGGAGCAGAATAGCATAGAAGAAGCCAGAATACCTGGATTAGAATCCCATATTCCATACTTTGTAGCACTGTGACCTTGGGCAGGTTACTTAAATTCTCTCTGTGCCCCTAGTTCCTTATCTAAAAAGTACCAATAATAATGCCACCTTCCTCATTGTGTGTGGAGAGGATTAAATGAGGTAATAGGGATATAATGTTAAGAATAGCATTTGGAACATAGTGAGACCTCAGGAAATAGCTCTTATTGTTACTAGAGTTGCATTTGTATCCAGTGTCTGCACTACATCTGCAGGAGTGGCTAAACAGCTTATGGAGCCCACTGCAAAATAAAAGTGTGGGGCCTCAGTATTCCAAAATGATCAAGAATTCCAACATAGGGGAAGCAGAGTATAAGCTCAAGTCGGAGGTCCTTCTGAGTGGGGAGTCTGTGCAACTGCACAGGTCACATGCCAGAGAAGATTACATGTTGTGACAGCAGGAATCATGTCCTATTCATCCCTTTTTATCCCCAGGGTGTATCAGGGTCCCAGAAAAAAAAAAAAAAAAGAGCCAGCATGAGCAAACTGAATCATCTAGGAGAGTTTACCTAATGTTGTAATATTTATTGAGTTGTGGGCAGAGATTTCTGGCAAAACGGGATAAATGCGGCACCTGGAACAGCGAGGGAGCCTTCCTTCACTACTTCTGGGCAGGGAGCAGAAACAGTTACCAGAAAACTCAGAGGAGAACTTTAGGGGGACGGTATCCTGACAGGAACTGTAGCCTTTGTGAGAGATGCCATGTAGCCAACCCCTAAAGACTCAGCAGGGAGGGAGACCCAGGAATAAATACCCAGACCACACTTCTCGGCCATGTTTCCTTTGGCCAATCCTCACTGAAAGCCACAGGGCCGTGGAGGCTACTGGTGGAGCTCATGAAAGTCAGCCTCCTGGTGCAGAGAGCAGAGTAGAGAGATATGGGGAGTGGACCTCGAGGCAGACACTGAAGATATTTGGCACAAATAGATAAATGAATATTAAGTGTTTCATTACTATAAGTTACAGAATCACATCAATTTCAACGCAAGATAATTATATATCTATGTAGACATATAGATATATATCTGTGTGTGTCTATATACACACACATGCGTTAACCTTCATCCTACTAATTTATTATAAAATGCAAGAGATAATCATGATTTAGCATGGACGTTATTAACTCCACAAGTTGGTGAGGTGGAAAAATGGGCATGGCATGCTGAAAAAATTTTTTAAATTGTATATGGGTCAGTAATTTCATGTGATCTATCAAGATGATTTCAGAGCAAAGTGAATGAAAAAGAAAAATCAAAAGTCCAAGGAGACGTAGCACTTTTAGATCACAAAACGAACAGTGGACTGCAGTTGCCAATCAGAAAGCTTAGTGCGGAGAGCACTAGACTACATGCAAATATGCAGAGCAATTGCCGAGCAAATATGAAGAGCGATATATTTTCTCAGTCTTTCCATCTGTTTGTTCTCGATCCTTTGTCGTTCTTCCTGAAGTGACCCATGACTGTGTGCTAAGGCATTGTGAGTTCTGAGTGGAATCACCCGATATCCTTCGTGTTAATGTTTCAGGCAGCAATAATGTTGGGATGAGGGAAATTGGGATGATTGTTGCTCTTAGTTACTACCTTCACTCTCTTCTGGCAGTGTTCTTGTGACTCACAGAGGCAAAATTTACTGGAGGAGCAGGTATTTCTGCTATTTCATTCTCATAAATAACCAACTGCTGAGCCTGGAGGCCCAGAACCATCCCCCTGCCCTTTAATCACAGACAAGCACAGAGTAGACAACTCCTTTCCAGTATAGCCTATGTTCCCCTTCAAAGCTGCTAAGGATGGTAATTTTAACCTGATTTTATGTCTGTAATTATCAAAAGCAGAGGAAGAGAGGGTTCAGCTTGGAAATTGTATAAGCTCCTCTACAAATAACCTTGATGCAGGCATTGAGGACTTATTTAGTCAGGAAGAATGAAGGTCAGCCATTAAATAGCCTTTATGGTTAGTGTTTTGTAGATGTTTTCTTTGCTCAGAGGGAAGAGGGATTACTTAGTTCTTGATCTCTCTCAGAATAGTGTAAATGTAGGTAGGGGCTTTGGAGTCAGACTGGTTTGAAACCCATCTTTGCATACAGTTCCACGTCCTTGAGCAAACTATTCCATTTTACTAAAACTGTTTCCTCATCTGTCAAGTGGAGATCCTAATACAGAATTGTACATAATAAAGTAAGGTTGGAGGCCTTTAAGACTACATGAAAAAAGTACTCAATTAACAGTCCCCACTCCTACTACAACTACTTCTACTAGAGTCTATGGTGTTCTTTAAAAAAAATTTTTTTTTAATGTTTAGTTATTTTTGAGACCGAGAGAGACAGAGCATGAGTGGGGGAGGGGTGAGAGAGAGGGAGAGAGAGAATCCCAAGCAGGCTCTGCACTGCCAATGTGGAGCCTGACTTGGGCTGGGTCTCATGAATCATTAGACCTGGACTCGATCTCATGGAGTTGGATCCTTAACTGACTGAGCCATCAGGTGCCCCAGGGACCCTGTCTCTCAGTTGACTGTTGACAGACTGTATTCTTCCCTCATCAGGTTGTCTTGAAAAAAAAAAAAAAAAAAGGTGAGTCCCTGAGAGAGCCAAAAGGTAACTGTGGGGTTTCCCTTTGAGGACCCAGAGGCAACATTTTCTGTGATGTGCTACCGAAAAGTGCTTTTCATGATACCTTTGGCCAGATCCTTAGAATGAACCCATGGTTTTAGTTTAGTTCCAGATATTACCTATTCTATTTCCTTGTTTGTTATGGGGAAGAGGAAGCTGATTGCAGGCCAAAGTAATAATAAACAATTAGAAAATATTTGGTTGGGAAGACATGGGCACTCTCTAAAAGGCCCTTTGAAAGAAGGGGAGAAAAATCTTGAAGGGTTTTAATGCTTATTTTCATAAGTCAACCTGTTTTTTTTAGTTTTAATGTTTTAAAAAGTTGATCTATGATGAAAATCTTGGTGAATAAACTCCTCAACTCTAAACAGAAAAGCCATTCTGTTCAAATAATTACTTAATCCAGGAACTTTTTGTATTGTATGTAACTCAAATCATGTTTGAATGTATGTTTTTCTGATTCGTAGCTGTTCGCATTACTATTTGCATTATTATCATTTTATTTCTATTTAATACCATTTAGCTTTAAGTATTTTGACATTCCTAAACTATTTGTTTGGGCTGTTTATTTTTTTTCAGACGACAGTCACTTCTTTTTATTACTTTTCTTGAATTGAGTTCTGTGATATTTTGAAGCAGGATGGAAACTTATGAGTTTGATCTGAAAAGTCAAACAAAAGGCATACGTGTTTATAATATCCATATTATAAAGTCATCACATTGACTTTTGATATTTTATATAATACATTGAGTGGAAAAATATGAATTTTTTTGTTATTTGATAGCTTGCTGAAAGATGGTCTTTGTTAACTTTTTAATTATGATGAGTAAAGTTCTTAAAATAAAGGTTCTAACTATATATATTGACCTATTCAAATCAACATGTAAGATTTTTCTCTTCCCTACTGCCATGTCAAAACATTTACCATCCTACCATTACCTTTCACTTTGAGGAAGAATTTATTGGAATTAAGCAAACCACTATCATTCTGGTGTGTATGTATGTGATACATTTAAAGTATATGACATTGTCACGTATATATAGTTTTAAGTTATAGTATAGTTGTAGCAGTAGTAATTAAAGCAACAAAAACAGCAATAAATATATAATTACTATGCCAGAAACTGGACTGAGTGATTGGCATGCATTATGTTAATTAATTTGCATCTCAATCATATGCATAAATATTTTTCTATTCCTATTTTGTTGATGTGAAAGTTGAGACTTCATCAGAGGTCACCCAACTGGTAAATGGTAGAATCAGTACTGGAACCATGATGTGTCTGGCTACTACTTTTTAGCTTGGAAACCCACTTCTGAAAACTAGAAAAACAGTGCAACTTTTAATAACAGGAACAATAATGGTTTCTCCCTCTTGAAAGCATTTTTGTGTACAATACGTAGTTTTATCTGGATCGCTGCAGCGTATGGCACTTGAGGAAGTAGATGTGATTCCACAGTATATAACATCTCTGGAAACCTGAATTCTGACAGGTCATTCATTCAGCCATTTGACAAATATAAGCTGATTACCTACTATTGGGCCAGGCACTGTGCGAAAGACTGTGCCTCTTTTACTGCCAAGATCACGAGGCAAGAGGAACAAGGTCTAGGCCCAGAATCCCTGATTCTTATGCCAGGATTTTTTTGCTCAATATCACATACTTTGAAAAAAATCCACACAAAAATTCCAGTACCAAGTAAAATGAAAAGCACTAGCAAACCTTATCTGAAAGAATATGTCTTGTTATTTAAATAGCCAGGTGTATATTTAAATAACCTTCTGTGTATAGAGAAAATATTTTCCAAATCTTAATCCCTTTAAATGAATTTAAATTTTTTTTAATGTTTATTTTTATTTTTGAGAGAGACAGAGACAGAATGCGAGTGGGTTGGGACAGAGAGAGAGGGGGACACAGAATCTGAAACAGGCTCCAGACTCTGAGCTGTCAGCACAGAGCCCGACGCGGGGCTTGAACTCACGAGCTGCGAGATCATGACCTGAGCTGAAGTCGGATGCTCAATCGACTGAGCCACCCAGGCGCCCCTAAATGAATTTAAAATAAATAGATAAAAGCCTGTTACCAGCAAGCAGAACCTAAGGAAGACTTTTAGTCCAAAAGGCATAGAACAAAGGTAGAACCAAGCTTCAGCAAAGCATAGGGGCTCTTTCAGAAATCTGTGTTTGTAGCTATAGGGCTTTATCAACATGGAGGCTCCAGTGATTTTAAAGGTGAATCGAAAAGCTCTGGATGCTTCCTGCATATCATGGAGCATGAGTTTGGCTTAAACACTCATTATTTATTTGTGTTGTACTGAGGATATAAGGGTAAAATGTCATACAATTTTTCAAAATTAAGTTGCTTGATCTTGTCTAAATCTTGATCCCTGACCTTACCTTACTTCTTCAATGGTGTGCTAACAAGGTTGTGTTCTGTGTATACTTAACTGTACTGTGCATGATGTGGATTCAAGTTATAGTAAGAGGGAAGGGAGACACATTTTCTAATATAGAAACTGGTAGAGAGTTCCAAGAATAGGTATAAAGGCCTCTTTGATACATTGCTTTCAATTTACTCAGGATATTAGGCATTAGGCAATTATTACTTCAAGTTTGAAGTGATTATGGAGGAAAAAAAAACAGACTAATGTTTTATAACTGTGTTACTCTTTACCAACAGTCTGCTGTAACTGTGAAGTAAATGTTGCAGCAAAATCAGATCTAAGTCTGCTGGTACTCCACCACAGTTATTGGTGTTTACCTATCAGTTGATACAAACAGACCGCCAGATTATCCAAGTGAAATAATAATAGAACTGAAGATGTGCAATGAGTTCTGCTCTACTTGGAATTCACTGTCTTCCACAGGTAGCATGTATCTGGTGTGAATGTAATACAAGACAGGGCACTAACAGTATTTCAAGTGTTAACTCATTTCATTCTCACAAAAAGATCCTACTTTAGAGATGAGAAAAGTAAGACCCAGCGATGTTAAATCTAGTCCAAAGTCTTGTAAGAGGAGGAACTGAATTCAGAGTCCAAGCTATCACTGCTCTGCTTTGTTACCTTTGTGAATGTAATTGGGAAGGCTGCCATTGGGACATTGTTTCAACTCTTTGTAAAGTTCTTTATATTTCCCCAACATTTTGTGCATTGGGTTTGGAATATTTTCACTTCATTAGTAATGCTTTATATTTAAAAAAATTTTAATGTTTATTCTTTTTTTTTTTTTTATAAGTCAGGTTAAGAGATTTTTTTTTTTTAATTTTTTTTTTCAACGTTTATTTATTTATTTTTTTTTTTTTTTTTAAATTTTTTTTTTCAACGTTTATTTATTTTTGGGACAGAGAGAGACAGAGCATGAACGGGGGAGGGGCAGAGAGAGAGGGAGACACAGAATCGGAAACAGGCTCCAGGCTCTGAACCATCAGCCCAGAGCCTGACGCGGGGCTCGAACTCCCGGACCGCGAGATCGTGACCTGGCTGAAGTCGGACGCTTAACCGACTGCGCCACCCAGGCGCCCCAACGTTTATTTATTTTTGGGACAGAGAGAGACAAAGCATGAACGGGGAAGGGGCAGAGAGAGAGGGAGACACAGAATCGGAAACAGGCTCCAGGCTCTGAGCCATCAGCCCAGAGCCCGACGCGGGGCTCGAACTCCCGGACCGCGAGAGCGTGACCTGGCTGAAGTCGGACGCTTAACCGACTGCGCCACCCAGGCGCCCCTAATGTTTATTCTTGAGAGAGAGAAAGACACAGAGAGACAGAGAGTGCGAGTGGGTGAGGGGCAGAGAGAGAGGGAGATAGAATCTGAAGCAGGATCCAGGCTCTGAGCTGTCAGCACAGAGCCTGATGCACGGCTCAAACCCATGAATCGTGAGATCATGACCTGAGTCAAAGTTGGACGCTTAACCAACTGAGCCATCCAGGTGTCCCAGTAACGGTTTATATTTTTATAGAAAATCACTGAATAGTGAGTTTAACCAAGAATCTTATCCCTGGAGTTGGGTTCCTACAGAACTTCTAAACTGATGTGCTGTGGCCTCTTGAAGGAGGCAAATATTCACAATACTCACAGGCAGAGGGGCAAACAGCACTTAGCAGGCACCAACGGTACTGACCTTGGTGCCATGGAACCAACTGAGGGAAGGAAAGGTGGTCTGTGTTGATTCCCAACTTCAAAAGATAGACTTGACGTGAACGGGGGTAAAATAACAACATTAGCAAAACAGAAGAGAGGCAGAATATCAAAACTGCAAACAGTAAAAGACCTCAAAAGCTGGGGTTGAGGCTTGAAGCAAACTGATAGTGGGCTCATTTAGATGCTGGAAAGCTGCCAACCTGCTAACCAGTATTGAAGCCACCTAAGCAACCTGTCCTGCTGACTAGTATGAGTGTCCTTGGTCCACTGTTTCAGACCCAAGCCTGGACTGGCCAGAGAGTCTCCTGAGAAGACTATGAAAGTGGAACTTGGGCTATAGGACGCCCTACAAATTAGAAAATTCATGGGGCGCCTGGGTGGCGCAGTCGGTTAAGCGTCCGACTTCAGCCAGGTCACGATCTCGCGGTCCGTGAGTTTGAGCCCCGCGTCAGGCTCTGGGCTGATGGCTCAGAGCCTGGAGCCTGCTTCCGATTCTGTGTCTCCCTCTCTCTCTGCCCCTCCCCCATTCATGCTCTGTCTCTCTCTGTCCCAAAAATAAATAAACGTTGAAAAAAAAAAAAAAAAAAAAAGAAAATTCTTCTTGCTATAGATAGAAACTCTGGCACTTAGACTGTGCTTCATCCTACTAGTTATGGCTGAAATCTTTGTGTTCTATACAACATCGAACTCTCCACATCTAATGCACATCTCTTGATCTGTAGCAGCTACGACCCTATCTGTTACACGTGTGGAGTCAGCTTCTTTCTCACAGCTCACTCATTTCAGACTCACCACACAAAAGCTAAGTCCATTCTTTCTGTTCCTCCGGTATATTATGAAGTAAAGACTAAGGCCTTGGGATAATTTTTTTTTTTCCAAGAGGAAATATTTTTGGGCTGACAACATTTCTCAGAACAAAATGATACAGCTTATGAGGACAATTCATTTTCAGCTCCCCTCAGCTCTCAATACCAGGCAAGGAAATTCAAGAGGAACTGTAAAAAGCAGGTTTCATAGTTAATATATCAACTTCCAGGTGAACAAATGAGGACTCATCTCTGCTTTGCAAAGCAAGCCAAGAGGCAGCTGCAGAATAAAGATGAGCATTTAGGATGTCATCTGCTACTCTAACAATTCTGTTTTCTTTCTCACTTTCTCTATTTGCCTTTACCTAACCACACCTACGCAATCTAGGTATAACCTGATTGTAATGTAATGAGTGTTAGTGATCTCAGTATCTGATTTCTAATTACTTAGGCTGAGATGTACTTAGAAAGACATATGATAAAATTATCGCTTATGAATAGGTCAAAAATTTAACTTTCATTCAACTAACTTCCTTGACACGTAATAACTAAAACACATGGTAACTCATAATTATTTAAATCTCTTGGGCACTTCAATCACGATCAGAATTCTTTGTCAATATTTCCTAAAGTGGAGCTCATTGAAAGCACTTCCACATTTTCTTAAGAGGTGTTATCTGAAATTTTATAGTCAAATTAGTTTGAGCCGTGCTGAGAAACCATAATTGAATAGGTTTTGTTTTTTTCCAAGAGGAGACTTCTCAGTATCTTTCTTATGCTGATTAGCATTGTGATTCTCTGCAAGGAGGACATGGTTTTGTGGCTTCACCGGAGCCTTAGACCCTGGAACTCTCCTAACAGCCCTATGATTTGCCTACTGTTAACAGGGAACGCACTCTGAGAAACACTCTTCCATGTGGAAGGAAATACTATTTTATAAAAGCCGTTTTGGAAATATGGCAAACAGAGCATTACGACCATATGATTTGTGGACACTGTGGTCATTTTATATCCAAATTAAAAAGAAATTGGAAAGACATTTTAATTCCACTGTCTAGAACCAAATATTGTTTATATTTTTATATATTTCCTTCTATACTTTAAAAATATACCTTTTACATCAGGTTGAACATATTTATGTAATGTGTTGTACCCTTAGTTTGTTCTTCAATTTTTATGTATTTTTATTTTTATTTTTTTTTTACTCTTTAAGTATTATTGATATAAAGTGTTATATTAGTTTCAGGTGCACAATATGGTGATTGATGATTCTTTTTTTTTTGTTTTTTAAGTTTATTTATTTTGAGAGAAAGAGGGAGAACGAGTCGGTGAAGGGCAGAGAATGAGGGAGAGGGAGAGGAAAAATCCCAACCAGGCTCCGGCTGTCCTCTTAACACAGAGCCTGAGGCAGGGCTCAATCTCAGGAACTGCAAGATCATGACCTGAGCGGAAACCAAGAGTCCGGCGCTTAATGGACTGAGTCACCCAGGCACCCCTAGGTCTCACTTTTTAGGTCTTTAATTCATTCTGAGTTTAATTTTGTGTATGGTATAAGAAAGAGGTCCAGTTTTATTCTTTTGCAAGTAGCTGTCCAGTTCTCCCAGAGCCACTTATTGAACAGACTGTCTTTTCCACATTGTATATTCTTACCACCTTTGTCATAGATTAATTGACCACATAAGCATGGATTTATTTCTGAGCCCTTAGATTGTTCTTGATTTTTAGTATATGACTTTTCTCATTTGTTCATTTGCTCTTTATGAGCACATTTTTTTATGAGCACATTTTTAATGACAAATATTATTTCACCTGAATAATTTACCATTTATATAAACATTCTTTAATTATAGAGCATGCAATTTTTCTACTTTTTACTATCATATACTCCGTTGTAATGTATATCTTTATAAGTTTTGTAAACATTGCTAACAATACCTGATCATTTCCTTAAGGTCTGTTCCTACAAAGTGAATTATTAGAACAAACGGTATTATTTTTCAAATCTCCTGAAATATATTACTAATTTTTTTTAGTAAATTTGTTTCTTTTATATGTGCACCTACAAGTAAATGTTAGTGCTATTTTACTAGACGAAACCTAAATTAAATATGACATTTATATTCTTAATAATCGAAAACTTATATTTTTTAAAATTTGTATTTCTTCTGAGTTTTTTTTTTTTAACATGTCTATTAGCCATTTATGTTTTCTCTTTGGGAAGTTCTATGCTATTTTTGTTCTCTCTCTCTCTCTTTTTTTTTTTTTTTGTCCTATTTCATTGTTGCTCATGCTTAGGAATTCCTCCTAGGATTAGATATTTAAGAATTATTCACCTTTTCCCTATTTTTATGCCTGATTTGTTACTTTTCCCCCACTTGTAATTTACATATAGCAGTCACATAAAAACATTTTCAGATAATTAAGAGTTTGTAAAACATATCTCCCACATTCCATTTTGGAAAGAATTGCTCACAGCCACGCTGTGGCAGATTACTGAAATAGAAATTAAGAAGAATGGGGAATTCATAGTCTTCGAGGAGACACAGTCTTAGAATTAAAATCAGCTGAGCAAATGGATTTGCTCTAAATAAACTTATGCCCAAATGATCTGTAATTTAATTATAGAACATGCAGATACCTATGACCTAAGAACATTTGGAATGCAGGAGTGTCATAAGTATCTCATTGGTTATATGACTTTAAAGGTACATTTTGGGATCAAAGGGAAGGAGTACTAAGTAAATACACATATTATTTTTTGACCTATCAGCAATTGCCAACATTTAGCCATAAATTACACTGTTTCTAGTTTAGTATCCTAGTCTGAGTTTTGAGTCTAAGCCTTATTTACGGAATCCCAAGATATTTCAGCATCGCTTTTTGTCATCAGCAGTTATTTAAATGATCACAGTCATATAGAATATTCACAACCCACTTTCATCACCTTGACCTCTTTCGCACCTTCCAGGTTGATAGCTACATCTGAGGTTATGGAAGAGTGCCAGGGTATACCTGCATTTTCGTCTTGGCTAAATCTGGTCTCTAAATCATGTTTCTTCATTATACATGTTCATCATTTTATCAACCTCTCTTAGCTTTGAGAAGCTTTCTATCACACATATAATAAACTTTTTGAGTTTAATACTGTAACATAGTGTAGTTTTAAAAAATATATTTAATAAACAAAAGTGAAAATTTAGATATGATTGTGTATTAACTACAGAAGGAACTCAACCAAAGCAACTCAAATAATTAGATAAATTTTGAAGCAAGGAATGAAGTGTATCGGGGCTATACAAGTAGATGAAAGCAAGGGTCAGAATTTTATAATAGCAAGTCTAGAATTCAAGGAAAAATGATTGGCATGAACTGAACCAGTCACTATGATCATAAACTATTTAAAACTCAAGAAAGCTTTAGCACTGTTCTTTATATGAAAGTAATAAATCAAAATGTATAAAACATCAATTTCTGAAAATATGTGTGAAAATTTGTGGAAACAAAATTGTAGTATGAAATCTTATCACACATTTAAAACTGCATAGTAAAGCACACAGACAAATGTAAAGTAATAATGTACTTGAATAATGTAATCAGTGAAGTTGAATTAATTGACATACCTCAAGAATTGCACTTTGAAATACATTGACACGTGTCAAATGGTGTAAATACATATCTTTTTTTTTTGATTCTTTGGTATGTTTTAGAAAAAACACTAATCAGATAATATATAAATTTTAAAATATTACAGAGACAACTGCATGGCTTTGTCAGTTGAGCATCAGGCTCTTGATTTTGCCTCAGGTCATGATCCCACGTGTCAGGCTTTGTGCTGCTTAAGATTCTCTCTCTCTTCCTCTGCTCATGAATGCATGCTCTTTCTCTCAAATAAAAAAAATATAGAAGTTATAGATAGCCAAGAAACAAAACCATTTTCAACATTATCAGTTATTAGGAAAATACTAATTAAAAGCACAATAAGATACCATTACATGTCGCAGAAATGGCTAAGATGGAAAATGGAAAATAAAAATAAAAATAAAAAATAAAAAAAAAGTCAACCAATTCTGGCAAGGATGTAGAGCTGTCATAAATTGCTGGTTAGGAATGCAAAATGATACAGCCAGTTTAAAAAATATCATGGCATTTGTATTTTATATTCATATATGTATATTACACATACACTTGCCATTGTGATCCAGAAATCTCACTTCTAGGTATTTACCCCAGAGCAATGAAATCTTATGTCACACAAAAACCTGTACATATGTTTATAAAAGCTCTATTCATAATTACCTAAAAGTAGAAAGAATTAAATGTCTTTCCATAGCTGAATGGTTAAACAAATAGCTGTACTTTCATTCAATGAAATTCTCAACAATAAAAAGGAGAGAACTGTTGATATGTGCTAAAACAGATAAATCTAAAATACATTTTGCTAAGTGAGAAATATCAGACCCAAAAGATTACATATTGTATGATTTCCTGTTATGAAGTTCTAGATAAAGCAAAACTCAAGAGATGGAGAACAGATGAGTATTTGCCATGGATTAAACATAGGCAAGGGATTGACTACTATGGAGCTGCAGGACTGTGATGGAAATATTCTGTATCTAATTGTCATGGTGGCCACAGAACTCCGCATTTGCCAAAAGACCTAATATCCTGTTTCATGTGTAAAAGTAAATTACAAGGGATGCCTGGCTGGCTCAGTGTGTAAAGCATGTGACTCTTGATTTCAGGGTCCTGAGTTCAAGCCTTGTGTTGAGTGTAGTGCTTACTTAAAAAAAATAAAAAGAGGCAGGCATTTCATATGTCATATTTGCAATTACTCATAAAATATATAACTTTAAAATATACATCTTTTGGCTAAATTAAGAGAGGAATTAAATGTTTAAGGAATAAGATTTAGGAAATACCATACATGAAAATTTACTAAAACCTAACAGTGGTTGCCAAAGCTAGTCTCAGTGATAAATTCATGCTTTTAGAGCTTGTGTACTCAAAGAAAAAGATAACAAATATAGATTAATAAATTAAGCATTCTATTCAACATAATAGATCTTAGAGGATGACATATAGAAATAGAAACAAAATCTACTGAATGAGAAAAAAAATCTGTGGAAGTAATATAGCCAAGAGCTGTTAATTCAAAGGACCAAGTAATCAGCAAACTTCTGGCAAATATGATCAAAATAGTAAGGAACAAAAATAATAAAAAGATAAATGATATATAATTATAAATATTTATTCAACACTTTATAGAAGACTACATTAACTCTATGCTAATAAGTTGAAAATCTCAGTGAGGTACTTCAGGAATGAGAAGCATAAGTAAGTCAACAACATTGGTAGTTATTAAAAATTTGATCATGGTCCTGTAGAAATTTTTAATAAATTAGTAAACTTGGCTAAGAAAATAGGAAAAAGAGATCATTTATGGCAGAAATCTTAATTAAAATTGCTTGCAAATCAAAATTAAGAATCCTGTAGCAAAGTCTTAATTAAAATACTTGCAAAATGAAATTAAGTGTAAGCTTAAATAGTCATTTATCTTTACCATTTGAATTTGATCCTGGAAATGAAAGGATGATTTGGTATCAGGGAATCTGTCAATTTAATAAATTATATTATCTTGATTGATGGCATACCTATAATACTAGACACTCAGAATAGATCATTTTAATATTCTCTATGTGACAGATTTTATTTTCTATAATAATCATTAAATGAATCCAATAAAATAAGACCACAAAAAATACAGTAAAATTTTATTGAATGAGATATATACACGTGTTCATATGTATGTATGTCAATAAAATAATTTAAAATTACATATAAGAAAAGAGGTACTAAATCAACGTTCGTAAATTATATTAGTACATTTTAAAAAAAAATGGAAATAAAAATACCAATGTCAGCATATTGGTCAAAGATGTAAGAAATAACCTTAGAGTTTCTGTTTTCAAGTCTTCTGCAAATTTGTCAATGATTTTGTTAAAAACTATCTTTATTTGCATTCAGCAACAGTACCACCATTTTTGTTAATTTGTTTTCACTCCTACTTGATCAATGAATAATTTTTATAAATTTAACTTTGACGAGTTCCTTTTTCCTACAGCAACAGATATGCAAATAGTTAAGGAAAGTCTTAAACATATGGTTAAATTTGTTTGAGATCCACAAAAAACCCATTTCACCTTTCTAGAAATTGCAATACTGTCTATCTGTGTTTCCTTGGATTACTTCTAGTGGCTTTCAAAAGTTGTCATGTTTGAAAATTTCCTGTTGAAATATCTTCACCAGAAAATTCATAGTAAAATTCTGTTGTATTTGGTAAAAACTTCTGAAGTTGATAATGGTTCAGAATTGTTTGAGCTTGTTCTGGATGCTATTTTTGTGGCCAAGTCATGTGACACTACATATTTCTGCATTTAAACAGATTAGGTATAAATAATGAAAGCACAGTGATTATAGAGGAAAAATATAAGCAAACTTAAGTTCTTACCCATGTGCATCGAGGTCCACTATATAACCAACAGTTCTCTATATTAACTTGCAAATGATACAGTGTTTATTAAAGGATAAATAATAAAAAGTGCTAATTTGAAGCTTACATATGTATTATGAAAATACAACAGTAACAATAGCAATTTTTTGAACTTTGATCAACACAAAATTATTTCTTTGAGGAATATTTTATCACTGACACTGTTTAGAATTGCTGAGGTCTGGTGATAATAAAAAGCAGAGTAACTTATAGTTGGTTGCATTATTGTCTTTAATGAATCCCTTTCTTCCCTGGCTTTGGTGTGGATTGTTCAAACTGCCTTCTCTTGGGACACCAATGATCTTAACAGAAAGTTAATGGAGTACAATGAAATTCAATTCGTGATCCTGTTGGAGAGAGAAAACTAGGTATGTAGAGATATTTTAGTCACATGGTGAAATCTTTCACAAATTGATAGCAAATATTTTAACATTAAAACGTGTCTATGAAAAACAAAACAAAACTAACTAAACAACAAAACAACAGTATCATCATCAATATTTAACAAATCTAGGGCGTGCCTGGGTGGCCCAGTCGGTTTGAGTGCCAACTTTGGCTCAGGTCATGATTTCATGGTTTGTTGAGTTGGAGCCTGCATTGGGCTCTTTGCTGACAGCTCAGAGCCTGGAGCCTGCTTCAAATTCTGTGTCTCCTCTCTCTTTCTCTGCCCCTTCCCCACTTGTGCACTGTATCTCTCTCAAAAATAAATAAACATTAAAATGTTTTTTAAAAAATAATTAACAGATCTGAAAGTTCTGAAAAATGCAACAAGTCTAACTACACATAGTTAACATTATCGTTTATTTTGGAATCAACTGAAAAGGTACTAAAATAGATCGGTTTGGCTAAATGAGCATACATAATCCTAAAACTAAAAACACACAGATTTCTTGAACATAAACAACCAGTTAAAAACTCTGATGAAAAAATTACACCCCAGTGACAGTAGAAAAGTAAAATCAAGCACTAACTTAAAGACATAAAAAGTTTAATTGGAACCCTTAGCAAGAGTATATACAACCTTTATTTACTTATTTTTAAAATGTATTTATTTAAATTCAGTTAGTTAACATATAGTGTAGTATTGGTTTGAGGAGAAGAACTCAGTGTTTCATCACTTACATATGACAATAAATAAATAAACATTAAAAAAAGAAACACTACCATGCATAAAAATTTAATATATAATAAATGCCTATTTAGAAGTAAAAAGATTCAATGTTTATTGGTTACTTAAGATATATTTTGACAGATGACATTGTATTAGTTTTAGTTGCACAGCATGATTTTCATATATGTATACATTGTGAAATGATTATCGTAATACATTTAGTTAACCTCTGTCACCACATGTAGTTACACATTTTTTCGTGTGTGATGAGAATTTTTATGATCTATACTTATAGCAACTTTTAAATATACAGTATAGTATTGTTAACTATAGTCATCATGCAGTGCAGGTGAACATTTATTTTGAAGGATTCATTAGGGGAAAAAGTTCTACTATTTAATGGAAATGGAAAAAATCTTGGAAAAAAGATAGCTGGTTTTCACTATATCACAAATGAGCATTTTTCCCACATAAGTAAAGGAGAATAGAATTTGAAAATCAATATCAGTTGGATACAAAATTTGTGACAAACACAAAATATAAATATTACAAATTAAATGTATAGTGAGCTTACATAAATTAGCATAAGCACAGGACTCTAATAAATAAAAGCAGGGAGTTTAATAGAGATATGGATCAAACCACTGTTAAGGAATATGCAACTACTTATGCGTATGTTTTGAAAATCTATCACAGAATTCCTGAGAAGAAAGGAAACAACCTCCTCCCAAGAGAGCTTAATCTCTGGGAGTTAAATTTATAGTGATTTACTAATTTTTTTCTTTATATGTGCTATTTTTCAAAATCATATATAATGAATATGTATTTTTATCATTAGACATATGTCATTAAAATACCTACATCAAAATTTCTTTACTTTCTATATTTCATATAAATTCCAGAATTTTCTGCATGCCTTCCATTTTTTTTATTGAGCAACTATTATGTAGAAAACAAGATTTGTATATAACATGCTTCCTGAATTGGATCAATTTAAATATAGTGAGGGTAGATAGATATACAAACAGAACAATTTTCCAAATTTTCTTATTAAGAAATGCATGGCAAAATAAAAAAATTATCCTTAATTTTTTTCTTTTGGCAATGGGAGGTATGAAAGTCTGGGTGAAGGCCTTTTTTTTTTCTGAATTTACTGGAAAATTAATAGAATCATCAACTCTCTTATTGGTTCATGAACTCAAGATATTTTTGCAATGAAATATACTTCTTAAAATCTGATATAGCCCAAACTTAAAAAAAAAGAGTTTTCATACTTTTTTAAGGCCTATTTCCTGAGATTTACCAGAGGAAACAGGTAGAATTCTTATCAGATGCTTCTTATGACATTTGTCAGATAAAGAACACTACAGCCATGACTAGTATTTAAAATTAATAAGTAATTTTTGTAATAGTTGATCCTTTTAAGTTGTTTTTTACTTTTTCTCAAAATTATACATGCACGTGTTTTAAATCATGATATGAAGATTTGTTAAGAAAAATAAGAAGTACTCTATTTTCAAAGCCCACAGATTCCTTTAAAGTTTGGTGACTCTGCTACCCATACCCCTCTTGAGAAATGTTCCAATAATATTCCTTGGGGTTGGAAACTGCTTTCCATACCCCTTCCAGAAGTATTACCACCCCTTACTTCCAAGAAAGAACTGGCTTTGGACCCCCTCCATGGTCTTGGGAAATCTTTCTGTTCTGCCTTGCTGCCCCCACCTCTTTTCCCTCAAAAGGGTTAGCCTCTCTCCCCATCTCTGCAATACTCAGCATAATCCCCTCAATGACATTAAGTTATAGGCATAAAAAAAGCCAGGAAGGGAGGTTGCCTACAGGCCACCTCTGCTTTCTATCATAGAACTTAATCAGCCCCCGAAAGAAAAGATAGCACAAAGACGTATCTTGTGCTTGGAATGGGGAAAGGAAAATTAAGAGAAGAAAATTATTAACAGCTTTCCTTGTCCTTATTCTATTAAAACAGTCAAAGATGCAGCAAACCACAACACTGACAGTGCATGTCACTATGCACTCTATGATATATATAAAACTATGGGACACAAAACCTCCTTAAGGAGTTTATAATCTGTTAGGTTAAAACAATAACTTTGGAAATGACCACCTATTACTATATACCTGCTTTGCATCCACCAAATGCTGGATGCTGTACATTCATTTTATCATTTCAACCACTCTACACCCTGTGAGGTGAGTCCTGTTTACTATGTCCCATTTGCAGATGAGGAAGTTGGGGCTTGGAGAGGCTAAATAAATGGGCAAAGTCACACAACTAGTAAGTTAAGAAGACGAAGGTGGAACTTACTCTGTTAACCACCATATCAGACAGCTTCCAGATATACATTTAGTAGATGCTGAATAAATATTTAATGGATGAATTTATGATAAATAGTTTTTATAGCAGTGCTGCTGTCAAAAAATAAACATTTTTGCAAGAGAGCTTTTGTTGGAAAAGAGCATGATCACTGAGAGCAGACGGAGAAGGGGTGGTGGAAAACATGTGCACAGAATAAGGCTCATATTGGATAAGGTTGACATTGGATAGAATTTGGGACTGCAGATATCTGTGGGATGGAGTAACAGCTTGAGTAGTGTGAGGATATAGGAGTGTGCATGTATAATTGGGATCCAGCACTCCTGCTTAGGGAGTTATGAGGAAGAATGTTGGATATGCTTATATAAAGTCAATAATGCATATATATAATCTATAAGTGGATATATGTATGTATGAATGTATATACACATGTAAATGTGTGTGTATATATAAATATATATGTATATATATATTTTTCATGTAAAGTAAAAATAGTTAACTTTTATATATGGCTTGCTACTCACCAGGCCCATTCTAAGCAATTTATATCTATTATCTCGTGTAATCTTCAACAAAAATATTTACTATAAATACTATTATAGTCCCCATTTTACAGTTTAATTAAATAAAATATACAAAAGTTTAGTCAAAGTTGTACCACTAGTAAAAGGCAGATGGGATTAGAGTCCAGGTCATCCAAAATAGATGATATATTAGAGACAAACTTGAAGTTTTGCTCTAGATAAAAAAAACAGAAGAAAAACAGCACCAGCAGATTTTGACAATTGCCATGTATACTGTGAAAGGCTCCAAAATGTTCTTTGACCCTAAATTCAGGAGGAATCAATCTGATAGGCCCACCGGAATGCAATGCAAATTTAGACTTTATTAATAGATGATCAAAAGTAAGGTAGAAATAGTCCTATTCTTATCATTGGTCAGATAAATGTGGGATTGTTTTCATTATTCCTAGCCCCTATTATTTAAAAGACATGCAGAGAAAATTCAGTAGGTTCATGTGAGGTGAATAAAGGTTGTGAGGGTATCTTAAATCATTTAATTAGTTCAGGAACACTTGGAAGGAAATCTATAAGCTTTCCATCACACTGAATTATATCTGAACTTCTTATTCTGCCCTACAAGTTTCCAAGTAATTCAGTTTCTGGCTAGCTCTCCTACAGTTTTTTCTAACTCTTCCTGCAGTTCAGTTGACTCTGGTTGGCTCATTTGCTTGTCATCAAACAAGCCAATGCCTGCCAACATCCTGCCTCAGGGCTTTTGCACCTGTCCCCCACACTGCCTAAATGTTCTTCTCCTATGTATGTATGTATGTGACTTACTCTCACTTTTCTAAATTTCCACTTCCTCAGAGAGTCCTTCCTCAACCATCTTATCCAAGATAGTATCCATATTATTCTTTCCCCTTCTGCTGATGTGAATGTAGGCATGTATGCATCCATAATGTGGTATTTACACCATCTGATGTTGTTTATCCATCCATCACTTCTTAGTCATTGTTATCACTGTTTTCATCACTAGACTATGAACTCCTTAAGGACAGGGATTTGTCAAGTTTGTTCATTGCTGTACACCCAATCCCCAAAACTGTGTCTGGCACATAGTAGGCTCACAGTAAATATTTATTGAAGGAACAAATGATGACCATTTAGCCTAGAGAAGGGAAAAATGCAGCGTGGCTAATAATTATTATCATATATTTGAATTGAGCTTGCATAGAAGTGTGGCTAGACATAATATGGAATAGCCCTGAATTACTGGTAATCACACTTGAGCTCAAGATGAGGGAGTATTTTGTAACAGTCCCAATTTTGCAGAGATTAAGTAGACTCTCAAGGTAGTGTTCCTTCCCTGTGATGAAAGGCACTCAAGTAGCATCTGCTTAATTTCTTAGTGAAGATCTAGAGGGGATCGTGTGCAGACTAGATGAACTTTGAGAACAGGTTTATCTCTGCTTTCTTTCCTACCAAAGAGAATAGAAAAATGACCTCTACAGCGTCTTTTGTCCCGCTCGATGTGTGGCTCATATTCAGAATCATAACATTTTAGGGCTGACAGACACTAGAGGTCTTATAGAAAATGAAGTTGAAAGCTAGGACATGATATTATCCCCCTGCAACAGGCTTTCTGTGGTCACCCACAGACCACAGCATAAGGTCCCAGCTCCTCAGTCATCAGCAAAATATTTATTAAGCTCCAGCTACATACCAGGCACTGTTTGCAACCCTGGGGTTATAGCAGGAAATGGGATAAACAAGGACTGTCTTCTCATTGTGATGCCATCCATCATCTGGTAGCTACGGTTATGAATATGTGTGTAAATGCATGTGTGTATATATTAAATACACGTATGACTATATTGAAGTATGAGTAGTGTGCCAATCAGCTAAAGTTGGTGTGTTATTTCTAAATGACAAAGACAGAGGATAAAATGTGGTGACTGGGATGCAGGGCTTTCTCTGTTTACAAATTCACATTCTTTTGGCCTTTGAATGATTATACCAAAGTGACAGCAGTTGGTCAACCAGAAACCAGGAGTCAGCTGAATTTTTGCAGGATATTTATTCATACATTAGGGTGGTCTTCCGGGAAACAGAACAACAAACAGAACGTTTTACAAGCAATGTTATAGAAATATACACAAAGAAGCATTCGGTTGAAAGCAGAAACTTTTGCCTTACACAGGGATGGCTCAGTGTAACTTAGGCTATGCTAGCAGTTTTGACTAAGAAAGAAAATAGGAGTCTTTAGAAAGTTGTCTTAGAAATAATGGCTTAAGAGTCAAACTGGATATGTTAGAATCATTTATCCTTATTAAAAAACCTTAACTGGAGTATAATTAAAAGCACTCTTCACTGGGAATATGAAAACGGTAGGAGTGATGTGATTTGCCCTACGAGTCCTTTTCAGATTTTGGAGCTCAGCCTTTACTTTCACGATATTAAGACATATTGCTGATATTTTGTAAGTGGAGTGTGAGACACTCCATAAACATTTCTTGCCGTGAAGAATTTTCTGCTTCTTACACAAATTTCTAATCCTCTACTGGACATGGCTTGCAGGCGAAAAAACAAAATCTAGATTCTAAACCCACTCAACAGAAAAATAGAAAACACATAGATTGTTTTCTCCATTAATATTTTTCTTTTTTTAAGTTTATTTATTTTGAGAGAGAGAGGGAGAGAGAGAGAGAGAGAGGGAGAGAGAGAGAGAGAATCTCCCCCCAACATGGGGCTCCATCCCACAAAACGTGAGATCATGACCTGAGCTGGAATCAAGAGTCAGATGCCCAACCAAGTGAGCCACCCAGGAGCCTCAATGTTTGTCCTTTTTTATATCAAAGGATGGTTGTACTTAGTTATTTCTGCCTGGGATTTTAAGAAGTTCCATCTTCCATTTTGATAAATACTGTGGCTGATGGCAGTGCCCTGTATTCGAGGCTATTGTGTTCCTGGTGATATCAACTCCTGACTCTTTCTCCTGTACAGATAACTTACTTTATAATATTGACTTCATGTTGATGTTTTGGAGGCTCTGAAGGTAGGCAGGATATATCATCTAAGAGTTTTATTTCAAGACAGGAAACAATGCATTACAAAATATTTTGCATGAAATGAAGTATTGGGTTTGCCTGGGCAGTCAGGCACGTTGATCCTGGGCCCGGTCAAGATGAGTATGGGGACTTGGGTGCATTTTAGGATGCATTGACTGAATCCCGGTTCCTGGACTTTCTTGTTGTGCAAACTTGGACAGGTAAATCTCTTGGGACCTCCTATTCCACATCTATAAAATAGGAACTGCAATTCCCACTGTATGAGAAAATGGAACTGTAGGTATGCAATGCTTGGGACAGATCCAGTCCATAGTTAGCCCCTGGTGGTTACTTTTCCTCTCCTTGCTTTGGGAAGGCAATTCGTCTTCAAACTATCTTTTAACTTCAAATATTTACTTTCCTGAAGTGACAATTACCGAAATATATAATCTACCTATGCATGATTATAATAATATCAGCTAATGCTTACAGGTAATATAAAGGAGGGATAGAAGAAAAAGAATTTATTCTTAACTATTGTATATTTAAATATATAACAACTTGGGTCTTACTTCAGTAGACCATAAAATCAATGCCTAAACCTACTAGAAATGAAAATACTGAAATTTAAGATATTTAAGTAATGTCAGAAGAAATGTTTTTAAGGAACACACTAAAATTAGCATTCAGGAGGAATATGAGCATGTAGATTCGTGTTAAGATAAGTATTAAGTAGGAGTGTAATTATGCTATCATAATGAGCCTTTCAGGTTGCCTTCTTTACTAATTTTTCTCTAATAATATAATGAGGACCGTCGCAAACAATTACCATGTGTCTTTAGCCAAATTCTGTCAAATATTAACAAAATTAAACTTTTCCAGGCACTACTGGTATTGCCTTTCCCATTTTATATACTAGGGATATATCACATTTAAATCATACATTGACTACAGTGTAGAGTATCAGGTAAATACTTGGATAATTTCAGGTCAGCACCTTTATTCCACATAAGCTTCCCTCTCTACATTGAATTTTTGTTGAATTACTGGTATTTTCGTGTAAATTCTTATAAAAACTTTTAGTACTATTATGTTCTAAAGAATGACCAGTTAATATTTATGGAGGTTTAGTTTGGTGGCCATTCAAAGGCAATGTGGGGCCTGAGAAAATTCTTCCCTAAGGGAAACTCTGGGGTTGCTCTTTCTGCGAAATGTCTAAGCTCTGTAAATTTCTCAAACTTTGTCTAGGGACAGGATTGCTTGCTGTGAGATTTTTCAGTACCCTAGAACACTGGGGGTGAGGGGTGGGCTTGGGGAAGAGACAGAATTATATTAGGTGTCTTTCTTCCCAAATACTTTGTTCCATAAAAGTATGGGCATGAGGAATTAAAATAGCTGCCTAGTGGTACAATATATGTTTTCCAAGAAGACTGACATGGGAGAATTTGATAAACTGAGCACAAAGGGTTCATAACTTATCTCCCAAGTCAGGGAGGGACAGAAGCACCATGCTTCTTTCTCTGAATAAGAGAAAATCAGTTCTTGCTTCCCTGTGTTTCTCTGAAAGTATTCTTGCTGTGGTTTGTGATAGTTCAACCTCATATTTTAATCCAGGTAAATATATTGGCTATTTAAGGAATTTTAAAGTACACTGTTATTATTACCAATAGATCTGCCTAGTAAATAAAAAAAAAAAAACATCTTAAAGCCAGTAGGAGACACTCATATTTATAGTAGATGAAGTGTTGCATATTCACACATTCCATGGAAATCTTGCCACCTTCTGATTATATCATTATATCAAAGCTTCCAGACCCTAGTTTTGTTTCAAGAGTTGCTCTACAGACCCATTTTATCTGTTAGGTGAATTTTCTATAGAGTTATTTAGTTACTTGCAGATGTCAAGTAATTTATATGGTAAAATCATAACTTGGAATAATTCATAAATTTCCATGTTAATTTTTTATTGTCTTAGCATATCTGATTTGTTGTGAAACTCAAGTTTCTTGGCAAAAATATAAATCTCATTATAAATATCCATTGAAGTAAATATGACAGCTCTGTTTCCTATTATGTGCATGTGTAGTGTAAAGATATTAGCCATAAAATTTGGTGAATGTCCTCTAGGGGATTTCAAACTTTAGTATGTTTTAAATAACTTGAAGAATAGCGTTTGTTTATGGTTTTTCGTGTGGATAGGAAATAATAAATACAACTGACAGTCATGTACATGGTGAATTAAACTGAAGCTATATGATATACATAAGGTGTCATTTTTTTGTGTTTGAAATGCACTTAAAATGAATTTAACATGTCAAAATCAACATTTCAAAGTATACACTTTTAGCTAAACATCTAAATATTTTAGAAAATATTTTTGTAGGTGTTAAGCAGCATTATTACTTTTATCTTACTAAGTTTTATGTCTTGTATATTTCATGTGGTATGAAATTGTGTTTTTCTGTAGAATTTCAGAATTACTTATAGCAAGAGTTAAACTGTACATTGACTAGAATTTCAAGGGCATGAAGACAAAGTTTCAGTAGAGTATGTAGTTTGTAAAATTGTTAATAATAGCATTGCTATTCTACTTATCGAATACACATTGAATTATAGCAATCTGCCGTGAGCTAGTTTGGAGTCAGAAGTTTGGGAAAAATAATGTTACCTGTTAATGTGTAGATCTCATAAAATAACTTTCAAGGAAAAAGTCAATTATAAAAAGGAAATTACTTCTGGTTTAAATACACAACACTAAAAATGAGGTCACAAATATGCATAATCTGTTATAGCTATAAAATGGTATAACTTCACGATATTACATCTTCCCTCTGCTGATAGATTTTATTTTTAATTGAAAAAAGGCCTTGCTGTCCTCAGATTGATATTACAGGAAAGAGAACCCGACAATGTTTTTATTCAATTATCCAAATCAAAATTTGATTAATGAGGCATGATGACAGCAGCATAGTTAAAAGAATTGATAAATTATCAGTGGATCATCTCCAAATTCTGCCTGCTTTTCCTCTTCTGACTACAAAATCTTTCTGGGGGAAATGGCTTAACAGAGAGAACAGAACAATCAACTCTTGGGCTCCTGCCGTGTTCAGATAAATAATATGATGCTTTATCCAAAGGGTGGGTGGAAACTTCATTAAAATAAAAGCAACTCATCCTGTAGCATCAAAACTGATTGATATGTAGGTTTCTCCCTCAGTCCCTTTCTCTCTGTGTATATGTTGGTGGAGATGTGAAGGGAGCTATTTATGGTCAAGTTTGACTTAATGAGAAATCTGGGAACTGATACTTATTTAAAATTTAAGGACGATTCCTTTGTAGTTAAACAAAAGTGCCATAATCTGAACTTCAATATTATTCAGAGAATTCAAGTTTCTTTGCAGGATGTGAAGGATATTATTCAGGGCAGGATATTAAGAGTACCAATTCTGGAGTCAAGCAAACCTGCATTAGAATCTTGGCTCAGGCAGTACTGGAAAGCCTGGTTAATTCATTCAACATCCATTTATTAAGTGAATACCAAGTGCCAGGTACTGCATTCGATGCGATAGTATGCCAGATAAATCATTTCTGCTGTTCCAGATTAGTCACTTTTTTTCTTTCTGAATATCAGACTGCTATACAGTGTGAGTAATAGCTCGTCCATGTTATTAAATGAAATCATTATATAAAGCTTCACTTCAAAACTAGTACCTAATTTTTGTTGTTATTACAAGAAAAAAGTTCCACCGAAGTAGAAACTAGTCTATTATTTATTTTAGTTTTTCAGTTATTAAAGTTGAAATAATAAAACCTGAAAAACAATAGTATGCTCATATTACCTTTAGGTAGTAGCTTGACTTATTACAGATTCTTATATCTAACATACACACAGTTTATTTAGCCTTCACTATTTGTAAATGATTGTGCTTGCAGAAGAGCCAAAGAGATAAAGACAGCATATTCAATGTGAAATCCAAGGACCTTTTTGTTAGGGTATCGGACACACACAAAAATGTAACTGAATTTGAAAAAAAAAAAGCATTACATTGAACATTATCAAATGGTTAAGACAGTTTTTGCTTATGCAAAATGGTTATGCAAGTTTTTGAAGTTTTTGCTCCAAATATTAAAATAGAGATGTCACTTAAGTTTTAGTTGGCTATATTTCTTTTTTCTTAATTAAAAAAAATTTTAATGTTTATTTATTTTTGAGAGAGAGGCAAACAGAGATGAATGGGGGAAGGGCAGAGAGAGGGAGACTGAATCTGAAGCAGGCTCCAGGCTCTGAGCTGTCAGCACAGAGTCCGACGTGGGGCTGGAACCCACGACTCCAGAGATCATGACCTGAGGCAAAGTCAGACACCTGACCGGCTGAGCCACCCAGATGCCCCCTAATGTTTTTTAAATGTTTGTTTGTTTGTTTGTTTATTTATTTATTTATTTATTTATTTATTTATTTATTTTAACATTTATTCATTTTTGAGAGACAGAGAGAGACAGGGCATGAGCAGGGAAGGGCCAGAGAGAGGGAGACACAGAATCTGAAACAGGCTCCAGGCTCTGAGCTCTCAGCACAGAGCCTGATGCCGGGCTCGAACTCACAGATGGTGAGATCACAACCTGAGCTGAAGTCAGATGCTTAACCGACTGAGACACCCAGGCACCCCAATGTTTATTTATTTTTAAGAGAGAGCACGCACATGCTAGTGGGGGAGTGGCAGAGAGTGAGAGAGAGAGACAGAGACAGAGAGAGAGAGAGAGAGAGAGAGAGAGAATCTGAAGGAGGCTCTAGGCTCTGAGCTGTCAGCACATAGCCCAACACTGGGCTCGAACTCACGAACCATGAGATCATGACCTGAGCAGAAGTCCGACACCTAATGGACTTGGCCACCCAGGTGCCCCGTTGGTTTTATTTCTTGCTTCAGAAATGTATTGATTTGTATAGTATATAAAGTACTTAAATACTTAAAGGAAACTGTTTTTAAATTTTATACCTGTCTCAAACAATCTAATGAAACAGTCAGTCTGCTTTAAAAGCTCATCATTTATCAGTAAGGCTAAAAATAATCTATCCTAAGTGAGTATACTTAGAAAATAAAGTGTGTTTGCATGGTAGAATGTGGGCATGCAAATTACATGTTTTTATTTGATAAGCCTATGAACAGAGAAAATTTGGACAAGTGTTACTTTATTTTTATTTTATTTTATTTTAGGTTTTAAATGTTTCATAAGGATCAGTATCAATAGTCAGAAAACAGATTTAAAGATGTCTATTCTTAGGAGACTATCTCTGGTGCAAGCAAGCAGTTAGTTTCTCTTCAGTCTCCTAGCAAAAAATAGATGATATATATTCTTGTGGCTGAACAAAAAATATGTAAATAATATTTTTTCTTCTGACTATGACAGACTAATGGTCTTAGACTTGAATGTGAATGTTAAAAAATAGAATAAAGGGGCGCCTGGGTGGCGCAGTCGGTTAAGCGTCCGACTTCAGCCAGGTCACGATCTCGCGGTCCGTGAGTTCGAGCCCCGCGTCGGGCTCTGGGCTGATGGCTCAGAGCCTGGAGCCTGTTTCCAATTCTGTGTCTCCCTCTCTCTCTGCCCCTCCCCCGTTCATGCTCTGTCTCTCTCTGTCCCAAAAAAAAAAAAAAAAAAAAAAAAAAAAAAAAAAAAAAAAAGAAAAAAAAATAGAATAAAACAAAGCAAAATAACCTATAAATCTGGGGAAAATATATGAGGCAATTTTTCTAGGCATTGAATAGCAGGCAGTGGAGACTTATAATCTTTAGTGGAATGAGTACTGAAGAGGTGAGATGCATATTTGCTCAAGTTTTCTGTGTGGAGGCATTTTTAAGGGCCGTATACAAGAAAATAGAACCTAAGTGGAGAGCAGCAGCCATTGAGCTGAGGAGGTAGTTGTTTAGAATCTGGGCTCCTGAGGCAGTTGACATTTTCAGGGAAAGGTACTACAGATGAGGAAGCTATGTGGAGGCACTGGACTGCCCTCATGAACTTAGTCAAGGGTTGGGCTCCGCATGTGCAGATTGAGGCTCTCTAACAGACAGCAGTGGCTACAGGGATGACTGTGAAGCCAGTGGCCAAGTCATGGGACATGCAGGAGACCAACCCATACAATATAAGCCCACCCAGAATGTACAGAAATTGCTGTCTTGGACTTATGGCTAGAACCCCAGAGAAGTCAGACCTCAGGAGTAAGGATACCATGGATAGGGCTCATACCCTAGAACTAAAGATGAACTAAAACAGATCTACTCTAAAAACATCAGAATTTTATAATTATGAAGGCTGACAACATTAAAAGGATTCATGAGAAATGTAATTGTCTTTTAAAACTCTATAAAATATATTATTCATAATCATGGCTAAAATAATGATGTGTTCAAATGAATGAAAGTGGGGATATTTCAAAGCAAGGCAGTCTGCATTCTCATAAATTCTAGAAGAAAATCTTCAAGGTCAGGCAAATGTTATCACTATTGCAAAGGACATTGATGTAAAATCTGCAGTTACTATTATACCAGAAGTTGAAATTTTGAGTGGTTTCACTCTAAGATAAAGAATAACTGGTTGGCTCAGTTGGTAAAGTGTGTGACTGTTAATCTTTAAATTGTGGGTTTGAGCCCCACATTGGGTGTAGCAGTTACTTAAAAATAAAATCTTGGGGTGCCTGGGTGGCTCAGTCGACTTCAGCTCAGGTCGTGATCTCGCAGTTGATGAGTTCGAGCCCCATGTCGGGCTCTGTTCTGACTGCTCAGAGCCTGGAGCCTGCTTCAGATTCTGTGTCTCCCTCTCTCTCTGCCTCTCCCCTGCTCATGCTTTGTCTCTTTCTGTCTCAAAAATAAAGATAAATTTTTTTTTAAATTAAAACAAATAAAATCTTGAAAAAAAAAGAATACAGTAAGAATATCTAGGTTTATTATGTCTATTCAACATTGTATTGTAGTTCTTATCCAGTAAAATAAGTCAGGAGAAATAAGAGATACAAAGCTTTAAAAAGGAGAAGTAAAACACTCTTTATTTGCAGACAGCACATGCATGTACAATACCCTTTAAAAAATCTGCACAACGCTAAGAAAAATTAGTGGATTTTGCGAAGTCACAGCATACAAGGTGAATATAAAATAATAAGTGTAATTTTATATCCTGTCATCAAAGGATTGGGAAATAAAATTTTAAAACACTGTTTATTATGACATTAAAATAAATTTTATAAAACATATATAAGACCTTGATAAAACATAGCAGCAATAAAGAGATTTAAATAAATGTAGGGATACATTGAATTTACAAATTGGACAGCTCAAAACTGTTAAGATGATAATTTTCCCAAACTTGATTTATACATTTAATGGTATGACAGTTGAAACACCAAAAATCTTTAAAAAAAATCTAAATTGACAAACTGACTTTAAAATTGTATAGAAATGAAAAATACCTGAAATCATCAAAATAATCTTGGAAAAAAGAAGAGCAAGGATGGAAGTCTTGTACTATCTAATTTCAGGACTTAGTATAATGTTACAATGATCAAGACAAAGTGGCATTAGAGTAAGAACAGGTAAATAGAGCAATGGAACAGTGTAGAGAGTGTGGAAATAAATCCACAGAATTACATTCAAAGCATTTTTGACAAAAGTGCTAGGGAAGAAAGGAAATTCAATGGAAAAAGAAAGTCTTCTCAAGAAATGTTACTGAAACAACTGGATAAATGTACTGAAAACATTAACCTCAACCCCTACCTCACACTATACACACACCAATGAGATGGATCATATAATTAAATGAAAAAATTATAATGCTTTTACACAAAAATAGGACAGTATCTTCATGACCCTGAAAGAACTTAGTAACTTCTAACGCTCTCTCCTTCCTTTTATCTTCGTGTCTAGATAAATAGATAAATTGATCTTCATCAAAATGAAAAACTTCTGTTCATAATTCGCCATTAATAAGATGAAAAGTAAAGTCATACCCCCAGAGAAAACGTTATCAATATACACATCCAGCCAAGGGCTTGCATCTAAAATGAATATTATATTCATACAAACAATTAACAATAAACTAAATAATACAATACTATACTGACAAGAAAACTGAAAAGGCACTTCACAAAGAATGAATGGCAAAAAACATGAACATGTTTATAAATATATAAGAAACATTGGTGAAAATGTATATAAGTGGCAAAAAATATGCAAGAGTATTTAATATCATTTGCTATTAAGGAAATGTAAGTCATAAAAATCATTGACTAAAGCAGCAAAATTTTAAAAGATTGCACCGGATGTTGGGTAAAGATGTAGAGCAACTAGAATGCTCATGAATTGCTAATGGGAGTGAAAAATGGTACCACCAGTTTGGAATACTTTCTGGCAGTTTTTCAGAAAATTAAAAATGCTTGTAAGGCCCAGCAACTGTGCTTCTAGGTATTTATTCAAGAGACATTAAAAAAAAAATCTAAGTACACAAAAAGACTTTTACTAGAATATATATATATATATATATATATATATATATATTATATATATATATGAATTTTATTCGTAATATCTTTGAATTTGAAATGGCCCAATATCTGTCAATAAATAGATTTATCTATTTTAGGCATGTTATGATATATTCACAAAATTAAATAATAGTTAGCATACTTAGAGAATGAACAGATACCAAACATGAATAGGTACAAGGCACAAATGGATCTCCAAAACAATTTGTTAATTAAAAGAAGCCAGAAATTCAAGAATAAGCAAAACTAAGATTTTAGGATAAAAATAAAAATAGTTATCTATGATGGTTGAGATTGACTGGAAAGGGACATGGGGGAACTGTCTGAAGTGAGTAACTTCTACCTTGATTGGAATGTTGGCTATATGAGTGTATTCACGTATCCAAATTCATCAGATAGCACAACTGTGGACCTAAGCTGTGCATCTCACTGTATATCAACTTTATCTCATTTAAGAAAAACTTCCATTAAAAAAAACCTTAAATATATGATTTTAGGCAATTAACTCTATGTTTTTTTTACATCAATGTGAAAACACCTTCTAATTACAAAATCCTTTATTATAGGCAAAGTATGCCAGAGCATACTTTATGCATTGTGTGGGTATTTGTGTGTGTGTGTATGAGAGAGAGAGAGAAAGAGAGTGAGTGGGAGAGAGAGAATGGAAGAGAGGGAGGGAGGGAGGAGAAGGAAGGGGGGTAGCATTTTTGGGGTGTGGATGGCCTATACTAGCCTCTAGTAGGTTGTCATTTTACTGGATTTTGACTTTGCTGAAATACTAGCACACTTTACTCAATATCATTCTTAGTTTTGTCTCCTTTTCTTGGCCCCTACCAACATTTCAGATGAATATGAAGTGTTATAAAGATACTTAGAAAACTGCCACAAGAAATTTAAAAAAATGAAGGAACCCCTTACACAGTGTGTGATACTCAGTGTGTCCTAAAAGTCATCTAGGAGTTAGAGTAGACAGAAAATTGAATGTGTATCAGTGATCAAGTATGAAAACAGATATAGTTCTCTCAACAGTTTAATATTTTCCATATTATTTTAGAAAATATTTAAAACAGTCTGACTTAGAAAATAAGGTTAAAAATCAAATGGAGTAATAATTGTTAAAGTATCTCTAGTGAACAGATTATATTGGGAAACTTAGTCAAGTTTCATTCCCATAAATACCATGATATTAATAAGATCTACTTTTAGAGAACAATTTCCTAACCCTTCATCTACTGGTGCATTTTGTTTTTCAAAATAGTTCAGTATAATAGGACTCTAATAGTTGCCCTTTCTGTGGTTTCTATATACCTATTTGTTAAAGCTTATTTTGAGTTGTGTGAAATTCCAAAATGCAATTAGAAGGAAAAGGGATGAGAAATATGTGTGCACTCATAACTCATAAAGTTTGACAGAGGTGTAACAGAAAATATGTGATTTTTGTAGATGTTCCACCAGGAAAATAATAGGACAGAAAATATATTTTTTTAAGACAGAAATAACTTGGAGACGGTCCAGATCTGGAGAACATCCACAGAAGTTTTTAAAGTAACATTTAATGAGACAACTTAAAAAGACTAGAATGATTTTGCTCAAATTAAATATCTATCTATCCATACATCATCTATCTAAATTAGTTATATTTGGTAAGTTAGCAAAGGATTCTTTTAACACATATAATTTTCAGGAGTTCATCCCATACTTTCAATGCCTAAAAAAGCACATTGGACAGAATTACACCTTAGAAATGTGAAGAACTTTGTTCATAATTAATTAGTTTTAGTCTTCCACAATAGTTCTTCTGATTTGAATTTTTATATCCCCCAAGTTCAATATAAGAAATGTTTTTAAACTGTTGTGTGAGTAAGTATTAAAGATAGATCTATGAACTTCCTAACACTGATGTTTCACACAGCCTTATATACTGTACTTATAAAATGTACAGCCAGGTGAGTCCAGAATTGTAAGCACTATCTGAACTGTGTTTGTTGCACACCAATCTGGGGATGAGAGGACAAACTAGACAATCTGGGAAGTCTCCCGGTGATACCTACTCAGATGTATGTGTGTGGAGGGGATTTAAGGTCCCTACAACCTAGAGCTCAGCAACTGGGAACAGATCTGCAAAGTCAGTAGCCAAAAAATCTCCTTCTTACTACTGATTCATCACATAACTAGGTTCACCAAGAGTTAGCAAGTTAGATTTTACACTGGACAATGAAACTCTTGTGTTGATCTAAGTCCCTTTAGAGTGATGGGGGAAGGTTTTTGCTTTTGTTTTTGAAATAGGCTCTCGATTCTTTGCAAAATAATTCTATATGTGTACATGCACCAGGATTTCGTTAACGTTTACTCATTAACGCTAATAATTGTGTTGCAAAAATTCAGTAGCAATCACTTTCAAGATGATTTTGAATTTTAGTAATGGACTTTATATAGTATTGAATTTAAAAATTCATTTATAGCCCTTAATTAATTGTATGGAAAACTTTAAAAGCTCAATAAACAACAACTTTACTTATTTAGTAATTGCTTTTCCTCTGGTATTTTTTAAAGTATTTATTTATTTATTTATTTATTTATTTATTTATTTATTTATTTTTGAGAGACAGAGAGAGACAGAGCACAAGTGGGGGAGGGGCAGAGAGTGAAGGAGACACAGAATCAGAAGCAGGCTCCGGGTTCTGAGCTGTCAGCACAGAGCCCAACCCAACGTGGGGAATGCGAATTCACAAACTGGGAGATCATGACCTGAGCCTAAGTGGGATGCTGAACGGACTGAGCCACCCAGGCACCCCTAAAATATTTTTTTAACGTTTATTTATTTTTGGGAGAGACAGAGCACGAGCAGGGGAGGGGCAGAGAGAGAGGGAGACACAGAACCCAAAGCAGTCTCCAGGCTCTGAGCTGTCAGTACAGAGCCCGACGGGGGCTCAAACTCAAGAACCATGAAGTTATGACCTCAGCCAAAGTTGAATTCCCAACCGACTGAATCACCCAGGTGCTACCCTCTGCTATTTTTATGAGTGTTTTTAGAATCCTGATCAAGTTCACACACGTATTGTTTTTTGTTTTGAATTTGAGCCATTTGTCCTACAACTTAATAGATAATGAAATGGTCTTATGATTCTACTCAGTATTTAAGAAAGAAAGAACAAATTAAGTATTTAATTGTGTTACATCAAAACACATATTGAAAACATACCAACAGTGGTATAGATTACATGACTATTCTTTTGTTCTAAACAAGTGCTCTTTAACTTTAAATTCATCTCTCACTTTGGTTTTAAATTTAAATTGAAAACTGTTTGTAACACTTTCCCCCAAATAGTTTCTGACAGAAAATTCCTTTCTTAGTCCCTTGCCACTGAAGTGTTTTTCAAGTGTTGCAAATCTGCTCTATCTGTTGCCTTTCCTCTTGAACACAATGAAGGCTATAGTTGGCATTCTAGAAAGGAAAAATGGGTTACTGGAAGTTGGACAGAATCCAAGCCTCAGACAGAGAGATGGAAAAACAGAACTATATAATCCTGAGCCCTGAACAATGTAGTTTAGTCTTAAGCACAAAAATCATTTCTATAATGTATATTCTGTTCCCCTCTTCACAATTTCAAGCTGACTACCTTGTGCCAAATAGGTGCCACTGAATATGAAGGGAATTTGATTTGCAAGTTGAATTTATTTGCAATATAGAATGTTGTGCAAAGGGTAAAACAGCATTGCTTAACCAAGTCAATATTTTCCTATACATGTGCATTTTAAATACAAAAGATGATCCCTGCTTGGTTAGGGAGTTTCATCCCATCCATGATAATTGATTTTGTAAGGTTTTGAAGAAATCTTGAATTGTCTTCTCTTTTCACTACTGGGAATTTGGAGGAGGGGTATGGATTTGGGGACAGGGTCTTTGTTCTCATTCAGTTATTTTTTAGGTGGTATATCAAGTATAATGTAAATGTTTCCCTGGAAATGGAGTTGTGTCAAAATACTAAATAGGACTTCTATTCGCAAAAGGTTTTTCAAACTAACTGCATCTAGAGTTTTGTACCCTTTGTTTGTTATATTCTGAGTACAGATAGAGTCTGTTTCTGAAATCACATCTGTGCTGTCAACTTCAATGTGTTCTTTTATTTATTTTTTAAAATATATCAATGAGGGCATATAAACTATGAATGGCACTTTTTTTGGAGAGTTGTATTCCCCATAACATATAGTATAGTATCAGCCGCATGCAAAGGTTCAACAAAATGAGAGTTGATTGAATTTTTATAGCCATAATTCCTATGAATGGAGTATAGATCTGAAAAAAATGTACATGGGCCAGTTGAGTGCAAATTTTCCTTTGAGAAAATTTAGAATCTTAAAAAAATAAAGACAGCCCTCTATGTCAGAGACAAGAGGTGAATACTGTTAAACACCTGAGTATGTCATTTTACTTATCAAGCTAATGTAGGTACCCTTAATAATATTTACTTTTATTTAATTTTCTCACAATATAACTAGGAGTTAATAAAGGGCAGGATTCAAGGAGAGAGGAAACGAAATGCCTGTTTTTGAAATCTAATCTAAAGTGGCTTTAAGAGTACAGACAATTTCTTATTTCAACAAGCAAGACATTAATAATAGATAGAAAAAATACTCTAATTTAATTAACGGTAATTTCATGTTACTTTCCATGATCTTTATTTTTTTCTAGAATTAAACCACCTCAGGGAGCAATTAACCAGTTGTCTGCAGGAAGATAACTTTTTGTTCCATACTGCCCTAGTCTCCCTTCTGTTCCCTGGTCTTCTCTACCTCAAGTGGTGGCTGGGTAATAAACATTCAGTAAATGCTGGCTGAATTTCTCTTCTTTCACAAAATATGTATTGTGTTAAATAAGACTATGTGCACTTAGCATAATGTCTCAGAAAAGGTAGTTATTATATATATATATACACACATATATATACGTATATATATATAGTCATTATTATTATTGATTCTCCAAACATTATAAAACTATTAAATGTCTATCAAGGCTGGGGCACCTGGGTGGCTCAGTTGGTTAAGTGTCTGACTCTTGGTTTCGGCTCAGGTCATGAGCTAGTGGTTTGTGAGTTGGAGCCCCGCACCAGGCTCTGCGCTGACAGAGTGGAGCCTGCTTGGGATTTTCTCTCTCTCCCTCTCTCTGTCTCTACCCTGCTGGCACTGCCTTGGTCTCTCTCAAAATAAATCAATAAACTTTAAAAAACAAACAAAAATCTATTGAAGCTTCATAAACTCATTAGGATTTTATGACTGAATATAGAATATCCTCTGTTGAGTAAGAAGAAAAGTGACATGGGGCACCTCGGTGACTTAGTCGGTTAAGCATTCGACTTCGGCTCAGGTCAGGATCTCGTGGTCCGTGGGTATGAGCCCCACGTCGGGCTCCTTGCTGACAGCTCAGAGCCTGGAGCCTGCTTCAGATTCTGTGTCTCCCTCTCTCTCTGCCTCTCCCCCACTCATACTCTGTCTCTCTAAAAATGAATAAACGTTAAAAATATTTAATAAAAAAAGAAGGTGGCACTATAGCTTCTAATTTCTACACCATCATTAATACAGTGAATGCCACAGACTTTGCTTAAAGTTGCTGTTCTGTCTATGTGTTCTGTGACATCCCTTGCTTGAATTTATTAGCAAATGAGTATTAATGATTTTTTAATCCCTAACTCTCAGGTGCATTCAGTGTCTTCTTTTTCAAATGAATTCCTTTCACCGGTTCCATTATCACTGTCAGCTCTCTCCTGTTTAATCAGTATTCTCATCACCATTTTCAGCTTTAGTATGTTTCTTTCAAAAGAGAAAAAGAAAGCTAGTTATAAGTGGACATACGTGAAACATATCTTAGCTATGAGATAGCTTTTATTGTCACTCTTTGTTAAGAGCAATGTAGAAGAGACTGCTCAGGGATGTTTATAAGCTTTCAGGGTTATGCCTTGTTTGCCCCTGTGATCACACATCAAGGGGTGAGAAAATAAAACAGAACTTTAAATGTATTTTTCGTTTCTATGCAAGAGCAGTTTGTGGTGTACTTGGGTGTGATTGTAGGAATAACACTTGCATTTTGCAGACTCTAAACATCCCGTACTGTAATCAGTGCCGATGGGATTACGGAAAATGCTCCCTAGTGTTAAATATATCAAATCACTCTGTGGTTTATTTGTAAAGGAAAGATGTCCACAGGAAAAGTGAGAAACAGTAGATTTTTGGAATTAGTGTAAACACTGAGGCATAGAATAGATACAAGGTAAAAAAAAAATAAATTTAGTAGCTTATTGGAGTATTTCCTAACAGGCATCGAAGGGGGCAGATATTGATTTGAAACTGTTCTCCATGGATTATGATATACATGTACATGGATATGTTCTCTCAATTGCATATTTTACATGTTATCAGATATATTTCACATATAAGTAAATATAAAGCCAATTACTATTAAAAGTAATAGGAAGCGCAAAGCTGGATATTTAAGTGTTTAGGTGAATGTTTCCAGATGAGCTAAACATAGGTTCTGGATATAACTGTGGTTTAATTTACTTGACAGTTTTTTTTTTAAGTTTATTTATTTATTTTGAGAGACAGAGAAACAGAGGGAGTGAGTGGGAGAGGGGCAGAAAGATAGGGAGAGAGAGAAGCCCAAGCAGGCTCTGCCCTTTCAGAACAGAGTTTGAAGTGGGGCTCTATTCCACAAACCACAAGATTATGACCTAAACCTATATCGAGAGCTGGGTGCTTAATGAACTGACCTACCCAGCTGCCCCTGCTTGACAGTTTTTAAAGGCCTCTTTCTGGGGAGGTATTGCCCTGGGAATTTGGGGAGATGGAGTGTGGCAAGGCTAGGTCAACTGAAACACAGTGAGAAGGTGCAAGCTTTTCCTTTATTATTAGTTTCTAGGCTTACCATGGTCAACATACAGTGCTGAGGAATAAATTAAAAAAAAAAAATTCTGTGGGAGAAAGTGACTATTCTCAGAGGACCCAGGCAGTGGGACTTTGAGGAGAGAGCAGGAACTCTATAAATATATGTCAGGAAAGCTACTGAGAGATACAAGTCTGGTTTGAGCTCACCTAGACTTTGTCAAGTTCAAAGAGTGGTATGAATGGGGAACGCCATCTTTGTGATGCTAGCCATCACATGTCTTTCTGTTCAGTCACACCCAAGATGGACTTTTTGCCTTGTGCCTGGAGTACAGCTGTTATCCTGAGACCTCCCTCCAAAATAATTCTGGGAATTATCTTTGTTTCCTTTGTGTTAAACTTCCTTTCCCTGTAGCCCATGCTTTCATTTTCTTTCTGGCTTCTTTCCTCGTTTTGGTGGAGCAACTTGTGTCAGAAATTCCTAAAAAATGCTTTTGGGAATCTGATTTTTTATATATTCCATGTCTCAAAGTATCCTTGTTTTACCTTAATAGTTGATGTATAATTTAGTTGAGTATGGAGTTCTAGGGTAGAAATAATTTTTCATCATGATTTTGAAAGTATTTGTCCCTTGGTCTTCTAGATTGCAGTGTTGTTTTTGAGCAGTCTGTGTCCATTTTGATTCCTGATCCCTGTGTATGTGATTCGTATTTTGTCTCTGGAAGCTTGGATAATCTTTGTCCACAAAGCAGATATTTTCAACCTTGACACTGTTACACTTTCGATCAGTGAAGTGAAATATTTCTTTGATGATTTTCTTCCCCCACCCACATCTCTCCTTATGGAATCATGATTATTAGGACCAATTCTGGATTAATCCTTTGTGTTCTTTCCTTTTTTTTTTTTTTTTTTTGTTCAGTCCTTCTCTTCTGTTTTCCGCTTCTTTGACTTTGATTAATTTCTCTCCTTTATGAAGAATTTTTCAACTTAATATTTCAAACTCAGATGGATTTTAGCTTTATTTCCAAGAGATGTTTAGCAATGAATGTGTTGTTGTTGTTGTTGTTGTTGTTGTTGTTGTTTTATATAGCATCTTCTTCTTGTTTCATGAATGTAATACCTTCTCTTAGCTCTTAAATGATATTATGGTAGGATTTTAGTGGTTTGCTTTATTTTTAAGTTCCTTCAAGTTCCTGTTTTAAAAAGCTACTTTGTCTCTATATTTGCAGGTAGGGAATTTTCTCAGATATCTAGTGATCTTTTTGTTTCTCTGCTCTTAGGTAACAGTGAAAGATTAAAAAGTTGATTAGGGGAGTGCCTAGGTGGTTCAACTGGTTGTGAGCATCAGACTCTTGATTTTGGCTCAGGTTATGATCCCAGGGTCATTGGATTGAGCCCCACATCACCCTCCACACTGTGTGGAGCCTCCTTAAGATTCTCTCTCTCTCTCTCTCTCTGTCTCTCTCTCTCTCTCCCTCTCTCCTTTTGCCCCTCTCCTCTGCTTGCACTCTCTTTTCTCTCTAAATTTTTTTTAATTAAAAAAACAAACCCTTAAAATATTTTTAAACATTTATTTATTTGTGAGAGACAGAGAGAGGCAGAGCATGAGCAGAGGGGGGCAGAGAGAGGGAGACACAGAATCCAAAGCAGGCTATAGGCTCTGAGCTGTCAGCAGAGCCTGATGTGGGGCTTGAACTCACAAACTGGAGCCAAAGCCAGATGCTTAATTGACTGAGCAACCCAGGCGCCCCTAAAAAATATACTCTTAAAAAAACCTGATTAGAAGCTTTATGCATATGGGTAGAAATTGTTAGTATAATTTTCTCTTCAAGATACTCTTGCTTTGCCATTTTATGGAGACTTAGTCCTTCTTCTGGAATGGTCAGATTTCAATGAGAGGACTCTTTCATTCTCTTTTCTGAAGGGCACAAGCCTGGCTGTCAAACATTCTGGGAATCAAACGGCAGAAGAGGCCTGGGAACTCAGCTGTCATTATGCATAAGTTTGTCTAGTTCCTGTGTTTCTAGTATCCTATCCCACTCTCATTGTGTCTGTTGATGCCACCATTTCCCCTCTCCAGAAAACTTCCAAACTGTGGCTCAGTGGGGAAGAACAATCACTGAACAGCACACATGTGGGATGTGGAGAACCATCTAAGAATCCATCTCCTTAAACTTCTAATACTCAAGGATACTTATTTTAACCCTCACACATTTTTAGTAATATGTGTTTTTTTTTCTTTTTTGAGAGAGAGAGAGAGAGAGGCAAAGGGAAAGGGAGAGAGGCAATCTTAAGCAGGCTCCATGCTCTGAGCAGAGCCTGACGCAGGGCTTGATCTCAGGATTGTGAGATCACGCCCTGAGCCTAAATAAAGAGTCAGACTCTTAACACACTGAGCCACATTTAATATGTGGTTTAAATAAGGTTGGCCCTTAGCTTTTCCTGTTGCTGAATTTGGTCCTTTATGTAACAGTGCATATGGATTAGTTGGATGGATTATTAAGTAATATGAAGAACATGTCAACGTTTTAGCAACAAAAATATTAGAAAATAGGCCATCTGACAATTAACATACAATTGGATTGGAGACTCAGGAAGTTGTTAAATTTGAATCTAAAATGAGATAGTCTGACTTGGATCTCAGAAGACTTATTGTTTATTCCAGGTGTGCATCTTAAGAAACTTGCAGGATTTGTATAGTTTGAACTCAAAACCACATACTGCTCAGTGATGAATTTTGCTCTGAGTTTTGTGGTTGACCTGAAATCCCAATACAAAGGAAAAGCCCAGGAGTGTGAAACCAGATCAACCAAAATATGAGATTCTTCATATGAATACTCTGTGATCTGAGACCGCTAAGGATCCCTTGACTCTAATTACAGTGTGGTCTCATTCAATAAATGTGGGAAGATCGTATGATTTCTTTATTGATTTTGGCACCTGTTGCATCTTTTATTAGATCTAACACATGTTCTGAAGTAGGTCTCCAATTATAGAAAACATCTTTTAATACAATGTATAGATTCATATAACTCACTGTTATATCAAAAACTGCATAAATATTACCTTCTATGACACATGATTCATTCTTCTAATTATTTTAAATACAATTTTATTAATAACCATAAAATAAGAGCAATGCTATTTAATTTTTCTATGATCTTCCTCTCCTTCTCCAAGAGTAATATACTATTTAAGGATCATAGAGATTCTACTAGTCTAGCATGTATTTTTAAGTTTTAAAGTAGCTAGTGGAAACTGAAAATAAATATATGACATTAAGATTCTAAGTTATCATTATTTATTTGAATTCCTTTCAGAGAAGAAAGGAAAAAAAGAATATATCATTAGGAACAATACTATTTTGTAATATGGGCAGGGCTCATTTAAGAATAAGTGGCTGAGGGGTTTTGCTTTTGGCTAAGTTGGATTAACAGGACCTGTATATTCTCCCTCCTGAAACAACAAACCAACCAACCAACTAAAAAAAAAAAAAAAAAAATGAACCAGAACCTGATGCATATTCCTGTATTCGTTCATTCCACATGTATGTTGAATACCCACTGTGTACCAGAGATTGAGTTAGGAGGTGAGTATACAAAAATGAGCCAAGCTAAAGTGTTGCTGTTGTCAAGCTTAAAATCTAGTCAGGGAGACAGACAGAAAATAAACACTTCGTAGGAAATAAACGTGGGCACCGATGGCCACTTGTGGTCCTCGCCTAATAGATAGATCTGCTACCATTATATTAATTATAGAGCCTATATGTGATATATTTTTATATATCATTCTATCCTGCTTAAAAATGTATAAAACCAGGGGCGCCTGGGTGGCTCAGTCGGTTGAGCGTCCGACTTCAGCTCAGGTCACGATCTCACGGTTCGTGAGTTCGAGCCCCGCATCAGGCTCTGGGCTGATGGCTCAGAGCCTGGAGCCTGCTTCCGATTCTGTGTCTCCCTCTCTCTCTCTGCCCCTCCCCCATTCATGCTCTGTCTCTCTCTGTCTCAAAAATAAATAAACATTAAAAAAAATGTATAAAACCAGGTAATTATGTCTCTAATAACTTTATATGTCATTAAATACAACCACATTTCTCCATGACCTCTTTGAATGCACCAAATTTCACTGATGAAACCCTATTGGCGGAAACAATTTATAGTTTGCTTTTGTTTCAAAATGACATACCAAACCACAGATTGAACTTGAGTGAACCCTATTAAAGTTATCATACCAATTTAGAATTTAAAGTACTTAATTTGAGAAAGACATTTATATGTTCAGCTACAAAAAATTCTCATATCTTTCACGCTATGCAAACTCTGTTTTAACCTTCATTTTTCCTCCACAGAGAAATTCCAAACAAATTTATTCAAGCTTTTCTTTCTTCCCATTAAATATAATTATTTTTTGCTGGATAAAATGTTTCTAAAATTCTCCAAAATAAGCACTGAATACATTAAAAGTATGCTATGAAAAAGATATCCATTATGTAAATAAACATATTGAAACTCTAACTATTGGTACACTTAGGGCGAGTGGCTTCAGTTTGACATTGTATATATAATGACATAAAAATTATCTCTTAATTACAATCAAAGGAAGTGAGAATAGATTTCAGGCTTGGGGAAGGGCTGTTGAAGGGGTAATAGACTTTTGATGTCTGTCTTGTCACAGTAGCACAATAGCTAATTCCTGTGACTCCTGACCTTTTAGTGTCTCCTAACCAAGTATTGGCATTAATCTACTGCTTATCTGTCACCCACCACATTGTATAGTTCCCATCTCTGCTTTCAATTATCAGTCATTAGAGAAGGCACTGAACAATTTCAGAAGAAAACTCACAAAACCTTTGACCTGTTTTTGTCAGATAACCACAAGTATTCACTCTAGATAAACTATCATTTCATTGTATTCAAGACGTAAAGGAAGGTTCTTTGCTGTATATGCACTTACTGTAACCTCTATCACCTTCAGGTGGTTAAAAATGGACTGTTTTATTTTACTGATGGAACAGAAGAATTTGCAAGGTCATTCAGTGAAATCTGGTGAGATTAGAATGGTTGACCTCTAGCTGCCAGGCAATCTATAAAACCCACAGATTTTTCTAGTAAAGAAAACATGTGAACTAAATATTTACCAAAAGGTGATTATCAGACAGCTGGGCTTTTATGTTGACTTCTTACAGGCAAACATAAACTTTTCTCAAATATTTGTACACAGTGTGATTGAAATCTGTTATTAATATACTAAATATATTCACTTGTTATTAAATAATCATTTTTCATTACAATAAGTGAATTAATCAGGTATTATCTTCTGTTTTAACTATCAACTAATTTTTGAAATTTAATATTAATATCTAACCCACAAAAGATGAACATTTGTTTTAAGTTCCCATTAATAATTTCTGGTATAAAAACCTTATAATAAAAACCATAACAAAATATTTTCTGTGTTTAGGATGCATTGTTGATCCTCAGGGATAAAAAGAACTAAGTGACTGTCAGACTCCCTTAAAGAGGAGATGCGTCAGAACCAGCAAATTTGATTAGACTAATGGGCAATATGTGAACATCAAATTATGTGCAGCTGTGTTCTCTACCTCATAGATGTGAAATATCTAAACAAGGTATCAAGTAAACACAATTATTTTCTATCCATCCACCCTTATAAAAATCTAGCTCTAGCCTGAAGTTTTTTTTAACACTACTGAACAAATTAAAAAGCCAATAATATTTATTCCATTTATGAATATACCTATATTCCAGGGAAACATACTGACATTCTGATGATCAAAATGGTTGTGTTTTAGGACCGGTAGCAATTTTCTATCATTAAACTTTTATTGACCATTTGCTATAGAAAAAAGTCATGTTTGGGGGTTTGTGCAGGAATATGAAGATAACAAACAAAACAAAAAGAAAATATGGATATTTCTCTGAAGTATCTCACCCCTGGGGTACTTACATGGTGATGTAATAATTACAATGCAAGTGGAAAGTTACTAATATGATAGCTACCATTTTCTGAGAACTTGCTGTGTTGCAGACACCTGCACGAAGACTCTCTCAAATATCATTTAACCTTTACAACACACTGCCTTTTATTATTGACCTCCATTTTAAAGATGGATAAATAAAGGCATAGCGATGTTGAATAACTTTCCTAATACCACACTCTTTAGTAAGTTAGGTAAATTAAATGGAATTCAAGTTTGTTTGTTTTTTTACTTCAAATCCAGCACTCTTGAGTATGGCATTCTGTCATGCCCATTATCAAAAGGGAGGTACAGAAAAAGTGCACAGGTACTGAAAATATCTCCAGCAGGAAAAATTAACTTGGACAGAACATTTCAAAGTAGTATTTGTGGCACTGGAAATGGAGATTTTAAGCAGACGTAGGATTTGGAGCTCTGAAAGCAGGGAATGCATTTTAGTTAGAGGAAAAAGTGAGGAAAACTATCAAGTTAGGAAAGGAAGGGGATTATTGAGGAATCATTAATTCATCCAACTTTCTTTCAAAAGTGTCGACTATACACTTGCCTGTGATATTGGTTACAAAAAAATAATTTCCTGTCTTTGGTTATTAGAATACAGAATGCATCGATGAGAATGGGAATAGTGAAAAACTGATCTGTTCCCAGTAAATTCTTACCACTCCTCGTATTGCACTGCTTATGCTCAGATTCTATATTGTGCAATGACAACGAACTATTTATTGTTCATTCTTTGGCTATAAGCTCCCAAATCTCTTTCCATCTATATGAATCCTTTATCTGGCAAAACTTCTTTAAGACCAAGCTCAAAATGATCTCCTCCTGAAGCCTCCTATACAATGTGTTGTTCCTTCCTTCATTATTCTGCCTTATATTACACTTATCCCTGGAAGCCTCAACACAATTGTATCACAATTGCACTTTTCCGTGTCTGTCTTCCTTATCATGGGCACATATCTCTTTTCTTCTTATATCTCCATAGCTTTTAGGGATTGACCTAGAATAGTTATTCAATAAGTATTTTGGGATTGAATAAATGGAGAAGTAGCACGGTAGCTAGTTTTAGGATAATCAAAATGAGTATGTGTGGAAGATGAGAAAGAAAAGCAGCCATCTGACAGCCCGGAGATGGACTGCATCCAATAAAGGAGATGGACCAAAAATTTGATACATATTGCTTTTATGAAATCAGAAATTACTTAATTGTCATTGTTTATTTATTTTTATTACATATATCCATTTTCATGCCAATGCTTGATATGTAAAGGGTTATCATTATAGCATTCTAATAACCACCGAGGGCTGAATGCTGGGCTCATCCAATCTGGAGCCAAGTAGAGCATGGTGCCATCTTCATTGTGTCCTAAAGCTGTCTTCATACAAGATTGAATTCTTTGTGTTCCTAAGTCGTTTATATTTTGTAAAGCAAAATAATATTTACCTATTGGGTCATGAATTAAATTTTGTAAATTTCAAAATCACATGTATTTGAAATTGATTCAGGAATCAATTTGTTTAGGCATTTCATTAAGATATTTAAAATATTTAACCATCTCACCTTTCTTTTCCTTCTTTATAAAACTGTATTTATGAAGCATTTATGAGTACAAGTAAGAGTATTTTAACTACAGAACACTTGAAAGTCCATTGAAACTGTTCTTTGAAACAGCACATTCAGGGGGACAGTTTTCTCTCCTTCAGGTCAAACATGACTGGGGTGTTAAGAGGCTCTTAGGGTTTCTGGAATCTGGAGTTTACCATACTCTCCGGAATGGTTATCCATTTAAAGGAACATGTACATGTGCACTCACTGATCAATGAATAGGCCTTTATAGGACAAGTTTATGTTTCTCAATGGACTAGTCAGTGAAGGATGTCTTGTGAAGTGATATATCTTGGTAGTCACATGTTATCTTTGTTTTTTTTTTCCCCTTTAACTTTAAAATGCAGCACAGATAAGTAATAATTCTATGAGTAATCTCTTAATGATTTTTTGCACTCAGCAGCAAACAATGATCTGTACTCTTTCAACAGCTGGCTAGGCTCCTGGGAGAATGCTATCTTTGCCTTGCAGCTACTGATTCTATTTGTGTCTTCCAAGTTATAGCCCTTGTGTGGGAGATTAAGGCTGGTTGCCCATGAATGCATCTCCTAAAGACTGCAGATACATCACAGAATAGATAAAACTTCAATCCTCTGTTAATTAATTATATTCTCCAGATGTTGTAGACATAAAAATCTTTAATCGGGACATTTCTTTACAATTTCTATTAGTGATAAAGACATTCAGAGAGGTGTCTGTTTGGAAAAAAGAAAGACTGCAATCAGTCATTAACTTCTGTTCAGTTGTGTCTTAGCAATAAAAGGTTTCAGTGGCTGTGTTTAAACACAAGAAGCTTAATCTTTGCAAAACGTTAGCAATTTAGAGCATTGAGAATGTAGTTTGGTGCTTATATAAGGCAGTCTGTTTCTTTTTATTGTCAGCCCATTAATTATAGAATGTGACTCTTTGGATTCATATTCTACCTTTTGTGTGCTTTGATGTTGCCACTTTTTAAAACCAAATGGTAATAATAAATTAATTCTTTGGTTCTCTCAGGGTTGGTGAGCTTTCAGTTGCTCTTGGTAGTTCGTATAGTTGGAAATGTTTGCAATGTTCAAAAACCTGCTTCCTGAAAGCGATTATTCACCATCATTATGATTGTATTTTGTGTGATAAACGTTCTAAATTTTGCTGACTTATTGATGGTTTATTTTCTCTGAGTTTGCATATATATATGTTATATGTTATATATGTTATAACATATATATGCATTACATATATAACATATATGTATAGTATATAACATTATAACATATTATATAATATATAATATATAATGTATAATTATATAACATATAATATAATATTATATATATTATGTTATAACATATATATATGCAGTACAGCAACTCTTTAATTTTTGTAGACAGAACTGTTGGCAACCATCATCTTAAATAAAAATAAAAAATAAAAAAAATAAACAGTCCAATATTGATGGCCTTATTTCACTTTTATGGTGATATTCATCGGCTTACACCTAACAATCTTCAAAACAAGCATGTATTGTAAAGAGAGTGTGGCATTAGTGTAATGTATATATGGCTGAAAATACAGCCTATGAACCTTGTTAGATATATAAGCAGATATGAACATAGCAATCTGGGCAGGTCATTGTGTTCTCTTTTTAAATGCAATTCCCATAGGTGAATTGATTGATACAGGAGGTGTGTTTTAAATCTACTTAAGTTTATTCCCAAACTCTCTTTTTCACTTCACATGAGAGAAATGGTATCTATGGTAAGAGAAAAAGGAATGGTCTTCACTAGAGAAAAGGGTCAACCTCCTGACCTCAGTATGTTTTAACATGTGTCATTCTATCCCCTTTGACAAATCTGGGTCTTCTTTCGATGAGCTAACCCTCTTGCCTTCCTTTTTGTTTTTCCATTTGTTTTCTGTTTGTCTAGTAATTAAGACTACCAAAGAGTAATTTCTACTACCAAAGAGGAATGTAATTATGATTTTATGGAGTCTTACATCTTTTAATCTGGTAATACAGATTTTATTAGAAATGATAATAAAGGTGATTAAGGAAACTCATGGTATTTAGTTGATATAATATACAAATTAAAATGCAGATTGAAAGAACCAAATATTTAACACAATATGCATAAAAAATAAAAGATGTATATATTTTTCTGATTTTTTTTCTTGTTTACTTGCTTATCTTTTAAGCTTTCCAAGACATTTATAACTGCAGTGGGTTGTAGCACATTGTAATATATGGTGAAATAATACTTAATTTTTACTCAGATCATCAGATATGAACAAGGCAAGGATATCTCTTACAAAAAGCTTACACTTAAGGGATATAAAACGTGGCTGTATGTTCTTTTTCAACCTGTTTGAGGAAGTTATTCTGCTGGTAGGTCTGGTGGAGAAAAAGTTGGAGAATGGAGGGATCCAGCTGGTGAGTTACAATTATTTTAAAATAAGGTTGTAGTAAAAGAATGAGCTTGCATATTAATATAGATGTTATATAATATTAATTCAAGCTATGAATACAATCACTTGTTTAGTCGTAAAAACTCCTCAGATAAGAAATGGAATCAATATTAAATAAGTGAATGTAATACAGTATTTACCCAGATAAATATTGGAGGCACTGAGTTCTAGAAGAATGAGCAGATTCCAGAAAGTATGGCATCCTCTTAAGTAGGAGCATCACAGAGAAGAATGAAAGCATTGAAAGATCAACTTTGCTGAGTAATAATGAGATAAAACAAACAAAACCACATCCAGAAAATAACAAATAAATACAGTGTTCTGTTGTTGAGGGATGAGGAATTGAAATCTTGGCTGTGGAATGAAATCTATTCTCTCCCAAGTATATATTGTGGGCTCTCGGGCAAGTTATAGAAACTTACAAACATAAGTAAGGTTGTAAGGATTAGACAAATATGTGCCAAACAAATGAGAGTTAAAGAAATTATCATGTCTTTTGTCATCGGGTAATGCAGCAGGATGATACTTAGTGAACAGAGCCAGATTGTGATCCATTCATATAGTCTTTCATTTAGTATTTATTGAAAGATTTCTTTGGATCAAGCATTCTTTGTGTTAGATGCTAATTAACTATTGTTGATCAAATCCTTGATTGCTGAAAAACATTGTGTAAATATACTAGCTATGAACTAGTCTCTAAGTACAGAACTGTAGGATGTCATTATGTAGGTGGAATGGACATTGAACAAAGATTTATAATGAGCTTTAGAAGACAGACATCTGTTACCGCCTAGCTGTCATCACCCAATTTCTTATTCTTAAATTAGGGATATTAATATTTCACACCTCCCTAGGATTGCTCTTTGAGGTAACTGAGCTGACCTTGTGAATATTTGTGAGCATCATTAGGAGTGCAAAGCTATATAAATATAAGTTTTATTCCATTATTCACTCCAACATGTCCCATGGAATTTACTAGTGCAATTATAATTCAAAGCAATAGGATATAGGAATTTGAGTCATTGGACAAATCTGCACTGCAACTTTATTTTGTGTGGTATATTTAATATAAAATTTTATTAAACTCTTTGAAAATTTGCCTCCTTAAGGAGTTAGGTTAAATAGCCTGGATTAGAAAACTGAAATTTTATAATAACAGCTGAAATTCTAGCTTTCCACTTTATTATACTAACATCTCACAGGGGATTCCAAAACAGTAGATGACTTTACATAATATGAATTCAATACTTACCTGCATTATGCAGGTGTGTGCTTTAGATTGGATGCTAACCTGTGTCTCAGGCCTTATTTTTAGGACTATAATTTCTTTGGTCTAAATTTCAAATAAAAAAATGGTTGTTAATGAAAAATTGCATGATGATTGTTATTTAGAATTTTAAATATTGACTTTAAGAATAGAAAAATACGTTTTTGAATGGTTGGTTGGTTTATACATCATAAAATATGGAAGTCCTCAAGCAGAGTCTGGAACAGTGCAACCTAGTCAAACACATGAACATTTCTGTAGCAAAGCAGTAAATATTTATAGAAAGTGGGATAAATAGAGACTTTAAATTGCCTCAAATCAGCTAATTTCCAGTTCTCCTGCCAAACTAACTTGAAGTTAAACATTCAGTTTTCAGAGCTTTTTGGATTTTGGACTTGTGAATATGAGATTTCAGATCTCTAGTAAAGCATAAATACTTAATAAATTAGGACACGGTAATAATCTACAAGCAGAAGCTGCATAAGAACATAGCTTGGTGGCCTCAACTACTTGAATTCATATTCTTTGGTCTTTATTCTCTCTGCCTCCTCAGTTTTTTTTTTTTTTTTTTTTTTTTACCTTCAAAGTAGAGATAATCAGAGAACATACCTCATTGGTTGTTACAAAGTATAATATGTTAATATGAATGAAATGCTTAGAACAGTGCCCAAATATAATGAGGATCAGAAAAGAATAAGTTTGCAGTGAATTAAATTTAGTTCTTTGTAAACAAAAGTTGTGGCGAGTTTTTTTTTTTTTAATTTTATTGTTTATTTTTGAGAGAGAGAGAGAGAGACAGAAAGCAAGCAGGGTAGGAGCAGAGAGAGAAGGACACACAGAATCCGAAGCAGGCTCCAGGCTCAGAGCTGTCAGCAGAGAGCCCAACGCGGGTCTCAAACTCACGAACCGTGAGATCATGACCTGAGCCAAAGTTGGCTGGTTAATGGGCTGAGCCACCCAGGCGCCCAATCGGCAAGTTTTAATATGGCAAGTTTTAAGGCACTTTCAGTTATTAGACATCCAGTTTGTAGGCATTTTCTACCCTTACGGATTCCCTCTCACGTACCTGAGTCAGGAGGATGGACAAACAGTACAGAGGGAGATATGTTCATACCAGTCTAAGCTATTGCCAGCAGAAGGTTAGACGGAGAAGTTTAAATTATGGACCAAAATAGCATCCTAAAAATGGGATTGTCTTCCTTATTTAGTGAGAAGCTGATTACTGATCTTCCTGGGAGCAGACCTCTCTTAGGACCAAGATAGTGATACTTAAAAAAACAAAACAAAACAAAACTTCATGCTGAGATGGTGTCAGCATGTGCCCGACTGCCAGAACACTGTTCTTGTCAAGCTTCCCGGGGCCAGGTGTAGATTATATTTTTCTTTGCTGGCTTAGGTATGGGAGGTGGAGGTGGAGATGAGCTCCCTGCCCTCCTAAACGGCCTCCTACTCCTGGGGAAAATAAACTGAAGATTGTTTCGAAGGATGAAGGCCAGGAATCATGCATTCCTTTGTCATGAGCTTCCTCTAGACATGGAACCCATCTGGTCCTGGAACTCAGAGTTCTAGCAGCCATGGCCTCCACCCTCGTTCCTGGTTGGTCGTGACCCTCTTATCTTTTCCTTAATATTAATCCTGCCTCTTATTTAGGACCCCCAAGTTTCACATCATTACAGCAGCGTTGACATGATTTCAATGATGCACCTAAAGATATTTTCCTATCTTCCTGCAATTTTTGAAACTTAGGAGTTCATTTACGCAACTTACCCAGTTTTTATCTTGTTGTAACAAAATTTTAGCAATAGAACACATCACTGGAAATATGTAGAAGTATTATTATAGGCTGTAATTGTGAGGCACCTTGTGCCCAGTGCTTTGCAGTGTAATTTTTGTGATCCTGACCTATATATTATCTTAGATAACAGAGAGATTTTGAGCAAGCTACCAATACTGAGAAACATAACTCCACCACATGATAGTGCATTACTAAAAATGAGTCCTTTGCATAGATAATTTCTTACGATGGTTTTTGGTGTTCAGTGGATATAGTATCAAATAATATACTATTTTACAAAGCCAGGTTATATAATAATATGCCTCACACTTACTACCCGAATTCTTCAACATTCCATAATGTTCCCAAGAGGAAAAGTTCTCTGACTTCACTTGGTGGGAAGGTTGCTGAAGGGGGAAAATATGTTTTCCTCTCTATTTTGAGTAAGAACAGACAGGAGTCTTTGGAAGGCTTTATGCTGCCCCATGGATAAGGAGGTTATACCAAACAATGTATAAGAAGTAATAAAAGTGCTTTTTTTTTAAACAAAAGAAGGACATTTCATTTGCTGAAAGGAGAAAAAAAAATTCTGGGGAAGGCATTTTAGAAATAATCCCTCTCGTGAACATGAATTTACTTTATTTACTTGACCTTTGCAATGTCATAAACATAGTTCTTATGCTCCTGCAATTCCTCAGTCCTCCTTGCTATTTTCCTCCCTCAGCTGTGCTAAATCTCATCACTGACTTCACCTGGAACCCTGGGGGTTTCTATTACATATCCCTAATTCCTGTATGAACCCCTCTGTGTTCTGGTACCTGATAAAATAGTAGTAATCATTTTACAACCTTTGCTTTTAAAAACATTTTTGGATACCCTTTCTAGTTAGGATCCAAGAATTTGTATGAAACCACAGAGGTTATATTGCTTTTGAAATAAAGGTTGTTGGTTTGTGGAATTTCCTTCAACTGGAAACATGTATGAGCCTGCGGTTCCAGTGTTTTCCCAGTTTTATAATATCCTACTTGCTTGTTTTCATCTTCAAAGCAGGAGAATTTACCATTAATTTCCATATTTTATAAAGGATTAACTTTTTTCCTTCCCTTTTTTTTTCTTTTCCAGTTGAAAGAGACAAGGATTTTTCTCACCAGCGAAGGCATTACAAAGAATTCAGGTTTGATCTGACTCAAATTCCTCATGGGGAAGCAGTGACAGCAGCTGAATTCCGGATATACAAGGACCAGAGTAATAGTCGATTTGAAAATGAAACAATTAAGATTAGCATATATCAGATCATCAAGGAATACACTAATAGGTAACAACTCTATGTCTAACTTACTGTCCTAGCAAATGAATTGTAGTTAAATCCATTGATAATCATGTGATCTATCATATTATGTTGTCTTTGGGTGTGATGACATTCAAAGCCAGGTGTAGACACATTGAAAGTAAGAGTAATGGATCTGAAGAGTGCCTTCCACATTCCCCAGCTTCTCCTTCCTCCTAACACCAATCTGTGCACTGGATGGTCCCATGCTTCCCCCATATTTGCTTTCCAGTCCCCTTGTCTCCTTTTGTAAATGAGAAAACTTTCGTTTTAGTCAGCACACACAA